>NW_023604295.1:19955926-21155926 GCF_014898055.3 Talpa occidentalis | reverse complement strand
AAGTTGGAGAAGCACTAATGTAAAATACAAACTTTTGAATAGGAGAAATGAAACAGGTAGTGAGTTACAGTAGATGTTCTAAGTATTTAATGCGATTGGTTCGTGGTGAAATTTGACCACATCTAAGTTATTTATGTGAATGGAGTATCAGCGGGCTGTGGCTTTTCCTAAGCTTCCCCTCCCTCTTTGACATAAGCATACAAATGATCTTTGTAGAGAGAATTATTTCTATCTTTTTAACTTGTAGTCATTTCATAACTTGGTTATCAATGTGGTCCCAATAACAGATGGCAATCTTGGGAAAAAATGAGTCAGCTTCCCTGGAAACATTGGACTGTCTCTGGGTCTGTGAATCTTCAGGCAATGCTCTATTGCAATGCTTTATTGCATGAAGAATGGGTCAGAGGTATAATAATAATAACCAGCCCATATAAGACATAATATATGCCAGGTGTTGTCCTAGGTGCTTTTACTTTTTTTAAACTTCACAATCATTATTCCTGTTTGTTAGATGGGTATTCGAGGCACAGAGAGTCTTAATAACTTTCTGGTGACTAGTTTCTTTCTGGATAAAGCTAAGCACATCTGGTAAGTGTGGGGCGGGGGGGCGGGCTTTTCACTCAGGCACTTTGGCTCTAGTGTCTATTGACTTCATTGCTAAACGTGTCTCTTAGTTTGAGCCTTTCACTGCCAAATTCCCCTGCTCCCACACTTAATTACTTTAACTTCCCATAGGCATTTGAATTACACTTGCCCAGCACTTTTATGTCTTTATTTCTGACCCCTTTCCTTGCTACCCAAGCTTTCTTTTCCATTTAGGCACAATTCAGGTGAATTGTCTCACTGGATTTCATCTCTAGACAGAAATAATTTCTTTCTTCCTTGAGCTTGTACCTCCCTCTAGCTAGGCTTTTGATACTAATCTTGTATCACTAACTAACATCAACTATTTATTTACAAATCCTTCTTCTTTTCTATTTTCCTGGATTCCAGAAGATTGTCTTTCTCCTGCTTAAGTTTGCCTCCCCATAGAATATATTCTCTAATTTATATGCTGAATGAATTAACAGAGAACAAATTCATTTACAAACATAAACAACTAACATATATATAGTGGAGTATAGTTTACGCTTGACTTCCTTTGATTTTTTTGCTTGTCCTCTGATCTTGGGCCATAAGACTTAAGTAGGGAGCCAGGTGTCTACCTTTTTTGCTGTGTCCTTTTGCACTAAGGTGTAATGAGACCCTTTATCCCTTCTGTCTCCTGAAGCAAAATTCCCCTCCTTCATCCTGGAAAGGTTATGGAGGCAAGCTTTTAAGACCTTTAACACTGCCCCAGGCACTGCAGCTGCCCAGACTAGCTCCCAACCTGTGGGTTTTTAACAGTTGGCCTGCTGCTTTGTGTGCCTGGCATTTTCTAGTTAATTACGTTTCAGGAAAATTAATTCAAGCATGTTTCTTGGGTGGATCTGAATCATATATTACAAACTCAAGGAGACAAGAAATATAACTTGAGCTACATTTTACACCTTCATTCTTTAGGTCGAACTTAATCCCAAAGAATTAGGTACCCATCCTCCCCTGTTATATTTGCTTTTAGGTTTTGGAGGGTCTTATACAATGTGCAGGCATAAAGAGAGTGGGGGGCCATCTGCATTCTATCTTCAGCTCACATCATTATTCCATGTGGTCTTTGGTGTTTGGCCCCTACAAGTTGCCCTGGGATATTATTTACTCCAATCTATAAGATGCCTCCCTGTCCATTAATGTTCTCTCTATTCCTGTTGGGCCCATGGGAACAAATTAGAGTCTGGATAACAGACAGATTGTCCCAGATCTACCTGCAAAACACTCACACACCTCTTGCTACCTTTATGCCTTATGGGCATGTGGAATTATTCTGCTGCTCCTGTACCAACTGGAGCCTGGGGAACTCTGGGAAGTCATCCCTGCAGTCACTCTTCCCAAGGAGCTTGCCTCTGTCCAAGCTCCTGTCAGCTCATGGGGCACACTCGACCACTCTGAGATTCCATAGCCACCTCTGGGTGTGTCTGTTCCAGTGTTCGTTTTTCACTGGATATCAGATTTCAATCCATACATTCTTCATTTCCTCTCCAATACTTTCTTCTCCCTTTTCCTATTAGCTAGCTTGGAGAATCATTTTCTATTCTAAGATACTTCTTATTCTTTAAGCAAGCTTCTAATTTAATGTCCTTTTTTTTAATTCTCCAGAGGATAGAGGTTTTTAGAAATCAAAAGCAAGAAGATACCCCTGTTTCTTTGCTATTTGTTAGCACATCCTTTTCCTGAAGTAACAACTACAGAAAGACTTAACTACTGACTTTATTTGCTGGGCAGTCATGCTGTAAGGGAGTAGTGAGAAGAACCAAGGGAAACAGTAGACACTGGAGAAAATAGTTTGATGATACAATTTTATCAGGCCACACAATAGCACATAGACCTGTGACTATTATCCCATACTGGCTAGGACTCAGAACAGCTTCCTAGGTCCACACTAGACTAAACCAACATCTTGGGCCATTCTGTTTCCTTCAGCTCCCTCATAATTTCAGGAATCAGCTTCAGAGGTGGTTACTTAGTTTCTAACCTTCCCTTTTCTCCTCTTTACAAGAGTATAATAGTACCAACCTCACAGGATTATAGTCACAATTCAACAACCTACCCTAGCACTATAGGTAGTCAAGCAATGATTAACTATTATTAATAATAAGTGGCTTATGACAGATGACAGATTATCTTCATTTTCAAATTATGGAACACACTTAGTATTTTCTGTACAAGAACTAGTTTTCATTTTCTAACTTATCAATACCATTCCAAACAATAGCACAATTTTAACACCTTCCTGGGTATTAAAATAACCCATCCACCCTTTTTTTTACTGCTGCTTTTTTTCTATATAAGTAAACTGCCCATTTTCCAGTCAGCACTTCTGGCCAGTACTGTAAACAATGCCAGTAGCTGTTGAGAAACTCTGTTAATGCAAGTGATCATAAGCTAACACAGCAAAGGTGTTCTGGCACAGTATGGGCAATAAAGTCAAGTCTGTACTTTATCTTTATCCTTATGTTCAAGGATAGAGTACATAAAGGAAACTCAAGATGGATCCATCTTGAGTAAGAGAAATAATCTGTAAGATAAATAATCACCTCTTATCTGTTTTGTAAAGACAATTCACTTATATTTTTCCTATAGATGAAGAAACTCTTATAGCTTGTAAATACTCAATACATTCTTTACCTAAAAAAAAAAAAGTCCAGAAAGTAACAGTCTCAACTTCCATTTCTTTGTTCATATTTTATCATTTCATGCCCATCAAACTACTTGTCCTGTAAGCAATAGAAGAGTCTGTGTATTGTCTGTGTTCTCAACTGGTAATGCAGTTGGCAAAGATTGTGTGAATTCTGTAAATCTTAATGAATACAGTGACTCTCAGCTATGCACTGGCAGGTTTTAATATTCCCCCAAGAGACTACTACTTTCCAACAAAACTCAAATGATAATTTCCTTTTCCCAATTCACCAAAGACCTTAAGTTGGACTAGAACCCTCTGCATGTGTGTGCACATGCCTGTGAATGTGTATGTACATAGAAATGTATTTGTTTCATATCAAGAACATAAACTATTGATACCAACAGATATTTCATATTCTACAGAAGGCAGTGTTATTCTCCAGCTGTTCCTCTTCCCAGGTTTCAGAGTCACCTGGAGAGAGAGATTTTTTAAGTTCATGCACCAATGCCAAGAAAATATCCAATTACTCTTTGACATTTCTGGGGCTCTCAAGTTTGACAAGTCACTGGCTCCCAGACTGCTTCCAAATCTGTACCTTTGAAACATGGGTATTAATTCTTGCAGGAAGGTCATTTGCCATGTGCACTTAATGGAAGAGCTTGTGTGTAGGAAGGGGACTAACTTCTGCGGGGTGCTCCGCTGGGTGGACAACTTGTCTCTTCTCTTTTTGCTCAGGGCTACAGGTGACTAACTCTTCTTTTGCACACTCATTCTTGCCTTCCACTATCAAAAGAATCAGACACACACACACACATCTATAAACTTTAAAGTACCTTTAAAGAACAGTAAATTCAAATCTTCTTTTATTTGCATGAAAATAAAATATTCTTCCATTTGTAGTATGTTGTTGGAATTATAATATGCTGAGCCAGGAAAAAAGCTAAGGGCAGAAACCTGGAATTCACAGGTTCTAGGTTTGAATCCCAGGGCTATCACTTATCCATTGAAATGAGCAAGTTCACTTGATTTCTAAGCCTTTCTGGTTAAAATGAGACAGATCATACTGTTCCCATGTCCCTCTCAGAAGAGATTAAAAGAGTCTTGGTATGAAAAGATTTTGTTAGCTCAAAAGTGAAAGATAAATATAATTTGTTGTTGTATTAAGAGCCCAGTGAGTCCTCAAATGTAGTGGCAGTTGTAAGAATTCAAACACCTAGAAGTGGTGGGTGTGGCTCTCTTTGGTAAAACAGAGTTGATATCTGGTCTTCCTCTTTATACCCACTTCTGCCCCAACCTGCAGAGCAACCTGATACACTACCTGGGACTGAGCCATCACCTGCTTGCTCTGAATTTTATCATCGTTTCTTTCGGCAAGAAAAGCGCGTGGTCAACTGCTGAGGTGAAGGTGACTGATACTGACTTTGACGGCGTGGAAGTCAGAGTGTTTGAAGGTTCCCCAAAACCCGAAGAGCCACTGAAACGCAGCATTGTTTATATCCATGGAGGAGGCTGGGCTTTGGCAAGTGCAAGTATGTCTTGCTCACCTGCAGGTTGTTTGAAGTTATGATTGACAGTGGGAGAGATGTGTGATTGATTGAGCTTGGTGTTCTTATTGGGTAAGGAGAGGGAAGCTTTTATCTTAGATTCTTGGACAGTCTCAATTACCCCTATTGTCCCTACACAGTTATTCCTAGTGTTCCTTTTTTACTCTTGAGAGGGTCCTGTTTTGGATGATTAACTATTTGGTTACCCTCCAAAGTTTTTTGCCTGTTTGTTGTTAATTCAGGCAGACCTTTTTAAAAATATTTCCTGGGACCTAAATCATCAACTGTGTAGGTGCTAATGGTTGTTTTCTGCACCAAAACAATGTAAAGTTTCATTGGGTTAAGTATGAGGGAATTATCTGTGGCTATTTTGTCAGTGCGCTGTAAGACATCTTTCTATGAAATAGAACAAGGATGTAAATTCATGTAAACACATGTAAATTCACCAACATTTTATCTGCTTTTGAAACCAAAGATGAAAATTTAAAATGCATGCCATCATTTAAAGAAAATTAATTTGCAAAGTTTGAGAGAATTCTAGTTAGCTTTTGATAACATTCATGAGTGGAACACATTCAAAATAGTGGACAGGGCCTCCCTGGTGGCACAAGGGGTTAAGACGCAGCTTATGAAGCTGTCCGCAGCCACTGCAGCACAAGTTCAATCCCCCGGCCGGCCAGGGAGCAACACACATGGTGCAGCAGACCACTCCCATCTCACCAGCTGCTCCCCTCAGCAGTGTACTTTGATCAATCTGCCTGTTCTTTACCCCACTCTGTCTCTGGTGAATCCTCTCATCCCCTCCCCTCCCACACACACACACCTCTGGCCTGTACCCCAACTCTTATGTGCATAAATGAATAAATCTTTAAAAGAAAAAAATGGCCGACAGCCAACAGAAGATTCCCAGGGGAAAATCCTCCCCAGGAGGAAGTAAGAGCCTTTGCCCTGGAGCTACTTCCTGATATTCAGCCAGGGCTTTTGGCATCCCCTAAGTTTAAAGATAATGACAACTAAAATATTTTAATACAGCTAAGACTGAAAAGCATAACATTTTGTAGTAATTGTTTCATTTAACTTCCTATTCATCATTTACTCTTTTATTTGCTGATTTATTCACATTTTCAACAAATGTTTACTCAGTATGTAGGTTTGCCCAGAACTGAAGGGTCTCTTGAGGTTCAGGACTTTCGAACTAAATCTGGACCTTTGGTCACCCTAATGTGTGCTAGGTGATGAGCAGTTAAAATAAAGGACTGAATCACCACCCTAGAAAAGACTGAGTCTGTAGCAGTAGGTTGCCATCATGCAAGACATTACACTGGAGACCAGGAAGTATAGATGCCAGGAATGGTATGAATTATAAAAGTTAACTTGAAGTTTCACATAATTTTGACTGATCATTCTTGCCAGCAGAAGAGCTTAGACTAGGGAATGTATGCAGATGGTTATGTTGTTATTCAATTTCTACTTTTAAGACTACCTTGGGAAGCCTATAAGTAAGATAATATTTGGCTTTCTGTTGATAAACTTGAGCTCTTAATTTATTAAAGTTTAACAACTAAGGTATTATATTTTTACATATTAAAATTACTTCTGTCACTGTAAAACTTAGAACCCTCCTTCTAAGAACTGCTAAGACTTCCTAAATTTTCATTTGTTTTGTGTTAGTTTAAAGAGAATGCCATGTTCTGCAAATAGGTGGCTTTTCTAAATCATAGCATATGAGAGTGTTAAAAGAGAAAAAATATATGGTTCTAAGAAGGTAACTGCTTAGCTGTGATTTGGGAGAGGCATACACATATGAAAAGCTACAACATCAGAATTAATGTGATGCATTGCACCTAGTCCATTATGAAATAAAATGTTTTATTAGTTAAAAGCACATACAAAAGTATGGATTTTTCTGTTGCTTCAGAGAAGTTCCATTTATCTGATAACATTTAACTTTTGCATTTGTGCATGTAACTCTCATTTGCTTTTTATTAAAACTCATTATTAGTAACTTAATTCCAAGTCTAAAAAAATCCAGTTAGGAATTTAGTAGTGAGAGGTGTTAAATAACCTATTTTATAGTGATTGCTCCTTTATCTCTTTTAGAAATCAGGTACTATGATGAACTATGTACAACAATGGCTGAGGAATTGAATGCTGTCATTGTCTCCATTGAGTAAGTAATTCATACTAGTCAAAGAAAAGAACTCATAATCATATTTTATTGACTTGCCATTCATTTACAAAATTGTATAATTTGGGGTGTCCAACTTCACACCTTGACATGTTCACATGTTTCCCTTTCCTTCCACCAAAGCTCCAGGGCCAATCCACTATGGTATTACCTTCCCATTCCATTCTCACCTCCCTCCTCTCTAGTCCTCTCAGAGTCTGAGAGTTATTTTTTTGTATTTTTCAGTTTGTTTTCTGTCATTATTTATATTTTGCAAATGAATGAAATCATCTGTAATTGTCTTTCCCTTTCTGACTTACTTCACTTAGCATAAACACTTCAAGATCCATCCATGTTTTCCAAAAAAGACACTCTTTCATCTTTTTTAATAGCTAGTAGTATTCCATTGAGTGTGTGTGTGTGTGTGTGTGTGTGTGTGTGTGTGTATACCACAATTTCTTTATCTAGGTGTCTGACAATGGGCATTTAGGTTAATTCCACATCTTGGCTATTTTGAATAATGCTGCTATGAACATAGGCATGCATAAGTCCTTTCATATTAATGTTTTAATAGTCTTCAGATAAATGCCTTTCAGTGGTATTGCTAGATAATACAATATTGCTATTTTTGTTTTTTTTAAGGAATCTCCACATTGTTTTCCATAGAGGCTGCACCAATTTACATTCCTACCAATAGCAAATGAGAGTTCCTTAAAAAAAAAAAAATTAATAAGGGATCCTAGATAACCATCTAGTTACTTTATTTTCTTTTTTGTTTTTAAAGATTATATATTCATGCATACAAGAATGGGGGTACAGGTCAGATGTGCGGAGGATGAGAGGATTCTCCAGAGACAGAGTGGGGAACAGAACAGGCAGACTGACTGAAACACACTGCTGAGGGGAGAAGCAGGTGAGACAGGAGAGGTCTGCTGCGCCATGTGGGTTGTTCCCCGACAGGCCATGATGGAACCCGTGCCACAGAGGCTGCAGACAGCTTCACAGTGCTGCACTCACCCGCCTGCGCCACCAGGGGAGGTCTAGTTACTTTATTTTACAAACAGTAAAGTGTAAACTAAAGGTCCAAAAGGTTGAAGTGATCTCCCCAAGTCACACAAAATAGTATCAGATATAAATTAGAATTTGTTGACCCAACTTTAGAATACCTCAAATTATCTTTTTATTTTAGTTTTGGAAACTTCTGAAAAAGGAATTAACTGAAATAGAAAGAAATATACAATTAGTTATCTGCAGCATACAAGCTTGATTACTACCTTTTAAAATCTAAAAACCAATAGCATTTTTTTTTTTTTTGTGGGACCCTCGCCGGCAGCCGGGGAGCGAACTGGCGCTGCAAAGGCTGCAGGCAGCCTTGCAGCCCAGCGCTCAACCGCTGTGCCACCAGGGGAGGCCCAAAACCAATAGCATTTTAAGAGAATTTCTCCTACAACCAAGAGTTAGAAAATTTATTCTCCTGAAGTCAGGTTCTGAACTCAGGCCTTGTTGAATAGTAACCCATTCATCAAATCTTGGTTGAGGTAGTTATTATTATCATAATTGTTGGTGATATTAATATTAATGTTTTGAGTTGTTCTACTTGTGTTATATTAGCCATTCTTTATCCAGAAAAATAAGAAGAATGTGAACAATACTTTAAACAACTGTGGTAATAGTGATAATACGGAAGTCACATACCTATTCTGAGCAGGCACATGCAGGTACTATTGCATGCATGGTCTCTGTCAGGCCTTTGTTCAGGTATTATTTTTTCAGCAAGGCTTTCTGTTACACCCCTATTTAAAAATTGTGAGCTGCTTTTTGTCTGCCTTATTTTTTCCCAAGAGTCTCATCAATATCTGATAAATCATGGACTGCTATGTGTTATTGTACTGGGTGGAAAGAGACAGTGTAAGTTCCATGAAGGCAGGGATTTTAGGGTTTTTTGTCTGTTTCATACTAGCTGATCATTAGTGCCTGGAAACATCCCTGGGCATTCAATAAATATTTATGGAATGAATGAATAGAGTCTCACTTTATTCTTATATAAAATATCAGATCAATATTTTGATATCTTCCTCATAGATGAAGAAATTGAGATCCAAGAAGTTTAATAATTAGCATGAGTCACACAGGGGGAATTGAAGCTGGTCCAGTGGCTCCTGAGGCTTCTATGCTTTCTTTGTCCTGGTGTCAAGGCAGTATCAAGGGAAACCAACATGTTGAGAGACAGGGTTATGGCAGCATCAGCTACTTTCCATGCCACAAGCTAGTCAAGCTCTCCCCTCCTCTCTTCTCTACCAACTGCCCTTCCATTCATGACTCATCTCTTCCTTACCCTACTCCATATCTTGGAGCTAAGAGAATCCTCTATTCTGCAGTCCTTTGGAAGGACAGGTCTTCTGAGTCAGCTAGGCAGCTCCATCTCTGTGAACAGGAGCCTTAGAGTCCCAAAGACTTAGTGGGCTGCTGTGGCCCCTCTTTAATGGCTTTGGCCCCAGACAGCTTTGGACAACTCCTCCCTGGGCCCTCAGCAAGGCCTGCCACATCACCAAGAGCCCTCAGTGCAGTTTTCTAATGCAATCTTGTCATGTAATTAATTGCATTATCTGGTCCAGGCAGATGGTCACAGGAAAGCAAGGCTATTTAAGCAGCTGAGCCCATTATGCTGCAAGGCCCTATGGCTCGGTGATGGAGAACCAGCTTCAGGGCTATTTCTGTGGTTTCCTGTGCCGTGCTAGTGCCTCACAGGCCTGAAGAAAGGAGAGAAGTTGGGTTTGTTTGACCTGGTGCCATGAGGATTCTCCACACAGGTCTTACCCTCCAAGGATTCAGTATAAACAATTGACAACATGCCTAAGCCCTTCTGCACATGTATCAAGTAAAATAGGAATTCTTTTAAGTCTATCCATAAAACACAAATTGGTGAATAGAATATCTTTAAGAAGTCTTAAAAAGAACCAAACGTAGGGGCCTTCATGGTGGCACAAGGGGTTAAGTCACAGCACTATGAAGCTGTCCACAGCCATTGCAGCACGAGTTCGATCCCCAGGCAGGGAGGTGACCTACAAGGTGCAACAGACCTCACCTGTCTTGCCCACTGCTCCCCTCAGACATGTATTTCAGTAGTTCTGCCTGTTCTGTTCCCCACTCTGCCTCTGGTGAATCCTCTCGCTCCCTGCTATACCCCAGTTCTTGTATGCATAAAAAAAATAAATCTTTTTTTAAAAAACAAACATAGAAGGGTCTACTTTCATCTTAACCTTTTCTTGTGCCTAACCTATACAATGGAGCCTCTAGAAGTTTCACAAGGGAGGCATTACTCACAGCTGTGAGACCTCAGGCAAGTCATTGTGTGTTTTTGTGCAAAAGAGGGTTAGGATCTTTTCTGTAAACTACTGGGAACAGAAATCATAACTTTTTTCCTTTGGTTTCCCAATACCCAGTACAAGTCTTAGAACATGTGTGCTAAGTAAATATACTTTGATTTATTTGGGTTAATGACTTCAAAGTTATCTTGAGAATCAGTTTAGACATCTGAGATGAAAGGGTTGCAGATACACTATAGCACTAGATAACTCTGGAGAATTAGTGCTCTCATCCAGAGAACAGAATGTCTAATTTACAGATTTGTTTATGAATGTTTGGAACTTACAGTGCTTTTATTTGCAGAAATAATAACCTCGGTGGTTATGATCCAGACCAACCCACAGAGCACCTAACTTATGCTCTAATTGAGGCTTAGCCAACATCATATGATCACAATGGTTCTCTTGAAAGTCTGTTCAGAGGTTTAACTTGTAAACATATTTCTTTTCACCATTCATTCATATTTTCCTTTTTCTTTTTCCCCATAAATATATATTTAATACCTATTATGTGCCAGTTACTATCTTAAAATCTGGTGACATAATAGTGTAAGTCAGACCTAATTTCTGCCCTCAAGCAGTTTACAATTTAAGTAAGAAAAAGACCTGGAACAAATAATGTTTAGAGTCACATGTGATATGAAGTAGATAAATACTAATGGAGATATTTAATAGATCTTACCTAGTTTGAAGGGTCAGAAAAGGTGCCTTTAAAGAAATGATGTTTGATTTGAGCCCCTACACATGAACAGCATCTAGTTAGACAAGTAATTGGAAATGGAAACCCAAAGGAAGGGCCTGGGGGGCGGGGGGCGGAGAAAGGCAGCATTTTATTCCCTAGCATTAAGGGAATAAAATATGAAAGAAAACAGATGGCTGGACTTACTCGTTGGGAATTACAAATACCTCCACACACACATACCTACCCTCATACATACAGGTGCGCATACAAGTGGATGATTCTGAGAGTCTTTAGCAGGATGGTGAACCCTTTTCTCCTGGAATTTCTCCTTCTAGTTGGGAGGGTGTGTGGAGACAGCTCCTTCTTACCTTGAGGCTCGCAGGAGTGGGTATTGGTATCATGATTTTGTTTCATGGACGACTTGGCCCCAGGGGAGCCTGGAGTCAATATTGTGTGGAGCCCTGGTAATGGCATCACCTTACATGAGGCAAGTACCAGGCACTAGATCCTTGGTTCAGGTCGCTGGTGCTGGTTCAAAGTTTTGGGAACAGATCCAGAAACAGAGATAGATAAAGACCTGCTTGTATACCATTTTATGCTTTGCGTACAAGTAGCCCATGCTTTCTGTTCAGTGACATCTACAACACTAAGAGTTTTTACATGTTAATTACTTAATAAGTATTTGCTAAGCAAATGAAAAAGTTTATCTTATGATATCTCATTTTGATAATCTAGAAAAGTTCTATTTTATATTCATAAGCTATTTTGAGATACTTCAGTGCAGTTTATCTGTAACATGGTACATTTCACCAATATTTATACACTAGGACATAATAGTAGAACTCTAAGACATTAGGGAAAAGAAGGATTTCTCTCTTTTTTTTTTAAAGATTGATTTATTTATTTATGCATGTAAGAACTGACTGGGGTACAGGCCGGAGGTGTGGTGGGTGAGAAGATTCACCAGAGACAGAGTGGGAAACAGAACAGGTGGATTGACTAAAATACACTGCTGACAGGAGCAGCAGGCAAGTCAGGAGATGTCTACTGTGCTATGTGGGTATCTCCCTGGCCGGGGATTGAACTCATGCTGCAGTGGCTGTGGATAGCTTCATAGGTTGTGTCTTAACCCCTTGCACCACAAGGGAGTCCCGAAAGATTTCTCTTTTTTAAAGATCAAATGAAATATATATATTAAAGATAATAACAAAGTAGGCATCTTAGATGTTACTAAATTCTATAACAGATTTTTGTTGGTTTTTTTTTTTCAGATGTGGAACAAATTTATGTTTTGTTTTTAATTAAATCTTTACTGTACTCCTAAATTCTTCATTTTATGTCAGTGAAGAACTTTTTTCCATTCCACTCAATGTCAGGTGGCACTAGTATGGAGAACCTGCAACTTTACAGAGCTGTAAATAAGAGTGGGGTTGATGTGGACAACAGTAGCTGGAGCACACCTCTCAGTTTGCTGCTGACAGTTATAGGCAATAGGACTTCTACGCCTCTGGCTTTTTATTTTTTTCTCTCATCCCTATAGTAAGAGGAGAGCAAACTGACAAGCCCAGTGCTCCCAGGAGGCACAATACAACTCAGATCTCATCAAAGTCATTACACAACTAAAGGTACTTGGGAAAACCCAGAACTGCAGTGACCTAACTCTGATTTTGCCTTTGCACCTTCTCTGATCCTCCTCTGAATTCTAAGCTGAGAGACCCTCTAGCATCACTCTCCTGGATAGCCCAGAAGGGTGAAGAGATCAAATTCCTAAAGGCTCTTCAAAAAAGGGAAGGTTTCTCAAAACTACCCTTCAGTCCAGGCTGACTTTAGCAAACATAAAGGCCAGAGTCATGAGTAATATATTTCTTTTTTTTTTTTAAGATTTATTTATTTATGCATACAAGAACTGGGGTGTAGGCCAGAGGCGCGGTGGGTGAAAGGATTCAGCAGAGACAGAGTGAGGAGCAAAACAGGCAGATTGACTGAAATATACTGCTGAGGGTTGCAGAGGGCAAGACAGGAGAGTCTGCTGTGCCATGTGGGTTGCTCCCTGGCCTGCCAGGGATGGAACTCATGCAGAAGTGGCTGGTGATAACTTATAGCACTGTGTCTTTAACCCCTGCGCCACCACGGAGGCCCACGAGTAATTTAATACTATAGAAAGGTGATATTGTGGCTTCTTAGAAGAAGTAGGTTGCTTTGTTTTTTTTTACTATCAGTAACTCATGAATCTCTTCTTTTTAGACATATTTGAGTAATATCTTCTTGGACCCATTTTCCAAGAGTTAAAAAAAAATCCATTCTTTTCTTTCATGTGTTTTAAGTCTTTAGAATTTCTTGGGGAGAGGAGTGAGTGATGAGAACTTTACCAAGAGCCCTGCAGCTGCAGATAGCTGGATCACCAACCGCAGGAAGGCTGTGAGGCCTAGCTCCACTGCCTGAAATGACAGAGAGAGGAGGCTGGCTTGGGCAGTCACCTGGGGGAGTGCCTGGCTTTCTAAGTACCCTGGAGGTTAAAGGCCAAGTTTGCTTTTGGATGGGAGGTGGTTTAGATAAACACCCGAGAGCCCAGGGAGGAGTTCCCCCACTGTGTGAAGTCTTAAACTCTGAGCAAACCAAAAAAGAATCCCTTCACTTAAGTAGACTCCAATTCTAGTGATTTTGGCCAAGCATCCTGACATCTGTCAGTTCTTTTGAACGTTATTCTTTTTTTTTTTTTTTTTTTTTTTTTAAAGTTTTATTTTATTTTTTTTTCCATTTTTTTTTTTTTTTTTAATAGAGGCATGTTTTATTTATTTATTTATTTGTTTGTTTGTTTGTTTATACATGCACTGGGTACAGTCAGAAGCGTGGGAGGGTGAGAGAATCCACCAGAGCCAGAGCGGGGAGCAGAGCAGGCAGAAGGACTGAAGTACACTTTGAGGGGAGCAGCGGGCGGCAGGAGAGGTCTGCGCGCCATGTGGGACCCTCCTCTGGTGGCTGGAGAGCAGCCGGGGATCGAACCAGCGCCGCCGAGGCTGCGGGCAGCTTCACAACCCAGCGCTCAACCGCTGCGCCACCGGGGAGGCCCTGAACGTTATTCTTATCTAATCAGCGAGGCCTCTGCTAATCTCTACTCTCCCTTGCTTTGATTCCCTAGTCCAAGTTATCCCCAAAGGGTCAATTGTGAAAGAAGAAACAGAAAGGGGACTCTTCCTTAGCCTTCATGCACAAACCATATTTTAAGAATGAAAAGTATTCATTCAAAATCCTTTCACTTTGTGCAATTTATTATATATTCTTTGAATGAAAAGAAAACTTCTACCTGTTGGAGGAATACATTGATTTTTCCTCTGGAGTCACTGTCGAATAAAGGTCACACTATGAATTTATTGATTTTTTCCACATAGTCCCTGAAGATATAGGTTCCCTGGCACTGAGGGGGGATATTAACCTTTTGATATTCTTTTTTTTTTTTTAAAGATTTATTTATTTATTTGTTTGTTTGTTTGTTTGTTTGTTTATTTATACAAGCACTGGGTACAGTCAGAAGTGCGGGAGGGGGAGAGAATTCACCAGAGCCAGAGCAGGGAGCAGAGCAGGCAGAAGGACCGAAGTACACTGCTGAGGGGAGCAGCAGGCGGCAGGAGAGGTCTGCGCACCATCTGGGACCCTTGCCCGGTGGCCGGGGATGGAACCGGCGTTGCAGAAGCTGCAGGCAGCTTCGCAACCCAGCGCTCAACCGCTGCGCCACTGGGGAGGCCCCCTTTTGATATTCTTAAGATAAATCTATTGAACTCTTCTTGGGAGATGGTGAAGACTGTGTGGGGAAAGACCCCCAAGAGGAATGAGACTTGACCTCCTGCTGAATCTAATAGGAGCACAACTTTGCTTTAGAATATCTTATTACCCCTCACCTAGTTGGCACTACATGAACTCAGTGTCCTTGTCCACAGCCTTGTTCACGTGGCTCCAGATTAGGTTATTTTGAGGGAGAATGCGTGTTACAGCACTCTTAGAGAACTGATGTCACTCAGGACTTCAACTTCAGTGAGGCGTGGGGTCCCACATTCCCCCTCAACTCCAGATCTATGTATGGCACCTGCCTTTGATTCAGAGGGCAGTTGTTAGCCTCTGAGCCTGGCTCCATCTTCCTGCTCACTGTTAACAGAGTAGGTGATACAGTAAATAACAGATCAGAGAAATGGTGCTGCTTATTTCAGAGAGGTATACATCAAATTCTTCAGCACATAATTACGACTTTTTGTCTACTTTAGAGGAAGGTTTTTTTGCATTTGTATAATGTACATTTTCTATACATTTGTATATTTTATACATTTGTATTATATATAAATATATAATATTATATACATTTATATATATTTTATACATTTGTATAATGATACATTGTTAGAGTGACTTTAAGGGCTCCAAGGAAGGAGAGTTACTTTTGTCAGGGCTCCCTGAAGGTTTCATGGAAGAAGTTTGAAATGAGACTTAACAAACAGAAAATAATATTTGATTAAGTATTGCTGGGTGGCAAGAATGGGGGATGCAGTGAGGCCAATGCATTGGGAACCAGAATGGGGAGATGTGAGTGGACTCAGTGATATTTATCAACTCTGGTTGTACATTAGAATTATTTGAGGGCCTCCCCTGGTGGTGCAGCAGTTGAGTGCTGGGCTGCAAAGCTGCCAGCAGCCTCTGCAGCACTGGTTCGATCCCGGCGCTGGTGAGGGTCCCACATGACGAGCAGACATCTCCTGCCACACCCCCTGCTCCCCTCAGCAGTGTATTTTGTCACTCTGCCTGTTCTGTTCCCTGCTCTGGCTCTGGTGAATTCTCTCACCCTCCCTCACTTCTGACTGTGCCCAGTGCTTGTATAAATAAATAAAGAAAGAAAAAAAAGAAAGAAAGAAATCTTTTTTTAAAAAAAAAAGTTATTTGAAAGAATTTTTTTCACTTGTAGATATACTGGGTGTCAGCCCAGACCAATGAATTAGAATATTTTGTAGAGGGCTTCAAACCTCAGTGTTTTGTAAAGTTCCCAAGATTATCCTAAATTGCATGCAGAGCTGAGATTCTCTGAGCTGTGCATAGAATACAGGAAGTGGAGTCCTTGGAAATGTTTCAAAAGAGTAGGTAGATTAGGAAGAATTTCCTTTTTTTTTGCATTTGAAAAGCCATCTGATATGGCTTATTAATTTTCCCACTGTGGATAGTACTTAGAAGACACATTTTATATAAAATAAATTTTTTAAATTTTGTTTGAAAAGAAGAAAAGTATGTTATTGAAATGTGCCTAGCACTGTGCTAGAGGATCTATTTTGAGAATATGGTGGATCTTTGAAATCATGAGAGGTATTCTGAGATGTCCAAAATCTACAGTTCAGAGTATTTTACCACTTTGGTGACACGTGATGAAACACACACATATTTTGAAGAATGAGAATTTTCTTAAAAAGGGAGACACATGGGTTTTGAAACCACTTGTAAATTTATTCCACAACTTTACCACTTCCTCACTGTTATAAACAAGACATACTTCTAGAGCCTCGTGTTCGTATCCTTAAATCCACCATTTTACTCTGAGATTTGAGTGGCCACATTGAGAGTCCCTGACGGGTGTATTAGGAGTAAGATAGCAATTAGAAATAGGATCATTTTTATAGCTTGGAAATACTTACTGTGTTAACTACACCTCATTCCTGAGTTTACACAACATTGTGTTCTTATAGGAGGCATCTGTAGTGCAAGGCTTCTATTCGGCAGTGTAGTCTTCTACCCCTGCAATTAACAAGGAAAATCGAGACTGGTTACCATAACTTCATCAGGTGCTTTAACTCAAAGTCTATAATTTTAACGTTTAAAAAACAGAATCCTTGGGCCTCCCTGGTGGCACAAGGGGTTAAGATGCAGCACTATGAAGCTATCCACAACCACTGCAGCACAAGTTTGATCCCTGGCCAGGAAGCTACCCACATGGTGCGGCAGACCTCTCCTGACTCGCCCACTGCTCCCCTCAGCAGTGTATTTCAGTCAGTGAACCTGTTCTGTTCCCCACTCTGTCTCTGGTGAATTCTCTCACCACCCCCACACACACCTCTGGCCTGTACCCCAGCTCTTGTATGCATAAATAAATAAATCTTTAAGAAAATAAAAAACTCATAAATATCCTCCTGATTCTCAGTGTCCTGTGTCTAAAAAGATTTTACAGAACCCTCTTGTGATTCCTCTCGGTTCAATTTCAAGCTACTTTGAAGCCTCCTCTTACACTAGGCAATCTCAGAAACAACTAGTTTCACAATATTCTCCATTCTGTGAAAACTGGTCCCTTGTTATTGAATAAAACTATAGAATATTTTCAGCTTGAACAATGATAAAGGGTTAGAAGATAGGTCTTTATGAACACTGGAAATACTCTTACACTATCACTGTTTTCAAGCATGTTTACTCTGTTAGCTGAGCCAGTTATTAATCAACTGTTAAAATTTGAGACAACATCACATTCGCTAAGACCAGTTTCTCTAACTTCAAAGTCACCGAGACCTTTGCAAAACATCTGAAAATTTAAATTGATTAATTTGTTTGTGCATATGTGCTATTAAAATTTGTTCTTTAGCCTCCAGGAAAATATTTTATCATGGTGTATGGAATTTTGCTGAGTGAAATAGCCTTTATTTTCACAACTTGAGTCACAGAGTGTATTTTTTTAAATTTTACTGAAATAATTACATATTTGACTTGTTCGTGCTGAAGTTAGAAAATTGAGATCTCATCCCAGAACAAGGTGTAAATAAAATCTTGTGAGATGTCTCCACCTAGCGGATAAAGTGGTGTACTCCTACTCTGTTCATCCGTTATTAATGAATGGAAGGGTGTAGAGCAGCCGCTTTGAGACAGTGAAAATCTGCTCGAGCAAACAGAGTTTGGATGATTAAAAAACCACCACAGATGGAAAAATAAGAAATAAATTAGAAAACTTATTTATTATAAGGCAACCACTAAAGAAGTTTCTTACTGCATTTAGAGTTCAAAAGGTAGTAAATTCCTGAATGAATTCCACATCTACATTCTCTACTTATCAAAGTATTCTACAAATATTTGTCTCCTTGATTGGATCTGCACTGGAAGCCAAGCTATTTAATCAAGTGAAGTCATCCACTAATATGATTTCAGGAATTGGTGGGATCCAAAACAAAAACAGTAAACTAAGCTCGTAGATACGGGGAATGGATTGGTGGCTTTCAGGGAGTGGGGGAATCTGTAAGGTGGTCAGTAGCTACAGGGTCCCTGCTATAAAGTAAAATAAGCCATGGAATGCAATGTAAAGCTTAGGGACTATAGTTAATTGTACCATATTGTACATTTGAAAGTTGCTAAGAGAACAGATCTTGAAAGTTATCAAGGGAGAAAAAAGCTTGTAACTATGTGAAAGATGTTGGCTAGATTTATTGTGACAGGTGTTAACTAGGTTTATTGTGGTTTCATTTTGCAGTATATACCTATATCCAACCATTACATTGTACTCCTGAAATTAATATGTTACACGTCAATTATATCTCAAAAAAGGTATACAATCTGTTGATTTTATACCTTTATATTTTACACTGCAGTGTTAACTAGCACCTCTATCACAGCACATAATTATAGTTTGTTTTTTTATGGTGAGAACAACTAAGGTCTGGTCTCCTGGCACCTGGAAGATTATATTGCATTATTGTTTATACAAACAAAAAGGTATTTAATCAGCTTTTTGGATTTTATATGGGGGAAATTAAGAATTTTATAGAGGGTAGCTTAGAAAAAGTCCATTTTCAAAAATAATATGCTAATTAAAAATAGAAATCCAAAGACCTTAAGTATTATTAGATTTTAATAGTTTCTGTCCTATCTTGTTTTTGTTCTGTTTGATTCATTTTACAACTCAAGTAACTTTCCTGTGTCCCATTTTTTTCTGAGAAACAAAATGAATATATTAATTCTGTACTCAAAAAAGGTTTTTTTGTATGGATTAATTATGTTCTTTGACAGATACTGGAAAAACAGATAAATAAAGCAGAGAATACACTCTTTGGAAGAAATATATTTTAAAAAATCATTTTCATATGAGGCAATAAAAACAGTAATATACCCTCGTCCTTAAATGAATACAATTTTTGTTTTCACAGATACAGGTTAGTTCCAAAGGTTTATTTTCCTGCACAAGTTCATGATGTTGTACGAGCCACGAAGTATTTCCTGCGGCCAGAAATCTTACAGAAGTATTCAGTTGACCCAAGCAGAATTGGCATCTCTGGTGACAGTGCTGGGGGAAATCTGGCTGCTGCCCTGGGCCAGCAGGTAACAGACTGCCCTGAGGTGCTGATGGTAGGAAGGTTTGATGATGTCCAGCAGACCCACATGTCCTCCGATGCATGTGGCAGAGGCTCAGCCAATAAAAGGTCACTCTGCAGCCAAGTTAGTCTGATGCGTGCACTTGGCGTGGCGTAGGTTCAGAAACCTTTCCAGAGTAAGAAGAGGCATCATTGAAAGAAGTATTGTCTCTCAGTGCTTATGAAGACCCTGCTGATAATTAATGTGAGAGGACTAACATTTTAGAGGGCTCTCTTGCTCCTCGGGGGTATGTATCGAAATTAAATAACTCCTGCCCCTTTCCATGTTGGACTTGCCAATTGAGGTATTTTTGATTAAATTTCATTTGCTGAGATTGTTGCCTTAGAACTTTAAGCCAAATTTAAAAAGTGTTTTCAAAGTTTTTTAAGATAAAATGATTTTTTAAGAGATCTAATTGACCTTATTAAATGATTCACGTATTGGGCAGCACCCCAATTAGGTACTGCAAGGGCTTACACAATGGAGGATATTTATAGACAGAAAGGGTGAGACAAGGTGATTTGCCTAAGATAAGATTATTTCAGATAAAGCCACTCTCCCTGAATGCAGGCGGGGTGCTTATCACAAAGATGACCTCGTTGGTACTGGTTAGGAAGCTCCAGATTGATTGGCTTAGGAGGACACTTATAAAAGAAAACTTAAATGTTTCAGCTACCCGAAATATCACAAAAGTTAGTCTAGCTTTACCTGATTAAATTTGAAAATTGTGTCTAGAGCCAATAGCACCTAAAATTTTAGGCAGCTGTGCAAATACGAAGACAAGCATTTTTTTTTCCTCTTATGGATTCTGTAACTTAAGAATAGCATATCTGCCTTCTCACCTCCAAATGTCACTTGGTGTTCTCAAAAAACATCTGCCCCTGTATTAACGGAGCACCTTGGTTTCTTTTCTTTGCTATAATTAAAGCACTTGCCAATGGCAGAGTTGCTACCCATGTGCCCAACTGTGGCAAGAACAAAGGCCCAGAGAAGTGGGGAGTATCTCATGGCCTTTAAAGCCATACGGTAAAGGGATGGAATCCAGCCCTCCCCACCCCTCTGTGAGCTAGGATTTTGTCAAGTCCCTTAACATTTATCTCTGAGTCTTAGGAAAATGAGGATAATTCTATCTGATTGCAGAACTGTTGCCAGGACTTAGTCAGATAATCTATAGACAATTCTTGGCATGTATTATTAGTAGTATTTATTGATGATTTTCTCTTGTGATTCTAAGGATTGAATTTGAAGCAAATTTTCTGGTTAAAATAGATTCTTTAGTTGCCCATGAAGTGTACAGCAGCCCAGTTAATTCTGTAGGATGTCACATGAAAAATATATCATCTTAGACACTAGAATTAGAAAACAAGGCAATATATTCCCAGGGAGACATGGGACAAGAGAAATCTGCTGAGGTGGGAGATTCGTTCACATTCCCAATCAGCTTCACTCTGGGGCACATGCGCATTAAGTAGAATGAAGAGTGCTTGGCCCACTCTATTTAAATTCTTACTCTCCCTCCAAGCATGAAGGCTACGTACTTATCAGAGGAGCTACCCCCAGGTCCTCTTGAAACACTCAGTCTCATCATCTCTTTAAACTTTTCTAGCCCCTCCCCATTAGGGTCTGACTCCTTTTTTTTTCTCTCCAAGAAGCCATGCCTTTTGTGGCCTTGCAGGGACTACAAAAGTAAATGAGATTCACACGTTATCCTGCAAGATCATGTGCCTTTTTTTTTTTTTTTGAAGTGCCCACTTAAAACCATGAGCAAACATCATACTTTGATTCCTAGATAACCAGCTGCTTGAAAGAATGGTGGTGATGGGGCATTATTTATTTTTAAGTCTCTATTGTTTAATAGCATGCCTGGGAGAAATTAACACTTATGGGCCTTTGGTTGATTGAGTCAGAGTAAAGCATCAAGCTACTTTGTAAGATATAGTTTCTGTAAAAGGAGCCAAGCAAATGAAATAATGTTTCTGATTCCTCTTCTCCAGTTTAATCAAGATGCCAACCTCAAAAACAAGCTCAAGCTGCAAGCTTTAATTTATCCAGTTCTTCAAGCTTTAGATTTTAACACACCATCTTATCAGCAAAATGCGAACACCCCAATCCTGCCCCGGTATGTCATGGTCAAGTACTGGATGGACTACTTCAGTGGCAGCTATGACTTTATCCAGGGAATGATAGTTAACAATCACACTTCACTTGATGTGGAAGAGGCTGCTGCACTCCGGGCGCGTCTGAACTGGACATCTCTCTTGCCAGCATCCATCACAAAGAACTATAAGCCTGTCATGCAGACCACTGGCAATGCCAGGATCATTAAGGAGATTCCTCAACTGCTGGATGCCCGTTCTGCCCCGCTCATCGCTGACCAGGAAGTCCTGCAGCACCTCCCAAAGACCTACATTCTGACGTGTGAGCATGACGTCCTAAGAGATGATGGAATCATGTATGCAAAGCGTTTGGAGAGTGCAGGCGTGGAGGTGACCCTTGATCATTTTGAGGACGGTTTCCATGGCTGTATTATTTTCACCAGCTGGCCCACCAACTTCTCAGTGGGAATCCGGACTAGGAATAGTTACATCAAGTGGCTGGATCAAAACCTGTAAAGAAATAAAATTTCTAGAATGCTTGAGCTCCTCCTGACCTCCTGTACATGCTTTGGAAAAACATGCACTTTTTATTCAACTAATTTCCTCTTGTTACTCGTGAATCTCTATTCCCTGTAAACTTTGTGTTAATTTAATTTTTTAAAAAGTGATTTGACTAACAAGTGCAAAAACAACTGAATCTGGTTCTCAAAATGGACCAGGGCCTGTCTCTCTGTTCTACTCATTGTAACCGAACTACTTCTAATCCCCACAACTGCAGACAGCAAGACTAGGAACTGGGAATAGCTTTGGGTCCTGCCTTCAACAAGAGTTTCTTTTCAGAAGAAATTCAGCAGCCGATGAGATAGTGACTTTAATGAGCTAAGAAAAGTTGAGCTCCCCTTCAACTCTCTAGAGTTTATTTTGGGTTCAGAGCATTGATAAACGTGTGCACTTTAAAGGTCAATACTCTTTCCTCTATGGGTGGATGGTTTTGTGGGGATTTCAACAAAAGCACTCTGACAAGGACAAGTTTCTCAAGACTTTCTTCCTTAGAGTGTTAATTTTATGAGATAGTTATCCGGCAGTCCAGTTGGATTATGATGATACTTGAAAGTTCCTTTCTACCACTATTATTAGAAAATACGTCATTGCATGCACTGGAAATCTGTACATTAAGTTTTTTTAGTTATGTTCTCTCTTTGTGGGGAGATCTTTGGGAGCAAATTTGTTTAGATTTAAAATAAATTTTCCATTACTAAACAGGTAAAAACAGACAAATGAACCAGGTTATTGTTTCATAAAGATTACTCCTGATATAAATTACCAAGAGCAGTGTGTATATATTTGGTATAGTCAGAAAAGAAGATGCATTTAATATTATTTTAAAATTATGAAAAATACCTTCAGAGGGTCTAGTTTATTCTTAAACCTAAACTTTTTCACTTACATGACTTTAAAATGGGGCTATTTTGGTATATATAATGTATGGTTTATTTTTTAAAGTTATTTAATGTTAATATATGTAGCTAGAAAGGTTTTTCAGAATAATGTCTGTAATGAATATTAAAAATAATATTTTTAGAAAACTACCATAGGGTCTAAAAAACTACCTTAGAATCATATCCTCCTGTAATTTTATGGACAGAGATAAAATAACTGTTAGTGCTACTATATATACTAGGCTACATATTTTGATGTTTATATGTATACACAAATTGAAATAAGTAGAAACCATGACTGTCCTAGTAAATTCATCTAAGCTTAGGCAAGGCATGTACTGCTCATTTCTGCTCTCTAAAGGTCAGAAGAACACTAGATCATATCCTTCTGGGAAAAGGGCATACAGTGTCACCTGGTGCCTTCCCCCTGTGTCTCCTTCTGGCCAGGTGGCAAAGTTACAACAGCCCAACTTTCACTTCATGTGAAGCCTTCACTGCCAGTGAGAACCTGCTTGGCATAGCAAGGAACTTCAATTTGGTTTGAGTATCTCTGCCCTCCTCCTGCCACTCTTCTGCCCCCACCCAGGCTACGTTTGGGGATCATAGAGAGCAGCACTACGGCCAAGGGATGATACAACAGACTCATCTGTGGGGAGAAAGTAGCACTTTTTCACTCATTCAGAAGATGACATTTCCCCACTTCTGGAATTGAAATGAATGAAAATTTGCACACTTATTTTTCATTTATTATTGTGTAAGCCAGTAGTATTTTATGTACAGTGTGTGTGCCTGAGTGCATATTAAAACAATCATGTGAATTTACTTGCTAATGTGTTCAGGCAAGTCATTTACCACCTCTTGTCTTCTTTTCCCTTTCTGCGAAAATCAGAGAATGGAATTACTTATCGCTGAGGCCTCTTTCCACTCTAAATCCCACTAGTTTGTTAAACAGGACAATTATATTGACCTTTCCTACAGTGAATTTTTTTCCCACATACACAGAGACATTCATCATCAAAGTATTTTTCTTAAAAAACTGGAATTTTAATTCTTGCTCTGATAACTACCTCCCTCATTTAATATCATTCTTTTTGACACCACTTAAAGGAATCAGTTTTTGGACCTTATTTGAAGTTACCTGTCTCTGAGAAAGCAAATATCATATATGCAGGGTTGCTTACAATGACATTTGCTCCTAGAATTGTGAGCCAAATCCTAGAGTAATTATAGATAATAACAAATGATCCCAGGGCTCTAAAGGGCTCTCTCAGATGAAAAGGACATAAAAGAAAAAAGGGATCAACCACTGTTTCTGGTGAAATACTTGAGTTTCATTAAAGCTTTTACAGACATGAATAATTATCTAATGACTTGCACTGTATCCCACCTCGGATCTCTCTAGAAAGAAATTCCTCTTGGAATGATAGCAATTGGGAATCATGATATACAAAACCCACTAGAAATGAGAGGCTAGACCAAATAAAAATCTGAGTCCTTTGGGAAGCCTACTGAGTTGATGTTAATGGTTATGTTAATGGAACAAGTTCATTTTCTTTAAGTTTTTCTTCATATGAAAAAAAGTTTATGCTCTGCTGGTTGATTTGAGATGGGGAAGAGTATGGCTTTGTTTTCTTTTCCTATTTTATGAAAAAGCTGATTGTCTTTTTGTCATGTTACTGTTTGTGAAATATGAACATAAATATATGAAGAAACAATCTTGAAGTACTGCAAAATATAGTGAAGTGTAAATTAGTTTTAGAGTTTTATCATTGATTTGGTAAGCTTTTAAGACTATTGTATAATTATCTTGGTGGATAGAATATTTTGTGCATGACCTTTTAACCTTTGACTTTTTGCTGATTTCCCATTGCAAAGGGGTAGGCAGATTTTATGAAGGATTTTAGCAATGTATTTTATAAAATGAAAATTCAGTGTGGAAACAAGAAAGTATCTATTTTGACTCATGTTTGGAAATAAAATGGCTCCATCTGGGAATGTGCCTTTTTCACTTACCCTTGTGTTGTTGTTACCAGGTTCATCTCTCTTTATTTGTATATCCCAAATACTTGGTGTTGGGCACCAGCTCAAAGCCTGCCCTGGTTCATGATACCAGCAGAGGAGAGAACGGTCAGGATGCTGCCCCCCCACCTGGCAGGGCCAGCAACAAGTCTTTATTGAAGCAGCAGGAGACAAGATACAGCAGCAACATTTGGAGCAGCTGCAGCAGCAGGTGCTAGCAGCAGTCACCTGGAGCTCTTGGGGGAAAGGGGGTGCCTTGGGCAGCCTCAGGGGCCCCCTGCTCCAGGCAGCAACAGAAGCAGCAGTAACAGCAACAGAGGCAGTAGTCAGTGGGGGTGGCGGCGACCCCTCTGGGCTACAGCCACAATTATAGCCCCTCCCCCTCAGGAGCCCTGTTAGCTTTTTTTATTTTTTAAAGTTTTTTTTTTGTTTAAAGATATATATTTATTTATTTATACAAGCACTGGATACAGTCAGAAGCGCGGGAGGGCAAGAGAATTCACCAGAGCCAGAGCAGGGAACAGAACAGGCAGACTGACGAAATACACTGCTGAGGGGAGCAGCGGGCATGGCAGGAGAGGTCTGTTGCACCATATGGGACCCTCACTGGGGGCCGGGGATCGAACTGGTGCTGCAGAGGCTGTGGGCAGCTTCACAGCCCAGTGCTCAACCGCCGCGCCACCAGGGGAGGCCAGCCCTGTTAGCTTTTATATGATTTATAGATGAAGCGGACAGGGGCCCAATTTATGTTTAGGTTATTTAGTGTGTTTTTGTGCACGCAAACTATACATCCAGGTTTCATATTTGCTGCTCTCTGCACATAGGGACTCCACCTCAAAGCCACATGTTATCTACTAGGGCACCTGTGCTGGAAAGTGATAAGAAAAACAGCCTGAGAAATTCGGAGAAAACTATTTTTTCATTTGCTCTACACCTGGCCACAATCCTGTCCAAATCACCTGCTCACCTGCCAATTCCAATGAGCCCTTCCTACACCAAATATCAATTCCCAGACTCCAGCAGAGTATTTAGGAATTCAAACCAATTCTGCTCAATGCTATCTATGCAAAGATAGAATCAGATTTCACAGGTAAAGGGCTGTTTCCCAAGACCACTCTCCATAGGCCATCTGCAAGCCCAGGATGTTACCTGTACTCCTGACCACTTCACTGAAGATTGAAGGTTCCCACAGACCCCGCTTCAGACTCTAGATGCCCATTGCAAGCCCAGATTTTTCCCTGGCTTCAGATTGACCAACTATAGATCAGAGGTTCCCAGAAACTCCTCTGGTTCAATTAATTTGTTATAATGATACACAGAACTCAGAGAAACCATTTATTCATTAGATCACCAATTTATAATAAAGGATATAAGTCAGGAACAGTCATATAGAAGCGATGCTTGAGGCAAGGCATGGAGAAAGTGCTTTCTTGCCCTCTCCAGGAGTGCTATTGTCCCCAAATCTCAATGTGGTCAGGAAATTGAAAGGTCCCTGAAGAACCTCCTTTCAGTCTTTTATGTAGGTTTCATTACATAGTCACAATTGATTAGATCCTTGGCCATTGGCGTTTGGAATAACCTTCATCCCATCACATCCCTCCTGAGGTCTGAAGTACAACAGGAAATTCCAATCTTCTAATTACTTGATTTTTTCTTCTGGCAACCAGCAGCCTTTATCCTTAGGTGCTTCCAATAGCCACCGCATTCACATATCAAAAAGCTTTTATCACTCTTAAGTTTTATGACATAAGTTTTTTGGATGCTGTGAGCCAGAGATGTGAAGGAAGACTAAATATATATGTGAAATTTACATTTTGGTCATTTGACTAAAATATTTATTTCCTATATATCACAATATCATAAAGACATTCATTTCACATGAGGATAGAATGTATTCTGCTCACATTGGGGAAATCTGTCTGTGACTGGCTAGTATATTTTATAGAATATAAAAGCCACACAGGTCCTAAGATTATTTTGGGACTTGCAAAACACATATTTGGAAGGGAAAATTATCACACAAATGAGTTTGGGTTTGAATGAGGTTAGCCAAATAAGTATCAATATTACTGAAGATAAGTTCTCAAATTCACACTATCATCACAAGCAAATCTAATAATAATTTCACACTTTAGTATATAATCATATAGAAATTTACAAAACATTTTTTTTCCAAATGAAACTTTTGGGTTTCTAAATAGTAACATATTTATGTGTAAGTTAGATTTCCCTATATAATTACATCTATTTTATCTTATTCAACAAAACCTCTGGTGTTTGTCTATTACATTTTGCTGGAGGAAACTGAGGTTTGTCTATTATATTTTGCTGAAGGAATCCATTTACAGTTTCCACAATTCTCCTCTGGGGCATTCAAAATGTACTTTTTGTGTTTTCTTTTTTAAAAAATTATTTATTTATTTATTAAAGATTTATTTATTTATGCATACAAGAACTGGGGTACAGGCCAGAAGTGCAGGGTAATGAGAGAATTCACCAGAGACAGAGTGGGGAACAGAACGGGAGAGATCTGCTACACTCTGTGGATCACCTCCCTGGCTGGGGATCAAACTCATTCTGCAGTGGCTGTGCTATGACTTAATCCCTTGTGCCACCAGGGAGGCCCTTTGAAATATTTATTTTTATTTATCTGTACATACAAGAACTAGGGTGTAGGCCAGAGTTGGGGGGGAGGAGCGTGTTGGGAGAGAATTCACCAGAGACAGAGTGAGGAGCAGAGCAGGCAGATGGACTGAAATACACTGCTGAGGGGAGCTGCAGGCAAGACAGGAGAGGTCTGCTGTTCCATGTGGGTTAGCTCTCCGACCAGGGATCGAACTCTTGCCGCAGTACCTGGTGATAGTTTGATAGTGCTGACTTAATCCCTGCACCACCAGGGGGGTCCCACATTTTGTATTTTCAATAGTTTTTAAAATATTTGTTATTTTTATTCTTTTTCTTATCCCCACTTAAAAAATTCATATTTTCCAGTAAATCCCTATTTAAACATCTAGGGGATATTGATATCAGTACCAGATTCCCCAGGTTTCAGAGACTATATATGCAAATATGATATGTGGTAATTATACATGGCTTGCTCAACCCTGTCACTCAGGACCAGCATTTTGTGTCATTGGAGAGACAAAGAAGCTGATGGAAAGTTATGTCTTATTTGGAAGGCTCTCTCTACCTGGCACCCCAATTTTCTCACACCTGACTCACTAATGACATTTCAGACAGGAAGTTCCACCTTCTCATGGAACAGGGTGGTCCCCCAGAGAAAGGGGAGGTTCCAAGTTCCCTGGCCTACCTACGGAAGGAAGGGTGGAGCTGAGCAGGGGGCAGAGAAGCTGGAGAGGAGACAAGAAGGAAGGAAGCAGGATGGAGAGCAATGAGGAAACCTGGAGGAGACACATGGAGCAGAGAGACACGTGAAGAAACTGCGCTTGCCTTATGGTCCTGGACTGGTTGAAACAGATGTGGGTGAGAGACCCGTGGGGAGGTTAACAATGGCAGCTTTTATCTTGATTTTGATTTTCCTCCTGTCCTGGATGAGCTGGCCCCCTTCTGCACCTTTCCTATAGGTCTCTACCAGGAGGTGCCTTAGACTTGTGGCAGGCTTTCCATCCTCAGTGGCCACACTTTGGGCCAACCCAATTTGGTTGGACATTCACCCCCCAAGGAGATGGGAACTTTTGGGTGCATGATTTGGAAACTTTACTATCTATTCTTTATTGCACGCTAGTTGCATTAATGTTCCTTTCCATTAAAGGTCTTATAAACTAGAGTATGGTTTGTCTTGATGCAGCAGATCGCAGAACCTGTTTAGAGTGGGCAGGTTTGGGGGTTTTGGGGTGTCCCTCATCTTGCCCTGTAACTCTCAGACAGTCTGCCCCAACTAGCACAAAGCCCTTCCAATCACCACCCTTCTCTTCAGGCCGCATCCTCTCCATCTGATTGCTATGTATATCACTGCTGTCTTCCATCTCACTTCTTTATCTGCAATCCTTATACATTATTTGAAATATGCTTACCTTTGCTTTGCCCATACTTAAATGTGAGCTCCAAGGCAACAGGAAATTTTTCTTGTTCATTCCTGTTCCCTCAGCATTTAGGAAAGAGCACACAGTGGAGGTTCAAAATGTGTCTTTTTTTTTTTAAAGATTTATTTTATTTATACAAGAACTGGGATACTGGCCAGATGCACGGAAGGGTGAGAAGATTCACCCAGAGACAGAGAGGGGAACAGAACATGCAGACTGACTGAAATACACTGCTGAGGGAAGCAGAGGGAGAGACAGGAGAGGTCTGCTCACCATGTAGGTTGCTCCAAGGCCAGTGGGGATCAAACCAGCCCTGAAGAGGCTGTGGACAGCTTCACAGCACTGTGCTCAACCACCTGTGCCACCAGGGAGGCTCCTCAAAATTTGTTTTTGTATAAATAAATCCTCACTGAGGAAAATGGAGCTTGTAAGAATTAGGATATTATTTTCCATGTATTTCTTCTAAAAGTAAGTTTATGTTAAATATAACCTTAGGTATTTATGACTGAACACTTGAAGCAAGATTAAATTATTCAGAGTAATTTTATTTCTGTTTTTTGCTAACAAATTTTAAAGCAAACAATGTTTTTGAGTGAATGAAGATTTTTTTCCCCCTTCTTTTTACAATCAGGCATTTCTTGAATTCTTTCTAACATATATTAAAGTTTTTACTCGGTTACATAAAGTGTTGCAACCTGCCCTAAAAGAGTGATCTGTATAACACATTCCACAAATGTTCCAACTGCATACTTTGATGAATTTTAACCGGTCAAAGAAGTTCTATCACTTTTAAGATGTTGTCTTTTCTTCTTTATGTTTTCATTATTTTTTCATAGGGAATCAAATTCCATGTTCTTTATTCCAATTAAATTCATGAAATAAATATACTTTTTAAAAAGAAATAAACTTAACTGGCCACAGATCAAAGTTATTTTAAGTTTCTACCTTAAGATAAATGATTCAGTAAGCTAAGTAATATCACCCCTGCTGACTCCATTTTTACCACTCACACATTGAAGTTCCCTGCTTCTATATAAAGCCAGAACCTCAGATCATTCGAGACTTGCTAAAGTATCTCGTGCCTTTAACTCTACTGGCTCCTACTTCTTAGTTCTATAAATATGGTCAAATCTTTCCTGAACAGAAAAATCTCCCTTTGATACTTTATCTCCATTTTATTTTTCTTCTTACCCAAACAGAGCAATATTGTTTTGAATATTAATTGCTGAGTAATGAATGATTCTGAAGCTCAAAAACTAAAATAATAGGTATTTGCTATTATGTGGTTCTGGGTTGACCAAGCTTAGCTTGGTGATCATCTGCTAAATGTAGTGTTCACTGGGGCACCATCACCCAACTTCCCTGAGCTGCAATATCTGTGTTGGTTTACTAAATAGCTGCAGTTACTGACTGTTGACTGAGTGAGTGGGTCTCCTCTACATGGCGTTTCTCCTGAATTAAAACTCCCAAAATATTGTAACTGGATTCTGAGATGGAGCATTCGAGTGTGCAAATGTGGGAAGCTTACTATCTGCTTAGATCCAGGCTGGGAAGTTACCCAGTGTCATCCCCCCATATTCCATTGGTCAAAGCAAAACAAGAGACCAGCCCAGATTCAATGGGAAGAGAAATAGATTCACAGTAATTTTTAATGTATTACAATTCCTGTCAGGAAAGAACTTGCATTTTGACTAGTCAGTGATGAGACAAACTACTCTGGTTGCATTTAAAATACGCGATGGGACCTCCCTGGTGGTGCAAGGGGTTAAGTCTCAGCACTATGAAACCTTCTGCAGGCACTGCATCATGAGTTCAATTCCCGGCCAGGTAGCTGACCCACATGGCACAGCAGACCTCTCCTGTCTCACCCACTGCTCCCCTCAACAGTGTATTTCAGTGGATCCACCTGTTCTTCTCCCCACTCTGTCTCTAGTAAATCCTCTCACTCACACACCTCTGGCCTGTACCCCTGTTCTTGTATGCATAAATAAATAAATCTTTAAAAAACAATAAAATAAAATACAGCTGATGATTGATAGAATTTCCACAGGTTACTTCTGGCTTCAAAGATTTTAACTTTGCTTTACTTTCACAGCCCTTGAAACTTTTAGTGCCAGGTGCAATAAGATAAGTTCATATTCCAGTACATCTGACTCCACACTTCAGCAAAATGTGGAATTTGTTTTCCTGGAAGTTATTCCTCTACTGGGTGAGTCAGCAATAACTAAAGCATCTGCAAATCACATAACTATATTCTCACTAAACCCAACCTAAATGTATTCCTCACACAATTTTCCCTTGACTGGATCCCAAAAGCATCTACAGCTACTTCAAGCCATCTAACACGCAAGGAATAGTGATGGAGAGAAATTGGAGTGCAAAGACAGTGATCATAATCAAATACAGATGAAAAATTCTTAAGTCTTCTGTATTTTAAAAAGCAATAATCATGTGCACTCACGAATGGCATCCTCTAATTTTTGAAATGGGTGCATGCATATAAGGTGATTCTAAACTCAAATTTTATGGTAATCGCTGCACAAAAATTAGATTCATACATTCACCCTTTTAGATGCTTCTGAACCAGCCTATCACCGTGCCAGTGCAGCAAATCACCAACTAAATACATTACTTTCTCTCATGTACTGGCATGGCCTTATCTAATCCCTATTTCATTTGATTATACCACTTTCTCTCCAATTACCCACACTTTTCATTATCTCCTCCTGTCCTTCAAGTTTTATTTTTTTAAAAAGTATTTATTTATGCATAGAAGAACTGGGGTGTAGGCCAGAGGTGTGTGTGTGTCGGGGGGTGATAGGATTCATCAGAGACAGAGTGGGGAGCTGATCACTACTGAAATACACTACTAAGGGTGATAAGGGAAGCAACTGGCAAGACAGGAGAGGTCTGCTGCACCATGTGGGTTAGCTCCCTGGCCAGGAATTGAACTCATGCTGCTGCGGCTGTGGTGATAGCTTGATAGAGGTGAAACTTACCCCCTTTGCCACCAGGGAGGCCCCCAGTTCTTCAACTTTCAATCACCTAGTACAGTTAGTTTTATTTGCTAAATATTTCTCAACATCTGTTCCCTTTTTCTCATCCCTGGAAACACTGCTCTAGTTCTGTCCTCATCACTTCTTTCCCAAACAATTGCAATAACTTTTTTTTTTCTTCTGTTGGAGTATGCAAGAATATTTTAATGTCTTCTCTTTAGTCTCAAACTCACCCTCTCGAAAGCTGCATAAAGGATGATTTAAAACTCAAACCTGACCATGTAATTTCAAGTTTAAAATCCTTCGGCTCATTATTAAGATTCAGAGCACTTAACATCATAGATCTTCTCAATTTGTCCCCCGTCTACACAGGCAACTGCTGTTCTCTCAGTATAGCCTAAACATCCTTGGGGACACTCACAAAATCAATTGTTACTATTTTTGTAACAATACTATGATGTCATTTGCCTTTGTTATTGCTTTTTTTTTTTTACACGAGTGTACAGTGGAGCTTCCAGCTGCTCCTTGACATATGATGTTGCAGCAGATGGAATGCAGAGGCAGAGATGAGCATCCAGCTGGCTCCTGTTAAGTCAGATATCGAGTTTTGCAAAAAATGTGAAATAATTATGCCACATTTCTCACTAATTTATGTTTGGAAAATTTACCCTTTTCTCCATAATATATCAGGCAATGTGCATTAAATAAATGAGTAACTTGAAATTTCTCAGTTTTAATCAATAAATAAATCATTATAGCCTCCCTGGTGGTGCAGGGGTTAAGTCTCAGCACTATCAAGCTATCACCAGCCACTGAAGCATGAGTTCAATCCCTGGCCAGGGAGCTACCCACATGGTACAGCAGACCTCTCCTGTCTCGCCCGCTGTTCCCCCCAGCAATGTATTTCTGTCAATCTATCTGTTCTGCTCCTCACTCTATCTCTGGTGAATCCTCTCACCCCCTGCACCTCTGGCCTGGACCCCAGTTCTTGTATGCATAAATAAATAAAAATAAATTAAAAAATAAATTAACGAATAAGTCAATTTAGTCCATGTGAACAAAATCTCTGAAGGGACAAAGGAGAAATTCTTTGAATTCCCTCTGAATTCTTTTTCATTGTGAATACAAGTTAACATTAGATAGATTAGTAAGAGAAAAAGACCAAATTTGATTACATATGCAAGGACATTTACATGGTTGTTCATTCAAGAGTAAAGGAGAAAGACAAGTGTATTTTCTGTGATAAGGAATGGGATAGGAGCCAGGGGCATCAAGGAGAGAGGGTGACACATGCCCTGCCTCAAGATAGGTTTCTCTGATAAAAAAATGTTATTTCTGGAAATGACCTTAAATCTGGGTAATTCTCATTCTTTAAGACAATGAGAACCCGCAGGGCCTCCCTTCCTCTTCACATGCCAAGGTGACACATACTGAAAAAAACCTGCTCTGGACATCTGGGGGAGAAGTCTATCTGAAATTTTGGAGGGAGACCTCTCCTTCAGCTTTTTGGGGGTTCTCAATAATTTTTAAGACTATAAAAACCAGGCCTCCCTGGTGGTGCAGCAGGTTTAGTGCCGCACTGTGAAGCTGTCCACAAACTCTGCAGCATGGGTTTGATCCCCAGCCGGCCAGGGGGCTACCCACATGGTGCAGCGGACCTCTCCTGCCTCACCTGTTGCTCCCTTTAGCAGTGTATTTCGGTCTGTCTGCCTGTTCTGCTCCCCGCTTTGTCTCTGGTGAATCCTCTCATGCTCCCACGCCTCTGGCCTGTACCTCGAGCTCTTGTATAAATAAATAAATTTTTTAAAAAGACTAAAAAACCCTGAGATCAAAACATTTGAGAACTGCTGTTAGTCAGCAGCGTCTCTTGACAAGCCCTGAAGATTATGCCAACCCACAGCCAGGTAATGAAGAACTAGTTACTGCAGGGAATGGCAATTGACTGATAGTGAATTTGACTTTGCACAAAGGCCGTGAGATCCTTGATGATGGAACAGCACTTTTGTGACCCAGTGACATGCCTGACACAGTGACTGTCACAGAATATGCATTCAGTTAATCTCTTCTGAACAAACATTCTAATGTTGCCACAATTAAATCGTAGTGTTCTTTTCATGACTTGAAAAATTGTGCCTGACATATTTGCTTATTTATATTCTTAAGATAAAATCTCTGGGTATTTCCTCCTCTGCAGATGTTTTCATCTCCTAATGCATTAAGATTCTCATTTGGTCAGCAAATGAAATTTTGAAGCCTACAATGGGATTTTTTTAATTCCAGGAAATTGCCAGTAGAGGGCACTCGAGAAAGTAAATGGCATCAGTCTACACATTGTTGCGTGTTTCACTTGGAACTTAAAAAGAGGCCCCAAAAGCTTTGTTACTTTTTTATAAAAGGAAAATAAAATCCAGGCTGTATTTAATCACAACATGAAGTTGGGTGTTTTTTTCAAAGACTTTAAAATTCTCTTAAGTACCTGCGAAAAAGTGACTGAATCCTCAAAGCAAAACAAAAAGGACTAGTACTGATCCTTTATTAAGGTATAACTCATCCTCCCAACCTACCCCCACACACACTCACCACCAAAGTGTTTTGTTCCTTTTTTCCTTACATGTTTTATTCAAGGTACATATTACCATATGTTTGGGGGAAAGGTTTGGGGAAAATCGTGCTCTGCATGTTTGAAATACAATTAAGGGTAGTAAGAAATATAGGGCCTTTACCTCCAACTGGAAAAAATCAGTTGCTGTGGTTACCTTTTGGTTCAGCAAAAGGTGAAAAAAAATGATGCAGCCATTTTGACAGTATTAAAAAGTATCCCAATTTCTCAATGCTAAAATAACCTGATCAAAAATTGAGCCAAGGGGCCTCCCCTGGTGGCGCAGGCGGTTGAGTGCCACACTGTGAAGCTGTCCGCAGCCTCTGCAGCATCGGTTTTTTCGCGGCCGGCTGGTGAGGGTCCCACATGGTGCTGCAGACCTCTCCTGTGGTGCCCGCTGCTCCCCTCAGCAGCGTATTTCGTCAGTCTGTCTGTTCTGTTCCCCGCTCTGTCTCTGGTGAAGCCTCTCACCCTCCCATGCATTTGACCTGTACCCCTGTTCTTGTATAAATAAATAAATCTTTAAAAAACAAAAACAAAAACAAAAAAATTGAGCCAAGGATCTAATAGACCAATGAAGGCATGCAGAATGCCAACAGACACTGGAAAGTCTATTCATCATTATTTGTTCTAATTAAGAAAATGCAAATCAAACTACAATGAGATAGCATCTCACATCTGTTAGAATGCCCTGTATCGGGCCTCCCCGGTGGCGCAGCGGTTGAGCACTGGGTTGCGAAGGTGCCCGCAGCCTCTGCAGTGCCAGTTCATTCCCTGGATGCTCCCCGGCCACCAGAGGAGGGTCCCACATGGCCCGCAGACCTCTCCTGCTGCCCACTGCTCCCCTTAGCAGTGTACTTCCGTCCTTCTGCCTGCTCTGCTCCCCGCTCTGGCTCTGGTGAATTCTCTCACACTTCTGCGCTTCTGACTGTACCCAGTGCCTGTATAAATAAATAAATAAATCTTAAAAAAAAAAAAAAAAAGGCCTGTATCAAAAAGGCAACCAACAACAAGTGCTGGCTGTTGTGCCCAGCGTAGACGGGTGCAGCCCCAAGGCCACACAGACAACCGATGCAAGAACACGAAGGAGTTTAATTCGGGCTCGAGTCCGGGCTCACAACACGCACCGACGCAGCAGCGGAGATTGAGAGCCCTGAATAGAGAAACCAGGGGTCTCGTATAGGGTCACAAGTAGGCTCAAATTTTGAAACAAGCTGGCAATCACTCATTGGCTACTACAAAGGCATTTTGGCATGCACGGTGATAGTTTCAAACTGATTGTGTTGTAGAGCAACCCCGATACAAAACGGGGTGCCTGACTGCGGGTCCTCACCTGCGCGCTTAAAAGGACTTATCAGTGCTCTACTGCAGGCACTCGCGAAAGGTTAATAAAAGGTTTATTTACAAGAGAAGGGGAAATGAGGAAATGTACAGCTCAGGGAGAAAAGTGGGAGACAAAGTTTTTAAATGAGTCCTACCCGGTCCGCTGATCAGGAATCCCAAAATGGCACTCTGAGAGCTGGCCACGAGCCAGAGCGGTGAAGCCAGGAGGTGAGCGACAGCGAGCACCCCCAAGGCCCACGTGTTTGGTTTTTATATCCAACCTGGCTGCCCAACTCCACCTTCAGGTCCCAGCCACCCTCCCTTTGGTGGTGATGGGATTTGTCTTTCCCAATGTCCTACTGGCTTTAGTCTAGAGTAGAGGTGGGGTCCACAAAGCCTGTATGAAATTAACTCAGGACATCCTTTCCCCCTAACAATTGGACGGCTGGGGACGCTGTCCCATTTATGGATAAGACTGCCCTCATTGGTGGCTGGGGTGGTCTGCTTTTTTGTCACCAAGTGGAGTGAGGGTTGTGACTATTGAAACTATCTCCAGAATGCGGCTGTACAACATATCAAGATGGAGGATATACAAAATGGCAAAACCTCGGCTAAGCTTGGTTCCACACTGGCAAGTGTGTGGAAGAAAAGGCACCATACTGTCGGTGGGAATGTAAATTAATGCAGCCTCTATAGAAGACAGAATGATGGTTCCTCTAAAAGTCAAAATATTAACATGTGATGCAGCAATACCATTTCTGGTTACTTATCTGAAAAATATGAAATCCAACTTTGAAATGACAAATGGACCCCTATGTTTATTACAACACCATTCACAATAATCAAGATAAGCAGATGAGTGGAATACACACACACTACTCAGTTATTAAAAGAAAAGTTGCCCATGTGTAACAACATGGATGACACCCCTGAAGGGATTATTCTAAGTAAACTAAGTCAGAAAGAGAAAGATGAATAAGGATGAATTTACACATATGTGGAATGCAATGCAGCAAAGCAAATGATCAAACAAAACAAAGACAAATCCTTAGATTCTGACAGCAGGATGTTGGTTAGCAGTGGGGAAGGTGTGGCGGGTGGGTGGAACATGTAGAACGAAATTTTCATTTTAATGATAGTTTCTTCGTGCAGAAGTTTTTTAGTCTGATGTAGTCCTGATGGAGGACAAGGATAGAAAAACTGAAAGGAGGTGGGCACAAGACCAGAAACCTGGCTCACAAAATACCAAGAGCTTGGAGGTAGGGGTAAAAGGGATTATCATAGCCATTGACCCAGCTATAGAAACCAAGATCCTCAGGCCCAATGCCTAGATTAGAAAGCATTAGACCCAAGCAGGTATCAGACTGTTGTAGGGTGTGTGGAGAGCAAAGGCCCAAGGGTAAATATATGGAGATTGAGCCTGTAGTGGAATTTCCTGGTCCCTTTCAGATTCTGCATAGTTATGCAAAATCAGTAACTAACCCAAGGCTCATAGGAGTGAGCCCCTCCCAAACAGAAGACTATATCAGTGCAGAAACTGCACAATCTCACTGCCCACCTGTGACTATGCAGGTGCTTCTTTTCACCAACTCTCCCTCTGCAGGGCAGCAGCTTCCTGCCTGTCCGTGACCTGTTTCATGCCGGAACTTCTCTTCATTGACCTCCCTCAGTGGAGGCAGCTATGCTCAAGGCCGCCCACCTGTAACCATGCAGGCCTCTCTCAGCAAACCTGTCCCTTCTGGAACAGCGGACCTCTCCTGTCTTCCCCACTGTTCTCCTCAGCAGTATATTTCAGTCAATGGGCCAGTTCTGCTCCCCACTCTGTCTCTGGTGAATACTTTCACCCCTATTCCCCCGCACTTCTGGCACGTACCCCATAAATAAATCTTTTTTTTTTTTTTTAAAGACCCTGTTAACTGGTTACCTTTGGGGAATGGACAGTAAGGGTCATAGAATAAGATTTTTTTTTTTTTCTATTTCGCTTCCTTCTGAAAACTAGGAATTTTTCAATAGTGACTATGTATTATTATTTAAAAAACAGAAAACCAGCAGCAACTCTCCTGCTCCCTATGACTATGCCGGTGTTTTTCTTCACAAACCTCCCTTTGCAAAGCAGCAGAGGCAGCTCCTCCCAAGCCTGCCCACCTATGACTATGCAGGCCTCTCTTGTAACAAACCTGTCCTCTTCAGGGGCAGCTCTTTCTGCCCATTTGTGTCTGTGCAAGTGTCCTATACATCCCTTCCCTTTTTATAATAAACCTGCCCTTTTGAATATAAATAAATTAAAAAACAAACAGAAAATCCACTGGTAGCACAGCAACCAGGCCAGGGCAAACAGCGGGGCAGTGGGTGTGCACGAGGAAGCTGGCAGGCCTCCCAGCCCCACCAGGATCTTTACAGTTTCTCTCCCAGCTCCCTCTGGCGGTGTCTCTCTGTCCTGCCTCTCTGTAGTCACTCGCCCTCTCATAGCCATTCTGCTATTGCAGATGCATCTGTGTGACTCTGCCCTTATAGAATCACCCTCCAGGCTCAGGTGTGAATATTCCATGTGTCCACAGTCAGGTACACGTGCCCCATGCCCATGCTCCCAAGCGCCTCCTGCATTCAAGGCCACAGGTGATAGCCACAGAGGCTAGCACTGTAAAAGCCTGACCAATTCACTTACCCTACACCAGTTTTCTCACAAATGAAATCATGCACAGGGTTTGCAAAATAACTCCAAATATCCACTTTAATTTCTTTTAGTCATAATTCAGTTATTCTCCTTTCTTTGCAAGTCATCTCTTGCAAGAAGCAGACATTCAAGGCAGCTAAAATAAGAATGAAGCTTTCTGTAATGATACAACCAGAATTTTCTGGGCATGAAGATCAAAAAATGAAGGAAAACCTCTTCTCAGGTAGCCTGGTACAGAAAACTCATACACCCAGGCTACTTCCTCTGTCTTTTTATATATCTAAACTTTGCTTCTTTCCTCTTATCTTTCCAAATATCCAACCTCTCTCAGCAGATAGACTTTCTTGGCTTGTTTTAAGACTCTGTCATAACTTTGCATGATCAAAAATGAGCATCAACCCTGGATAAGGTGGAAATACATACTCGTGATTCTCTAAGATGTCTATGTATCTTTTTTTTTTTAAAGATTTATTTTTATTTATTTATACAAGCACTGGGTACAGTCAGAAGCGCGGGAGGGTGAGAGAATTCACCAGAGCCAGAGCGGGGAGCAGAGCAGGCAGAAGGACCGAAGTACACTGCTGAGGGGAGCAGCGGGCAGCAGGAGAGGTCTGCGCGCCATGTGGGACCCTTGCCCAGTAGCCGGGGAGCAGCTGGGGATCGAACCGGCACTGCAGAGACCGCGGGCAGCTTCGCAACCCAGCGCTCAACCTCTGCGCCACCGGGGAGGCCCGATGTCTATGTATCTTAAACCAGCTCTTCTCAAAGGTTATTTTGCATGTGAATCCCTGAGGATCCTGCTAGAATGCAGATTTTAATTCAGTAGGTCTAAGTGGGTCTGGAGAATCCCAGGTGATTCTGTCTGGTCTGCTGACCATACATGGAGCAGCAAGGCCTGAGAGTACAACTTTGAGTGATGGAATATGGTTGGTGACTAGCCAGCCAATGAACTGGGATAGATGCAATCATCTGTGACTTATGCTCATTTTAGCAGGTGTCATGGATGGGAGAAGAGTTCTGAGAAAGAGAAGTGTGGATCAGCAGGCACCTCAAACACAGATCAGATATTCTAACCTTGTCTTTGTCCAATTCTGCCACAAACATGATCCAGCAGCTACACACAATAGAAAACTTTCCTTCTCTGTTCCTAGAATGCAGCAACCTAAAGTCAAATCCAAAGGTAAGTGATTTCCTTAGAACTCACAACTTCAGATGATGTACATTCTTCCTTCAAGTTTGTTGGAATCTATCCCAGGCAAGGTGTCTCACCATTTTGTGCTGATGGAGTGATTAGTGGTTCTCAAACTTCAGATTCTGCTTCAGTGAAATCAGTGTGGGGTGTAGGCACTGGGATTTGGAAAAAATTCTATGGGTCATTCTGATGCATCAATGTACCCATCTAGTCTGAGAACTACTAACTGAGAAAAAAAGGTATCCTTTCCCATGAAATGGGGGTTGGAGAGTGGAATATGGGGCTCCTCACATTAAAATGCATGTGTGACCTTATGTTACACCGGTGGTTTTCCAACTTGAGCATGTATTAGAATCCTCTGGAGAGCTTATTAAAGCACAGGAAGCTGCTCAAAATTTCTGATTCAGTATATCTGGGATGGGGCCCAATATTTTAAACATTTTTATGAGGTACCAGGTAAGCTGTTGTTGCCGATGCTGAACACAATGCTAGAGCCTCTGTGTCCCAGTATATACTACTGTTCATCCCACCTCACAAATAGGGTTGGTGGAAAGAATGCATATAAATATTTATGAACTAGCTATAATTAGAAGAATGTCACCTAATAGTGACTTACTCACAGAAATGGATAGATGTTTGCCATTCTAGCCTTTGCTAATTTTTAAGGATCTAAGACAGAAAGGCCAACTTTAGATATATAATAGCATCTTTGTACACAAGATGTAACAGCCAAAGTCCTGGCTGGAAAGAGATGGCATGCTTAAACTGGATCTCTTGAGAAGCATTTAATAAAGAGACTCTATGCAAAGATGTGTGAAGGATTGAAGAAAACAGGTAAGAAACCTCTCAGTAAGTACCCTGGGGCTGGTGGCAACAGGGAGTTGTTCAGTCCTCTAGACCTGTAACACTGGGAAGGTGGTAATTCTTCATTCTAAGAGAAGGCAGCTCTGTGGAAATGTCTGGCATCACTTGGGTCCTTTAATAAATCACCAGATAACAAACCAGGGGAATTAAGTCCCCAAATGCCATTCTCCTCTGCCCTTCCTTCTCCTTTCTGTGCCTCTGTGTTGTGAACTGAAAGTGAGGGAGCCTAACTGACAACCCATGTTTGTCAGATTCTGTGGGTCCACAGCAGAATAAAGAAGGCAGGATGGACCTAGAATCAGAAAACACCCAGCACACAGGCTCTGTAGGCTGAACCCCACACCTACAGCTTTTGCAGCCCGAGATTCAGCAACACAGATAAGATGGGGACGGAGATGTTTTTCAATACGTTCGACACAGCCACGTTTTAGCTCTTCATGCTCACTGAAGTAATTACACTTAAAAAATAATAGAAGTGAAAGCAGATCGTTGATCTGAGACACTCAGGAGAGAAGGGGTGAGAGCAAGTTGGATGGAGTGTGGTGGAAAACTGTGGGCACTTTGGTGGTGGGAAACCTATGGTGAGGGCACTTGAGGGGAGAAAACTTATGTTGTGAAAAAATAAACAAGGATGTTTTAAAAATAAATTTAAAAAATGGAAGTGATATTTAAGATAGCGCTTTGCAGAAATAGTAGTTTCTACGTTACAACATATGGTTCTATTAGTTATCCTGGTTCAAAATTCATAATACAATGGCTAATTAAAAATACATGATTAGGGCCTCCCTGGTGATGCAAGGGGTTAAAGCACTGCATTATGAAGCAATCCGCAGCCTCTACAGCATGAGTTCCATCCCCGGACAGGGAGTAACCCACATGGCACAGCAGACCTCTCCTGACTCGCCTGCTGCTCCCCTCAGCATTGTGTTTCAGTTGATCTGCCTGTTCTGTTCCCCTCTCTGTCTCTGGTGAGTTCTCTCACCTCCCCCCAGCTCCCGCATTTCTGGCCTGTACCCCAGTTCTTGTATGCATAAATAAATAAATCTTTTTAAAAAATACATGATCAGTCTTTACTTTTGAGTTTTAGGATTAAATGAATCCTGCCTACATCTGGGCACTAATTTTGATGGACGGTGGGCAAAAAATAATACTTCATGATCTATAATTCCAACTCTATAGGAAAGAAGACTTTATGCCAATGATCAGCTTCTTGGTCAATAATGAAAGAGAACTGTGCTGTTCTGTGACTGATGAGAATCTTTCAGGCTGAAAAGGGGCACAAGGATGACACAGTTAGTAAAATACTGAGTTTTAAATACCCACTTCTCTTATGGTCTGAAATTCATAGTTCATTCACTTATTTAATAAATATGGCTGCATTTCTCCTAAATGTCTGGCACAGTGTCTGTCCCTAGGGCTCAAAGAGCCCTCATGACACTCAATGAGCTTAGAATCTGTGAAGGAAATGGAAAAGTTAATAATATCAATACAGTAGGAAAAATGACTAATGTGTTCACAATAATCCATGGTTTACATTTCCACACATGTTATTTAATCCTTAGTTAATTAGGGGAGTAATCTTTATTATCCTGATTTACCGAAACTCTAAAAATAGATACCGAGTAGTGATCTGTGGAGAAAGGAATTGAAAGCCTGATGGGTTTGCTCTTTGTTTAAAACCCAGATACACCCACAAGGGTCAAATATAAAGTCATCAATTCCAAAATATAAATCAGCTTTAATTGTGACACGGATAGAATGCCTTGAGAGGACACAGAAAAAGGAACCCGGTACAAAATGAAAATTGACCTGGAAAGGTGGAAAATAGTATAAAAATAGAAAAGGAAGGCCTCCGGGAGGCCACATTCCCGGCTTCATAATTTTGCCTAGGACTGACTCTGTTGCCCACAGTTTCCTCACTGTTATCCCCAATATTCACATGAGGGTTAAGTCTGCAGTCAGGGCAATTGTAGTAAATCCTGGGTTATTTATTTGTTCCAGCTTTGTAAGAGGAAGTGGAATACTAGGGTAATGTGATCAACAATGTTCTATCTCCCTAGCAGTCACCGTTTGTCCTTTTCACCGAGGGCATAATAAATTTGTGTCCCAACCAGCACATGAAGTTCTATGTAGTCAAATTAAAATGCCCTGTAAGTAGTTCCCACACCGTGTTTTTTTTCAGTCTACAAATTGATGTGACCTCATAGGGCAATAGCACTGTAAACAAGAGGGAACACTTTGTTGTCTATCAGTGGAAATGTGTCCTATTTCCTCCCAGGTTAGCTTGCTGGGTTTGGTATACCAGAGACCCAGTGAAGATCAAGGATGTCTCAAAATCAAAGCACGTAGCAGAGGAACATAGCACATATAAAATACTGCTGTCCTATTTTGGTTTCATTTTTGAGACGTTATTTAAAATGTGGATACACTTCAGTGATTTTTTTTTAGAGAAAAAAATAGTATTTATTTGCAATATAAACAAAATCCCATTACTGATTTGGGATTTCTCTCTCTCTCTCTCTCTCTCTCTCTCTCTCTCTCTCTCTCTCTCTCTCTCTCTCTCTCTCTCTCTGTGTGTGTGTGTGTGTGTGTGTGTGTAGGGTCACAAATTTCCCTTCAAAAGATCATACACTACAGTGATTTCTAAAAGAACACCAAGGATATCTTTAATATATTACATTTAACTACTCTGATTAATCTTTCATTTAAGTACTAAATGTAGACTAAAATTTTTGTTTTTGAAAATGCTACATAGATCCCAAGGGGGAACACTAATGGTAATAGATAAGATGTATTAAATGGTTATGTGGTTTTATATGTCAAGCCCATCACAAATATTTTTCCCTATCAGTTTGCAATATTTCATGTTTTGTGGGTGAGGGGATTACAAAAATAATTAATTTATTCAAATCACATAAACTAAGATGGGGATTTAAATCTGGATTAATTTAACTCCAAAATTTATGCTCTTCAGTCACATCACTCTATCCCAAAGGAGGTAAGATTTCTGATTCTAAGCCAACTATAAGAGTTGCATTGTTTGTTTTGGACACCTGAGGAGATCCTGTTAAAACAACTTGTGATGGTTAATTACATGTCAACTTGACTGAACTGTGGGCTGTTCAGTAATTTGATCTAACATTATGGGTATGTCTGTGAGGGTGTTTTTGGATGAGATTAAATTGAATTCATAGACTGAGTAAAGCAGATTACAGTCATCCAATTATTTGAAGAACTGAATAGAACAAAAACTTTGATTCTCCTGTGAATAAGAATCCCTCTTTGCCTGTCTTAGAACTGGGACATCAGCCTTCTCCTGCCTTTGAAGTTGAACTTGGACTGGAACTTGCTCTATCAATTGTCCTAATTCTCAGGTATTTGGATTTGGATTAAACTATAACACTGGCTATTTTGAATTTCCACCAACTGCAGATCCTGGGAATCATCAGCTTCCATAATTACTTTTTTTTTTTTTTATAAATTTTATTGTTATATTCCCCATACAATTGCAGCCCCCCCATTCTGACCCCAATCCCTCCCCTCCCGCCCCCGCCCCCCTAAAAGTGTCTCTGGTTCATAGTTTTTTGTTGATTTTGATTTTCACTTTCTTATAGTTATTCATTTTCCTGGTCCCTTATTTAAGTTTTCTAGATTCCTGCTATGAGTGAGACCATCCGGTATTTTTCTTTTTCTTTTTGGCTTATTTCGCTGAGCATGATCCCTTCCAGCGCCATCCATGTTGCTGCAAATTGCATGTGTTTATCTTTTTTGAATGCTGAGTAATATTCCATGGTATATATGTACCACATCTTCTTGATCCAGTCATCTATTTTTGGGCATTTGGGTTGTTTCCAAAGCTTAGCTATTGTAAACAGTGCTGCTATAAACATAGGGGTGCAGGTGTTCTTTGGAATTGATGTTTCTGTGTCCTTTTGGGTAAATACCTAGGAGTGGAATTGCTGGATCATATGGAAGCTCTATGTTTAGTAGGTCCAGAAATCTCCACACAGCTCTCCACAGTGGTTGGACCAGTTTGCACTCCCACCAACAGTGCAGAAGAGTTCCTTTTTCTCCACACCCTCGCCAGCATTTGTTGTTGCTAGTTTTTTTAATATGTGCCATTCTCACTGGTGTAAGATGGTATCTCATGGTAGTTTTGATTTGCATTTCCCTGATGGCAAGTGATGTTGAACATTTTTTCATATGCCTGTTGGCCATTTGCATTTCCTCTTCAGAGAAGTTTCTTTTTAGCTCTTCTGCCCATTTTTTGACTGGATTATTTTCTTTGTTGTTGCTGAGTCTCATCAGCTCTTTGCAGATTTTTGTGATCAGTCCTTTATCATTAGTGTTGGGTGCAAAAATGTTCTCCCAGTTGGTGGGGTTTCTCTTTGTTTTTGTTATTGTCTCTTTTGCTGTGCAGAAGCTCTTTAATTTGATGTAGTCCCAGCTGTTTATCTTTGCCTTCACTATCACTGCTTTGGGTGATGTGTCTGTAGGATTCATTCCAGGGGCACAAGGATGGTTTAACATCCGAAAATCAATCAACGTTATCCAACACATCAACAAAAAGAAATATAAAAACCATATGATAATATCAATAGATGCTGAGAAAGCTTTCGACAAAGTGCAACACCCATTCATGATAAAATCCCTTGAAATTCTTGGGATACAAGGAACATACCATAATTACTTTTAATCTCTCTCTCTCTCTCTCTCTCTCTCTCTCTCTCTCTCTCTCTCTCCCTTGCTCTCTCTCTCTCTATATATATATATAGCGAGAAGGTGTGTATATATATATATATATAAATCTATCTATCTATATATATACACACCACCCTACATATTCTTCTATTAATTCTTTTCCCTGGAGATCTCAGACTATTACACATCTCAAGAATTCTGAGTTCTGCCAATCAGCCAGCTGTTATTTATTTTTCATCTGTTCCATATCCAAACTTCTGATATACTGATCTTTTGTAATATTCTGGAAATTCCTGCTACACATCCCTGTTGACAAGATTCACTCCCATGTACTCTTGGTGTTACTGAGAATTTCAGTAGATAAAAAGTGACTCATCGTCCAAAAATAGCTAAAGTTTCCATTTTCCTTAAATTTAACTGAATATCTATTTGTTTAAAAACATAGCTTCGTGGGCCTTCCTGGTGGTGCAAGGGGTTAAGATGCAACCTATGAAGCTATCCACAGCCACTGGAGCACAAGTTCAATCCCCGGCCAGGGAGCTACCCACATGGTGCAGCAGACCTCTCCTGACTCCACCGCTGCTCCCCTCAGCAATGTATTTCACTCAATCTGCCTATTCTGCTCCCCACTCCGTCTCTGGTGAATCCTCTCACCCCCCATACCTCTGGCCTGTACCCCAGTTCTAGTATGAATAAATAAATCTTTAAAAAAAAAACACAGCTTCTTTAGTTCAAAACATACATTTTAGTATTTTTAGCTTGCTTATTCAGTTCAATATATCTTAATAGATAAATATTAATATACCACACAATCTACTTCAAATACATCTCAAGCCATATGAAACTCACAGGAAAGGAGACATTAAAAATTGAAATGCACAGAAATTGAAATGCATATTTCACTCAATGTCTAGAACCACATTTTGCATTAGGTAATATGATCAACTCTGCTGGTATCTGGGTGTTTTTCCACAGTCTCAATAGTGCTGAGAAGTCTGGGAAACAAACTATTTGAATGTGCTGCTGCCCTGAGCAGGAGCATCCTGACCCACACAAGGAAAGATAGCTATGTATGTGCCACCAACAGGCCCTGGCCCCAGTTCTCTGATCTCTTTGACATTCGGGAAATTTTCTATGATTGCCCCATATTTGCGGCTGTGAGAGCTAATATACCTGGAAAGGAGAGCAAATTCATTTTCAGTATAATGAGATCAGCCCCAAGGACAAGTGAGCAAGAATCCTATTTTAAAAAATGATTTTTTTTCCCCATGAATTAAATGCAAGTAGAATCTGCAAGTCACTTGCTACATTTGAATATCCCTACAAAGGAAAGTATTTGTACATTTGATGACTTGTGCCCCCTAGACTGTTTTGTAAATATTTGTCTACTTGCCTGCTCCATCATTAACTCATCTACCCGTTCAATACGTGTGCATTAGGTATCTTCCACTTTTGATCCGTTGTGCTGGGTACTATAAGAGGTTTTAAGGTAAACAGTAGAGTGTAAGAGAGGGCAAAGAGCCAAATGACCGAAATGCCAAAGAGTGTTGCAACTGCTGAGTAAGAGGAAGAGCAAGGAATTATCAGGTTCAAAAGAAGATAAAAAACACCACATGAAGGAAATTGGGAAATGCTTTATGAAGGATAAAGAATGCAATTTCAGTTTTGAAGAAAGATGACTCTGAGCACACGCACACAGGAATGAGTGGGGAAGTGCACAGATCCTTGCAGTTTGGTTGATGAGAAGAATGTGGGAGACTGGAATGGACAATGGATTCAGCTCAGATCAAAGGAGAAACCAGAGACGCACATAGGAATTAAAGATTTAATGCAGCCAGAAAGAAACTGCGCTGTGTTTCCTGTGGCCATTGTGATGTGGCCAGTCAGTCGCTGACCCGGCTGTGAGTCAGAGCTCTTGCTCTATTTTGGACTCTTTCTTGTCTGCTGAGGACTCATTTTATTTTTTTGGGTTTCAGTGTCCAAATGTGTAAAATGGAAGTATCTGCTCCTCAGCTCATTTTCACTGAGTCACCAGGAGGGACAGGCAATACAGATTACAACTGATTTCCAGCATAGATTGGTAGATAGATTGGTAGATCATAGATTGGTAGATCAATTTGCTAGAGCTGTGCTTTCAACTGTTGAGAGTACAGAAAACTAATTTGTAATGTAAAATATCTTTCAAAATTCTCTTTAAACAATATAAATGGACCCACAGAGATGTAGAGCAAAACCAATTTTATCATATAACATAGCAATAACAATAATAAAAATTACTTGTGAATGCTATTATCACACTTAACTTGGTGGAAACTGAAAATTAGAGTGGTCTGTTTCTCCATCATGGAAAAGGAGATAGCAGAGCTGAGTCTAAGAAGTTAAGCAGTCAAAATTGACCCGATATGCTTAATGTCAGGCTGCACCACATTTAAATAAGGAGAGAGGAATGTAGCCTTGCACATAGTTTTATTGAAAAAGAAAAATATAAACCTTCAGTGTCTTTTCCAAAATAGCATATATTTCTAATTTTCTTTCATTAAAAAAGTATATGAATATTGAATGCTAATATTATAAAGTAAAATTGAAATTAAATGAGATATATTTTTGGTTAACATTTAGCAGGCACTTGAAAATTATTTACTTATCTTTTCTTATTATAAATTCATAGGCTTATCATATAAAATTGAAAAATATAAAGATGATCAAAACCCACAATCTCATTATTAACATTTTATTAAATGTTTTCCAGTCTTTTAGATTTCTCCAATAGTAAGGTTATTTCTGGTAAAAATCCCAATTCTGGGTAATAACCCCTATTTTCACTCATCTAGGGAATTAGGGAAGTAGTAAATGTTTCTTATAGGCCTCAAGGACCTTGATTGATCTTAGCTCAAAATAATCTACATGCACTGAGTAACAAGATGTAGGAAGGACTGTTCTGGATATTTGGGGGAGGCTTATCTGAACATGTTACAAAGATTATCCTTCAAAGGAAAGTTTGTCATTGCATGGAACTATTTATTGATAAGCTGAATACTTCTAAAGTTGTTCCCCCATCAAACAACCTTTTTATCTTCACTTGAAGGAAGATTCCTGCTAGGCCAATCAAAACTTTTTCAGTCTGTGTCTTAGTAATTGTAGGATAGTGTAACAGTGCAAAGCAACTAGGTGGCAAAATGAAGTTGTAATTCTTGCAAATGATACAGAATTTCATGAAATTAATGAAAATGATTTCTCTAATCTCATGTGTGGTCTTGTGTCAAGAGACTAGGTAAAAATTGAATGAATAGGAAAAAAAGACACTAGGAATAAAGATACAAATTGACACTGAAGAAGAGAAAATGGGTAAGGGTGATGACACATTAAATGCTCTACCAAAAGGTATTGAGTTAAATATCTAAGAATTTGAAAAGTCCTCTTGGAAGACTTTTAAAAAAAAAAAAACAACAAAAAACAAAACCAATTTTTAAATTTTTCAACTTTTTTTTAGAAAAATAATTCTCCTGGGCCTCCCTGGTGGCACAAGGAGTTAATATGCAACCTATAAATCTATTCGCAGCCACTGCAGCACGAGTTCGATCCCCGGCCATTTTGCTACACACACGGCACAGCAGACCTCTCCTGCCTTGCCTGCTGCTCCCCTCAGCAGTGTATTTCAGTAGATCTGCTGTTCTGCTCCCCACTCTGTCTCTGGTGAATCCTCTCATCTGCCGCCACATCTCTGACCTGTACCCCAGCTCTTGTATGCATAAATAAATAAATCTTTAAAAAAAAGAAAAAGAAAAATGATTCTCCTTTCATAGTATTGTACAAGGTAACCTGAAAAAAAAATCATATTATGCCATCCTACAATTTTGCCTGAGAAAATATATCCTCTCCATGCCAAATTAACTTCTTACATTCTTCAGTTTAAAAACTATTACACCATTGTAATTAACCATATAAATTTTGTTAACTGTAAGACAAGTACTTTTATTACTTATATTGAAACTTGCTTCCTATTATGAGGATTAATTCAGTTTAGCCCTTTGATGCTACCATTTATACTTGTATAAGAAGTGTGTCTTATAACTCTATGAAAAACTTCAGAAATACAATTTATTTATTGCATTTACACTCTTCCTTATTTTGCCAAATACATAGTAGAAGCACAGAGAAGTGAGGGATCTGCACAGACCACAATGAAAGTGTTTGCATCGAGGTCTGCCTGACTCCCCAGAATGTTTTTGTTAGGTCAGAATATCCTCTACAGTGGGACCTCAGAAATAGCAGTGGCATTAAATCCAGGGTGATTTTTTACTCTCCAGTCCTTAGTCCTTTGAATGAGAAAATGATGTCTGCATTCTTACTAGGCAAGTAGTACTATTAATGCTTCATCTTTGCCTATGCAAAATATCTCCACATACATCCCATTTGGTCCTTACTAAGCACCCAAGGGGGTGGTAGAGAACCAGGAAAGCAGGAACCTTAGGCTCAGAAAGCTGAATTACTTGTCTAAGGACCCCAGGCTCAAAAGATGTAGGAAAATGCAGTGCTCTTTTCTTTTACCACTCTGTCCCTTGACATGAAAACATATCCAGGGAAGGTGGAAGAGAAATTCAAAGACAACAGTAACACGTCAGTAACATCTCCATCAACTACCTGGCCCTCGTATTGTACCACAGGGTGTGATATCAAATCTTATCATTTTCCCAGTGGACAATTTTGGTGAAATCTCAATTTTCCTGACAGTGTTGCTCACAACACCAGCAAGACAGAGGCTTTGAGGTCACAATTCTCCTCATCTTGGATGAAGAATATTCTGGTTATTTATTTCTATATCTGTAAGAAGACCAGCAAAAAACCTCAGGGTTTCTGTCCCACCAACTGCACTACTCCAGGGAACTGACAGAGGGCAGTTACCCAACACGGATCTGTAAAAACTAACAGACCGCGAGTTGTTTTCTTTCAAATGTTTGTCATTTTACTTTCTATTTCTTGAATTAATGACTCATTGTCCATTCCTGCCAAAGGTAGGCCAACACCATAGCAGCAACACAGACAAGATTTATAAGTTTGATTTATATAGAATATAGGCTTTTCAAACCTATACCCTTTATAGAACTTAAATAATGTGCTCAGAACTTAAAGAGTTAGAGGCTCTTCAAGCTATAGTCTTTTAGAGAATTCTTTTTTTTTAAGAACATTTATTCAGCAACATGATCAGACTATTACATTAAGCAATCAATGGCATGAGCCCAAAAAGAAAAAAATCTATGATGAAAGCCTTTGTTGGAATGCTTTCCATTTTCCACAGAATAGAAACTAAAATAACCTGTTACACAATTAGTCATGAATGCAATCCTCAAGTTTCTGCCCATGTTGTCTAAAACATGTCTTCTTTGTAGCAGGTAGATTTGCCACCCCTGAACTTGGCTGAGTTTACAAATCTATTGTAACTGGTAGCTCCCCTGTCACTTTTCTGGCTCTCTTCTGCTAAGTTTTGCTTCCCGGCAGTTAATTAAAAATTCCCGTCATTGCCAATAGCCACCACTGCTGCTGGAGCCACTATAACTACCTTGGTTTTGGAGTTTGGTGAAGTATTGGCTTCTACCATCATAAGGGTCAGAACATTTGCCTTCAAAGTTTCCTCCTTTCATGGGTCCAAAATTTGAAGATTGGTTGTTGTAATTGCCAAAATCACTGTAGCTTCCACCACCTCCAAAACCACTTCTGTCATTACTAGGCCCATCATAGTCATCCCCACTGCCACCAAAGCCACCTCGACCACTGAGGTTTCTGCCATGACCAAAGTTGTCAATCCCACCACAACCACCACAAGTTTTCAGAACCACTCAACCTCTTTGGCTGAATAAAGCACTGATGATCTTGTGCTTAGTTTTCCTTACTTCACGGTGGTAGCCATTCACAACTGGTATTTCTGAATGACAATCCTGTCTACAGAATCAGTCATCAAAGGCTACAAAAGGAAAGCCTCTCTTTTTGCCACTGCCTCCATCAGTCGTGATTTCAGTCACTTCAATTTTCTCATACTGTTCAGAATAATCCTTTTTTAAAAATCTATTTATTTATTTATTTTTAAGATCTATTTATTTATGCATACAAGGACCGGGGTTTAAGCCAGAGGTGCGGGGGGGGGGGGGGGTGAGAGGATTGACCAGAGAGAGTGAGGAACAGAACAGGCAGATCTACTGAATGAAATACATTGTTGAGGGGAGCAGCAGGCAAGGCAGGAGAGGTCTGCTGCACCATGTGGGCTGCTCCCTTGCGGGCCAGGGATTGAACTCTTGCTGCAGTGGCTGACGGTAGCTTGATAGCACTGTCTTTAACCCCTGCACCACCAGGGAGGCCCAAAGAATAATCCTTTACATGATGTTCTTCAGTGCTTCTTTAATGCCATCTACAAAAATCTTTTTCACAGTTAAGTGGGCCTGGGATCTTCGAGAATCTTCTGGTGACACAGCCCTCTTTAGTGCCATAACTCTTCCACCCACCTCGCGTGGCCCTGTATTCACAGCTGTACCCACCTCCCCCACCTTGACATCAGTGACAAACCCTAAACCTCTGGATGGCTTGGTGTTTGGACCTCTTATTAACATGCAGTCTGTGAGCTTTCCCCATTGCTCAAAAGAGCTTCTCAAGGTTAAATGAAGAGCTTCTGCCAGTGTTCCAGCTTCTCGTGAGACTCTGCTGAGGGGAGCGGGTGACAGGAGAGATCTGTGAGCCATGTGGGACCTACACATGTGTCAATGGAAGGGGAGACTTTTACATGATGGCATCCACAGGTGGAAAGGCTCATGTAGAACTCTTATAACGAGTAGGGAGGAGTTTCCTTTTGCCCCTGCACTTTCCTATCTCACCATGTCTTGAAGGAATTTGGGAAATGAAAACACAAATAAAGAGATTCTGATAACTTCAAGAATTTCTTCTGTAATTCTAAACGCTTCAGGCCTGTAAGATTTATTCTAATAAACCCTGACATTGATAGATTAGACTCATTCCTTGGCCCCACAATCAGTGCATATTCCCTCTCCCTCCTGATTTAAGTGATGATAACACAAATCCAGGGCAGGAAAAAAATACAAAATCGTTTGATTCAGCACAACCCTTGAGGGGAAAGCTCTGAGTTCATCTAGATTTAAAATTAGCATTTAAAAATTACTATTGGGCCTCCCCCGGTGGTGCAGCGGTTGAGCACTGTGCTGTGAAGCTGTCTGCAGCCTCTGCAGCGCCGGTTCAATCCCCGGCCACCAACGAGGGTCCCACATGGCTCACAGATCTCTCCTGTCACCCGCTACTCCCCTCAGCAGTGTGTTTCGTCAGTCTTCCTGTTCTGTTCCCTGCTCTGGCTCTGGTGAATTCTCTCACCGACCCAGGCTTCTGACTGTACCCAGTGCTTGTATAAATAAATAAATCTTTAAAAAAATAAGAATTACTATTATTCCTTTCCCCATCTTTAAATATCTATTAGAGTTTTCTCTCCATTCAGGAAAGTTGCTACATTTTTTTAGATTAATAAAGCTTTTGTTCAGTTTCTTAGCTAAATATAAATGTGTACTTTCAAATATCTTGCATTCAATGCCAAGCTTATCTAAAACACTCCACCCACTCATTGGGAAATTCCCAGTATCATTTCCTTTTGGTTCTAGTCAAATAGACAAGCCCCAGGTTACCCTACTCAAGTGTAGGGTAAAGAAAATATCAGGCTTTTCTGCCCTTCCGCCATCAGGATAGATGATGGATCCTTGTCCTGAATGCATGCCTGATGGCGGGCACCTGGAATAGGGTGTGGGCATAGGTAGATGGGATTCAGCTGAGTTAAGACTGTGCTTTTAAGGGCGGCGTCACGGGGGGACGCCAGCAGCCCCAGCCAGCAGCAGCAGCAGCAGCAGTAGCAGCAGTAGAAGCCGAAGCAGAAGCCAAAAGTCGAGAAGCAGCAGAACGAACGCTAGAGAGCCCAGATAGAGTGAAGACTTGCTGGGGGCTGGGGGGCCTGGCAGGCCCCCCAGCCCCCCAGCCAGCACCCCTGCTTGCCATATGCCTGGTGAACCCCAAATAAAAAACCTGCAAAACCACTGAGGACTTTGACTCCTCCTTTACCTGATCTGCATGGGATCAGAGAACCTGCACTGCGGCCAGTCCAGCCCTTACATCAAGGAAACAGTTTCTAGCTGAAACTGCTTAAGTGAATTCAAATGCCTTCTTGTCCCCCTGAATTGCCACACTCATTCATTTACCTGAGGAATAAAATGTAAAGGGAGCATGGGGTTGACCCTGTGCCCCTGGGGTCTCATGGTCTAGATGTCTTGGGCTGGGGACACCAGTCCCTGCCTCCATGAGGGCTTGGGGTGGAGGCAAGGGGGGGTCCTCAAGGCTGATCCTCATTTCAGATCAGTGCTAGGCATCTATAATTCAGGCACCCCCACTGCAGACCTTCAGAAGAAGAGAGGGGCAAATCAACCCTCTGGGCACAGTCATCATCTGGGGAAGACTCAAAAAGAGCATGGTTGAACTATGGAGAGCTGTGTGGAGATTTCTCGACCTACTAAACATAGAGCTTCCATATGATCCAGCAATTCCACTCCTAGGTATTTACCCAAAGTGCTGCAGACCAGTGCAGCGGTAGACTAGCAAGGCTGACCCAGGGATGAGAGACTGAGCAGGGTGGTCAAGGATTCGGCATAAGAATGACAGACAGACACACTTCAAGAGTGAACATCTGACTGTAATATGCTCAAAATCAACGTACATTTTTATACATTTCTTAAAGCATTACATCATATAATTTCTTGCCATAGAAATGATTGACATGATATTCTTTCTCAACAGAATACAATCACAAGATATAATAGACTTAGAATTACAAGTTATATTTTAACTAATGATTGATCATGGATTACATTCTCTGTGGTTAGAATATAGTTCCTGCCTAAACCAGTTAAACTAGTTATTTGATTATACCCTATAATTATAAGTACTATTATTATTATTATTATTTGGGAACTGGCCGCCTATTTAACTGTTTTAATATTTTATATTAGGTTGATCGGTATTAATTAAAAGCTTGCAAGCTTATATATATTAATTAGGGTTATTTTAAGGAGATTGGCAACAAGTGTTTTTTATTTATGATTATTTTAAGGGATGTGTTGACTGTTGGAGGAAGTTGCTATATTATTATTCATATATAATTGTCAACTTGTTAACTGGATATCAGGTAGCCGAATTTTTTTGTGGTTATACATTAAGCAGTAACTTTAGACTCATTACACCACTATACCTTAACTTAGGAGAATAAAAGCAATACAAGGAAGAAAAAACATTTAAAATTACAGAGGTCAGCAAGAGGGTATGTAGAAACACAGGGGGTAGCTGTTGCTATGGCAGTAATGGCAGGTGCATTGTGTTTGTGGCATTCAATCTTCTTAGCATCTGATACGTCATCTGCAGCAATCTTCTTGGGGGAGCAGGTGCAGCGTGTCCTTCCCGCATGCTCCGCGCCTTGACCGTGCTGAACAAGGACCAGATTGGTTTCACCTAAGTTCTTCCACGGGAGGGGGTCCCGCACAAAGGACACAGAAACATCAATCCCAAAGAGCACCTGCACCCCTATGTTTATAGCAGCACTATTTACAATAGCTAAGCTTTGGAAACAGCCCAAATGCCCAAAAATAGATGACTGGATCAAGAAGATGTGGTCCATATACACCATGGAATATTACTCAGCATTCAAAAAAGATAAACACATGCAATTTGTAGCAACATGGACAGAGCTGGAAGGGATCATGCTCAGCAAAATAAGCCAGAAATAAAAAGAAAAATACAGGATGGTCTCACTCATAGCAGGAATCTAGAAAACTTAAATAAGGGACCAGGAAAAAGAATAACTATAAGAAAGTAAAAATCAAAATCAACAAACAACTATGAACCAGAGACACTCTATGGGGGGTGGGGGGCGGGGAGGGGAGGGATTGGGGTCAAAATAAGGAGATTGTAATTGTATGGGGAATATAAAAATAAAATTAAAAAAAAAAGAGCATGGTTGGAAGCACGAGCAATAAGACTATGGGGTGAGCTGGTATGGTGACTTTTCACATGAACCCCATCTACATGATCTCCTGGGGCTGGGGAACCAAACCCCCGGTCCAGAAATGCGGGCAACATGAGGGGGCTTCCTCCTTTCCCAGCTGAGGGAGGAAAACATCAGAGATGTGACTGGGGACCCAGCGCAGGACTGGAAACCATGAAAGGAGGTGCAAGAAGCTGGATGTACCACGTGCTGGCGTCTGTCCCCACCAGAGAATTTCCCCACTGACATTGGCTGGGAGTTGGGTTTTCAACACCAGAATTATAAGACTCAGAAGCAGCATCATGTGACAGCCATGCGAAAGGAAGGGACAAGAAGTATAAATGAGAAAGCATGGAATCCAAGACCACACTGGTCTAAAGAAAATGGGAGCATCTCTTCTGCCATAGGACATTCCAAAAACAAGAATCTAGAGAATCACCCCACACACCTGCCCTCTAAGAGGTCCCTGAAGTGCTCTGCCTGGCTACCTACCTCCCAGTTGCTCCTAGGGATCTGAGCAGCCAGACCACCACAGTCCCAGAGCACAGGCCCTCATCCAAGAAAAGAACAAGATTCTAGGAAAAGGATAAAGCTCGTAGGTCAAACATCAATCTAGGACATGCAGTGAGGGAGGAGTCAGAGTGACTGGAGAGGTGGAGGGAGACTTGGGGGAGTGGGGCGGTGGTTAGGGGGTGGTATGGTCCTCCCATACCACCAATGGAAAACAATGACTATATAAAGATGACTGAATATATAAGAAAATTATAAATAAATAAATAAATAAAATGTAAAGGAAGGATACTGTTCTCATCTAAGAGAACAATAAGGGAGAAAAAACATTTCCTTTTTTTTTTTTTAAAGATTATTTATGCATACAAGAACTGGGGTACAGGCCAGAGGTATGGGGCAGGGGGTGAGAGGGTTCACCAGAGATAGGGTGGGGAACAGAACAGGCTGACCTACTGAAATACACTACTGAGGGGAGCAGCGGGCAAAACAGGAGAGGTCTGCTGCACCATGTGGGTAGCTGCCTGGCCGGCAGGGATTGAACTCAGGCTACAGTGGTTGTGGGTAGCTTCATAGTGCTGTGCTTAACCCCTTGCGCCACAAGGGAGGCCCTTGAAAAGACATGTCTACAGCTTAAAGGATACAGGTAGATGAACTAGTATATATAGCATACTAGTATATATATTATATTATATATAATATATATGTGTGTGAATATACACAATATGTGTCAGGGAGGAGAGGAAATTTACCCTACCCCTCTTGGTTCTTCTTGTGCTGGTCAAATAATTAACTAACATCAGACAAATGAGTAGGAGGAAAAAAACAAATTTAATTACACACATTCAGGAATCCACATAGACATGTATTCAATAGGTCAGTGAGGAAAAGGTTGATACATATCTTGACGTGAAGACTGAGATAGGGGCCAGGGCTTTCGGGAGAGAAGAGGAGAGGGTGACTCATATGACAAAGACCAGATGCTCTATAATTACGTTTGCCCTGCAGTAGAGTTAGAAAGGTTATTTCTATAAAAGGTTTCTCTGATAGAGAGATTATTTTTGGTAAAAATACTAATTCCAGGTAGGAATTTCATCCTTCCAGTTAGTTAAGGGAGTGGTAAACATTTCTTATGAGTCTGCAGGGCCTCAGCTAGAAATAATCCACCTCCCTAAGGGGCAAGGCCTGTTCTAGATACCTTGCAGAGACCTATCCTTCAGAAGCATTATAGATGTCATATATATTTATGTATTATATATATATATACATATATATAATACATTTGTTTGTATTTATCTTAGCAGAAGTTGTGAAAGTAGTAATGATTCCTTATCACTGCACAACTCAAAGTACTACTACAACTATTACTTTCCTGTATGCATTGCATTTGGGAGGTAGGAATAAAGAGAAGGGGAAATCAAAACTGAGTTGCCTTTTTTAATTTTTTTTTTTTTTTTTTTGCATAGAAGAACTGGGATGTAGGCCAAAGGTATAGGAGGTGAAAGGATTCACCAGAGATAGATTGGGGAGCAGAACAGGTGGATTTACTGAAATACACTGCTGAGGGGAGCAGTGGACAACACAGGAGAGGTCTGCTGTGCCATATATGGGTTAGCTCCCTGGTTCAGGAACTTACTGAGGCTGTAGTGGTGATAGCATTGAGCCATAACCCATAGGCCATCAGGGAGGCCCCTCAAAGTTTCCCTCAGAGGTCACTCCATGAATTTGGCCAGACTTGGGTAGGAACACTTGCCTCTGTTAGACTTTGAGACTTGTAGGCAAAGCTACAAAGTCTATAAACACAGACCTCAACTACCTTAAGTCATGTAAAGTAGATTTTCCTGGGTTGAGTTTTGGAGCTGCCTGAATTTTAAGGAGAAACAACAAATTCTTCCTTGGTCTTGGCTGTAGTTTAGAACAAAGCTAACATGATAATCATATCCTTATGGATATGTAGAGAGAGTTTTCTCCAAGCTCCATAATCCTCTTACCATGGCATATGTCACCACACACACATTATGGCTCAGGACTGCCCGAGATAGGCCAAGTATAGCTGGGCAGGGAAGGGAACAAGGTATCTCTGGCTTCTAGCCCTCTTTCTTTCTTTCTTTTAAAGATTTGTTTATTTATGCATACAAGAACTGAGGTCCAGGCCAGAGGTGTGGGAGGTAAGAGGATTCACCAGAGACAGAGTGGGGAGCAGAACAGGCAGATTGACTGAAACACACTGCTGAGGGGAACAGCGGGCAAGTCAGGAGAGGTCTGCTGCGCCACTTGGGTAGCTCCCTGGCCGGGGATCAAACTCATGCTGCAGAGGCTGCAGATAGCTTCATAGTGCTGTGTCTTAACCCCTTGCACCTCCAGGGAGGCCCTATTCCTCTTTCTACTCAGCACTCCAAACTAAGAAAGGCAGACTTTGAGGAGAATTCACCAGTGGAGACCCCAGTGTTTTAGAAAACCCACTGGAATATTTAGTAGACAAACTTGACATTTCCCTTTTTGTTTCAGTTTCAGGAGACAAAGCCCCAGGTAATTGCTGTTGCTCAACTTAAAACCTTAAAATGAGGGCCCTCACTGGTGGCACAGGGGTTAAAGACACAGCACTATCAAGTTATTGCCAGCCTCTGCAGCACCAGTTCTATCCCTGGCCCACCAGCGAGCTACACACATGGTGCAGCAGACCTTTCCTTTCTCGCCCGCTGCTCCCCTCAGCAGTGTATTTCAGTAGAGCTGCCTGTTCTGTCTCTCACTCTCTCTGATGAATCCTTTTATCCCCTATCCCCCCATTCTTGTATGCATAAATAAATAAATCTTCAAAAAAAAAAAACAACAAAAACTTAAAATGCACTTGACCTTTCACCAGAGGTGTGTGAGAGAATGGTAGCTGGACCTACGGAAAGTATTGACTAACTTTTCCCTGATCATACCCTAGCACATGGAAAGAAAATCAAATTTTCTTTAATCTTATTATTTTTGACTGTCCTATCAAGATTTAACTTCAGCAGGGGGAGGGAGAGGAGTTACAATAAAAGAATCTGGCTTGTATAAAAGTTGACTTATTTAACCCCCAAGGGTCTCTCTGAAGAATTATCATTATTTCAAAGAGAAAAGTGTATTGGGGAAAATAAACAAAAATGTATATTTAATTGGTAAAGAAGAAATACAGATATGCTTTTCTGTTTTCTTTAGAAAATGACTATTATACTTTGTTACCTTTTATCTTACAGCAAACACATTAAAGAGATATTTTTCTTAGGCTCAGGCCTAAATCCTTTTCCTTTTCTTTATTTCCTCCTCTCTCACCTTTTCTCATATCTCCTAGCTTTATTTTCCTTCTGTCTCAGGAAAAGAAAAGGGAAAAAAAAGTTAGGTATCTACTGACAACAATCAGAAGACTTCCAGAAAATAATTATACTACAATAAACACATATAGAAAGACAAATACCTAGTTGTGCCTGGAATACTTAAGGAAATTTGTCCTAAATTTGTTCTTGCTTAGACTGATAAGAAGCAGTGTACTAAAGGTTCAGATCCCAAAAGGAAAACAATGGTTGTAACAATTTTTCATGCAACCCACCTTTTCTGGATTTAAAAAAAACAGGTGCTCTCATGAGATGCTTTTTTCATCGTCTGAATCTGTGTAGGACATTGTGTAAATATAAATTGGATATGTTTATTAACTTCAAGTTTCCTTGCCAAACTTTGAAGGCAATACCTGATTTCTAAGAATCACCCTCATTTATAGGTATTGTTAAATTTCCTTTTACTTACTGCTTTCACTTACTCCAAATGGGATTGTAGAAACTTAGAGCTAGAAATATTCTAACCCTTTCATTTTATATATACAGAAAAGTAGGACTTTCTGGCTTGCTCAAAATACTCTTTATTATTACTTTACTCTGGTCTTATACTCTAGGTAAAAATCTATACTTTTACATTGTTTGATTATAGTTGATATTTATCACTACATTTGAAGCCATCTAGGAATATGTTATATTAAACAAGATAATTGCCCATGAATGAAAAATGTATTCAAAGAGTTATTTTAATCAGTGTCTCTCTCCCAATTAGATGTGGTGTCCAAAATATTTAATAATAGGTACTGACCCACTGACACAGGCACCAGTTGTAAGCCCTCTGTATCATATATGGTATTGTATCCCAAAGTTACCTCCATTAAAAAAAATACAATTATTATTATTACTGTTATTATTAATATTATTTTACTGCTATTATTGTATTATTATTGTTTTATTTTTACATCATTGTTCATTTTTAAACAATATTTGCTTCCCCCCACCCCCTCAGGTGTATTTCCCATAGAGTTTCCTTCACCAGTGCACCTGTGCACCATCACCTCAGTCCCCTCTGCTCCTCCCTCCCTGTGATCCCTCTCCCTCCTCCTCCCTGCAGGATGTCTCTGATTTATAATTGTCTGTTTTTGCTTTGTTGTGTTTTGTACTGTTGTTACTTTTTTACCCTGATGTCTTATTTGGTTTCCCTATATTCCTGTTATAAGTGAAACCATCCAATATTATTGTTATTGTTATTATTAATAAATAAAGACTTCACCTCTTCCAAGTAGGCAAGTGTTAACCAGGCAGGAAAAAAACAATCACTGTTGTATAATACTAAAAGAGAATGCTTGGAATAATTTGTGCTCCTCTGGGATCCTGAAAAAATCCATTTCACGTGATTTCTCATAAGGCAGCTTTTGAAATGAAGTCAGTATGCCACAAATGGTATCTTATGGTTTCACATTCGATCTTATGGTTGATAAAGATTTAGTCCAGTGGAATGTGAAACCCAATTACAGTATCAGCCTTGAGCACATAGGAAAGTTTGAATTAATGAGAAATATAAACCCTTAGGTGTAGTTTTGAAAATCTTTCCCTTACCTGAGAAGAAATAATGTCATATTAAAATTACATGATTGACCTATCCATAGTTACAATCCTTGTGAACAAAATTATATAAATGCTTTTTGTTCCTGCTAATTTGTCTTTATGCCATTTGATATCCAACAGGAAGCAGGTTTCCTCTTTCAGTTTAATTCAAATTCTATTCCAGGAACAAATAGAAACTGTTTCTTTTTACATTATTTTAAGGTGTCACTTATGTTTCTCTGTCAATTCACTATTAGAAGTAACCCAAGGAGAGAAGGAGAGAAAATCTTTTTTTTAAATTTTTTTAAAAAAAGATTTATTTATACAAGAACCGGGGTACAGGCCAGAGGTTTGGGGGTGGTGGTGAGAGGATTCACCAGAGACAGAGTGGGGAACAGAACAGGCAGATTGACTAAAATACACTGCTGAGGGGAGCAGCGGGGCACCAGGAGAGGTCTGCCATGCCATGTGGGTATCTCCCCAGCCAACTGGGATCAAACCGGTGCTGCAGAGGCTGCAGACGGCTTCACAGCGCTGCGCTCAACCACCTATGCCACCAGATTGGCCCTGAGAAAGGCTTTTATAATAAGTTAGTATTTCTATACTTGGCCAAATTCTTTAAAAGTCCTTCAGATAAGTAGAGTATAATGTAATTTCATTTATTTGCACTAACAGAAATGTAGGAATAACAAGAGAGACATAGGGCAAGCAGAGATCCCTTAGTGTCAGAATAGAGTAGAAGTCTCAGAGGAGCAAGGAGGGCTCCAGAGATAAGGGCAACAAACACCCCAGGACTAGGGCAACAGGACATACTGGAATAAAGATGATAAAGAAAAGTATGCTAAGACAAGGGCTGGAACACAGAGACTCAGTTCTGGGCACAGAGACATTAGGGCAGTGAGTAAAACCACCTGAAACTAACCAATCACAAAGAGACTGGAGGAGCTTTAGAATAATTAGGGAGGGCCTCCCGGGTGGTGCAGCGGTTGAGCACTGGGTTGCGAAGCTGCCCGCGGCCTCCGCGGCGCGGGTTCTATCCCCGGCTGCTCCCTGGCCACCAGAGGAGGGTCCCACATGGCGCGCAGACCTCTCCTGCCACCCGCTGCTCCCCTCAGCAGTGTATTTCATCAGTCTGCCTGTTCTGTTCCCCGCTCTGGCTCTGGTGAATTCTCTCACCCTCCCGCACTTCTGACTGTACCCAGTGCATGTATAAACAAAAAACAAACAAACAAACAAATAAATAAAACATGCCTCTATAAAAAAAAAAAAGATTTAGAATAATTAGGGAAAGAAGGTGCATATTCCCTGAGGTACGACTCCACTTGGCTTCCTTGCCCCTCCCTGGCCTGGTTTCACCAGCCTGGAGTCCCACTTTATTTCTGTTCCTTTTTCTCCTTAATGAACTTTTTTTTTGAAAGATTTATTTATTTATGCATATAAGAACTGGGGGATAAGCCAGAGGTGTGGGGAGTGAGAGGATTCACCAGAGACAGAGTGGGGAGCAGAACAAGCAGATTGACTGAAATACACTGCTGAGGGGAGCAGTGGGTGAGACAGGAGAGGTCTGCTGCTCCATGTTGGCAGCTCCCTGGCTGGCAATTGAACTACTGCTGCAATGGCTGGCGATAGCTTGACAGTGCTGTCTTTAACCCCTGAGCCATGAGGGAAACCCATAAACTTTTTTCTTTCTCTAAACAGATCTGCCTCTTTTCTCTTGCTTGCCTGAGCATCAGCGAAGTTCCTGCTGCAGCTTCGTGAGACACCAGCTAGTGATGGTCTAGTGGCTGGGACTCAACACTGCCACTGCAGCCTGGGATGTGCTCCTGACTGGGAGACTAGGCCTGAAAACCTGAAATTACGGTATCAAAAGGAAAATTTGTTTGTCCAGCTGGGACTCATGCATTCGATCCTTACACATACTGTTCATTTTAGTTGGATGATGGATCAAATGATTGGTTAAAAGAAATTCATACACAGAAGTTTGGTGATTCAGTAGTTTTGGCTTTCCCTCTCTTATCTTTCTCTCTCTCTTTTTTAAAGATTTATTTATTTATGCATACAAGAACTGGGGTGTAGGCTAGAGGTTGAGGGTGTGTGTGAGAGAGATTCACCAGAGACAGAGTGGGGAGAACAGGCAGATCTACTGAAGTACACTGCTGAGGGGAGCAGCGGTGAGATAGGAGAGGTCTACTGTACCATGTGGGTAGCTCCCTGGCCAGGGATCGAACTCGTGATGCAGTGGCTGTGGATAGCTTCATAGTGCTGACCTTTTTGTTCAGTTTCTCTGTTTTCCACATGTAAGTGAAACTATCGATGCACAAGATAAAAGTGTTTTTTTAAAGATTTATTTATTTATGCATACAAGAGCTGGGGTACAGGCCAGAGATGTGGGGGGGGGGTGAGAGGATTCACCAGAGAGAGTGGGGAACAGAACAGGCAGACTGACCGAAACACTGCTGAGGGGAGCAGCAGGCGAGACAGGAGAGATCTGCTTCGCCATGTGGGTTGCTCCTTGGCCTGCCAGGGATTGAACTCATGCTGCAGAGGCTGTGGACTGCCCACAGTGAGGTGCTCAACCCCTTGTGCCACCAGGGAGGCCCCTACAAGATAAAAGTTTTTAAGAGGCTGGTCCCTTTTAAGATTGTGAGGCAGAAACGCTTCCTCCTTTTCCCTGGCTTCTGGTGGTTTGCTGTCACTTTCTGACATTTCTTTGTGTGTAAACACATCACCTTGAGCTCTACCTTCATATTCATATTGCTTACTCATCTGTACATATATCTGGAACCAAATTTCCCCAATGCTGGATTAGGTCGTGATGTAATTTTAACTCAGTTGCCCTCCCACAGAACTCTATCTTAAATAATGTCACATTTGGGGTTTAGGACTCCACCATAAGAATTTGAAGGGACAAAATTCAACCTGTGAGAAGCTCATCCCTAACTGCTCACCTCCAGGTCAGTCTCCTGCCATAGTTCATCTCCCACTTATTCATCCTGGGTTCTCCTGCCTGGTACTCAGTGACTAAAATCTGGTCTGCGGCAGGTGCTTTTTTTCCCAGTACCATTTGCACCCATTTCTCCAGCTAACAGACATGCCCATTTTCAAACCCATCAGATCATCAGGTCAAAACCCTAAATCTTTTCCACTTATTTAAAAGGAGTTGTGAACAAGAAAACTCACAGATCCTGAAGAGTAGATTAAAAGTGACTTCTAGGGGCCTCGCTGATGGCACAAGGGGTTAAGACACAGCACTACGAAGCTGTCCGCAGTCTCTGCAGCACAAGTTCGATCCCCAGCCAGGGAGATACCCACATGGTATAGCAGACCTCTCTTGTCTCACCTGCTGCTCCCCTTAGCAGTGTATTTCAGTCAGTCTGCTTGTTCTGTTCCCTACTCTGTCTCTGTTGAATCCTTTCACCCCCACCCCACCACATCTTTGACCTGTACCCCAGTTCTTGTGTGCATAAATAAATAAAGTGACTTTTAAAGCAATAAGCAGAAATAAAAGAAAAACAATAGGCCAAGGGGTACCACCATAATTTGTAAAAAGTCTTTATTTTACCACACCCCATTTCCTTTCTAGCAGGCTGTTTTCATGCCCTTAGAAGTTTGGGTGGTGGTGAGTGCTGCAGGTCAAAACAGTCTCTTCACTTTCATAGTCACAGAAGAATTGTCTCCAGCACCGGGCACAAAGACAAATTCACACGCTCTCAAGCTTTTGGAAACCCTGATTTAAGAATTAATTCACTGCACTAGGAAAGTACAACTTTTATTTGTCACTAAAAGATGTGGGTACTTTGAAAGATGGGAATTAAATAACATACAAAAAAGATGATTACTTTTGGAAAAATGGATCCCTATAGAAATATTCCTTTGATGCACAGAATACCAGAGCACAAGTAGAAATCACATTTTCTGAAGCCAGAAATGAGTTTGCTATGGGAAAAATAAATTTTTTTTAGTTACCCAGAGAAAGAATGTACGGTTTGTTAGATTCTAAACACCAGGATAAGGATGTTTTTCTACTCTCTTTAAAGGGAGAATTTAATGGAAAATGAAAGTTCTATTCAAGATGTTGCCTCTCCACAAGGGTTCCCACTTCAAAGAGCCCTGTAAAGATATTTGACAGGGTGGACACTGCATCCTATAAAATGTCAGTGAGGGAGCAATTGAGTTCTGTGGTCTTAGGAGCTGGAAGATATAGCATCATCAACCATTTAGGGTTGCTGAGGTGTGTGATTCTCATATATCTCCTTTCCCCTGACCCCATGTTTAGTTTGCGCTATCTCTGTTTCATGCAGAGTCAAGCTAGGCTCAGCTTAATGCATCTCTTTGAAGTTGCTAAAAGGCATTCACTTGCACCATACTGTAGGTTTTCTGCAGATGTTAGAAAACAAATGAAGATGGGTTTGCATAGCACAATTTTCTTCTCCCAATTAAAAAAAAAAAAATCAGAAACTCTCTGGTGGCTCAAGGGATTAAGCACAGCTCTGTGACACTCTCTGCAGCCTCTGCAGCATGAGTTGAATCCCCAGTCAAATCCCCAGTCAGGGACATACCCACATGACACAGCAGACCTCTCCTGTCTAGCCTGCTGCTCCCCTCAGCAGTGCATTTCAGTAATTCTGCCTGTTCTGTTCCTCACTCTGTCTCTGGTGAATCCTCTCACCCCCCACACCTCTGGCCTCTATCCTAGTACTTGTATGCATAAATAAATAAATCTTTTTAAAAAATTTTAAAAATTATTTTTGATTACCACCTACATTCAGAAATACACTTAACATTAGGCCTCTGACTATCATAGGTGTGTTAATATGTTATACTGCATTTATCCTACATGTTATACCTGCTGATATTCTCTGTTCTACTCAGACTGAAAAATTGCTTATGGGCAGAATGACAGGTAATTGTAGGGCTTAACTTGTTTATTTCCTTTCTCTCAGGGATCATTATAACTGCCTTTTGTTCTACATCTGAAAATGGTCTTGGCAAGTGTACGTCCAATTGTTTAAAGCAGGAAGACTAGTCCAGTACTTGTTACCCCATCACCATTGGATAGGAAGTTATGCTAATTGATTTTCATCTACCCTCAACCTTAATTAAGAATGCACTTTTGTGATTTATGGTAACTTTTATAAGACCTACTACAAGTGCTTCTGTTATCTCTATTTTCAATCAACAAAAGCAGCATGGTTAAGTAGCCTAATTAACAATTAAGGAATTGTTCTTTAGTGGAAGAAGTGGCAGCTGGATCTCTGGGGATTTCTTTTTTATTGTAATTCGATATGTCAGTCATTTACATGTCTATATAACCTATACCCTGAACAAAGTCTAAGCAACTAGTGAACCAGCGACCCACACCCTTTTTATAGCCTCTTAGATTTAAGAATGCAACATATTCCTTAGTTCAGCAGATTTTGCCAAGGAGAATTGTCAACTGACTCTAACTGGGAAGTTAGTTGAAGTCTCTTGCTAGAACTTATACTTTTACCAGAATCAGACTTCCATGAAATATTTGGGATGGGCACATGACTGAACAGAATTTGGACTTCATCAAGGTAAAAAGAATGGGCAATAATGATTGTTGATAAGTATTTATATAGCAGAATACTGCTGGTTGACCCTTGACTTTTTTTTTTAATCTAGAAGTTATATTGTGAGAAGAGGAGAGTTCTAGCCCTTAACTCCTTCTAAGTATTGAAGGCTGTCAAAAAGAATCTGATTTCTATCAGCAACCAAATAGGCTTACATCTGTTGTAAACAATGGAGCATCAAAGAGCTGGAAGTTTTCACCTTTTCTTCAATCTCTTGGGCCTGTGAATTATAGATGCATCAAAATGATAATGGTATTATTTTGTTCTTTATAGTTTTGAACTGAAGGATATGTAGGAGTGCGCAGAGATTTGTGGCTAATTTCCAGGCAAGTATATTTGTTAGAAAAGAAAGGTGGCCAAGAGTAACAGACTGGGGGGCCTCCCTCATGGTGCAGGAGTTAATCTCAGCACTATCAAGCTATCACCAGCCAGGGAGCTAAACCACATGCCACTCTTCTGTCTCACTGCTGCGCCCCTCAGCAGTGTATTTCAGTTGATCCACCTGTTCTGCTCCCCACTCTGTCTCTGGTAAATTTTCTCACTGCTAGCCCCCACTCCCCCCCACCTCTGGCCTACACCCCATTTCTTGCATACATAAATAAAATGAATCTTAAAAAAAAAAAAGGAGTAACAGGCTGAAGCAGGCTTTACTGAAAATCCGTGGAAAACGACTCCCTGCAGGCTGAGTCTCCCACCCCTGAAATGGAGAGAGCGGGTCTTTATAAGGTGTTGCGTTGGACAACACCACACTGACAAACGGGAGTCGTGGAGCAGGCTACATAATGCAGGATGCTGCTGAAGAGCAAGATCCTGGCCCTTTTATTGACACATGTAATTGATTGTAAGGAGATTAAAGAAAGGGGAAGGGTGTAGAAGATTAGGGATTGTGATTCTGCCCTCCAGGCACTTCTAATCTACTTGATAATACACCCTAATCCCCAGCCATGGTTCTAATCTTATCAACAAGGTGCTCCACTGATCAGCTTCTGGGGTCCCTTGTCATACATCGGTCCTCGGCCCCCCGGGGCATTCCTGGTCATACCTCGTGACATATAAATCGGGAGTATGAGTTATACATCGTTCTTCAGCCCCCTGGGCTTTCCGAACATACCTCCTGATGCACGTCTTATGCATCAGTCCTCAGCCCTCCCCGGGCATTCTGGACATACCTTGTGATGCATAACATTCCCAGTGTGATCCAGCTTTGTGTTCTTGTTTGATTTGAAGGGCTTAAGGGTTGGGCTGCTGTTCCTAACTGGCCAGACCACTTTGACCTTGTTTAGGTGACAAAATGGCAGCCAAATATGCTGCCTAGGAGTAGCAGACCCACAATAAGGTTAGACGACTGATGGAATTTTTGGTGTATGTGAGGGGGTCTCTTCTGCCAGAGGGGGTCTGCTGGAATTATTTACTGCTGGGGGCAGGTCTGCTGGAATTGTTTACAGTTGTCAGCTTTATCTCTGATTCTGTTTTTCTCAGGTTTCCTGGTTGCGCAGGTTTTAGGAGAGATCTGTTTGTGCTCTCATCAAAACTGGACAAGCTCTCAGGTTTATTTTCTCTAGCCATTTCCCTCACCTGAGGTAATATAATCAAAGGAACAATATGTAACCATCTGTATACCCTGAAGAAGTCATGCTTTTCCCTTTACTTTATTTGGAATTCTCACATCAAATATGACTCTTCACTTAGAAATCTTTTTCTCTCCAACCATATTTTTATAAAATAATGCCTATTTTCAAAAAATAATATTTTGCTGCAAAAAAATTTTGAGAATGACTGATTCTTTTTTTTTTTTTTTTTAGTAGCTATCAGTAGTCACTGGGAAAAAAAAAAAAGGAGCATGCTATCAGGTTATAATGCAACCAAGTATCAGATTTTAGTCAATTCCAATGTCCTACATAGTTTCACCAATGAGGACTCAGATTTTGATCCAGGATACAAGGCTTGCTAAAGGCAGTTTTTGCAGCTTGAAAGGTCATCATATAAGAGCTTCAAGCTGATAGAGTTGTTAGTATAACTTTTGCCTGGAACTATTAAAATCGGGAGAATTTCACTTTAAACAGGCAGAATATACTCACCACCCACCCCAGGAGGTTTCTCAGGAAACTAGGGAGAGTGGCAGAAGCCAGGTTTCCTGAATAACAGAAACCTGATGTCTCCTGGTATGCCTCACTAAGAGAATACCCTGTTAATCAGTCCCAGTAATAACAATTTCTATAACATTTTTGCATCAGAGTGCTCATCTCATTTTAACCAAGTTTCATGCAATCTCCTTCATGTTGCCTTTGTGAGAAGTAGTAGGAACCACAATTTCAAGGGTTTGTCACTTTGAAATTAGGTTAGGATTTATATTAAAATCACTGGAAGTTTTTTCTAGTCACGGTGTGCTTCTCTCTTGAATGGCTATCTCCTAACCTTCTAATTTTATCAGCTTCAACTTCTCAGAAGTATGAATGTTTATCTCTTTTGAAATCTACCCAAAATGCCTCAAAGTGAATTTATACATATTATGTAGACTGTAATTTAACTCAAAATACCTCAAAATACTCTCCGAATTTGGAGAAAGTTCATCTTTTTTTTCATGTGCATGTGATGAACTTATAGACAAAAGAAATGTTAGTTTATTTATACAATTGTTATTATTGGAGGGATCTTGCTTTTTATTCATTAAGAGTTATCTGACTATTTGTCAATCAATTAGACAGGAAATAACTATTGGACATTCATTTCATAGATGGTATCGTGCTTGTAGCTCTTAGCTTTCATGAAGTAGGTTCTAATCATAAACACGAACATGTTGCAAACTGGTGTTAGGCAAGTCCTATAAAGGAAAAGTAAATTTAATCTTGATTCTCTTACTCTGCCAAAATGCTTAAGGCACCTTACACCAAATGGAGTGGCTAAGATAAAGAGTAGGAAAAAAGAAACAATGGAAGATACCAAGTGGTGGCAAGTATGTGGAGCAACCAGAACCCCCATCCATTGCTGGTAGCAGTGTAACATGAAAAATTGGCAGTATCTACTAAGGATGAAGCTTCTATGACTTAGCAATTCTACTCCTACAAGTATATTCAACAAAAATACATACATGTACTTAATCAAAAGATATGTATAAGAAGGTTTAAAATAATTCTAGTCTCAATAGTCCAAACTGGAAATCCCTTAGTGTCTTATCAAAATAGAATGGATAAATAAATTTAGGTATATTTATATAATGGAATGCTATACTACAATGATAATGAAGATCTCTTAATGGCACACAACAGTATGGATGAAACTCACAAACATTATGTCCAAGTATACACAGTCCATCATCAGTCAAAGTTAATCCATAGACCTTTTCAAGAGGTAGCAAGCAGCTTGAAGCAATTCTTCACACCTTCTAGGTGTGCTGATAATATTCTTTCTCTTGATTTGAGTTCTAGTTACTTGGTGTGGCCAGTGTTAATCTTCATTGAGCTATTCTCTTATGATATGCATACTTTTCTATATACCTAAGAAACTGCAATAGATAAATTTTTAAAGACACAGAAATACATGTATACTAGAAGTTGAAAAGGGACACTTGAATTCCAGTATTATTTTTCTTTATTTTTGATATAGAAAATGACCTCATAAATACCAAAACATAAAATATTATTTCAATTTCAATGAAAAATTCCACAGTTCTGTCTCTCATCTTCCTTTCTATAAAGAAATTGGAAAAACTACTTTTAGAAATATCTAAAGTAAGTTCTTCTAAAATATTTTCTCTCCTGTACAGTAAAATGCTTTAAAAAATAAGGAAATAAGGGGAAAAACATAAAATCAATTAACTTTGATAAATATAGTTGGGCTCAGTGACCTTTAAATATGCATAAATGATGATGCTGAGAACTAGGTTTTTTTCTCACATCCTTTGGAGGCATTTTTCCTCTGTGATAATAAATCCACTGTTCTTAATATGCTCTTTGCCTCTAGTGCTGAAGAGTTCCTGGGTTTGGTGTCATCAGCAAGGGTCCCAAGTACCTGTCATCAGAAGCCCTGCTGCAGATGCTGACTAAGGCTCCACTTCATTCTAACTACCCTGAAGTCACAGGATCCTTATTAAGAGGGGAGGAAGGAAGAATCACTCCCCAGGTTTTGAAAACTCTATTCATTAATTTTTAGGCAATATTAAAAATATTTATTATGATTCACACACCTACAGAAGAGTTTCAAGGCCACATGCTCATTGAAAATAATTATAAATTGAACACTTGGGTATGTACATGCTCAAGTTTGATATTGCCAAACAGATGTCCTAGTTATTGTATGAGTATTAGTAGTTCATAAGATTTCTTGTTGCTTCACATAGTTTTCCTGATTACTAAAGCAGTTCATTAACTATTCAAGTTTCCTTTTTTACCAAGCAACTGTTCTTGTCTTTTGTCCTTTTTTTAAATTAAGTTGCCTTTTTTTTTAAGATTTATTTATTCATGCATACAAGAACCGGGGTACAGGCCAGATATGCGGGAGGGTGAGAGGATTTACAGAGACAGAGTGGGGAACAGAACAGGCAGACTAACTGAAACACACTGCTGAGGGAAGCAGCTGGAGAGACAGGAGAGGTCTGCCGCGCCATGTGGGTATCTCCCGGGCTAGCCAGGGTCGAATTAGGGTCAACCACCTGTACCACCAGGGAGGCCCTAAGTTGTTTGTCTTTTGTAGAATGATTTAGATGAGTTGCTTTTTCTGAGTACTTGTCTACTCTCATTCCTAATGTTTTGGAAATATTTCCCATTTTATGGATTCCTTTCACATCCTTTTGATAAATAGAAGTTTTTCATTTAAATTTTGTTAAACTTATCAGTATTTTCCTTTATGGCTTTTGTCTTTTGTCATAATTAAAAAATGTTTCCTGAGTCTCAGATGATAAAAATGTTCTTCTATATTCTTTTCAAAATGTTGGGTAGTTTTACCTTTAACACATAGATCTTTAATACACATGGAATTGAGTTTTTATGTGTTGCATGAGATTGAATGCTTGTTTCACTCCCAAATTCATATGTTGAAGGCCTAGTCCCCATGACATAAGGACATAGAAAGACATTCCTTGTTCATGAACAGTGAGAAACAATATAGTCAAAATGACTATTCTGTCAAAAGTGATATATAAATTTAGTGCAATCCTTATCAAAACACCAACAGTATCCTTCAAAGTAATTGAACCAAAAATATTAAAATATATATGGAATATATATGGAACCATAAAAGGCCTTGACAGCAAATGCAACCCTGAGAAAAAGGTGCGAAATTAAGGCATCATGTTACCTGACTTTAACCTACAAATAATATTAAAAAGAAGTGCTAGAGAGGATGCAGAAAAAGAGGACCCCTACTGCACTGTGTGGGAAGGTAAACCAGTACAGCCAATATGGAAATTGATCTGGATTTACCTTCAAAAACTAAACATGGTAAGACCCACATGACTCAGCAATCCCACTGTTAGCTATCTACCCAAAGATCGTGAAACCATCAACACACACACACACACACAAAAAAAAAACCCTATAAAATCTGAGGTATTTACTGCAGCACCATTTACAGCAGCTGCAACATAGAAACAAGTGCCCATATTGGGGCCTCCCTGGTGGCACAAGGGGTTAAGATGCAGCACTGTGAAGCTATCTGGCAGCTACTGCAGCACCAATTCGATCACTGGCCAGGGAGCTGACCCACATGGTGCAGCAGACCACTCCTGTCTTGCTCGCTGCTCCCCAGCAGTGTGTTTCATTCAATCTGATTGTTCTGTTCCTCACTCTGTCTCTGGTGAATCCTTTCACCCCTGTACCTCTGGCCTGTACCTCAGTTCTTGTATGCATAAATAAATAAATCTTTAAAATAAAAAAGAAAGAAACAAGTGCCCACTGACAGAGGACTGGGTCACAAAGATGTGGGATAGCCACACTATGGAATACTATTCTGCCACAAGGAAAGATGAGGCATTGCTATATATAGCAAAATGGAAAAGTTGGAAGGAATTATGTGTAGTAAAGTGAGTCAGAATGACAAAGACAAATATTGAATATTTATATAGTCATCAAGAAAATAAGTTAGCACAGATTAGAAGACCGTGAAGCAGAACTATGTGTCTGAGTGAATTATCCTACTCTATCATTCTCACAGAAAAGGGGTGGAGAGCTTTTGCAGAGTGAGTGGCCCCCTAGACAATCTAATATCCTCTATCACCTTACCAAGAGAAGTTTTTATACCCTCCTCTTAAAAATTGCTGTCATAGTAAGCTATTAGTGATCTGAGTATATTGTATTTCTCACATCTTTCTCCATCTTGTGATGGATTAAGAGTGAAAAAGAAAACACAAGAAGACTGATAGCTGCTGATATGAAAACAAAGAAATACCAAGATACTGAGAATCAGCCATTTCTTTTCATTTATTATGTCTAGTAGCTATAGTGCTTTATACATATTTTGTCTCAGTCCTCAGAATAGCCCTACAAGGCATTATTTTTACCTCATCCATTTTATAGAGAAACTGAGGAATAAAGCCATTAGGAAACTTGATTAATATCACACAGCCAAAAAATGGCAGTGCTAGGATTCAAGCCCAGACAATCTGACTCATACTAGTCACTAAGTACAAGATTCAATAGCTAAAATGTCACATATGTGATAGTACCTGGCCAAATAACCTATTTGGTCAATTTGTGTATTTTGTGAATAATGTTATTTGTGTTTATCTTAATCTCCTGTTTAATAATACCCTTGTAAATAGGATTTCTGAAATCCTCCAGTTCACCTGGAGGTCCCTAGCAAAGGACTGTGTTGTTTCAAGAAATATTTGCCAAATTACAATGTTACTGAGTTTATACTTTAGGATGTCAGTATTGACATGTCTGAATTTGTTTATATCTGCAATCATTTATCCTAATGTTTTGACATGTTTTTGCTTCCCCAGTGGAATATGGGCTTGGGTTCAAGTAGATTTCTCAACAACAGGACTTGAATAGAGGTACTCAGGGGAATGCCAAGAACTGTCTCTAATTCGTATCATTCGTGTCCCGACAGGTAAAGTATTAAAAACCCATGACTTTTACTCTTTTCATCTTATTCTATTACTCTATATGAACCAGAGTAGGTCTGCAGAGATACTGCCCTGCTTGCTGGATTGTTCCTGCTTCTGCACTGGCCTCGGGGCTGCTCACCCAAGCCTTTCTCCAAAGCCAGTAAACATTTTAGCTCTCAAAGAAGAGCTTTTCTCTGCTGAAGGGTGTTTCACAATGGATAAGGGACTGATATGAAAGACCTACAAAGAGCTTACATAACTCAACAAAAAGAAAGCCAACAACCCAATCAAAAAATGGGCAGAAGAGCTTAAAAGACACTTCTCCAAAGAAGAAATGCAAATGATAAACAGAAATATGAAAAAATGCTCAATATCACTACCAGGGAAATGCAAATCAAAAGCACAATGAGATACTGTTGGGGGAAACGATGTCCTGAGCAAACTCAATACAGGTTTTGTGGCCTGCACCCCCACTCCAGACCAAAGCCTCAAGATGCTGGGAACTACAAATCCCATCATCACAGAAGGGAGGGTTGCTGGGACCTGAGGGCAGAGTTAAACAGTCAGGTTTGGTATAAAACCTGACAGGTGGGCCTTGGGTTTCTCTCTTGGTCTCACAGCTCTTGGCTCTTTGCCAGCTCTCAACATGCCATTGGGATTCTAGGTCAGTGGAACTGGCAGGATGCATTCATGAATTTATCTCTCTCTTTTTCTCCCTGAGTTGTTCATTTCTTCATTTCTCCTTCATTTGTAAATAAACCCTTTGTTAACCTTTTGTGTGTGTCTGCAGCTAAGTATTAATAAGTCCCTTTTAAGCGCGGGTGAGGACCCACAGTCAGGCAACCCATTTCATATCGCTGTGGCCTGTAACAATACCACTTCACTCCAGTGAGAATGGCCCACATTTAAAAAAATCAAAAACAAATGCTGGGTAGGATATGGAGATAAAGGAACCCTCTTACAATGCTAGTGGCAATGCAAGCTGGTCCTGTGCTAGGTTCCTCAAAACGTTAAAAATGGATCTACCATATGATTCAGTAATTCCACTCCTAGGAATCTACCCAAGGGACAGAAAATTAATTCAATTAAAATTAATTCAAAAGGGGGCCTCCCTGGTGGCGCAGCGGTTGAGCGCTGGGTTGCGAAGCTGCCCGCGGCCTCTGCGGCGCCGGTTCGATCCCCGGCTGCTCCCCGGCCACTGGAGGAGGGTCCCACACGGCGCGCAGACCTCTCCTGCCGCCCGCTGCTCCCCTCAGCAGTGTCCTTCGGTCCTTCTGCCTGCTCTGCTCCCTGCTCTGGCTCTGGTGACTTCTCTCACCCTCCCGCGCTTCTGACTGTACCCAGTGCATGTGTAAACAAACAAAACAAACAAACAAATAAATAAACATGCCTCTATAAAAAAAATTAATTCAAAAGGAAATTAATTTGGATCATATGGAAGCTCTATGTTTAGTAGGTCCAGAAATCTCCACACAGCTCTCCATAGTGGTTGGACCAGTTTGCACTCCCACCAACAGTGCAGAAGAGTTCCTTTTTCTCCGCACCCTCACCAACATTTGTTGTTGCTAGTTTTTTTAATATGTGCCATTCTCACTAGTGTAAGATGGTATCGCATGGTAGTTTTGATTTGCATTTCCCTGATTAAAAGTGATGTTGAACATTTTTTCATATGCCTGTTGGCCATTTGCATTTCCTCAGGACACAGAAACATCAATTCCAAAGAACACCTGCACCCCTATGTTTATAGCAGCACTGTTTACAATAGCTAAGCTTTGGAAACAGCCCAAATGCCCAAAAATAGATGACTGGATCAAGAAGATGTGGTACATATACACCATGGAATATTACTCAGCATTCAAAAAAGATAAACACATGCAATTTGCAGCAACATGGATGGCGCTGGAAGGGATCATGCTCAGAGAAATAAGCCAGAAAGAAAAAGAAAAATACCGGATGGTCTCACTCATAGCAGGAATCTAGAAAACTTAAATAAGGGACCAGGAAAACGAATAACTATAAGAAAGTGAAAATCAAAATCAACAAAAAACTATGAACCAGAGACACTTTTTGGGGGTGGGGGGTGGGAGGGGAGGGATTGGGGTCAGAATGGGGGGGGTTGCAATTGTATGGGGAATATAAAAATAAAATTTATTATTATAAAAAAAAAAAAAACAAAAGGAAACCTGCACTCCCATGTTTATTGCAGCACTATTTACAATAGCCAAGAAATGGAAACAACACAAATGCCCCCAAACAGACAAATGGATGAAAGAATTGTGTTATATTTACACAGTGTACTATATTACTCAATGATCCAAAAAGACAAATTCATGCTATTTTCAGCAACATGGATGGAGCTGGAAGGATAATGACAGCTGAAATAAATCAGAAGGAAAAAGATAAATATTGGATGGTCTCACTTATATAAGAATATGGAGAAGCCAAACAAAAGGTCAAGAAAAAGACAAAACTAGCAAGCTGACCGTAAGTCTGAGGTATACAGCAGAGGAATGGGGGGGAGCCAAAACACAAGTGAATATGGTGATGGTTCATGGGTAATATGGGGACAGGAACACTATGGGGACTACATCTGAGGGAAGAAACCGATTACTGTACAAAAATAAACAATGATGTAAGAAAGTAAAAATTAGATTAATTAAAAAAAAAAAAAGGTATTTCAGTCTTCTGGGAAGCAGAAGGAATGCTTTTTTTCCCCCAGAAGGCATATTTTTCCACTTCTGAATCAATCATCTAAACATAAAGTCAATCCTTATTTAAGGTTGGTTACTAAGTATTTACATCCGCAATGATCTAACCAGTTGCAAAAGAAAATAGACCTAGGAAAGGAATTGTGGAAAGCTGTTAGGGGAGGAATAGCTAGAATTTTGTGGAAACATGCTGCCATTTTAAAATTTTTTATTATTTTTTAAAAAGATTTATTTATTCATGCACACAAGAACTGCGGTACAGGCCAGAGGTATGGGGAGTGAGAAGATTCACCAGAGACAGAGTGGGGAACAGAACAGGCAAATTGACTGAAATACACAACTGAGGGGAGCAGCGGGCAAGACAGGAGAGTCTGTTGCACCATGTGGGTCACATCCCCAGCCAGGGATCGAACCTGCACTGCAGTGGCTGCAGACAGCCCCATGGTTCTGTGCTTCAACACCCTGTGTCATCAGGGAGGCCCCCATTTTTTTTAAAGATTTATTTATTTATGCATACAAGAGTTGAGGTGCTGGCCAGAGGTGCAGGGGGTGAGAAGATTCACCAGAGACAAAGTGGGGAGAAGAACAGGCAAATTGACTGAAATACACTGCAGAGAGGAGCAGCTGGCGAGAAAGTTGAGGTCTGCTGTGCCATGTGGGTCAGCAACCTGGCAGGGGATCGAACTTGTGCTTCAGTGGCTATGGATAGCTTTACAGTGCTGCGACTTAACCCCTTGCACCACCAGGGAGGCCCCCACATTGCCATTTCTTTTTACTGATATGTGTGTGTGTAGAACTTAGTACATTTTTATGATTAAACAATACATAATTAGCACAGCTATTTGGAAAACAAAAGCACAAATGTGATTACAAAATAATCCATAGTGCCATATTCAGAAATAATGCATGTTAATCATGTTAATTTGTAGGTAAGTACCTGCCCAGTCACTAAAAGAGGGGCATATCCTATTCACTGTTTTGTTATGATTGTCTTTTCCTCTAATCAACTTGTCATTTTTTTCATATCATTAAATATTCCTCTGGCACACAATTTCTTATGGAAGTATCTGGTATAAACTGGATTAACATAACATTCAATACGTATTTAAATTGATCTACATAAAATTATCATTTTTGCAGGTCAGAATAGTTGAATATCCAATTATATCTCAATTTAAAAAGTTGAATGTTATCAGTTTTATGTGTTTCCACTTAATGTTTACCTACTATTGGGTTCTTAGGTTGTTTCCAGTTTTTAAATTTATAAATAATGATGCAATGAACATTTTGCACATAAATTTCTTTGCAAAACTACATTTGTTTTCTTAGGATAAATTCCTAGTAAAATTGCTGAGCCAAGCGGAATGGGCATTTTTATAGCCTTTGATACATGTTGCCAACTTTCTCTTATGATAATGCTGATTTATGATCTCTTTGGCACAGAGATCATAAATCTCTTCATTACTTTTTTTTTAAATTCCATGATTCTGTCAGCTTATCCTTTCATTAATACCATTAAGTCATGTGACTGTCAGTTCACCTTCTCAGCTTAGTCTTTTCCTTAAATGTCATCAAACAATACTTTTAGTGCCCACTACTTACAATAGCCAAAATATGGAAAGAACCTAAATGCCCCCAAGCGGATGAGTGGATCAAGAAGATATGGTATATTCTCTCCACCATCTTGGTTGCTGTGGAGGCCTGCTGGGAATAGGACTTCTAAAAAATGGCTAGAAGGCTATGGTCCAAGGCCATTTTTGCTGGCTACAAGCAGGGTGTCTGGAACCAGAGGGAGCATACAGCTCTTCTTAAATTTGAAGGTGTTTATGCTCAAGATGAAACAGAATTGTATCTAGGCAAGAGATGTGCTTATGTGTACAAAGCAAAGAACAACAGAGTGACTCCTGGTGGCAAACCAAATATAACTAGAGTAATCTGGGGAAAAGTAACACATGCCCGTGGAAACAGTGGCATGGTTAGTGCAAAATTCCGAAGCAACCTTCCAGCTAACACCATAGGACACAGAATCCGTGTGATGCTGTACCCCTCAAGGATTTCAATATACTGAAAGGCCAATAAAAGTGGATTTGTTCTTGTATTTTGTTAAATAAAAAAAAGAAGATATGGTATATATATATATACAAGTGATGGAATATTGAGGTGGAAAAAGTCAGGCTGACCTGTTAGTTAGCTTAAGTTATGCTAAGACAAAGCTTCAAAGACTGAAAGTTTCAGGGAAACTGATAAGTGTTCTCAAGGCTACACACCTGACTTATACACCCCAGATAACCACTTAGAAATCTCCTGCTTCTGTACTCCCTGTTTGCTTTTAGAGTGCAAGTGTACCCCTGCTGAGACAATAAATACAGTCCTTGACTAACTGCTGGGGGCTCAGACTTTGGAGGAAGATATCCTTTGGGCCCACTGGTGTAAATAAAGAACTTCCCTCCTCCTCTCTGAGTGCTGCCTGGTTACCTGAGGGAATCCTGCCATAACAATATTACTCAGCTATCAAAAAAGCCAAACTCATGCCATTCACAGCAGTGTGGATGAAGCTGGAGGTGATTATTATAAATGAAATAAGTAAGATGGAGAAAGACAAACACTAGATGGTGTTATTTATGAGTGTAATATAGTAAAACTAAGCAAACAAATAGATAAAGCCACATTTAAAAATTAACTCTGAAAAACTGATTATAGACCTGAGAAACCCAAAGTGGGAGGGGAAGAATGGTAGGAGCAAGGTTGGGGAAGAGCACATGGACGAAGGTGATGGGTGTGCTATGGCAATAACATGAGTGCAGGTATGGGGGTCATATACTCCCCAATACAAGCAAAGGTGTAAACCAACATTACCTCAAAAAAAAAAATTAGTTCCCAGAACCTCCATAAATCCTTAGTTAACAGTGGTGCAAGGACAAAACTTAACCAGATCCAGCCACTCAGCTCTTTAGTTCATGAGAGCCTAGACCGAATTAGCAGGTGTGATTCTCAGCTCATTTCATGCTTATCAAGTTAACCTGCACCAGAAGATGCAGAAGTCACTGTTTTGGTGTTTTCGTGGTTGTTTTTGATAGCGGACATGCTGCATGTATTTTCAGGAAAGATGTTATTCTCTCTAAAGTAAAGAAAAGTGAACCAGCCACAGTGGTCAAAAGTTTGGGATTCAAGACTTGCACCTGAGGGTTCTTGTTTTAAAATCCCATTGCATGGGGTAACATACATTGGAAGAGGTGTGACCCTATACCTCTGAATCACATACAGTGTTACCTCAAGAAAATAAATTAAAAAATAAAATTTTATCGCACTTTTGGAATGATAGTAAAAATTAAGGGATATTTGATTGGAAAAATGTTACCCGGGAATGATTTTCACTGTGTGGACATCCAGACAAATTAGAATCAACATCTTTCTAAAAAAGGAAAGCAGGGCCTCCCCAGTGGCACAATGGTTGAGTGCTGGGCTGTGAAGCTGCCTGCAGCTTCTGCAGCGCTGGTTTGATTCCCAGCCTCTGGCGAGGGTCCCACATGGCGCACAGACCTCTCCTGCCGTGCCCGCTGATCCCCTCAGCAGTATATTTCGTTGGTCTGCCTGTTCTGTTCCCCTCTCTGGCTCTGGTGAATTCTCTCACCCTCCCATGCTTCTGACTGTACCCAGTGCTTGTATAAATAAAAAAAATAAAAATAAATAAATAAATGAATAAATAAATGAAAGGAAAGCAATTTCTTTTCCACATGTTTTTTGGGTTAGTGGTATTTTCGTTGCCATTTGCTCAGCTTTCTGAAATCCTTTTCTACACAAATCATATAATTCATCAGCCCCAAATATCTTATTTTGCTATTTTGCCAGTGTACCTTATTTAGGAGTTGTTAGAATTTAGCCTGCAATTGCTTTGAAAAAATTGCTTTTAGAGACAAGAAAAGACTGTTATGATGTTTAGACTCAAATTAAGCCACCTGAGTTTGAAAGAGAAATCTGCAATGGACAGTTAAAACCTGATAAAAAATATATCATTATAATTTCCTTATACAGAAAATAGGTAATATGCACATAGGTTTATGGAGGTTTATTAAATAATTACAATCTTCTTCTAGAGTAGACTCACACCAAACATTTCTCTGACAAAGAATATTTTCAAAAATCATCTGCATTACTCCCCCTAACTGGTTGTACTTTCATAAATCTGAAATAACAGATGAGTGAGAATTTTTTAAAAACCACTGAAATAATAATTTTCAAGTCAGTAAAGATTTTTAGAACTATAATGTTGAGATTGGTACTCATAGGCAGGTGGTGGTGAGTGAGAATTAATATAACCTTTCTGAAAATTACTTGAAAATATGCTTTAATAAACTTAAAATTCAGATTGTAGTATTTGGAAGCAACCCAAATGTTTTTAGAGGCATTAATAAAAGGTAAATAATTTGATGGAATACTATGTTGTCATAAAATGTCTTAAAATAGTGTATAAAAAGGAAAATAAAAATATTAAGTGGGTAAAGCAGGATATATAATGCATATTTATAGATGCATATATGAAACAGACAAAAATCTTTTCCTACATTACTGATTTCTTATCTCAATTTTGTTGATATAGACTTAAATAGGAAAAAATCTTGAAGGAAATACACAAAATGAAAATAATAGGCCTATGACAGATATGATGATTAATGCCTACTGCTTTCACTTTACATTTTTCTGCCTGTTCTAATTCCCTTTACCTGAATATAGAGTCACTTTCATAAAATGAAAGTTGTTGTGGAAGGATAAAGGAAGAATGTAAGGAAGAAGGAAGGGTCAGGGAAGAAAGGAAAACAGGGAAGGAGGGGAAAAAACTGATTTCAGAGTAGTTTAGAAGTAAATTCTCTTCTAAGGAAAATATTGCTCTGAAAAAGAAGAAAACAAGAAAATTGTGTTTGAACCAGAGGATGTGGTAGTACAGATATGATTATTCTTTTCGAAAAATTGCATGACACTAGAAAGGCTTGTGCACTGAGAAGAAAACAAAAGCTAATAGTTCATTAAGGGGACAATGGGGTAAATAATATACAGTATTTAACTAAGTATCAACCACCTGGGACAAAGTTCAAGCCTCTCCTCTTTAATGATTGCCTTCCCAACTGGCCAGGTTATGTGAGTTTGGGTTACATGGATTTATTCAACGTTCTGCTTACACAATCTTGGCCTGATCTTTCTCTGTTTTGAGGGCTATTGTGTAAATCTTCCTGTGTCTGCTACCTAGCACTATCGATAATGCCAGTTGCTTAGCTGGTGTTAACAAAGGAGTGTATATTTGATTCCAGGTTCCTGGATGCAAAAACAGAAACTGATTCTGGATATCTTACTAAGAAAAAGAAGTCCTTGGAAAAGCCTTGGATAGTCAAAAAAAACAGAAGAAGGTTAGAAATCCAGATCTCAGCAATAAACAAGGAAGGAAAACCCAGCCAATGCATTTTCAGAGAAACTGGCTGTTAGTATATTACCTCCACTCCTGGGCACTGGACTCTTGACTGCAACTGCTGTAGCTGCAGTTGCTATCTGATCCTATCTTAAGGTCAAGGACTGGTAGAGGCAACTCTTCAGTCATCCAGTTTGCAGGACCAGGAAAATCACACTCCATCTGCCCTGTCTTCTACAGCAAGAGTTACAGCCCAACTCTTATGGCTAAATCTCCTCAAATAAGAAAAGTGGCTGAAAATTAGGCAACCAAAATGTCATTAAGATTCATAACAATGAAGTGGGTCATAGCTTTTGCTTTTGTAAATTAATATTTTCTGATTTACCATGATATTAAAAGGATACACAGGAGTGTGGTGTCTGGATCATCAGAGTATTAGAAGGCAGTGCAGAGGGAACGGTCTCCTGATGGGCAGAACTCCATTATTACTCTGTACATGGGCTTGGTGTGAAGTTAGGTGCCATAATTTAGTATGCACACAGACTAGTCAAATGGCTCAGTCTGCTGTTAAGAACCTGGAAGATGCAAGATTATAAAGTCAAGATTAAAGAAGAAAAGTAAGGATGTAGGAAGATGACGTGGTTAGATTGTGTGTTAATGCCCACCAGAAAGCATCCATTGCAAAAAAGGACTAAGCAAACAAGTGGGCAAGATGACTAGTCAGAGACTGTCTCAGCCACCCCCATGCCTGTGAAGTGGGCTCATGAATGGGGTAACCAAGATAGCAGAGAGAAGGTATGCAAGGACTTCATGGACTGGGTTCTCACCAAAGCTGACCACTGCTGGATCTGTCAGCACAGAGATTAATGCAGAGCCCCTGAGATGGTGTCATTCTTCAAAAATCACCAGTCACTTGGTGCCAAGTTGATCATATCAGATCCTTCCCATCCTAGAATGTTTCTTCCTGTTTGGGTTAAGATTTGCCTTTCTTACCTGTTAATAACTCAGTTAGCACCACCACACCCAAGTCTGTGATACTTTTTGAATTAATTTTTGTGTGTGGTATGAAGAAGGAGTATCACTAAACTTCAAGCTGTAGCTGCTCATTGGTCACTTTAGGTTGCCAATGACCAGCAGGCACAGAAAGAATTAGCTTACAAGAGTAGCTCACTGGTAATCTGTCTGGCTGTCTTCCCCAGCACTATCATGGTATATGGTTCCCCCTAAACTACTTCCACAAGAATCCCCATTTTGTGTTCTGTTTTGAGGATGACCCAAAACAGTCACCAGTAAATATATTTTTAAAATATTTTCTTATTAATTACAAGTAGTTTGTAATCCCAGATCGCATTTTAATTCTACTTCTGTAATATGATCCTTTTCATCAATTAAAACTAATGTATTTGGGTCATTTTTCTCCTATTTTTAAGTTTTTCCATGATATGATTTGTGGGAAACAAGTTTTTCAAGATAATCAGAAAAAAAAACTGTAAAAAATTTTGTACTTAATAGCTTGAGAAACATTGCATCATATATGTTCCTCTTGAAGACTCAGAGTGCCTATCAGCCTTGAAAAAGAATAGGTAGACCTGCTAAGTAGTCAAATGCCCCTCGCTAATCTGTGCTCAAATCCTCACTCAGCTAAAAGTCACTACTTAGGATCATAACTTAATTTTTCTGATCCCAAATTTCTTATATATAAAGTAGATTAGCACATATCTCACAATTACTGCATGAGAGTTAAATAAAATTCATACAAAACACATAGCCTAGTGCTAGACTCACAGTAATATCCAATAAATCGTAACAATAAAAAGAATAAAAAATAGACTAGGTGCCTTTGGTTGCATGGGAGAGGGAGAGCCTAGTCTTTTTTTTTTTTTTTTAAAGATTTATCTTTATTTATTTATTTTATTTATTTATACAAGCACTGGGTACAGTCAGAAGCGCGGGAGGGCGAGAGAATTCACCAGAGCCAGAGCGGGGAGCAGAGCAGGCAGAAGGACCGAAGTACACTGCTGAGGGGAGCAGCGGGCGGCAGGAGAGGTCTGTGCGCCATGCGGGACCCTCCTCCAGTGGCCGGGAAGCAGCCGGGTATCGAACCGGCGCTGCAGAGGCTGCAGGCAGCTTCGCAACCCAGCACTCAACCGCTGCACCACCGGGGAGGCCCAAGCCTAGTCTTCTTAACCATAGATCTCTCTCTTTTTACATAAAACCCAAAGAAAAAACATGAGATGCATTTTGCAAAAAGATAATTCAATGAAATTGAACCCTGCTTGTACATCACAAAGTGAAGAGTATTAGCAAATACTTGACCTGGGTAAACAATTAAGCAAGATAACTTTGGAAAAATACCCCTACTAACAATCCAGAGTCCTCTGCATTTTAAAAAATGTTGTTTTCTAAAACTATTTTTTATTGAGTTAACATTGACTTTTATATGACTGTATGTGACTTAGGGGTAGAGGTGCACACCACTTCTTATGAATGTTACCACATTACACCCACACCAAGGTACACATAGTCATCCACTATACTGTAATGTGTCCCCTCCCTCATTTGCTCCCTACCACCTTCCTTTCCCACTGGTAGCCTCAATTCTGCAATCAGATCTCTAGGGTTTGTTTTGCCTTTTCCTTTGTTTCCTTTCCTTATGTTCCATATCTGAGTGAAATCATCTGTTGTTTGCCTTTCTCCTTCTGACTTATATTGCTTAGCATAATTCCCTGCAGTTCCATCCATGTTTTTGCCATCACAAATGGCAAAAATCTCATCTTTTTTTAATAACTGAGTAGTAAACCATTGGGTATGTGTGTTGCATTTTCTGTACCCACTCATCACTGAACACTTAGATGTTTCCATAGTTTGGTTATTGTAAATAATGTGGCAATAAGCATAGGAGTGCATGTATTGAAGTAGTGTGTTCGTATTCTTCATCTAGACATCTTTTTTTTTTTTTTTTTTTTATAGAGGCATGTTTATTTATTTATTTGTTTGTTTGTTTGTTTTGTTTATACATGCACTGGGTACAGTCAGAAGCACGGGAGGGTGAAAGAATTCACCAGAGCCAGAGTAGGGAGCAGAGCAGGCAGAAGGACTGAAGTACACTGCTGAGGGGAGCAGCGGGCAGCAGGAGAGGTCTGCGCACCATGTGGGACCCTCCTCAGGTGGCCGGGGAGCAGCCGGGGATCGAACCGGCGCCGCAGAGGCCGCGGGCAGCTTCGCAACCCAGTGCTCAACCGCTGCGCCACCGGGGAGGCCCTCTTCATCTAGACATCTTGCAGTGGAATTGTTAGATCACATGGTAGATCTATTTTAATATTTTGAGAAACCTTAATGAAGTCATTATTTCAATTCTAAGGAAATAAACTTCACATTTGCTTGCATCTTCTAAACCAACATCAATATTCCACTGTGACTATGTGATATTCTGGTCAAAATATTCTTGACATTTGTTGACTTAATATCATATGTGTTGACTTGAAAAACTGGTCCTCCTGCATTTTAGGTCTGGGTGACCCTACTTTTACAGCATCTACTGCATTAATGAGCAGAGTCCTAAAGGGCATGAGGGGGCTGGAGAGTAAGAGGTTCCAGCCTCTAAAGGAAGATTTTGGGCTATGATTCAACCTCAGGAAGAATCCAAAGCATCCAGGTCAAAGTGCTTATGGCTTGTTTAGTAGAAACAAGAGGTTTAGAGTATTTTTTAAATAGAATTCAAATAGTTAAGCATCCCAAAAAATTATGGGAAATTTTCAGAAAAAGAGATTCAATAGATATTGTATCAATTTGCCAGGGCTGCCATACTAAAACTCCACAGACTAGGTGGTTTAACAATGAAAGTTTATTTCACATAGTTCTAGAAGTCAGATATCCAAGAATAAAGTGTTGGCATGCTTGGTTTCTCTCGAGACTTTGCTCCTTGGCTGTAAATGGCCACTTTCTCACTTTGTCCATACCTGGTGTCTCTTCCCTTTTTTTCTGTGGGATACCAGTTGACCAGGACCCATTCTCATGATCACTTAACCTTAATTATCTCTGTAAAGATCCTGTCTCTAAATATGATCACATTCTAAGGTACATGGAATTGGGTTTCCATATATGATGGGAGTATGAGGACACAATTTAGTCCATAACAGGTATCAAGATACATCAAACATTTTTTACACACTGCAAACATTCTACCTCCTGAAAAATCTCTATTAGCTTTGAACTCAGGCAGTGAATCATGTGCATGGGGGACATACCTAAGAATACTCACTGCAACTCTTATTATCCAAATGAGAAGCCATCCAAAAATCTCTTAACAGTTCAATCCATAAATTTTGGAATGCTTAGACAATGGAATATTAAAAATCAATGAAAATTTTAACAAACCAGAACTTCCTACATCAACATGAATGAATCTGAAAAATAATAAGGTTGAGCAAAAAAAAACATGTCACAAAAATATATTTGCTGTATGATTTTACTTACAGAGAATTCAGGTACTAAAACTTTTTTTTTTTTTTTTTTTTTTAGCAAGAAACTAAGGGTCATGAAAAGTCAAGACAACTATTTTCTCTGGGGGCAATGAGAGTTCATAAGGAGTGTCCATGTTAATGGACAAGAAAGTAGACTTTACTCTATACCTAGGTCTTGTAATAGACATGGTTCAATACATAACTCAGCTTTGTGATTATTTCTTAAATCATATACTTGTAAGTTTTATATTACATTGTGTATGTATATTTTATGTCACAAACATAATTTTAAAGAACTCAATACAGCAGAAAAGATACCAGGCTTGGAGCCAGACAGTATTACAAAATATTCAAATGCTTGAAAACAAACATTTTTTTATAAACTTTGAGTCATTCAACTGTTCAGCTATGCAAAGAGTACTTGGAACAAGAGGAAGTATAGTACTGGATTATCTTTTTAAGTTCTCTCGATAATACCGCTGAATATGTCTGGAGTCAGTGAATGCTAAAGCACCATTACATGGACACAGCATCAAGTACTTTGTAAGCACCAGGCTCTTTGTAACATTGTTTAGTGTTTTCACCACAAAAGGTCTACAGAGTCTGTATTATTAAGCCTGTTTTACAGACAAGAAGTCTGATGTTCACGGAAGTGAAATGCATGGCCCAAATTGTCGGAAAAGGAGACAGTAGACCAGAGCTTCTCAAACTTTACTAACCAACTGAATCTCCTGAGAACTTATTAATGTGTGACTTTTGATACAGAAAGGCTGGGGCCCGAGAATATGCATTTATAACAGGCTCCAGGTGCTGCTGGGCTGCTGGTCCACAGACCCACTTTGAGTAACACAGGTTCTGGAGCCACACTGCCTTGAACCCTGAGGCCACCATTTGTAGTTTTATGTCCTGGGACAACTACATCGCTTTTTCTCATCTAGAAAATGGAAGTAACTAGACTTAGCTCATAGGGTTGTTGTGATGTTTCAAATTACAACTTTCAGGCAGGGTTTCGAACAGTACCTTATTTTTAGTAAGCATTTATTTCTAATAAGTAACACACAGTTATGCTTCTAAAGAGAATGTAACTGTTGCTCAAAGAGTAGAATAAATAATACCAGAGAGACTTCAGGACCAACATTAGGAAAAAATGCCAAGCGATGGAACTCTGCCATTCTGACTTCTAATATTGTACTCATAGGTCTTGCCAGATCATGTAGCATTACAGAAAAATACTTGCTATGCAGAAGGTTTACTTATGTGGAGGAATAATCTCCCACAACTTTCTACAAACTAGCTGTACTGTGTGAAAAGAGACAAACTTTTCTGGGAAAACAGCTAAGGCTGGGAATCCATCCAAAGTTGTTTTAAACTGTTGATCAATTCCAGACTAACACTTTTTATTTTTATTTTCATTGCATTAAAAAATATTTTATGTAGGGCCTCCCTGGTGGCTCAGGGAGGAGACGCAACCTATGAATCTGTCCAAAGCCACTGGAGCACAAGTTCCATCCCCCGGCCAGGGAGATACCCACATGGTGCAGCAGACATCTCCTGACTTGCCCACTACTCCCCTCAGCAGTGTATTTCATTCAGTCTGCCTGTTCTGCTCCCCACTCTGTCTCTGGTGAATCCTCTCACCCCCCCCACATCTGGCTTGTACCCCAGTTCTTGTATGACTGAGTGGATGAATCTTTAAAATATTTTATGTATCTATTTTAATTGAGATAATGTTGGGGTACCCCCATCAGGTATTACTCCATAGTGCATCCACCACCAACTCGCTCATATTCCACCACCATAGACCATTATGCTTCCTTCCCTCTTTGTTCTTTCTCCTCCCGCCTCTCCCTCCTGGATCCTTCAGTTCTGTAGTCATTGATAAAGGCTTAGTTTTTCAGCTTGTCTTTATCTATTATTTAATTACTTTATATTCCTCATATTAGTAATACCATCCAGTATTTATCTTTCTCCTTCTGACTTATTTCACTTAGTGTTATCCCTTCAAGCTCCACCCATACTGCTGTAAATGGTATGAGTTTACTTTTTTGATCACTGAGTATTAGGGTATTGTGCACATACAGCACATCTTCTTGATGCATTCATCTGCTCTGGGGCATTTAGGTTGTTTCTGTAATTCAGCTACAGTAAATAGCACTGCAATAAACATAGGAGTACAGTTTCCTTTCAAATTAGTGTTTATGAATTTTTTTTTTGGTAGAAGCTTAGGAGTGGAATACTGGGTTGAATGGCAGATCCTTTTTTTTTTTCTTACGTCATTGTTAATTTTGGGACAGTATTTGATTTCTCCCCTCAAGTGTAGTCTCCGTAGTTTTCCCACCACCATAGCTTCTGAGATCCATCACCACAGTCCCTTGTGCTCTTCCCTCTCCTCTTTTAACCTATCTCCCTGTTACTCCCCTGCTGTATGCCTCAGAAGCAGATCCATGTTTAACATTTTGAGGCTCCTTTATACTGCTTTCCATATGGGCTGGAGTAGTTTGCATTCCCACCAGCAGTGTAAGGGGGTTCTGTTTTCTTCATAACCTTGCCTGCACCTGTTGTTCCTGGCCTTCACAATACGTGCCTTTCTCCCTGATGAGAGATGTGATCTCATTGTGGTCTTGATTTGCATTTCTGTAATAAGTGATTGTCAACATTTTTTCATGTTTGTTGGCTGTTTGTCTTCTTTGGAGAAGTCTGCTTAGTTCTTTTGCCCATTTTTTAATTGGTTATTTGTTTGTTTTTGTAGTTTCTTGTGTCCTTTGTATATCTTTCATATCAGTCCTTTGAGAGATATTTTCTCCCATTCAGCTGTGTGTATTTTCATTTTAGTTATTTGTTTCTTTCACTGTACAGGAACTTTAAGTTTGATGTAGTCTCAGGTGTTTATGTTCTCCTTTATTTTCCTTGCTGTTGGGGATGAATTCCTAAAGGCATCACTAATGCTTGTGTTAGGAAATATTTTGCCTATGTTTTCTTCTATATATTTTATGGTTTCAGGTTTTACATCCAAGTTTTTAATTCATTTTGACTTGATTTTGGTGCACAGTGTAAGACTGTGGTCTAGTTTCATTCTTTTGTATGCAGTTGTTCAATTTTCCCAACACCAGTTTTGGAAGAATCTATCCTTGTTCCAGTATATGTTTTTGATTCCTTTGTCATAGAGTAAATGTCCATATATGTGTGAATTCATTTTGGGGCTCTCAACTCCATTCCATTAGTCTGTGTGTCTGTTTTTTTCCAGTACCAGACTGTTTCAATTATTATGACTTTATGATATAGTTTGAGGCCTGGAAGTGTGATAATTCTTTTTCTTCTTTATCAAGATTGCATTTGCTATTCAGGGCCTCTTGTGATTCCATATGAATTTCAGTAGTATTTGCTCCAGTTCTGATTTATGTGTGTTGATTTTATACCCAGCCACTTTGTTAAACTGATTGTTTCACTTAGTTTTTCTGTGGAATCTTGAGGGTCCTTTATGTATATTATCATGTGATCTGAAAATAACAATAGATTTACTTCTTCTTTACCAATTCAGACTCCTTTTATATCTTTCTGTTGTCCGATTGCTGTAGCTAAAACTTCCAATATTATGTTGATTAGCAGTGGTGAGAGTGGACATCCTTTTTTTGTGCCAGATGTTAGTGGAAAAGCTTTCAGTTTTTCACCATTGAAATGAAATTAGCTGTGGGTTTGTTGCAAATGATTTTTATTAAGTTACATTCCATTTGTGCCCAGTTATTTTTGAGGGTTTTAATCATAAATTTATGTTAAATCTTATAAAATGCTTTCTCTGCATACCAACTGGATCATGGGGTTTTTGTCTTTGTTTTTATTAAGGTGGTGAATTACACTGGTTGATTTTCAGATGTTGAATCATCCTAGTGTTCCTGGTATGAATCCTACTTGGTCATGGTGTATGACCCTTTTAATGCATTGTTGGATTCAGTTTGCTAAACTTTTATTAAGAATTTTTGTGTCTGGGGCCTCCCCGGTGGGGCAGCAGTTGAGCGCTGGGTTGCGAAGCTGCCCGCAGCCTCTGCAGTGCCGGTTCAATCCCCGGCTGCTCCCCGGCCACTGGAGGAGGGTCCCGCATGGCGCACAGACCTCTCCTGCCGCTGGCTGCTCCCCTCAGCAGTGTACTTCGGTCCTTCTGCCTGCTCTGCTCCCCGCTCTGGCTCTGGTGAATTCTCTCACCCTCCCGCGCTTCTGACTGTACCCGGTGCTTGTATAAATAAATAAATAAATAAATCTTTTAAAAAAAAGAATTTATGTGTCTGTTTTCATTTGGGGGATTGGTCTGTAATTTTCTTTTTGTGTTGTCTTTGTTTGGTTGTTATTAGAGTAATGTTGGCCTCATAAAAATTGTTTGGAAGTATTCCTTTTTTCTAAACCTCCTGCAAGAGGTTGAACAACATTGGTATTACTTCATCTCTGAAGATTTGGCAGAATTCACTTGAGAAGCCATCTGGTCCTGGACTCTTGGTTTTTGGGAGAGTTTTGATTTCTGTTTCAATTTTCTTGCTTGTAATTGCTTTCTTTAGGATTTCTATTTCTTCTCTATTCAGCCCTAAATGATTGTGTAATTCTAAGAATTTGCTTATCTCTTCTAGGTTATTGAATTTGTTTACATACATATTGTGATAGTAGTCTGTAATTATCCTCTGCATTTCAGCAGCATCTGTTGTGATTTCTCCTCTTTCATTCTATTTGAGATTTCTCATTTATTTTCTTGGTGAGAACTAGATGTTTATCTTCTTTTCTAGTTCTTCAAGTTGAGAGAGAAGATTATTTATTTGACCTCTTTCCTGTTCCTTGTGGGGGACTCCATTGCTACATGCTTCTCACTTAGTACTGCTTTTGTTGCATCCCATAAGTTTTGAGTGGTTGTGTGTCCATTTTCATTTGTCTTGAAGTGTTTTTTAATTTCTTATTTGATTTCCTCATTAATCCAGTCTCCTGTATTAAAACATTTGTTCAGTCTCCTGTATTAAAATATTTCCTTGCATTATTTTGATAGTAGATTTCTAGTTTCATACCTTTATGGTCTGAGAAGATACTGAGCATGATTTCAATTTTCACTAATTTGTTAATATTTGTTTTGTGTCCTAGAATGGGGTCTATTCTGGAGACTGTCCTACAAGCATTTGAAAAAAAAATTTATTCTTCTTTATGGGGGTGCAGTGCCCTATATATGTCTATGAGGACTATGAGATCTAGCTCTAGTTAAGGTTACCATATTCCTTTTTATTTTTTATCTGACTGATCTGTTCATTGGTTAGAATGGGGTGTTGAAGTCTCCTACCACAAATGTGGTTTTTCCAGCATTTGTTTTCAGAGTCAATAATATATAGTTGCCTAATGTATTTTGGTGCACCTTCATTTGGTGTATAAGCATTAATGTTCATTATGTCTTCTTTAATTTTTTTAAATTTTTTTAATAGAGGCATGTTTATTTATTTGTTTGTTTGTTTGATGGTTTGTGTACACATGCCCTGGGTACAGTCAGAAGCACGGGAGGGTGAGAGAATTCACCAGAGCCAGAGCAGGGAACAGAGCAGGCAGAAGGACCGAAGTACACTGCTGAGGGGAGCAGTGGGCGGCAGGAGAGGTCTGCGCGCCTTGTGGGACCCTCCTCTGGTGGCCGGGGAGCAGCCGGGGATCGAACTGGCGCCGCAGACGCCGCGGGCAGCTTAGCAACCCAGCGCTCAACCGCTGCGCCACCTGGGAGGCCCGCATTATGTCTTCTTGATGTATGGTTCCCGTAATCATTATATAGTGTCCCTTCCTGACTCTTGTTACCTTTTTCTAACTGGAAATTGGCCATTTCTATCCTCTAAAAAATGCAATATTCATTAATGACATAGCCTCATATTACCAAAAGAAATGAGTTTTTACCACACTAAGACTCACTACTAAAACTATAAACGATCTTAATTTATAGTACTGTATTATGGGCCTAGAACTTATGTTCATCATCATCCAGTAGTATTGTAAATCTACTAATCCATCTATTACTAAAGGAGTAATAGAAGTCGTACTCACCTATGTAGAAACCTATACAATTGAGAGATTACCTATAATTAGGTCAGAGAATTGTGGAATCCCTGGCCCTCCTTGTTCTGGGGGATATTGTCTTGGTGCCCAGAGTTCCTGCTGGTCAGCTAGATGTAGGGTCATGCAGGGCCCTCTCACCAAGGACAAAAGTCCTGATATGAGAAACATACTGGGAAACCAGTATCTGCTGAAAACAGCAGGCAGATAGATATTATAATAGAGATAATATGATTTTGCCAGCAGGAACAATGGATCCCCCCAGGCAATAGCCCCTGGCCTCTCCATCCTTGCTTATACCCCTAGTAATGCATCCCTCCATGCATACACATTCTTCCACATACTTGCCCACCTTCTCTGAACCCAGTTCTAAATAAATGAGACTGCCCATAGATCGCGACTGCACTTTTTATGTGTAAGCCCCTTTAGGCTTCTCTCCACTTGGACTTTGAGTATTCTTTCTCTCATCCCACACTGCTTCCAATATTGCCACCTGCTAGGTGACAGAGAATGACTCAGTTACAAACTTGACTTTTTTTTTTTTTTTGACCTTTTCTTGGTACTGTGGAAGCTCATGCTGTTACCGTGATTATGAGGCTAACGGTGTGAATTTCTTGGGCTCTAGGCACTTTGCCTTCAGCAGTGACAGGAGTTCTTCCATAAAAAATATTCAGGGTTATATTTTACAATTACATTGGTAAAAAGGCAAATATAATCCAGGCTGGATTCATTACTATATACTCATTATTATAGTCATTGTTTTCTTCTGATAATAAAAATAAATTAAACTAATTTATAATTTTTGTGACCCTTAGGCCTCATGGTTAATCAGTCCTTCTAAAAGCATCTAACTTTTGCTATTTTGTGAGCACCATGCATTGCATTAACTCAATTACACACACTGTCTTATATAAACTACACTAATTCTTATGACATACATGTTAGTGTTATTCCCATTTTATAGATGAGAAAACTGTAGCCTAAAGTAGTTCCAGAGGAAGCTGTCACAAACCCAAAATCAAACCCAGGCCCTCCTGATTCCAAAACCTATGGTTTTCATTACAATACCAGGTGGCTTTCCAAAACTAGAAATTCATTAGGTCAACTAGCCCAGAGAGTGACCTGGGTACCAGACTAGGTGAGGCATCAAATTGCAATACAATTCTATTGTAACTTCTTCACCAGTTACACAGCACTACAATAACCAAACAGGTTGACTGCCAGCAATGCACACATTGGATATGATTCAGATACAATCGACCTGACAATCACCTCCAAGACGTTTTCCTGAAGAAATAAAGTCTAGAGTTACTGAATTTTTTTTAAGTCTTAGAACTTTGACTATTTCCAAATAAATACTCTTCTCAGACTTTTAAAATTAAATTCACTTTGGAGAGTGAAGTCATTTTCAGTGCATAGTCATCACATTGCAGATGTTTCCGTCCCCACCCTGCTATATTAAGTTCTCTTCATCACATGCTGCTCAGAGATTCTTAGAAGAGAAACACCCATCAGCAGAGCAGCAGAGCTTTCTTGCAGAAAGTATCAGGGTAGAGTCCAGGAAAGTGAAAAGAAAATGCAAGAAACCTTCTGGGAAATAATTAACTGCTGCCATAATCCAAAGAAAAAGGAACAGCAATCCAGTTCAGTTAAAGTGCAAGCAAAACAACTTAGCCAGTTTCCACAGGTAGAACTGTCAGAATGATTAACCTTAGTCCCAATCAAACATAGTGACCTCCATTAGATAATGGAAGTGCAGACAGATCACGCGCCTTTATTTCCTGACCAATTACACAGCCCTACTTTCCTCTGTGTTCAATAGAGTGACCTAAAAGCTTCAGAGGCACCAGTCAACAAGGTATCTAGGTACAACAACCCTTTAAAAATTAGTTTGTTGTTGCATTTCTTTGTAGGGAAAATATCCTGCAGCGAAAGGGTGCTATTTTTCAGACAGGCAGAGAATGGGAAGAAAAACAAAGCACAGCAAATCTGCTCACTGACATTTGCAGTTGAATTTCTTCTATCAGAAAATGGATGTATTTTCTGAAAATGAGACAGAACCCATTGTAGGTGGGATTCATATGTACAATGGACTCTAGATCTAAGCTTCCATAACACTGTGAGTTTAAAAGTCAAGCAGAACTCATAATTTGTATTTTTTTTTAGCCAAAATATAGTTAAAATTCGATCCATGGCTGTCCTGTGAGGACAAGAGGAAATGGAGGATGAGGTAGCTCCACAACAGAATGCCCAGAGTGCTTGCTCCTGAAGAGGAAAAATTGCAAAACTTACAGAAACAGGGTCATTCATGTATTTGACACTCGGCATAAATATCTACTAAGTGCCTCCATAACTCTGAGATACTGAGCAAACATAAAGGGTCTCTGCCCTCAAACATCTCACAGACTCTTGGCAGGTGCTCAGCGCTTGGTTCTGCCCTTCTTAGAACAGGAAAGAGGCAGCAACTAAGTTATTGAGAAGCCAGACAAGTCCCCCACTTCTTTCCCAAATGGACATACTTATCACCAGCTTAAAAACACACTTCATGGCCTTAGATCTTCCCTCAGATTTCTGGGAAACACGGCCCCATTGCATCCAGGAGCTGACACAGGCTTGAAGTGTCTGTCACGAGGTATGAATTATGGAAACTCCTGACACTGTTTTCAGCAGAATTCCATTCCCAGACTCAGCCATTTCAGGCCTGTCCTTCCTTTTGAAGCCTGCCAGTAAGGGGCCACTTCCCCCTTTCAACATCATTCACACCCACTGCCTTCCTGCACCAAAGCCACCGCATGGGCCTCCTGCCTTTTCTTTTTCTTTCTCCATCTCTTGCTTCCCAAACACCCACTGTTTACTAAGTACCAGGAAGCCATAACATTGGGGAGTGAAGATGCTATGCCCAGTCTCGGCCCACTCAGGGGACTTTCATGTGGGGCGGGGAGTCCAGCTTACAATACAGTTTAAAGGCAATAAAATGTCTCAGGTTCTTTGGAAACAAAGGGAAAAGATACAAAGGGATAGAAGGAAAGGAGCTGTATATTCTATGCAAGTGTGGAGAAGAATGGAAACGTGTCCATGCACACGTTACCCTTGAATTGCTCTCTTCCTCCTTCCCATCAAGCAAACTTCCCTGTTCTTGCTTATCATTCCTTTAAGCTCACTGACCCTAACAAAGCTCTGGGCTTAAATGTTAATGGAAAATGACCTAGAGGAAGGGAAGAAAACTTTATTCTAACCTCATTTGCATTCTCAGGCCTACCCAGAATGCCAGGTAGCTGTTAAATTCCAACTTTACAGAAGAGACAGCCTGCCTAGCATCTGTTTGCCTCACAACAAATGGTGTAGAAAGGTCATTAAAAGCTGGAAAAAGCCACCAATGGCTCCAGGACTCCTCCTTTACCCCATCTGTTCGGATCATGGAAAACCTGCTCTGTGCCTTAGTGGTGCTACAAGGAGGCTGGGAATTCAGGTGCTGCCTGTTTATCACTCTGCCTTCCTGCCTGCTGGTCTGCCTCTGAGTCTGATCCCCTGATTCAGCATTAAAGGCTTGTTAGAGATACCAAAGGCTCCAAATTATCTTTTCATCTGCCTGAATCAACAATGAATCTGCCCTGTCTGGGATGATGACACAACAACCTGGAATCCTCTCTCATTTATCCACTGGTTGGCTTTACCCTAAGGCTACACACCTTAAAATTACCTCAGTGTTTATCTTTCAAAATTGACGCACTGAATTATATCCCCCAAAGAGGTAGGTTCTGTGGGGGTGATTATGCTAAGGTGGAGCCCTTGTGAATGGGATTAGTGCTTTTATAAAGACTCCAAAGAGCTCCCTAGTCTTTTTCACCATGTGAAGATGCAGCAGGAAGCTGCAACCTATGACTAGAAGAGGGTCATCACTAAAACAAGACTATGCTTGTGCCTTGATCTTGGAATTCCCAGTCTCCAGAACCATGAGTAATACATTTCTAGTGTTCATAAGATACCTAGGGTGTGGTATTTTGTTAGAGTGGCACAAATGGATTAAGATGGCTGTAGAATAAATATCAGCAGAAATTGGGGCTCTGTGACTTCTCCATATTTGAAAGTGAGAAAGATATGCTTCCTTTGGCACTCTCTCTATTCTCCCTCATCAACTATAATAAAATGAACATTAAAATGTGCTGTTTTTTATATATGTATCAATACGTCAAATATATATCAAACTCTTACAAATCAAAAAAAAATTTGAAAAGTTCAGTGACCAAAATAAACATATCGCAAAACAACATATACACTGATTTGTAAGCTGCTAACATTCTTTGTGGTTTGAAGTGGGCTTTTACCTTTAGCTTTGTCTGGTCAGAAACTTCCTTCCATGTTGGGAGGTCCCCACTTGGCGAATAGTCCACATTTCTCCAGAGAAACTGAAAATGTCAGATATTTTCCTTCTTTTTCTTTGAAGCTAGGGAAGTACATGTTGTAAGCTCCACCAAAAGATGCATAAACACACACATGAATCAAAACCTACAGGTTAATCCAGAGTTTGAGGAAGAAGAAGCAAGGAATAAGCATTTTTGTTTTGTAGGCTGTAGTGCAGCATGCTCGGGGCCTGTCAGTATCTGTTCCGGCAGATGGTCAAAGAATCCCAGAGTCCCAGAACCCTCAGTGGATTTTGCAGGTTTTAATGCTCTCGGGGAACCAGGCATACAGGCACACCAGGCAGGGAGGCTGGCATGCAAGGAGGCAGACATGGCATGGGCCATTGTAGAGCCAGAAAAAGCCAGAGCAGGATCTCTATGATTTGAGCAGACAAGTGAAGGAGGAGAGAGTCCTGGAGCCCTCAGTTTGGCTTTTCAGGCTTTTATTGGGATTTACCAGGTATACAGCAGCCAGGGGTGCTGGGGGACCGGGAGGTTGGCAGGCCTCCCAGCCCCCAGCAAGTCTTGACTCTGTCTGGGCTCTCCGGCTTTCTCTTGATCTCTCTGCTTCTTTTCTTCTCATGGTACTGCTGGCGTCCTTGTGACACCTCCCTTATAAGCTCAGTCTCTTAGCCCAGGTGTACCCAGTTACGCATGCCCACATCCTATTCCAGGTGCCCACCATCAGGCATGCATTCAGGACCGCAGGTTTCCATCATCAGCCCTAATGGTGGGAGGGCAGAAAAGCCTGATGCTTTACTTACCCTACAGCCAGGCAGGGGGTCTGGGAGACAGACAGGCAACCGCGCTTCCCAGCCCTCCTCCAATCTTTATGCTCCTTCTGTAGTCAAGCAGCTTATCCTCCTCACTCCCATCACTTTTACCCCCGCCTCCAGGCTCAGGTGTGCACACTTACTCATGCCCGCACCCATGCACCAGGTGTCCACAATCTGGCACACGTGCCCTGTACCCACACTCCAAGCACCTTCTGCATGGACATGGTCAAGGCCGCAGATGATAGCCCCAGAGGCTACTGGCGTAAAAAAACCTGCTTAATTCACTTACCCTATGCAGACCAATAACCACTGTGTTCATTTTTCAGAAACAGCAGTATCACTGGTTCTAATAAAACCTCAGTGTCCAGTGTAAGTGCACATGTGGTGTGTGAATTCAGTGGTGGCAGCAGTTATATTGCTGACAGAATGATTGTGTGGGTACATTTTGGTGTAGTTCTTGAATGTGACAGTTCCAAAATGCAATTTCCTGCATGACCAGGCAATGATAAAATTGTACAGTGATCAACCTGTTAGAGATCTTAAAGATGACTTAGTAAATCCCATCACTTCAATGATAAGGAAAAGAGACCCCAAATGTGAGTGATTCGGTCAAAATTGTACAGCTAAAAAATGTCAAATAACATATAATAATATATCAAAATAGATATCAGTATTACGACACAATGCATATACTGATACTTACCCTACAGCCAGGCAGGGTGTCTGGGAGGTTCCCAGGTAAATGCCCCTGACCGTTGGCTATTATATTGAAGCAGAAAGTTTTCTGAAACCCTCAAAATAATTGAGTCCTCCTCTTCCATATTATACTAGATATAAGATTGGATATGTATTTGGACACCTGTGTCCATCATCCACACTCTAGCACTCTATTCTCATGATAATTAAACAAGTTTTTTGCTGTCTGGTAAAGACTCCAGGAACCTGAGAAATGAAAATAGATGAGAATTTCAACTAAAATGACTATAGCAGAGGTAATAGTCTCTCACTAATAAAAATGTAGTTTTTTTCCCTTAAGTCAAAGTGAGATGAGCCAATCAAAGTACTTTCTCTTTTTTAAAAGATTTATTTATTTATGCATACAAGAAATGGAGTACAGGCCAGAGGTGCAGGGAAGGGGTGAGAGGATTCACCAGAGACAGAGTGGGGAGCAGAACAGGCAGATGGACTGAAATACGCTGCTGAGGGGAGCAGCGGGCAAGACAGGAGAGGTCTGCTGCACCATATGTGTTAGCTCCCTGGCCTGCCTGGATGGAACTCGTGCTGCAGTGCCTGTGGATAGTTAATCTCTTGCACCACCAGCACCACCAGGGAGGCCCCAAAGAAAGTACTTTCTTAAGTAGCTATTCACTAGTTGCAAATTCTGTAGGACTTACTCCTGGGGTTGGAGGTAGCAGTGTGGGATGGTGACTCTGGAGTCAGAATAACTGTGGTTCTATATCTGTCCTCACTGAGTGATTTTGAAAAATTTGCATAATTCCTCTGAGCTTCAGTGTTCTCATGAGTAAAATGAAAATTGTTATACAGTCTCCCTTCATAGGAATGTGAGGAGGGAAAACAATCTGCAGAGCATGCTTGGTGCTTGGGAAGGGCTGTCGTGCATCCCTTTATTAAAGAATTCTGTTGGAATTCCTAAAAACAGAGAGACCTAGGCCCTGTCATTGACCTACTAGAATACAGGTGTCCAGAGTGATATGTTAGAAAGTCACACAGGAGTTTCCCGAGCTCATAGAAAGATTATTCTGGACTAGTGGTTCTTGGATATTAGCTTACCTCAGCATCATCTGACGAGCTTCTTGATGAACAGCCCCCACTCCTCAAGAAATCTTATTCAGAAGGCTGGGATGGAAGCTGACAATTCCCATTTCTAATAAGTTCCCAAGGGCTGCTGAAGCTGCTGGAAACCACAGGGTGAGAGCCAGTGTTCCACATCAGCGGTCAGTCCTCTGGGCCCTCACCACTAGTCTGACCCACTTCCGGTTTTGGTAAACACATAGATTTACTGGAACACAGCCCCACACCTGTGTGCACCACCTATGTTGTTTTTCACTATAATGGCAGTTTTGACTCGATAAAAAAAAGATCACAAAGCTTAAAATGTTTACATCTGGATCTTTATTGTAAATGCCCTATTTCAGGATAAAAGAATTATGATAACTTGGAGGGAGAAAATAGCTTTGGAAAACTCCCATAATTACATTAAATTAATCACAGCTTGAATGGGGGTGAGGTTTGGTCATGAATGTATAACTTTACAAATGTACATTGTCCTGAAAGTACAAATGTATATGGGACATTTTTGTTTTTTTCATTTCTCTAAATATGTTTCTATGTGATACCAATTCTTCCTCCATCGTTTTCTTTTTTTTTTTTTTAAGATTTATTTATTTATTTATCCAAACACTGGGTACAGTCAGAAGCGTTGGAGGGTGAGAGGATTCACCAGAGCCAGAGCGGTGAACAGAACAGGCAGACTGACAAACACACTGCTGTGGGGAGCAGCAGGTGGCAGGAGAGGTCTGTCGCGCCATGTGGGACCCTCGCTGGTGGCTGGGGATGGAACCGGCACTGCAGAGGCTGCGGGCAGCTTCACAGCTCAGCTCTCAACTGCTGTGCCACCAGGGAGGCCCTGCATCGTTTTCTTTAGTGTCAGTGTCAATATCATAGATGAGCCCATGTCATAAAAGAAGTCAAAAGTAGCCTTGAATCATCAGATTGTCCAGCGCCCACTGCTTCTTCCACATCTTCCTCATCATCTTCCTTGGCAGTACTCTTTTTTTGTTTTTTAAGATTTATTTATTTATGCATACAAGAACCAAGGTATAAGCCAGATGCGCAGGAGGATGAGAGGATTCACCAGAGACAGAATGGGAAACAGAACAGGCAGACTGACGAAATACACTGCTGAGAGAAGCAGTGGGTGAGGCAGGAGAGGTCTGCTGCACCAGGTGGGACCCTCGCCGGCCAGCCGGGATGGAACAGCGCTGCTGAGGCTATGGACAGCTTCACAGCGCTGCACTCAACCACCTGCGCCAACCAGGGGAGGCCCCAGCAGTACTCTTCCATCAAGTTGTCTTCCATTAATTCCTATTATGGGTGTCTGCCTGAGCATAAGTGGACCCGCAAGGTTCAAATGTATTGTATTCTTCAATGGTGAGCTGTATGAATATCTAGTGAAGCCTTGAAGCCAAGAGTTGTCACTCTATTGCATAAATATTGCAATAATTTATCTTTTAGACTTCATGTCTAAAAGTTCTAACTGCACCGAGATTTCCCAATAGTGCAGAGCTCCACATACAATCTGTCTAAATGCCTCAGTCCTGCCGTTTGTGCACCATCGTCACTTTCTCATATTGCAAAAATAGCCACAGACAATAGTAAACAAAAGAGCATGGCTTTTTGGATTTATATAATTGTCCTGTGTCACAAAAGGATATTCTTCTTTTGATTTCTTTCCAATCATTTAACCTAATTTTAAAATATGGGTTAGAAACTTATGGATGATATAAAGAGAGATGCAGGGTTAGATTTGGCCTGCAGGCAACATCTGTTCTAAACAAAATTCCACCTAAATTCCTATCTTGTTCTCATCTAGCTGTGAATTAAGAGAATTCTAATTGCCAGTGGCAATTAAAAGGTTAAAAGAATCCAGCTGATGAAATGCAGTCACTTCAAACTTCAACGAACCTTTCATGCAAGATGACAATCTGAGCATCAAAATCCTTTTAGATGCTGGTTGCTATCAAGTTTGACTCCACATTGACGTCATCTAGAGGACAGTAAAGATCTCTCATGCCCAGTCTGATTATATCAGAATCTCTAGAATGAGACCCAGAGATCAGTATTTTTAAAATCTTCTTAGCGATTTCAATGGGTAGATAAGGCTGCGAATTACTGCTCTCAAGAGGACAAAGAAGGAGACGTTATCAAGGTAAAGAAAAGGTGATTTTTTTCTGTTTGCTAATATATGCTCATTTTGTAATATCTGCATGTGTGGAAGAAATGGGTCTTAGCCTTGCTTTCACAATGCTATGAGAATAGTTAACATGCATGCACACCTCATATACCACAAAGGGAATGAAAAGACAGTGAAAAGACAACCTATGAATGGGAGAAAATACTTGCAAATCATATATCTGAAAAACATTATTATCTAAAATACAAAAAGAACTCATACAACTCAACAGAAAACAAATTTTAAAAATGGTCAGAGATCCTGAATAGACATTTTTCCAAAGAAACCACACAAATAGTTAACGTGCATGTGAAAAGATGCTCAACATCATTAATCATCAGAGAGATGAAATCAAAACCACAATGAGATACCACAATGAGAATGACTACTATCATAAAGACAAGAGATAATACATGTTGGTAAGGAGGTAGAGAAAAGAGAACTCTTGTGCACTATTGGTGGGAATGTAAATTGGTGTAGTGAGTATGGAAAATAAAATGGAATTTCCTTTTAAAATTACAAATAGGGGGCCTCCCCGGTGGCGCAGCAGTTGAGCCCTGGGCTGTGACGCTGCCCGCAGCCTCTGCAGCACAGGTTTGATCCCCAGCTGCCGGGGAGGGTCCCACATGGAGTGCAGACCTCTCCTGCCATGCCCGCTGCTCCCCTCAGCAGTGGATTTCATCAGTCTGCCTGTTCTGCTCCCCACTCTGGCTCTGGTGAATTCTCTCACCCTCCCGTGCTTCTGACTGTCCCCAGTGCTTTTATAAATAAATAAATCTTTTTTAAAAATAAATAAATAAATAAATAAATAAATAAAATTACAAATAGGGGCCTCCCTATTTGGCATAAACGGTTAAGTCACAGCACTATGAAGCAATCTGCAGCCACTGCAGCACAAGTTGGATCCCTGGCCAGGGAGATGACCCACATGCGGCAGCAGACGTCTGCTGTCTCATCCACTGCTCCCCTCAGGAGTGTATTTCAGTAGATCTGCCTATTCTGCTCCCTACTCTGTCTCTGGTGAATGAATCCTCTCACCACCCATACCTCTGGCCTGTATCCCAGTTCTTTATACATAAATAAATAAATCTTTAAATAAAATAAATAAAATTACAAATAAAAGTGCCATATGACCCAACAATTCCACTTCTGGGTTTTTATCCAAAGTTAATGAAATTGTGTTCTCAAAGAATATAAACAACTTCATGATCATTGCAGCATTATTTACAAGACAAGATATGGAAACACCATAAAATTGATTACATATCCATTGATAAATGGATAAAGAAAATGTGGTATATACATACAATGGAATATGATTCAACCATAAAAGAGGGAAATTTTGCCAACTATATGGATGAATCTTGAGGGTATTTTGCTAAATGAAATAAGTTAGACAGAGAAAGATAAACACTGTATGATCTCCCATGTGTGGAATCTAAAACAGAATAAAAAACCAAATTCATAGATACAGAGAACAGTTTGGTGGTGGCCACAGGAGGAGAATGCGGTGGGCATAGGGCATGGGGGGGCAAAATAGGCAAAGGTAGTTAAAAGATTACAAACGTCTATTCATAAAGTAAACAAGTTATAGTATGTAATGCACAGCACAGTGATTCTAGCTATACCATATTGTGTATTTGAAAATGTCTAAGACAAAAATCATAAAATCACAAGAATTTTCATAACAAAAAATACTTTGTAGCTATGTGAGATGATAGGATTTAACTAAAGATATTGTAATAATTTCACAATACATACATATATCAAATCATTATGTTGTATACTTAAAACAAATACATTATGTGTCAATTATACCTAAATAATAATAACAATAATAATAACAAGCCTGATATTGCAGATGAGGAAACCAATGCTTAGGAAAGTTTACACACACTACTAAAACGGGAGATGAAAACTTAAATCTGCAGGGTGCTAGCCCGATGATTGTGCTACTGAGAAATTGAAATTATGAACACGCTGTCAGATACCTTTGCAGTATCATAGAGTCCAATAAATGCTGAATCTTTTTAACTCTATATGCTGAGAGTTTGTAAAGATTTATTGGGAATATTCAGTTTGGACAAGGCAACTCTGTTCTAAATATCCCTCTGAAAACCTTGAGACATTTGCTCCTGCCTAGACCCAAAACAAAACCTTGTTGGCAGTAGTGTTAAACTGCAGAGCACTCTCTGGAAGATCTAAGCACTCTCTTTTGTCTCAGAAGGAACGTCTTATAGACAGTGGTACTAAAGTGTAACAGTGTCAGAAAGAACAGGGACATCACCTGGGCCTCCCTGGTAACGCAAGGGGTTAAATCTCAGCACTTGAAGCTATCTGCAGCACAAGTTAGATCCCTGCCAGGGAGCTACCCACATGGGCAACAGACTTCTCCTGTCTAGTTCACTGCTCCCCTCAGCAGTGTATTTCAGTCAGTCTGCCTGTTCTGTTCCCCACTCTGTCTCTGGTGGATACTCTCTACCTCCCCCCAAAACCTCCCTCCCACACCTCTGGTCTACACCCCCATTTCTTGTATGCATAATTAAATTAAATAAATCTTCAAAAAAAAAAAAAAAAGAATAGGGACATCAATTTCTATCCAAGTGAGGCCTTTTCTCAGTTGACAGACTTACTCCAGGAAACTATTCCTGGAACTATCACCTCTGAGCAGCCCAGTTTGTTTGTAAACACCATTGCCTTTGTTCCCCAAGCATTGAACTCCAGCAACTTCCCATGGGGCATTAAGGTCTTGGGAGGTGAGGCTGGCACTCCCTTCCTCTTGGAAAGATACACTTCAGCTAAATTTTCACTTCATTACTTTTATCTCCACTTTGCCTGGAACATTAGTGTATTAATCCACATTAGTGTATTAATCCACATTAATCCACTACTGGTTTTGAGCTTGTTATTTCTGTATTGGTTTATTAAGAGACACTATTCTGTATGTTATTAGTTTGAATAAGTTTTATTATAAATTTTACAGCCCACAGTAAACCTGTGCTAAATATAATATTGACAAAGACAATCTTGGTCTCTGAGGAAATATTTATTGTATATCGACCCCACCCCCACCCCCGCTCCCGCCACAGAGGGGCAAAGTATTTCCTAAAATCACCTGGAGAGTCCATGTTGGACTCAATCCAGAGTCTGAGCACTGAAGGCAGGCAGAGGCTACCCACGCCTTTGTAAGGCAAAACCTCCATTCTACTTGATCATGGTGATAGCTATACCTTGCACACAATTATTAAAATTAATTAAGCTATACATTTAAAAGTGAGGAATTTTAATATGTGTAAATAATAACCCATATAAATAAAGAGGGGGAAAGCAACTGTATATGTATATATACATACATACATATATATAATTAAAATTAATTTCACCTATTAGTTTTTTCCTGACCTTACAGTTGCTGCCATTTATGGGGGTAGGGGGTTTCTACATGGGAGGGACTGTGCTGAGGGCTTCACATTTCGTATCTCATGAGTTGGCAGCGTGAGTGTGGCCTGTCTAACCGCTCAGCTGCATTGTCTGAGTCTTTCTGGGTGACATTTTCTGAAATCGCATACCTAGAACTCAATAAAGTCCTGCTAGGACTAAATAGGATTTAATTTTACATTGGTGAAATGGCTCTTCCCTCTCTGTATAACTAGAGAGGTTACTAAACACACCTGTCAGGGAAGCCAGCCATGGAAAAATCATTTCATTCTCACCACAACCCTTTGTGGGTAGATGGTATGATTGTTCCCACTTCACAGATGCTGAAGCTTAGGGACAGGGTCATAACAGCACTATTTACAATAGCTAAGCTTTGGAAACAACCCAAATGCCCAAAAATAGATGACTGGATCAAGAAGATGTGGCACATATACACCATGGAATATTACTCAGCATTCAAAAAAGATAAACACATGCAATTTGCAGCAACATGGATGGCGCTGGAAGGGCTCATGCTCAGCGAAATAAGCCAGAAAGAAAAAGAAAAATACCAGATGGTCTCACTCATAGCAGGAATCTAGAAAACTTAAATAAGGGACCAGGAAAATGAATAACTATAAGAAAGTGAAAATCAAAATCAACAAACAACTATGAACCAGAGACACTCTACAGGGGCAGGGGGTGGGGAAAGGGGGAATGGGATCAAAATAAGGGGGTCGCAATTGTATGGGGAATATAAAAATAAAATTTAAATTAAAAAAAACAAACATAAATAAAACAGGTGGGTGACAGCAAGACAGGCTGATCCCAGGCAGGGGACAGCAGGGCAGGCTGATCCCAGATGGTCTGGTGTCAGGCAGGCTGCTGAGGTGCTGCTTGGGAGCTAAGATAGATGGAATATCTATCTTGGGAGCTGGAATAGATGATAAAAGACTCTTTTACAGAGGGGTGTTCTGTTTCCAGGAACAGGTTGCTGGGGTAAGATATGATCTGGGAGCCTAGTCACAGTGGCTGGGCAAAGGCACACCCTCGGGACACAAACGGCCAAGCAAGGCACTGGGGAAGGAGCTGTTTGCTGTAAGCCTCACAGAGCCCTTTGGGTTCCAGAAGACTTTTGCAAGATGTATTACCTGCTGGGTGGCAGACACTTTATTGAATAGAGAATGGCAGGAATTTTGCAAGTGCACCTTCGGGTTCTCCAGCACATTGTTTCAGTTTCACTTTTCTTGTTAAATAAATGAAACTTGAAAGGGACCCACCCCTTGATCCTGAACGAAACTGCTGCCTGACAGACTGCAACAGTCAGATACAGATGGGCACCATGGCCATGATGCAGACCCCAGAGCGCCTCATTCCCGGGCAGAACTGTGTGCTGATCCTCATCTTCACGGTGCTCCTGCAGTCTCTCTGCATGGCAGTGACCTACTTGTACTTCACCAACGAGCTGAAACAGGTCAGTACAATGCACAGTCCCTGACCAAGGCACTGAGCAACCCTCGTGTGAACTGCCTCTCTGCTCCTCTTTGAAGACTTTACAGTGGAAGAAAGTGCTCCTTTTCTCTGCCCCTGAGCCTAACCTGCTGAGACCCATCCATACTGAGGGCTTTGCAAAAGTTTGTTTGAGGGATTGAGGGAGGGAAGTGCAGTGCAGAGCTCGCTCCAGCAGTTATTAGCAAAACTCCTCAGGTAGTTTTCAGCTTGAAAGGCATACATTTTTATCACAGTAGCAATTGCTTTCTGCTAAATGCTTCTAGTTCGTGGCTGATTCTTGGGGGTGGGAGCAGCTGTATCAGGACAGGACTATGTCTGCTTTTAATACCATTGCATCTCTGGGGACTGGTGCAAGGGGTTTTCAACAAACACTTGTTGAATAAATAAGCAGCCCACATAACTGTGGTGGTGTCCTTAGTACACAGGGAGCAGGATAGAACCAGAACTCAGCCCAAAGCCCAGCCTAAACCACTAACAGGGCTGTTGTGTCCTGTTCCTGATGTGGCTCATCCCAGCAGATTTTCAGGCAGACCTTGCAGAAAACTAGACTTGGGCACTGCAGCGACAGAAATTATCTTTGTGCACTGTTTGCTTATCCTTCAGACTTCAAGTCTATTTACCAATGCTGGAATCTTCCTTTCACTTTATTCTTTAAATATCTTAAATTATTTGTTGGAAAACCTTCCTACAGACAAGTCAATCTTTTAAAAAGTTAGCAGGTAGAAAGATATATTCTAAACTAAACGAAATCTGAACTAACTAAACTCAGAAGCAAGTTGTGGAATGTCATCAGATTTCTCATTTTCCTCTAAGACATGATGTAAGGGTAAATCTCATCTCTGAAATATGTTAAGTTTTAGATGGCTTGTCTGTGCTGACAATAGTTGAGAATACACAGGACTAACATCTGCCTACTCCTTGGCTATAGGCATGTTCTGGGTAAAAGTCTGTTACAGAGAGTTTACAAAATGGACTCAGCATTTTACTGTTTATGATAAAACAATTGAAAATTAAACAATCATTCTATGCCTGTGAATGGTTCAAGTATATTTATAGGAAAAAATACCTAATGCCATGTTAATTTGTATATTTCCCAATTATATAAAATTTTGGGAACCAGTATTGAAAAATTGCTGAAAATAAGACAACTCAGCTTTTGACCTCTTAAAGCTATTTTAGCTAACCATGTGTTATGTAATAAACAGAAAACTGTAAGCTGAAAGGAATTTTGTACACCCTAAGACTTTTAGAAGTCTTCTAGTCTAGCAGACTTCTAGAGAAGTGACTTACCTAACCGCAGACAGTGATTTGCACATTGTAATGCATCTTGCATACTGCTGAATTGGGCTAGTGCAATAGCAAATTTCCAGCAGTCTAGGGAAATGAAAGGCTAAAGGTCTCAGATAAATATTAATTGCACAAAAGTCATGGAGTGCTTATCTATTAAGAAAATGCAGTCTGTATTCTGTGGAGTATTCTGTGGAGTATGCATTTGGTTAACCCATTCGGTCAGAAATGTTTCCTTTTTTTAAAATTATTTATTTTTTACATCACTGTTCATTTTTAACAGCATTTGCCACCACCCCACCCCAACCTGGTGTAGTCCCCATAGAATTTCCTTCACCAATGTACCCATGCAAGAAATTTTTCCTCTTGAAATAGATAAAGTAGAATCCTGTTTGATTTGCAAGTCATTATGAAAATGATGGCCACTGTTGGATGTGACCAGTAAAGTCAGATTTATTATAGATCTATTCACAAAAGCCTTTATATTTGTAAGAAAAAAATGAATGTAGCTATAATCATGCCTTTCATTCTTAGTCTGCATGAGAGGCTAGAATATTGCTGTGTTTACCAGTTTGTTGTTAACATGTCCCAGCCTTTGCTAACTTTGCAGCATAAACAGATTGAGTCTGTCTGTTCATATAGAAAAGTTTCCTTCAATTTGTTCACATTACAAGTTGCCCTAATTTAAAGACTGATTTAACTGGTTCTTTACTGAATTGACTCATGCAATTATCTGATCATGTTTTTTAAAATTCTACCTTAAAAATGGAAATGAAATTCCAAAGAAAGCTTAACATTTTCCAAATTACACACATTTATATATGTAGACAGGTATATATAGACATGCAGAATAATTTATTGCGAGTGGGGATAGAAGGAGAATTAACAGATATTAAGCAGATAGAAACTTTGAAAACTATTGCTCTATTTTAGCCTCATAACAATCCTGTAAAGTGTATATGTGTGTGTGTTACCCATTCTGTAGTTGAACAAACTAAGGTCTCAAAGACATTAGGTGATTTGTCTGAAGATTACCAAGTTAGTAAAAGGTAAAGCCCGGTTTTGAAACCAGGCATTAAGTAGGTGCTCAATAAATTGTAGCCATTGTACTTAGTATTGAGAAGTCTCTTGAACACTCTTGCATCAGGAATTTTTGCAAGGGAAAATAAATTAGAATCTCCTTGGTTGTCTGTGTAATATTTGGGAAAGTTTTGATATTATTATTAATTAGTATTGATTTTCTAAAACAGATCCCGAGTTCCACTAGACTAGTGAAAATTTGCAGATGATACAGTGAGCAAGGATTATAAAGAATATGGGTTAAAGAGTATTGACTAACATTGGATTCTCAAATAAACCTGTGGGCCTGCAAGCATGAACAGTAAATAGGGGCTCAGTCTCTGCAGTCTCTATCTCTGAGAAAGTTGTATGGCAGGATGACCTTATATATATGACTTATATATCATAGATGTGGAAGAAGATGTAGAAAGGCATCCCTCTCCACCAATCTCCATAAACAATCCTTTGTGTTATTTGTGGTTTACAGCAAATGATTGTCAGAGACTAATGTCTGGGCAGCAGAGAATGGTCAGTGCTACCACTTTGAAGCCTCCAGGTCAGCCAGCAAAAGTGTCCACCCTGTTGACCTGCCCTGACAAGAGTGGGGTGGACCTAGCCGACATAACAACCATGCAATGGCACCCAACAGCAACTGCAGGGGAAATTCACTTAGCAGAACCAAGGGCTACTAGAGCAACCAAGGGCTACTACACAGGCACCCTGTGCAAAAGCTGTCTCTCCTTCCAGAACATGCAAATGTAAGCAGGACACATATCCTCCTACCCCCAACACCCGGATGTGGCTATCGAGAGAGTAACTCCACCTGGGATATGCTACAGGAAATTCCTACTTTGATGTGGAAAGGAAGAGGGGAGAAAGACACCTCACATTCATTATTATTAATCATTCTTGGAATAATCCCAGCATCCCATATACCTATAGGTCTAGTTACCAGTGTGGTCAAAATTTGTAAAAGAAATTACCAAATCTGACATTGCAAGAAACATATGGGGGAGGGAAAAGGGACTGGGACATTCTGTCTGGGTTTTTATCTTTCAGAAATCAATATTTATGTATAAAAATGTCTAGAAGGAAAGACACCAAAATGCTGACAATTATAATCTCGAAGTAGAAGAATTGTCCTTCTAATTTTTTATATTTTATAATTTTTACAGCAAATGTCATAAAAATATTTATGCTATACCTAAATGATTTTATACAAATGTAAAAACCATGCTATTTCTATATAGTCTTAAGAGATAGTAGCCAAATATAAAATTGTCCACATGCAGTCATGTGATCCTATTATTGCCCTACATTTAATGAAGCCTATTGTATGCTCAATGGTTACCTGGAAAATATGGAAAAATAAAGAATATTTTCTGAATTTTTTTTTGAAAATAAAACAAAGAAGACCCCACTAAAATGATCCAAGGACCCTACTCAGTAGTCAAAGTTCTTCCTCCCACCTCCTGGATATGTTTCTGGAGACAATCTATCCAAAGAGTGTTCAGAGGCACTAGCAGTAGTTCCTGACCTGGCCTTCACTGCCTTCACTCTTAATTCTGCTTCAGTTCACAGACGACTTCCCACCACCACCAGGGCCTCCACCCAGGCTGCTCTCAACTCTACCTTTGCCTGCCTCCCACATTCTTAATCTTTTCATGTTTAGACTGTTTCCCACTGCTATGAATTAAAATGGAAGATCACTCCCTCCTTTCTGTGTCATGCACATCTTTTGGTCTCAACAAATTAAGGAAGTTTGTGAGCTTGTTTGTTCAGTTTCATCAAACCAAAGCCTCAGTTTGGCTCTCCTACCAGCCAGACTGGGACTGTACCCAATAAAGCTGCCATCTCTTCCTGGAACCACCCTCTGACCTGTGGCTAAATCCTCTCTGATCCTGCCCCTAGTTTGCTAGCCAAATTCTACTTCTCCTATTATGCAACTTAGTGCCTTCTTTGGAAAGTCTTCTCAACTGCCAAATAAGTAGATGCAGATAGATGTCCGCAGTGGAAAAGCAAGGGTAAGTGAAGGCGAAAAGGCTGTATAATTCCACTGCTTGACATATCCCAGCTCCTGTGTCCCCAGCTGTTATCCCCATAGCACTTACTAACAGAATGCTTTGCTCTGGTAATTAAAAAAAAAGAAGAAGGAAATAAGTATACATATAAAAGTAAATGAATGTTCAATCTCAGAGTGTGTGGAAGCCAATTATTAACTCATGTTTGTATTTTTGCACTTGAAAGACCTTGATCAAGCGGTCAAAGGTACTTGACTGTGTTTGGAATAGCGTGACTGGCTGTGCTTCTCTGGCAGTTAAGCTATTTGATTTGCAATGAGATTGTGTTTCCAGAGGAGGGGCAGGTCACCATTAAGTTCTATCCTTTCTTCAAGTTTGGGTGTCCCCCAAGTTCAAGTAACATATAGAAATGGTTATTTTCCTATTTATTTCCCATAGAGAAAGGCAGTTCCTCAGGTTTACAAGGAAATAACATTTCTTCAATGCCAATTGTTAAAAATCAAAACAGGAAAACAAAAAAAAACTTCTGACCTTGCTTGAATTTCCTGAGTTTTTTAAGGCTAAGCAGTTATTGGCCTGAAGTGTAGTGTTCTAGGTGGTTTGAAGGGTGTGTGTGTGTGTGTGTGTGTGTGTGTGTGTGTGTGTATGCACGCACGCGCACGGGTGATTGTCTAACATCAGGTAAGGACTTTGTACACAAAGAACTGGCCATTGTAAAGGCTTACTTTCAATGAGAAGGAGCAAGCAAACTATCAAATGGTGTTTAAAGTCCCTGCAGGTAAATGACCAGCAAGTGTGAACATTTAATGTTCAGATTTCTAGTGGCAATGCGGCCCAGATTCTTCCATCCAGAGAAGCAGAAATCACAACAATGACCGAAATCTATTCAGACAGACAAGACTCACATCAAGAAATAGAACATTACCTACACTCCAAAGGATTTGGCTAAGTTTTCATTAGGATTTTGGAATTTAAACAGATTCCACGGCCTACCATACCTAGGTGGAGCTCAAGTTTAGAATTCCATCCACTGGATCAAGCTGGAAGGAACCTCAAAGATCTCCACAGTGAGTCAAATGAAGAACCAACACAGAGTAGAAGCAACGATTTTTTTTTTTATGTACACACACGTTTAATGATAGGAACAAGGAAGGCTATTTTGACCCAGGACACCTGGCCCACACCTGTACCCTTCTCCCTACATCCAGCTGCTTACTTTTATTCAAAGGACAAAGAACACTGTGTTTGCTTTTATTTCAGGCCATGAACTTAACCAAGATGCTAAGACGTCTCTGAATTTGTTATTTGTTTCTGTTGTTTGTGTATCATGGTTTTGTGTATCATGGTTGTTGTGTATCATGTTTTTTTTGTTTGTTTGTTTTATTTATTTACGCATACAAGAGCTGGGGTGTAGGCCAGAGGTGGGTGGTGGTGGTATTGAGAGGATTCACTAGAGACAGAGTGGGGAAAAGAACAGGCAAAATGACTGAAATACACTGCTGAGGGGAGCAGCGGATGAGACAGGAGAGGTCTGCTGCCTGGCCAGGGATCGAACTTGTGCAGCAGTGGTTGCTGATAGCTTCATAGTACTGAGATTTAATCCTTTGTACCACCAGGGAGGCCCTATAATATCGTGCTGTATTCTATCTCAATCCAGATGCAGGACAAGTACTCCAAAAGTAGCATTGCATGTTTTTTAAATGAAGATGAGGGTTTCTGGAATCCCATTGATGAGGACAATATGAATAACCTCTGCTCACAAGTAAAGTGGCAACTACGACAGCTCATTAGAAAGGTAAGTGGATGCTTACCTTACCATGCTAGACTCCTAATTTCACAAATGAGAAAACTGAAGTTCATAGTGTTCAAGTGATTTTCCCCAAATTCATAGAACCAGGGAAAGTGGAACAGGAGATCCTGGCTGACTCTGGCCTGGAGTTCATTCTCTACTCTAGACCACCTTCCCAGTCATCTAAACTTTTTAACCTACATTGTGGAAACTGAGGCACAAACAGGGCAATGTGTTCAAGGTCACACAGCAATAAAACATGTTTGCCATTGTTTGCTCTTTTATTCAGGAGACACAAGAGGTCAGATAATGTTTTAAATTTTTCCCACATTGTTGATCTCTAGAATTAAACATTTATTTCTGTATGCATATAGGTCTGAAGAAAGAGGAAAGCAAGAGACTTTGAGAAATTGAAGATGATGATATCTCAATTTACAGTTAGTAAATGACAAAATATTACCTTTTTCTGAATTTAACAGGAACTCTAGCAAAAGTATGATGTTAACAGTTTCAGCCACTCGGTGTGATTTCAGCAGTGTGACTCATGTGAAGTCAAGTTTCTTCTCTCAGACTGCTTCCTTCTTTATAATGTGGCTTTTAGTATATATTGATCTTCTGACTACCTGAAAAGGTCAGATAAAAACACAGAGAGAAAAATATTCTGTATATTATTACACACCATCATTGTTCTTAAAAACAGTGGAGACATTCCTGGGCTAGGAGGAGGGAGTGTTTTAGACATGATGTAAGTCCATTATTTGGTGCTCTGTCTCTTATCTCTTTCTAGAAACAGGATGATAGTGATGCTTAGGGCTTCTATTTATAACCCTAATCCATCCTCACAGTTCAACCAACATATCACCTATGATGTTGTTTCTGTGAGAAAGGAAATCAGATGTCCACTTGGGAGTCCTAGAATCACATCTGCTCCTTGGCTTCCCTGGAAGCCGCCCTGGGCAGGAGCCCACTGCACAAACAGCTGTGGGTCCATTGCTTCAGGTGGCGAGCCTGGAAAGGCCAGGTCTGGGGAGGGTCCTCAGCAGCCTATGAATTTGATTCCACAGTCCCAGGGGCTACAGGGGGCAGCAACCTCATAGGGGGCAGGGAAAGGAAACTGGTCAAGAGCAGAAATCTGGAGAATGAGGAGGGTGCTGGGGAGATAAGAGCAGTGGGCATAGATTTTACATTATCTCTTTCCTGCCATTCTTCCTCTCCCTCCCATACGCACATCCGGCTACTACCTAGAATAGAGAGACAGTGGGAGAGGACTCAGAGGGGGCTGGGAGCGGCTGGGAGACAAATGACCTATTTTTTTAGACCCATTAATTAAACAGATTGTTCAAGTAAACATCCTAAGCCCATTACATTTATGATCTCATTTAATCCTCACAACAGTTTGTTATTCTCTTCTTTTTCTTAAAAAAAGATGAAGAAATTAAAGTTCCTATCAGTTAAGGAATTTAGCAAACTCTCCCAGAGAGTTGGGTCACCTCGCCATGGATTCCGTAATCTTTGTTCTGCCGCCCACACCTTAGGAATTACCCTTTTCTCTTTCCTGCTGCTCCTCCGCCTCCTCCTTTCCTTCTGTAGTGGCAGGAAGAGCACAGAGCAGGAGCGCTGAGATTCAAGCAGATGGGTGAAGGAGAAGTCCTGGAGCCCCCAGTGGCTTTTTCAGGCTTTTATTGAGTTTACCAGGTGCACGGCAGACAGGGGTGCTGGGAGGCCAGGAGACTGGCAGGCCTCCCAGCCCCCGGCGAATCTTCACTCTTTCTGGGCTCGCTGGCCTTCTCGCTCTTCTCTCTGCTCATTTCTTCTTCTTGTGGTTCGGCTCCTCTGGCTTCCTGTGATGCTGCCCTTAGGAGCCCAGTCTCAGCCCAGGTGTACCCACCCACGTGTGCCCACACCCTACTCCAGGTGCCCGCCATCAGGCATGCATTCAAGACCACAGCAATCCATCATCAGTTCTAATGGCGGGAGGGCAGAAAAGCCTAACAATCGTTTACCCTACACCTTCCTGCCTTCCAGTCTGTCTCAAAATGAAAGAGAAAGAGAGAGAGATTGCTCAGGGCACCTCTCTCTCTCCCTTCCCATACACCTCTACACTTCACATGGTATTCCCCTATTACCAGGAGTCTGGGTTTGAGTCAGAGAAAGAGAGTGGGAGCTCTAATTGAAGGAGGGCGTACAGAGGAGGGAAATTTCTGGAAGCTGCAAAAACTAACAACAGTGACCAAGCAGAGGCAGTGATGTGCAAAACCCCAAGGGGGTCAGAACTGAATGGAGCGGAACTCAGAGCCCTGGATGAACCAAGTCAGAGGCTATCCATTTCACAGACTAAACCTGTACTGTTTTACTGGTTTTCCCACCTGTTAGTACAAAGACGATACTAGATGTTTAGTAAAAATATGGGAACTTTGCAAAATATCCCTCTAATAAGAATGCTCAGTGCCTTTCATGGAAATGAGGATGACACAGTATTGCCAGGTCACACCTTGATGGGTTGGGTGGGGGGACAGGGGCTGGGGGTATCCAGAGAAGAGCTGTGCCTTACATCTTAGGTTTGAGTCTACCTGGCCATTTCAAGTCCCTGAACTTCACAGTGAACTTATACACACACATGCATGAATTACACACTCACACACACACACACACACAAAGTGAGGTAACATGGTGTAAGGGCATGAATGGGCACAGTGCAGGTTTTCTATGACTCCAGCAGATGAGTGCAGGAGGAGAGAGTCCTGGAGCGCTCAGTGGCTTTGCAGGTTTTTGTTGGGATTTACCAGGTACACGGCAGGCAGCAAGTCTTCACTCTTTCTGGGTTCTCTGGCATTCTCTCGCATTCTCTGTTTCTCTCATGGTTCTTCGCATGGTTCTGCTCTCTGCTCTCTTGGCATCCCCATGAAGCCGCCCTTATAAGCCCAGTCTTAGCCCCGGTGCACCCACCTACACATGCCCACACCCCACTCCAGGTGCCCGCCATCAGGCATGCATTCAGGACCTCAGGGATCCATCATCAATCCTAATGGCAGACGGCAGAAAATCCTGATACTTTTTACTTTACCCTACACATGGCCACCACAATCCATCAGCCTCAGGGAGCCTGAGGAACCCTAGGCTGACCTATTATGACAGGCAGCTCACTTTGCCTGTGCTGCTCCATTGTGACCTCCCAAAGATTTTATCAGAAACAGCTTTCCCAGGCAGAGGGCCACCCTTCCATCACCACAGTGTCAACTGCCACAGGATTCATCCCTATTCCCACCTTGCCTCACACAAACTGCTTGAACAGCAGCTAGGTTGATAATCTTATAAAGAAATTCCATTAGATGCAGCAGAAGGACTGTGGATATTCTACAGGCAGTTTAAACTTTTAGGAAAATTAACAAGCCTATTTAATACTATTTGCAGATGCTTTTGAAAACCTATGAGGAAACCGTTACTACAGTTCCAGGTAGTATTTTTTGGTTATTTTCATTTTCTGCTGTCAACTTTATGACAGGGTGAGCAGCGCTTTCTCTTTGCTCTGATCCACACATCCTACCTCTCACCTCAAGCCACTTGATTCTATTTCCCTCTTTGCCTTGGCTGGGAGAAAGCTAGGTATCAAATCTGTGCCCCATCTTGGTCTGAAATTTACTGTAGCTGTCATTTTTCTGGTTATGGATTTTCCTTTCTTCAGTTTCTTCTATTATTTATCTTTTCACCTTGTGATGTGTTATAAATAAGTCATCCAAATCCTTTCTGGAATATGATTTTGGAAGTAGGAAAAATAAGGCCCCCCCAAAGTTGACCATCTTCTCTGCTTCTGACCACCCGCAGGCTCTTCACATTTCTGGATGCAAAGTCCCCTCTCCATCATCCTGCAGCCCCTCAGTCTCATGCTGTGGTCTCTCCTCCTTGGCCATCTTCCTGTTCATGGACTCCTCTGGGCATCCACCCCCATCAGTGCTGCTGCCTGGTCTGTCTTCTGTGGTTCTCTGTCTACTTTTTGGTGTTCCTGACCTTTCATATAACTGGTTCCTTCTCCTGCTCCATTCTTATCACCTGTCACCCCTTCAGAGAGACCTTGCCTGGGCACCTTTCTAAGAAATTTCCGCCACATTCTTATTTCTATCACACTTGCTTTGTTCATTCCTTTTATTTGTATATGGTTTTAATCTTTGTTCTGATTCCCCCCTAGATTAAAGATCTTGTCTTTCCCTTACCTCTCTATACCTAGTACCTAACTATGCCTCAAATCTAGTAGATTCTCCCTTCCCTTGCTCCCCACTCCTTATCAACCCCACATTCAGAGTATATGTGTGTGTTTATTGCGATGAAGTTCACATAGCATACAATTACATACTTTAAAGCACACAATTCAGTGGCAGTTATTGCAACCCCTGTGTCCTGCTACCACTATCTCTCTCTACATAGAAAGTTCTTAATGCATATATTTTGTTAATGAATAAATAAATAAAATCACTGAATTCAATCTGCAACTTCTTCCAGGCACACCAGTCTGGAAGAGAAGAAAGTTTTTCAATGCATGTTGTAATGACGTCTTCCTAATTTTCAGCTATCCTTTTCTAATACTGTAAGCTTCTGCCTCACTTGACAACCCCATTTATTAAATATGAAGGGCAAGATTTTATTCCAGGGCCTAAACATTCTTTCTGATTATTTCCCCCAAGGAAAAAACAGTGGTCAGTCAGGCGAGCACTCCATCCTTTCTTACGAGGCACACCAGATCCACATTCTGCAGTAGATGCATGTACTGTTTTCAGTCAGAAGAAAAATATTCTTGCTTATTCACCCCAATAAGGTGTAGAAATCATCATTTTCTCAGTATTGCAAGACGTATCTATATCACTCCAATATACATAAGTGCAGGTTTATTTTCTGAGAGATATTTGCCATAGTCATTAGGAAGTCTCCACTTTTTAGAATTCACTTTCAAGTATAGATTTTCCCTTATCCTTACAATGATCCCTAATGCAAGATATTTATAATTGAATTCAGTTACTGAATATTTAAAAACACAGTGTTAAGGTCTGGGGCAGGCAAAGCATTATGAATTATGTAACAATGGAGGTTTAGGTGAATGGACACATCAACCTTGAAAGCTGAGCATTCTGAGAATAATATTTAATTGACTTACATCCCCCTGCCATATTTGTTTTCAGTATGGTATGAATTCCCACCCATCCTGAATAACTAACAGCTAAACACCATGTGGAGAAGTGATTCTCATTTCCCATTCATTCCTCTCCGGTGGAGTTATAGCACCTCCTTTCAGCTCCCTCTGTTGGTAACCTCAATTAAGGACTCCTATTCTCAGTTCTGAATAACTGTAATAGTCTGGCAACTTGCCAGTGTCCTTTTTTGCCCATCAACCTTTACTGTGAGAGAGTAAGCCTGAAGGAGAGCACATTTCTTTCCTCCTCCTTTACCAGAACCAATTAGCTTTTTCCTATATCCTTCAAATCCAAGTCTCTTGGCCTAACATTCAGATGCTTCATAGTTTGGCTTTTCATTCAAGCCAAATACTGAACTCCTTCTTCCCAGGCACACCAGCCTGGCAGAAAGTTTTCCATGTATGTGTGCCCATGTGCCCATGTCCTAGGAATGCTTTGTACATCCTGCCTTGGGCTCTAGGATGCCCTTCTCCCTGTCGGCCCCAAGCCAGCCCATCCTCACCCTGCTCAGACATTTACCCTAACACCTCAAACTCTTTCTTATATTCTTTCTCTTTGTGCCTGTAAGATTACCTGGCATAGATGTAATGGGCACTTGTGTTTGTTGGGCAAAGTAAATGAAAAGACCTTAGTGCAAACACTCCTGTGTCTCAGCTCCAAAATCAGCAGGAACTTCCCCCTCCTTTGAATGCTCATCACTCTTTCTGTTTCTCATGAGTAAATTTTCACTTTCCAGTTCATATCCTCCTAACAGACTATAAATTCCTAAACTCTGTCATTATAACCTATGATTAGCCTCTGAAGTCCCTGTAGGGTGTAATTGCAATGATTTATCCCTGGCAATTTTTGTTATTTACCCATTGTGAATATTAAGATGTATTATTTAACATTTTATTGAATATTATTTTTAAATATTTATTAATGGTTACTAAATATTAAATATGAAATGTTGTTTCTATATTTTTTTAATTTTAATAACCAATGTAAGCACACTGGGAAGCTTCAACTGATTTTTTTTAAGAGGGTAGTTTGTTGGATTTCTATTTTTCGGGGGTTGCTCTATAGTACTTTGGATGCTTGTCAATAAATGTTATTTATTATGAACTAATGCAATTAGTGATTCATATGCTCATATAAACATCATTTTGTATTCCTTTAGGGAGATCATGCAGGACAAATGTTGGATTCCAATTTGAAGCATCTATGGGCAATTGTTTTCTCTGTTCCTCTTTTAAATCAGTAGTAACTAGCAAAGAGGAAAAAAATAATTGAGAAGATGAAAATTGGTATCACTTTGATTTTTTTCTATGTATAATTCAAAGTGGAAATTTGTCAATCCTAGATTATTTGTGCACTTTAAATCACTCAGCAGGGTTATTATAAGTCAACAGTCTTTTTTTTTTTTTAGAAAGTGGTAAGAAAACTTCACTTTTCTATATTCTGCTTGGATCTAACCTCTGAGGCGCTAATGAATTATAAGCCACATTACTGCTTACTCTTCCCATCTAAAGAACTTTTCAAATTAAACATAAGCTTCAGTAGATTGGTCATCCTACTAAAATGTAGGCTGTTTTGAATCCTATTAAACATCCTATTAAATGTAAGCTGGTTTTAGAAACCCATAGATTCCACTTTGGAAGCCCAGTGTGCTTACAATGCCTGTGAACAGTAATGTATTTGAGAGGCAGTTTGTCAAGTACTAATGATACTATGTCCCTTCTATTTTAGAAAAGCAACAAAATGGTTCCTCCATAGTAGGACAAAAGTTTCTTCAGAGAGCAGCAGCTCACATAACTGGTACCAGTTCAAGAAGTACAGCCTCAGCTCCAAGTAAGAGAAACAACAAATATATAGTTTAAAAGAAATCAATGGAAGAATTTGCCCCAAATAATTTATTCTTTTAGCTTTTGTCTGAAATGTTTACATCACTATTTACAAAAAATGTTCAGTGGTAATCAGGTCTCAGACTGATGCAAAGTTTTATGTCCAAGATTACAGACAAATAGCTCAGTTCCTGCTATGCATAACTAACCTCAGAAAAATAATTATGAAGTAGGAGAAATTTGCCTTTGAGTTTCTTTGGTACTCATTTTTGTTAATTTTTCCTTCTTTAAGGTAATTTCTCTTACTTCCATTGTCTTTCTCCTCTTCAAAATTTCTAAATTAGTCATTAAATTTCACCATGTAAATTTCACCATAAAAATCCTAGTGGAATTTGTATTATGTTGGACCATAAAAGCTTGCTAATATGTGACTATTTTTCACTTTTGGAAATGTCATTCTCATCAGCATAATGAAATATGCTGAGCCTAATCTTTAAGCATAGAGCAAGTGTCCATGTAGCAAGACCCAAGTGCGTGGGTCTTTCAGTCTGCATACGTTGGAATCTCAGTTCCCCTTGCATAAATAGAGGTTTTGAGCACATTACTTAACCAAATCAAGCTTCAGTTCTTCATATGCAAAGCAGAGACAGTCTTGAGCTCATAAAACAATGATGATTAACACATGCAAAATACCTTGTATATTAGAAGTACTCAATAAACAATTACTTTAAAGTTTTATGTCCAGTTCAAGAAATTTCAGATGTCAGTTAATGGATGAAAAGGTTATTGATTTTGTTTGCTGTTTTTTTTTTTTTCTGGGCAATTGCCTTTCTAGTATTCCTAAATTCATAATTTATAAATAACTGACATTCTGTCGGTGAGTGAGACGTTATTATAATATTACTATTTACTATTCATCAACAAATACGGTAGTTGCTTTAAACTCTTGAAAAACTAAAATTTGTATCTATCATGGAGATGAGCCTGACTTTAAAGGAATTTCATATTTTAGTAGAGTTATTTTGTATTCAAAGTCTTTGGGATTTATAGATCCAAGTATCCAAGCTCTTTAAATCTGGGCTCTCTTACTTTGTACCCTCTTACTGTGAACTAGAAGGGGATAAACCCAAAGCAATAGCAAGAAGTTATGAACTGTAGGCTAAGGAGATAGATGTTTCCTTCTACATTGTCAATTTGAGCTCCCCAACACCCTGAGATAGGCAGGGGTTCAGTATAGAGGTTCTGTCCAAGAGCGAAGATTGACATTTAAGTCAACCACCCTCTGTGCTACCATTCAAATGTGGGAAATGTGGCATAAGTGGCTGACAAGGTAGAGAAAGGAAGGAATTCCCAATAAGTCACAAATAATACAAGAGCCTCCAGATTTCTGTATGACTGAAACTTAAAATACATCTAAGATTAAAGGATCAAGGAGTTTTATTAAAATCCTTTCTAATCACAACCCAGGCTATTGGGAAACTTGTTTGCTACAAATTCCCTTCTATTAACTGTTTTTCTCTCTAAATTTCATTTAGACTCCAAGAATGGAAAAGTTTTGGGTCAGAAAATAGACAGTTGGGAGTCATCAAGAAAAGGACATTCATTCTTAGACAGGTTTTACATATGGAATGGAGAGCTGGTTATCCCTAACACAGGCTTTTATTACATCTATTGCCAAACATACTATCGATTTCTGGAATCTGATGAAATTTTGGAAACAGTTTCAACAGAAATGAACAAAAAGAAAAACAAACAACTGGTACAATATATTTACAAATACACTAGCTATCCTGATCCTATACTGCTGATGAAAAGTGCTAGAAATAGCTGTTGGTCGAAAGATTCAGAATATGGACTCTACTCCATCTATCAAGGGGGAATATTTGAACTTAAGGAAGGTGACAGAATTTTTGTCTCTGTCACTAATGACAATTTGATTGCCATGGACCAAGAGGCCAGTTTTTTCGGGGCCTTTTTAATTTACTAAGTGATCTGAAGAGGAAAAAACAGTGCCTGCAAAGTGACATTTCACTTTGCAGGGTGATATATTGTGATGCTACATCACACAAAGGAAAGCTGCTTGATGCGTGACTGAAAGACTGAAGCACATCCCCGAAGAGTGACAAGCTTATTCCAGAAAAGTGAAATTGTCAAACATCTTACATTGTTCTTACTAACAAATCTAGAATACTTTGTTTTCAAACACTGCGGCAAGACCTTCTGTCTTTATCATCTACTCTTGTGAAGATTCTGTAAGGAAGAAGGATCCATCTCGTAAGTAATATATCATATTGGTAACTTTCAGGTTCCTTTCAGAGACAACATTCCCAAAGTTGAAGGAGAAAAGAACACCATAAGAAGATCATGAGAGGCAATCTGCTGTCAATATATACGATGTGCAAACAGAATTTGCATTTTGTAGGACCTGCAGGATTTGTGTCATACCCCCGGACTGAATGGAAATAAGAAAATTGCACTGAAAAAAGTACTATTTTGTGAAAGAAAGAAAGAAAGAAAGAAAGAAAGAAAGAAAGAAAGAAAGAAAGAAAGAAAGAAAGAAAGAAAGAAAGAAAGAAAGAAAGAAAGAAAGAAAGAGAGAAAGGACAAGTTAATGTACAGTGAACAAGGGACATTTTCTATTTTTGCATGACTTGTGTTTTTCAATGCCAGAAAAAGTCAAACTGGCCAGAAGCACTAAAAATATTTAAGATAAAGTACTCTATAATGAGTGATCAAGTTGTCATAAATCAGGGAATTTGGTCTTCTTTGAACAGCAGGAAAAATAGGAAATTGGACATGACAAACACAGGTAATCATCAGAAAAGAGCCAAATATTCTGTCCCTCCAACTCCCCACCCTCTGCCAAATGTAAATATCTAGTATATATTTGCTTAAGGAGCATCATTTATTTGCCAGAAGAACAATTACTTTTGCTTCCAAAATTGTTACACAAAATCTTTTATTTTAGCAATCTTTTATTTTATTTTCAATCTAAACAGTTGGCGGAGGGGGTGGGAATCAGTTGGAGTATTCGTCTAACCTCCTCTAAATGTTATCCCTAAACACAACATAATTTATACACTTTAGTTGTAGGTTCAAATGTTCATTTAAATGTGTTGTGATAAAATAGGTATTCAAAAGGACTCATTCAAATTTAAATTTATAACATACTGCAGACACCTGTCACTTCTGACCCTCCTTGCTCTAATTTTTTTTAATAATATTAATCAAGTTCTTACATCCCAACAAATTAACTTATCTATTATTTTGTATACTATGTAATCTCAAATGGTATTTTGCAATCAAATAAAGATGAAACCAAAAGGGTTAATCTCTAAATAGGGAATTAAAGGCAAGAATTAATGAGTACAGACTTACTGCTACCCCCATGGGGTTGCCTATTCTATGGTCATAACATTTTTGAACTGGAAGAAAATGTAGAAGTTTTTCTAATCTAATTTCCCATTAAAAAAGCAGAAATTACAATATCAATACTTCAGTAGATCAGTTCCATGGTGGAAAACTCACTGCAGTAGAAGGCTGCTCATCTCATTATTGGGTAGTTTTAATTTTTAAAAAGTCAACCTTAATTTCAATTCAAATTGACCTCCATGATACTTTCCAGGCAAATTATTCAGTATTTTTAAAAACTGCCTCTTCTTGCTAGACTATAAGCCAGGAGACATTTGGTCCCATTTACATCTGTTTTTCTACTACCTAAAAAAAAATACCTGAACATAACACCCATACAAAACATATTTGTGAATAAATGGATAACTGAATGATTGAATAATGAATATCTAATCATAGAAGAGAAAACAAATCAATATTCCCTCACACTGAAATAGTTTTGGAGAATTTTTAAAGTAGTCTCAAAGTGAAAAGGACTTTTTTTTTTATGAATGAATGGAATGAATCGAGAAAACGAATTAGACAATTTAAAACGTGTAAACTACAACTTCCACACCTCCTACCATGACCTAAGCAATGGAATAAATAAGACTATTGCCTTGTTTTCCTCAGGGGGAGCCAGGTGGGATTATGGGCCCTCCTGGACTTCCAGGTCCAAAAGGTGAGGCTGGTCCTCCAGGGAAAAGCCTGCCAGGGGAACCAGTAAGTACCAGTCCGAAAAGGACTTTTTAAAGCACAACTTAAAATCCAAAGAAAAATAGTAAAATGTTTGATGACATGTAACAGGGTGGGAGAAATTATCAGTTTTATATTTTTTATACTAAAATTTTAAAATGTGTTACTTTTTTTTAATAAAAATAATACTATTAAAGCATGTCGTTTTGGTTTATCTAGTAAATTTGGTTTATAGTACCAAGAATACTAAAAATGGGGAACAGAACTACTAATTTCTTTCATCTCTTTTTCTATATCTGCTACCTGGAATATCTTAATATATCAGTCCTTATTTTATGGTTAATGTTATTGTAGGTTGAATTGTGTCCCCCTCCCCAAAAAAAGATAGTTGGATTTCTAATCCCCAATATCTCAAAATGAAACCTTATTTGGAAATGGGATTGCTATAGATGTAATTAGTTAAGATGAGGTCACAGGGCCTCGCTGGTGGCACAAGGTTTTAAGACACAGCCTATGAAGCTATTCACAGCCACTACAGCACCAGTTCGATCCTCGGCTGGCCAGGGAGCTACCGATATGGCACAACAGACCTCTTGTGACAGTGTTGTTAAGCTCCCCTCAGCAGTGTATTTCAGTCAATCTGCCTGTTCTGTTTCCCACACTGTCTCTGCTGAATCCTTTCACACACACACCCCACACACGTCTGGCCTATACCAAATTTCTTGTATGCATAAATAAATAAGCCTTTAGAAAAAAAGATGAGGCCATAATGGAACAAAGTGGCCCTTAATACAACATAACATGTGTCCTTATAAGAAGAAGGAGACTTGATACAGACACACAAGAGAACTCCATGTGACAACATAGGCAGAGGTTGAGATGAGACAGCTGCAAGCCAAGGAACACCAACAATTGATGTCCATCATCAAAAACTAGGAAAAGATAAGGAGAGATTTTTGCCTAGACTCTCAGAAGTATCTGAGATGTAGAATCTCAGAAATCTTCTGACATCGTGATTTTGGACTCCTGGCTGCCAAAACTGTAAGAGCATTACTTTCTGTTGTTGAAAGTCACCGAGTTTGTGGTACTTTGGTCCAGGAGTTCTAGCAAATTAATACAGCTCTTCAAATCCTGTTCTAAAAGTCTTTTCTACTGATATTATATAACTGTCACCATAAAACTTTAAAGTTTAACCTTTCATAGTGTGACAGTGTTGTTAAGCTGTAATTTAATTCATATGTGATATGAGAAAAGGTTGTAATTTCATCTTTCTCATATGAGTAACCAGTTGTCCAATACTCTTTTCCCACTGATTTTAATGATCCATATTTGTGTTCATACCATCCATTTGTTTTTTTTCAATTGAGGTAAAATACACAGAATATTGCCATTTTTACCATTTCAGTGTAAAATTTCGTGGCACTGTTGTGTAACCACATTACTATCCACCACCACTATCCAGAATATTGTCATCATCCCAAATTAAAACCGTGTGTGCATTAAACAAAAACTCTTGATTCTTCCTTCTCCCAGACCGTGGTAACCACCATCTTACTTTTTTTTTCTATGAATTAGACTACTACAGTTGTTTCATACAAATATAATTATATAATTGTATAATAATTCTATTGCAACTTATTTCACTTAGTATAATGTCTTTAAGATTCATCCATATTGAAGCCTATATATCTACATACACATATAGGTACATTGCATTTGTTTATTCATCCACCTGTCAATCATACCACCTGTTTAAAAGATTACTATTATTTTACTACCTATCTGACATATCTTGATGTTATATAATATTACCCTCCTTTAGTCCTCTGTTTCAAAATGGTGTTCCTATTCTTAAACTATATTTTCACCTATGAATTTAGAGACTGCGTGGAAATCATGTATACCCACACATGCAAACTTACAGTTTCTAAGATATTGTGATAATGTGGGGGAGAAAAATGTTCTCCTCTATCCCTCCTCTATTGAGTCTCCATCTTGGTTTAAGAATCAAATTGACGTGAAACATATTATTAGGATAAAGGATACATACTTTCATTATTTATTTAAATATGTACACAGAAGACTTCATAAGAAAAATTCAAAAGTTCAGTTTGAATATTTACATACTGAGTTGGACAAAGAATAGTAAACTGAAAATGAGGCAAAGTAAAGGCGTTTGGGCTAGATTAGTTAATTTGGAAGACGTCACTAGGAGGATAGGGATTACTTTGACAAGATTCTGTCTATAAGCCAAAGAACCCTCAGCAAACACTGAATCTGCTAACACCTTGATCATAGACTTCCCAGAATACAGAACTGAAAGAAATAAATTTCTGTTGTTCACAAACTACCCAATGTATGGTATTTTGTTATAGAATTCAAACAATTAAGACAAGGAGATAGAGAAGAAACATTTGAAGAAATAGTCAAAAATGTCCCAAATTTTAAGAAAGATGTGTATCTGCAATTTCAAGAAGATAAATGAAATAGAGACCCTCATTAAGACACATTATAAACAAACTATCCAGAAACAAAAAGTCTTGAAAACACCAAAAGTTGATTGTCACACACAATAGATCCTCAAAACAGTTATGAGTCGATTTCTCAATAGAAACTTTCAAGACCAGAAGATAGTCAAATGATATATTTAAAATGCTTAAAGAAAAAACCGTCAGCTGAGAATTTTATATCTAGTAAAACCATTGTTCAAAATGAAGGTTCTCCTCGATTAACCTTCCTAGTTGGGCACATAATCACCAAGAGGCAACTGGAAATCAGGAACAAAGTTTATCTAATTAGAAGAAACCTAAATTTCAAAAGCTGTGACTTACCAATTAATTGTTATTATAGTTAGATATTCAGAAGTTCAAATCACATACGTTTTAATACCATGAATGGTTTATAAGAAGGGATGCCTGGCTGTTCTTTTCTCTGCTTAAGATACAAAGCCCACCACACAGGAGGCAACTGTGAAATGGATATTTTAGAACAATAATATTCTGACTGACTGTGGAATCCCTTCTTAAAAAGCATGAGTACAGAATATCTGATTTTTTTGAAAATGAGTAACATGGGACTTCTAGTCCATTGTTCCTGTACTTTGTCTCATGAAACCTTGCTTGAATGATAGAGAAGTAAAAAAACTGCTACTCCTTTTTTTGATAGGATGGATCTGGGCAGAGCAAGGGATTTTTGAAGACATAATCTTGGAGAAGGGGCAATTCAACTGTTGGAGAGATTGCCTGGCAGGCTTCAGTGACAAGGGGAAGCCTTCTCTCAGTAGAGACCAGAAAAGGGAACACCTTATTGTCACACACTGGGAGCAGCCACCAGGTGGCGAGGTTCCCTCATTTTGTTCATGGTCAAAATGTTCCAAAGGTAGGAGGTAATAAATGACTTCTCATTCTCTGTTTAAATAAAGCAAAAGCAAAAGGGAATGGTTTCCCTATCTGGACCATAAGTAACTAGGGATGCAAACAGAAGATAATCAGGACCTTGAATCAAACATGTGTCCTGATTGAGTTTTTATGAGCTCCACCACTGAAGCAGGGGTAGGGCACAAGATGCCTGGCTTCAGTAATTAAGGGGTAGACCCCTGCCTTAGATAATAGCACCCCCAATTTGCACATTGAATTGCAAATTCAAAGAAGTTATGGGATGTTGTGAAGAAATGCTTAATGTATGTCAAGTACTAAGACACTGCCTGGTAAGTTCTAAACACCTCAATAAGCTTGTTTTTAAAAATGCAAAGTTGAAGTTAAGAAAATCTCTGATATTGCAGTTCATTTGAATAGTTTTTATGTTGAGTTCAATTTCAGATTCCTGTTTGTCATCAAATCCTTACAAAGTCATATTTATGTCAAAGCTGAAATCGACCTAGTTAAAATGTGTAAATTAACTACAGCACTCAATTACTTGCTATTTTGAGATAAATCAATGCACTATATCTAAAAGTGTATGAAACAGATAAATTTAAGAGACTACAAAAGAGTATTTTAAAAAGAAATCCATCACATACTTCCTTTAAAAGTTAGTTCCCTTTCTGTTTTAAGAATTCTCTTCAACTTACTAGTAGCAACTTGCTCCTGACTTCTGTGAAGTGAGGTGAAGATATCCTTAAGATAAATCATGAATCTGGGACCTCCATGTTGGTGCAAGGGGTTAAGTCTCAGCACTATGAAGCTATCAGCATGATAGCAGCATGAGTTGGATCCCAGGACATGGCACAGCAGACCTCTCCTGTCTCCCCTGCTGCTCCCCTCAACAGTGTATTTCAGTTGATCTGCCTGTTCTGCTCCCCACTCTGTCTCTGGTGAATCTATCTTCTCATGCTCTCCCTCCCCTCAGTTCTGGCCTACACCCCAGCTATTATATGCATAAATAAATAAATCTTTTTTAGAAAAAGATAAATTATGAAGCTGATAACTTGCCTTCAGCATCCTTTGCTTCTATCCCCTTATGTGGTAATTATGACTATATAGTGCATTGACACAAAAAATAATTAACTATTATCTCAGTATAAAGAATACAGAAAATCCTTCCATATGATCCAGCAATTCCACTCCTAGGTATTTACCCAAAGGACACAGAAACATCAATTCCAAAGAACACCTGCACCCCTATGTTTATAGCAGCACTGTTTGCAATAGCTAAGCTTTGGAAACAACCCAAATGCCCAAAAATAGATGACTGGATCAAGAAGATGTGGTCCATATACACTATTGAATATTACTCAGCATTCAAAAAAGATAAACATATGCAATTTGCAGCAACATGGATGGCGCTGGAAGGGATCATGCTCAGCGAAATAAGGCAGAAAAAAAAGAAATATATCGGATGGTCTCACTCATAGCAGGAATCTAGAAAACTTAAATAAGGGACCAGGAAAATGAATAGCTATAAGAAAGTGAAAAATCAAAATCAACAAAAAACTATGAACCAGAGACACTCTATAGGGGGTGGGGGCAGAAAGGGGAGGGATTCTGGTCAAAATAAGGGGGTTGCAATTATATGGGGAATATAAAAATAAAATTTATTTAAAAAAAGAATACAGAAAATCATTGTGCTGTAAAATACCCCAAAGAATGATAAATTATTGCACTTCCTTGATGGCCTAGTGGTTAAGTCTCAGCACTATCCTGGTCTGGCCTGAGTTCGATCCCTAGACTGGAAGCTAACCCACATATGGCCCAGCAGGCCTGTCCTGTCTCACCTACTGCTCCTCTTATCAGTGTGTTTCAGTAGATCCACTTGTCCCACTCCTCACTCTGTCTCTGGTGAACACTCTCACTCCCTGCGCCTCTAGATTAAGCCCCAGTTCTTATATGCATAAGTTAAAAAAAAAAGTCTTTTTCAAAAAAAAGAATGATAAATTGTCTATATCCATCTAGTGGTAATTCATGGAAAATTAAAGAGACTATATACTATGTTCTTTTATTTATTTGGTTTAATTTTGGAGTAAAATGTTCTGCAGAATGAAACAAAAATAATTGCATATTTAAAAAAAATTTTTTTAAAGATCTATTTATTTATGCATACAAGAACAGGGATGTGGAGGGGTGAGAGGATTCACCAAAGACAGAGTGGGGAACAGAACAGGCAGATTGACTGAAATACACTGCCGAGGGGAGCAACGGGCGACTCAGGAGAGATCTGCTGTACCATGTGGGTAGCTCCCTGGCCGGGGATTGATCTCATGCTGCAGTGGCCATGGACAGCTTCACAGGTTGTGTCTTAACCCCTTGCACCACCAGAGAGGCCCTAATTGCATATTTTTTAAGTGAAAGAGAACATTTCATTATTACCAAGATGATATGAATGGATCATCTCTCTTGTCCTATATTTTTTAGCTTTAAGGAAAGTTCTCCTGAAGTATCAGCATAATAATGAGAGGGGGGACTTAGTTATCATCTTCTTAATGAAGGCAATATTCATCTTCAACTGTAATAATACCTATACAAATTTTCTCTTTGAAGTTTGTTGTCATGAAAAATGGGAGAAAAGGATGAATTCACATTGACTTTGACCCTTCCTTTGGGTCCATCTCTTCAAGCATCATATTTTTTTAGTCCATTGTGTTAAAAAAAATCACATCAGAATTTTAAATAGGAAAGGAAGGAAGTGAAAAGGCTTTATCTAATATTTCAGTCATGAATACGTCATTTACCTCTAAGTCTGCCAGCTGAAAATAGTGTAAAATTGCCATAATGAGCTAGTTACCTCTTTTCTTCTCTCGAAGTTCTTTGTCCATGCAAAACTCTAGGGAAAAAATATTCCTTAATAATACATAATGAGCATTTACATAACAGTTTTCAAGATTCCTCATGTAGATGATTTTTTTGATTCTACTAAGAACCTTGTGAAAAATATAAAACAGGTTTCAAATTTCAAGTTTTAGCTAAGATGCAACAGGCTATTTGACCATCTCTCCTGATTTGCTTCTTCCAAATGGTAGTGTCACAGGGGTGACAGAGAAATTGATGGATATCAGTCATGTTGAGAAATCAGTGTCAGAGTTTGAAAAACTCTTATAGAGAGCAGAGGATTTTTAGGATCTGAGGCATAGAACAACACGAGGAGGGTGAGTTGGAGAAGGAGGGAGGCAGAGCACTTAGTTACAGGACAGATTGAAAGAGAACTCTCTCACAAGGTCATCTGGTCTCCCCCACTACTACAGAATTACAGACATTACTTTTCCATTTGCTGGTGAGGAAATTGGAATTTCTATTATTAATTTAGATGAAGGACTGGACAAAATTCCAGTTTAGAAGTGTGCAGTCTCATGATGCATCAGCAAAATCAAAGTTCTCATCACAGGGAAGAATAATGAGTGAAAGTGCTGCAGGGTGAGTAGTCAACAATGCCTGCGATGTTGAATTCAGAGGAAGATCATAAAAGGAATCAGCTCCAAAAGCAGGCCAGGTGCTTTCAGAGCATTTGCTTTGTGGGGAGAGGATAAATATTAATGAATAACTGGGTAATACTGTTCCAATGTTTTTCCTGGTATGATATGGTAGTCTTATGATTTTTCCGGGAAAGATAAACTAAATCAGAAATTCCCTACATGAGATTTGGTATTATGTTTGTAACTAAAAGAAAATTGGGAAATAACATTTGAATTAGGTTACTTTTCAGTTCGATTTACAGAACCCCCACATCTGATATTTACACAAGAGGAAAACTCATCTTTCATCAAAGAAAGTCCAGGGTTAGGGAAGGCCTTAGTGTTGGTTGACTTTGCTGTTTCCATGTTAGTGCCCTGCCTTCCACAGTGTTCACTTCATTCTCAGGTTTGTGAGGATAGCAAACCCAGGTGTCACAGCTAGTCAAGACAAGGTCCAAAAGGGACTGACTGAATGGCAGTTGCCCATTCGGAGTGGCAGAACTTTCCCCTGATGCACTTCTTCTGCTTCACTGTCCAGAGTTGAGTTTCATGTCCATTTCCAAGTCCATCAGTGTCTTGAGGATTGACTTCATAAATATCAAGGGTGTGAGAAACTGACTGTGAGTTTGTTTTCACTGTGATTGGGATTATCAGTATCCCTTTACCTCTATAACTCTAGTTAATCTAGATCAGAGGTCAGCGAACAAATCCAGCCCATCAATTCAACCCTGTCTATTACTTTTTGTATTGCAGATGATCGCTTTAGTGCTACAATGACAGTTGTGACAGAGACCATATGGCCTGCACAGCTTTAAATTATTTTCTAGCTGATTCTTTGCAGAAAAAGTGTGTCTACTCTGATCTAGAATTCCCTTCAGTGCTTCATTTTGTTGGCTTTAAACTATCTTCTGGGAATGGCAACTTGTAATTTTATTATTCTAGGAAGGAGTGTGTGATGGTTAATTTTATATGTCAACTTAAGGGGCCACAGTGCCCAGATTCAATATTATTTCTGAGTACATCTATGAGGGTGTTTGCAGATGAGATTAGCATTTTAATTGGTGAACTCAATAAAGTAGATTACTCTCCCCAATGTGGGTGGGTCTCAACCATTTTATTCAGGGTCTGAGTTGAACAAAAGATAGAAGATAGCAGAATTCAACCTTTTATTCCTGCCTCATTGCTTGAGCTGAGACATCTCATCTCATCTCCTTCCTTCAGACTGGTATAGTCAGTTTCCATTGAAATGAATATATGTTGATCTACAGCAATACAGTCAGGATGCTTTGTTCATTTTTATGCTCATTTTTACATACAAACACATACACTTATGTCAGGTTTGTAAATCTTCTCCAGTTTATCAATGGCCCACCCACCACTGTGGTTTTTTTTTTGTCAGAGATAAGAGTACTCTTTATCTTTCTGCCCTAGCCCTCAATTCTCCTGACATTAACTGCCTCCAAAACACCAATATAATATTTTATAGAAAATTCTAAAGAGCCCAACATGCTGCAAATGACAAACAGCAATTTTAAAAAGCATAATATTATTACTGTAGAGATTAGCTTCAGAGAGGACAGCAACTGTTGAAGGCATCTGCTAAGTGAGACTTTTAGTTTAATGGAATTTGTTTAAACTCTATCAGTAAACCACAGTGCTGTGCACCATCTGTTGAAGCTTTGAAATGCTTTGCTTATGTGAAACTGCATGTCATGATCATATCCATTAAATGTAACACTTCTCTTTACTAACTTTTCTTCTTTTCATTTCCCAAAGCTTTCATAATCATTACATGATGGATGGGAAAACACACAATCTCAATTGTCAAAGGGACATCTTGACAACAACCAAAAAAAATCTGATTTTAAAAATGAGCTAAGGACTTGAATAGGTTTTTCTTCAGAGAAGATATACAAAGCACTTATAAGCACAGGAGAAAATGTTCAGTATCACCAACTGTTAGGGAAACGCAAACCAAAATCACGATAATATACAACTCCACATTCATTAGGGTGGCTACCACAAAACAGAAAAACAAACACAACAGGAATAAGTGCTTGCAAGGAGGTGCAGAAATGATAATTATTGTGCTCTGATGGTAGAAATGCAGCCGCTATGGACAACCACCCATGGCAGGTCCTCAAAAAATTAAAAAGATAATTACCATATGATTCAGAAATTTCACTTCCAGGTATTTACTTAAATGAATTGAAAGCAGGGACACAACAGATATTTACATACTCATCTTCACAACAGGTTTATTCATGGTAGCCCAAATGTAGAAGTAAACCTAGTGTCCATTGATGGATAAACAGATAAGTAAATGTGTTGTATACATACAATGGAATATTATGCAGCCTTAAGAAGGAAGGAAATTCTGACACATGCTACAATATAGATAAACATTGAGGGCACTCTACTGAGTGAAATAATTTAACCAGTCAGAAAGGAGAAAATATTGCATAGCAGTCAAATTTATAGAAACTGAAAGTAGAATGGAGGTTGCCAGGATTTTGGGATGTGGGGAATGGTGAGTTATCATTTAAGGGGTATGGAGTTTCAGTTTAGGAAGATGAAAAAGTTCTGGAGATCGATGGTGGTCATGCTCACAACAATATAGAAAGTACTTAACGCCATGGAACTGGACACTAAAAAATGGGTAAAATGATCAATTTGATAGGTGTGTATATGTACATGAAATGAGACAGAGTGGAGAACAGAACAGGTGGATTCACTGAAATATACTGCTGAGGGGAGCAGCAGAGGAGTCAGGAGAGGTCTGCTGTGCCATGTGGGTAGCTCCCTGGCTGGGGATTGAACTCATGCTGCAGTGGCCATGGACAGCTTCATAGGTTGGATCTTAACCCCTCGCACCACCAGGGAGGCCCAAGATTTATTTTATTTATTTATGCATACAAGGGCTGGGGTGTAGGCCAGAGATGGGGTGGTGTGAGAGGATTTATCAGAGACAGAGTGGGGAGCAGAACAGGCAGATTGAAATATGCTACTGAGGGGTGCAGTGGGTGAGACAGGAGAGGTCTGCTACACCGTGTGGGTAGCTCCCTGGCTGGGGATCAAACTCTTGTTGTAGTGGCTGCTGATAGCTTCATAGTGCTGAGACTTAACCCCTTGTGCCACCAAGGAGGCCTACATGAAATTCTTTTTATTAAGATTTATTTATTTATTTATACAAGCACTGGGTACAGTCAGAAGCACGGGAGAGTGAGAGAATTTACCAGAGCCAGAGCGGGGAACAGAACAGGCAGACCAACGAAACGCACTGCTGAGGGGAGCAGTGGACACGGCAGGAGAGGTCTGTGCGCCACCTACATGAAATTCTTAATGGAGTACAAAGGGATTGCTATTCTTACCACTATGAGATGATTTTGTATGATTAAGCTACTTCCCCCAGTGTTCTTATCCTCCATGAGGAAGAGTGACTAAAGTAAGATCTGAGTGACACTGAGGATACAACCTGGCAGCCCAAGGGAGGGGAGAGGGAGTATAGTAGAATTCCAAGAAAAAGAAACAGTTTGAGACCAGAACCAACAGAGGAAGCAGGGTACTTCCACAGAACTAAATGCCAGGCTGTTGTGCAAAAAGGTCAATGTTATGGGTAGAGCCAACCCAGTGACCTTTTAGGTCATCTTTTATAAATAATCTTATGATGTTGGCTTTTTACTCTTAAAAATTGAATGGTTTTACCTGTCTTGGGTGATTAGGGGATGACATGATCAAATTTGCTTAATGCAAAGGTCACTCTGCCTATAATTTGGAGACTACATTATCAGGTTCAGAGTGTAGATAGGGCACCAGTTAGAAAATATGGGTGGGGCCTCCCTAGTGGCGCAAGGGATTGAGACACAACCTATGAAGCTATCCATGCCACTGCAGCATGAGTTTGATCCCTGGGCAGGGAGCTACCCACATGGCATGGCAGAACTCTCCTGTCTAGCCCACTGCTCCCCTCAGCAGTGTATTTCATCAGTGCGCCTGTTCTGCTCCCCACTCTGTCTCTGGTGAATCCTCTCACCCCACACACCTCTGGCCTGTACCCCAGTTCTTATATGCACAAATAAATCAATCTCTAAAAAAATAAAGTTAAAGATTATAAAGAGAGAAACAAGGCTTTCAAAGTAGAGAGAGGACTACTCAAATTAATGGGAAACTTAAAAAAGAACAATGTTGTGTCACAACAGTCAAGAGGAATGTTTCCTAAAGGAGGCATAGTGCCAGTGTTGAATACTGCTGAGAAATGGATAAGATGAAGACTGTAAGGAATTTAGCAACATGAAAGTGATTAGTGTCTTGAAGCAAAGGTTGGTTTAGTTCAGGGTTGTAAATAGAAGCAAAAGTAAAATGAGCTAAAGTTCTAGTATGTTTTGTAATGAGAAGGAAGAGACAAAGAGAGGTAAAATTGATATAGATGGAATAAAGGAACATAGTTTTTCTTTTGTGGTTTTTTTTTTCCCTAATTAAAGAATGTTGAGTAAACATAAAACAGGAAGAATCCAGTTGTTTTAGAAACAACCTAAATCCCCATTGACAGAGCAGTGGATTAAGATGAATGCTAATCAACTATAAAAATAGATGAATTCTTACCACTGGCCACACATGAATGGGAAGGGGTTGTCTATTAGTATTATAATAAAATTGCAGATACTTCTACTCTTTAATTCAACAATTCCACTTCTAAGAATGTAAATGTAATGTTAGACCTGCTATTTTTTTTTAAAGATTTATTTATGCATGCATGCAAGAGCTGGGGTATAGGCTACACGTGCAGGGGGTGAGAGGATTCACCAGCGACAGAGTGGGGAGCAGAACAGGCAGATGGATCAAAACACAATGCTGAGGGGAGCAGCAGGCAAGACCGGAGAGGTCCCCTGTGCCATGTGGGTCACCTCCCTGGCTGTGTTGGTTGCAGATAGCTTCATAGTGCTGAAGGTCAACCCCTTGTACCACCAGGGAGGCCCCTAGACCTGCTATTTTTATACTAAGTTTCTATATATTTCAGAGTCAACACTCATTTTTGCACTATATTTTGCTTCTGCATGCTTTTATCATTTGTATAATTCAGTGAATTGTATTTTTTAATGAATTATTTTATTTTATATAATTCTTACATCATTTTTCATTTTTGCACAATATATGCATTTTCATTTAGGTTATATTCCCCTTACAATTCCCACCCCCTTTTTCTGACCCTAATCCTTCTTCTCCTCCCCCCGCTCCTCACTGTAGTGTGTCTCTCTGGTCTACAGTTGCTTGAAGATTTTGATTTTTACTTTATTGCAATTAGTCTTTTTCCTGGTCCCTTATTTAGGTTTTCTAAATCAGTGAACTGTATTTTACCATTGTAAATGACTTACATGGCATTGTAAATTTAAAATATTAAATTAATTTTAAATTTAAAATATAGAAATAACTATTCATCGATGAAAATTTTATTGAATGAAACTGAGGTAAATCTCCATGATGGAAACTGTAATTTTCTCAAAACAGAGTATTATAAAAACATTTTTAAAATAATATTGATATTAGAGAATTCCAGGATACAATATTAAGTTTAAAAAGTCAAGATGGGGGGGCCTCCCCGGTGGTGCAGCGGTTGAGCGCTGGGTTGCGAAGCTGCCCTCAGCCTCTGCAGCACAGGTTCGATCCCCGGCAGCTCCCCGGCCACTGGGCGAGGGTCCCACATGGCGCGCAGACCTCTCCTGCCGCCCGCTGCTCCCCTCAGCAGTGTACCTTGGTCCTCTGCCTGCTCTGCTCCCTGCTCTGACTCTGGTGAATTCTCTCACTCTCCCGTGCTTCTGACTGTACCCAGTGCTTGTATGTATGTATAAATAAACAAACAAATAAATAAATATTTAAAAAAAAAAATCAAGATGGGGCCTCCCTGGTGGCGCAGGGGTTAAAGACACAGTGCTATCAAGCTATCACCAGCCACTGTGGCTTGAGTTCCATCCCTGGCTAGGGAGCCACCCATATGATGCAGCAGACCTCTCCTGACTCACCCGCTGCTCCCCTCAGCAGTGTATTTCAGTACATCTGCCCGTTCTGCTCCCTACTCTCTCTGGTGAATCCTCTCACCCCCCCCCCCCGCAACTCTGGCTGTATCCCAGTTATTATATGCATAAATAAATAAATCTTTAAAAAAAAACAAATTTTAAGTCTGTCAATTGACCCAAAGTCTTTTATAGCAATTTCTTCCCTTTAATAGAGAATCCAGTCTAGAACCAGCAATTACATTTAGTTGTTATGTTTCTTTGGTATCCTTTATTCTGGAATATTTTCTCAGTCTTTCTTATTAACATTAACAGGTTTTTATTTTTGGAGAAATTTTTTTAAATAGGATATTCCTCATTTTGAGTTTGTCAAATTTTCCCTTGTGGTTAGATTGATGTGCAATTACTAGCTGGATTACTATATTAAACATAGCATTGTGGGCCTCCCTGGTGTTGCAAGCAGTTAAGCATCGCACTATGAAGCAATCCGCCTCTGCAGCGCGAGTCCAGTCCCTGGGCAGACAGAGAGAAACCCACATGGCGAAGCAGACCTCTCCTGGTTTGCCCGCTGCTCCCCTCAGCAGTGTATTTCAGTCAGTCTGCCTGTTCTGTTCCCCACTCTGTCTGTGGTGAATCCTCTCACCGCCCCCCCATCTCTGGCCTGTACCCAGCTCTTGTATGCATAAATAAATCTTTTAAAATAAATAAACATATCATTGTGTCCTTCAGAATATCACATTGGTGATGATAATTTTGGTCACTTTGCTTAGGGTGCATTTGATTAATCTACTATATAATCAAGATGTCATGATTTTTAAGGAACGCATATCCTCTCTCTGTCCACAGAAAGGAGCCTAGTTTATTATGCTCCAGAGGCAATAATGACTTCCATCTCTAAATGGCTTGGCCAACTACCAGGTACCAGGAATTTTACAAGAAATGGCTGTTATCAGATCTAGAGCAGGGAATTTATAAGGTGAGTTAGGGGCATCTTACTGTGAGCAAATCTGAAAAAGTCTCAGTGTCTAAGTGTATCATGTTCACAAGTCTATACAGAGTCAGCTTGAAGGTGATCCTATTGGCCAAAAAGAGAATAATTTGAGCATCAAAAAGAAAAAAGTAACCATAATTGATTAGTAATAATTATTGACAATATAAAAATAATTATTGATGATATAAAAAAATCCATGGATTCATAATTCACAGGACAAGCCATGCTGGGCTCTTTCCTTCCAGTGTATTTTTGTGTCCCTTTCTAAACATTTAAGCAGGTTATGCACCATTTGGCAGAACTCAACTTTCAAAAGGCTGCTCAGATGCTGCTTCCTCAGAGAAACCTTCCCTAAAAATTCTGCAGTTCTTTGTTTCTTCATATTTCAAAAGAACTCACTGTACATGCCTCTTTAAATGCACTTATCAAACTGTACTGGAAGTGCTTGTTTAACTGCAATTTTCTCTCTAAACTCTAAGTCTATAAATACAGGGCTTGCCTGGGTTTTATTTATTTTGTTATTATTTACAGCTAGCTTTGTATTATATTTCTTATATAATATTATATGCTGTGAATGGATCAATTTCAATACTATCCCGTTTCTTCATCACATGATAGACATGTCTATATTTTAGAAAATTATTGAATGCAGTTCAATAGCTGACTATGTTCTAATAAACATGTCAAATTTGTGTCACAATAGATTTTTAAAAAGATTTTGCCATCTATGTGCCAGTTCTTTAGCACTAAGTAGACTAAAAATAAATTTCACAGTCTTTTCCTGATTCTTATCCTTAGACAATAGCTTCCTACAGTATTTTACTTATCTCAGTATGTTTTCTCCCCCTAAATGTCAATTCACGCAAATCTACTGACATTGTAAGGTGGGAATTGTTAAAGTAAAATAATTGATTTAAAAAAGTGTTGGTAATTGATGGCTTGTCTTACCTTTCATTTTTTTCAACTGGTTTGAGAAAAAAATGTAAGTCAATTTGGTCTGACATCTGCAAAATACCAGAGGTCACCTACTGTAGTTTGGCTGTATCAAAATATTTTTTTCAATGTACTTTCATTGTGTGTGGCATCTTTCATGCATGTTTGCATACATTTAGATCTAGATCTTGTGGACCTTTAAGCTCTATTAATTTAGACAGTAGAGATGATGTAAACAAACCATTTGTCAAAGGCAGTCACAAATGACAGTCTCTCTCTCTCTCTCTCTCTCTCTCTCTCTCTCTCTCTCTCTCTCACACACACACACACACACACACACACACACACACACACACGAATGGATTCTCATTTGGGCCAGGGGCCTAATAGATGGGCTCGGATAGAAGAGGTCACGGTAGCTTTTCAATACCAGTCGGTCAGGTGAAGAATTTATCCCTGAGGGGCTAAGGCACAAGAGGGGGAACCCGACCCAGGGCAGACACTCTTGAGAGCTGTGGAGAGAGTGGGAGGGCCCGGGAGCTGGCCGCGGTGCTGAACACGAGCCGGCGCTTCCACCAGGTTGACTGGCTGGAAGGTTAGTTTGCAGACAGCTGCTACTCTCAGGTCTTAGAGGATTCCTGCCTCCTGGCTCCAGACGCCACAGGTCCAGTCCACCTCCCCAGCGCAGGGGCGACTTCCCACCCATTTCCACGGGGCACACCGGCTCTTGCCCTTCATCAGCCACACAATAATAGCAGTGCTGCCCTCATTTATTTATTGAGCGCCAACTCCATTCTCGCAATTTAAAATAAAAAGGCTGGTGACCTTGCTGAAGTGAACACAACTATTCCAGTGACTAATCTCTCTGTCCTGTTTCTCAAAAACGGTTACTACACACTCTGGACCGCCTGCCTTAGCTTCTGTTCATCCTCCCTTGCTGGATGCACCCTTCCCCGCCTCATTCCTGTGTTCTTTTGCCTCTCAGCCTCCCCCAAGGTTTGTATCAGGCAAAAGTAATCTTTTCACAGAGCATTCCTCACCTAGTTGAAGGATTTAAAAGGGCTGGAATTCAAAACAGAGTTTATTCACATGTCTTGTACCTTCACCCTCAGAAGAACAAACTAATTGGGAGATACAGGCTAAGAACCTGAGCCCCCAACGCAGTGTGTGACCATGGACAAGTGGTCACGCGTGTCCAAGTGTAGAGCGAGCGCTGGTCCTTGTGGAGGAAACACTCAGGCGGACGCAGCTGAGGGCGCTCTTTCTGCTGCCCCCACCATGCCTGCCACCCAGCCGGGCACGACCAGCCCTTCTGGGCCACGCAAGTCAGCCCCCGAGAGAGCGAGGAGAGAGCTCGTAGCTGTCACGCTTCGCAGTGCCAGTGTCCAGAGACCCAGCACGCCAAGACGCTTCGGAAACTGCTAGGTGCCCCTGGAGCTGAACGCGAAGACCAAGCAGGGTAGGTGGGGGCTGCCGGCGGCTGGTAGTTGTGGGGGCGGGGGGCGGGGTCGTCCAGAGACTGGATTAGGGAAAAGAGACTTAGGGAGCGGGTGGGGGGAAAGGGGAGGTGCTAAAAAGAGCAATGGGTCACTCTCTGTCCTCACCACCCGTGTGTGTGCATCTCTCCATTTTCCCCTGTGCTCTCTCCCTTCCCCCCACCGCCCACCCCAGCCTCTCAATCTCACCTTCACCCTCAGTTTCTGCCTCTCGCTTCCCTCTTGGCTCTCCTAGCATCCTTGCGCCCGCGTCCTCTATTTCTGCGCGCCAAGCAGGACCTTCTCCCGGACCAGCCGGGGCAAACCCTTCCGTGCAGTCTCGCCGGCAACATGTGGAACGCGACGCCCAGTGAGGAGCCGGGACCCAACCTCACGCTGCCGGATCTGGATTGGGACGCGCCCCCAGACAACGACTCCCTCTCCGAGGAGCTGCTGCCTCTCTTCCCCGCGCCGCTGCTGGCCGGCGTCACCGCCACCTGCGTGGCGCTCTTCGTGGTGGGCATCGCCGGCAACCTGCTCACGATGTTGGTGGTGTCGCGCTTCCGCGAGCTGCGCACCACCACCAACCTCTACCTGTCCAGCATGGCCTTCTCCGACCTACTCATCTTCCTCTGCATGCCCCTGGACCTCGTCCGCCTCTGGCAGTACCGGCCCTGGAACTTCGGCAACCTGCTGTGCAAACTCTTCCAGTTTGTGAGCGAGAGCTGCACGTACGCCACGGTGCTCTCCATCACCGCGCTGAGCGTCGAGCGCTACTTTGCCATCTGCTTCCCGCTGCGGGCCAAGGTAGTGGTCACCAAGGGCCGGGTGAAGCTGGTCATCCTGGTCATCTGGGCAGTGGCCTTCTGCAGCGCGGGGCCCATTTTCGTGCTGGTCGGGGTGGAGCATGAGAACGGCACCGACCCGCGGGACACCAACGAGTGCCGCGCCACGGAGTTCGCCGTGCGCTCGGGGCTGCTCACGGTCATGGTCTGGGTGTCCAGCGTGTTCTTCTTCCTGCCTGTTTTCTGCCTCACGGTGCTCTACAGCCTCATCAGCAGGAAGCTGTGGAGGAGGCAGCGCGGCGAGGCGGCGGTGGGCACCTCGCTCCGGGACCAGAATCACAAGCAGACGGTGAAGATGCTCGGTGGGTGTCCGCGCGCCCGCAGCCCCTCTCGCTGCGCCTTCCCCTTCGCCCTGAATTTCCACGCCTCTTTGTCCTGTTTTTCTGTCTCTGCTTCCTTGTATGTCTCTCAATGAGTCTTTCCTTTTTCGGTCTTAAGCTCTCTTTTTGGTCTTTTGGTATCTCTGCCGTCTGTTTCCCTTATTTATTTTTTTTAACTTTTTTGCTCGCCAGCGCTCTCTTTCTCCTGCCTCCCCTCCATCCCTCAAGCTCCTTCCTTTCCACATGCCCTTGCCTCATTTTGTCACACTCTTTATTTTCTTTTGGTCTCTCCATGTCTCTTCTGATCGCTCCGTTTCTTCCTTCCTGGGAAGATGCCCCCACCTTTTATTTGCCTAAAATGAGTTTTATAGCGGCCCAGAAACTTCCTTCAAAATGGAGATATTTCATAAAAGTCTCCTGTAGGTGATCTGCAAGTGTTAAAGGTGACGTTAAGCTTCCTGCCTCCCTCTGGGCATATCTAAGTTGCATTAAGGAAAACAGCCATTGCATTAAAGAAAACAGCCAAAGAATCCAATGGTAAATTTAAACAAAGACATACACGTGGATAATTATTTGAGAGATGATCCCTTTCAATATTGTGGTTTGCTTTCCAACTTGCTTTCCCCCCCCCCAGATAATCTCATCAATTCTCCTTACTCTACTGTTTGCACAGCTTTGTAAGGAAGCCAGTGACAAATAAATGCTTGAGTCTCTGTTTTCATGGTTACCTGTCTCTCCTGATAGGATAGGATAAGATAGGGTAGGGTAAGGTAGGGAAGGGTAGGGTGGGATGGGTGGGGTGGGGTAGGGCAGGGCAGGGCCAGATAGGATAAGCTGCTATAGGCAGACGGGGTGGAATCTAGCAGGGCTTCCTATCCCTCTCCCAAAAGGGCCTTCAGAGAAACCTGGGTGCAGTGTCAGGAATGGAGTATACTGAGTATTTATTTAATGGATTCAGCTCTTTAAGCTGTATAATTGGCAAAAGCAAAATAATTCAAAATGTGTTCTCAGCCAAGCAAAATATTAATTCTGCTTGCTTTTAAAAAATCACAATCTATACCTTGGGTTTTTTTTTTCCAATCTGGACATTTTGGTTAACAGTTTGTTCTTATTTGCATACTTAATGCTTCTTAGAAACCATTCCAGGATAATTTTGTATTTGTAATTTTTCCAATTCTTTGTATCCTGTATATTAAAGTGGCAGTTTATTCAAACAATGCCAGAAAGTTTCATTTTCTAGACCAGTGATTCTCACATGACTAACAGATTGTAAACCTGCTTGTGCCCTCCAGGGGACTCTAATATTCATAATGCTGCTGTGGTAGTCAGTGTTACTGTGCAGCTTAGTTTTAAGAATAAGTTTAATCATTTCCTTCAATGCCATTTTTAAACAGTTAATTTTCCTCACTGATGCCTCAATTTTCCTTTGTCGAATGCTAATTTTCTTTTGTCAGGGAAACAATGAAGTGGTCAAGGACTATTTTCTGTTCTTCAGCCTCTGATTTCTGATTTATTTTAAAATTTAACCTAGAAATTTCAAGTTTTTGAAGAAAAAATACTTATATGGGTACAATGAAGACTTAGATGGATGATAATTAAAGCGAGTTGGTTTTATGACCTTTTATAACTTACTTATGTCTACTGTAGGCAGTAAAGTATCATCCACCTCAGTAGTTAGCAATCCCGGCCTCAGGCCTGCCCTCAGGCCTTGGTGAAACATTAAAATGAAAAGAAAAAAGCAGTGTTCTGATTTTCTTCCTAGAGATTTTAATTTAGTGTGTTTATATTATATCCTAGGAATCCATGCCTCACAGAATTCTAATTCAATGTGTAGTTGAGTATAACCACTTTCTGTCATTTATGTCTAGCTATTTCTAACATATACATCGGACTACTCTGATAAATTGTCTAGTCAGTTGAGTCAATATGTCCTCTTAGCCACAAAATCACTCAACTAGTTATAAAATAAAAATGACTGGGGAGCTCAGTAAAAATTGTTGAACTATTGATCCAGACAGACTCAATCTTGGTTTTAAAAAATGTAATAATATGCAAGAATAGAACATAAGAATTCTCTGGGGCCAGTGGTCATACCATACATAATCAAAACAAAACTATGTCTGCAAAATAGAATGTGATTTGTTATGCCATTTCTAGAACTGATGTCCTCTCTCCCGTTGTTCTTTCAGCTGTAGTGGTGTTTGCTTTCATCCTCTGCTGGCTGCCCTTCCACGTAGGGCGATACCTATTTTCCAAATCCTTCGAGCCTGGCTCCCTGGAGATCGCTCAGATCAGCCAATACTGCAACCTTGTGTCTTTTGTCCTCTTCTACCTCAGTGCTGCCATCAACCCCATTCTGTACAACATCATGTCCAAGAAATACCGGGTAGCAGTTTTCAAACTTATGGGATTTGAGTCCTTCTCCCAAAGGAAGCTCTCCACTCTGAAGGACGAAAGTTCCCGTGCGTGGACAGAATCTAGTATTAACACATGACAAAGAACATTGCTGAGCAAAGTCATTGCTTATTCTAAACCAGAAGCCATAGCACAGCAGAACTTGGGAGAAAGTTGAAGGTTAATTTTGGAATTAGGGATACATAGATCTGGAAACAATTGGAGGGAAAGAATGAGATAGAATTTGTTGTGTGTGAGCAGTTTGATTTGATTGCACACTCATCAGTGCTCTCATACACTATTTCTGCATATTCATTGCCTATGATTTTGCATTCTGCTGTTGGTGCTAGTAAGGACTTTGCAAGTCCGAGAAAGGAGGAGGTGCAGAGAGGGCAGTTAGGGCACCATGTACTTGGTAAATTCTACATCCTCAATGATTTAAATTCTACATCCTAAATGATTTAAATGATGAAAAGAATGACATTAAAATAAAAAATTTAAAGCATGTCTTAAAAACTAGCGATTTGAATAAGGCCCCAGATCATTGCTGCCTAAGAAAAATATAATGCAAATTACTTAAGCAATCATTATAAAAATATTAATGAGAACTGTACATTGTTTTCTTACAATGTCTTTGAATCTGATGTATCTTTTACATTTACAGCCTACCTTAATTTGGACATTAACTTTTCCATCAGTAATATTTTAGGTTTTATAAAATCTGCAGGTGGAAAAGTAGATTCATAAACCTAAGTTATCCAAGCACACTTAAATGTTTACAAGAGCTAAAACTATTTTAATTCTTAAATTTTGAAATTAATTAAAATGAAAAATTCAGCTCTTCAAGTTGCCATACTCACATTGCAAGTATTTAACAGCCAAATGTGGCTAATCTTGGACAGTACACTCTAGAACATATGTAAAATGATTGTTAATCTTATGAAAATGTTTAAAAGTAAGTATTCATCCCCTGAAATTAACCACAAATAAATGCCTCATTCTTCATGCTTGCAAGGAAATGGATGTAAAATTTAAAATGCATTTTTTTTACATTAGTTTGAATTATATGTATTAATATTCAGAAAATGAAACTTAAAATTATAGAGAATCACCAAGTACATTATTTGGCTTTACAATGATATTTAAGACAATCACAGGGTTTTGATTTGTGAATAAAGGAATAATTCATAACACTGTTATTACTTAACATAGAACTTAATTAACATAGAAATTTTTCAAATGATGAAAAATTCAGTATCCTTTAAATATTATTGCTTATTACTGTTTCAAGCTTTTAAAAATCTTATAGTCATTTATTTCAAAGTACCTATGTCACATTCTATTTCCAAATTAGTTTTGTTTTCCTACTGCTTACCTGATAGATGTGTTTACTGGAGATTTCCAGTCTCCCTTTAAGTCATAATTTTAAATTATTACATATTACATCTAATAGTATACATTTTGTTTGTAAATCTGAAGTTTTCACTTATATCAACATTTCTGTTTGTATAGTCAACTCTTTGCATATTAAATATATTACCCTCAAAAGTGATTTATTCATAGTCCTGCACAATACTAGGTCATAAAAGCATTTCCACCTGAAGTTTTTTGTTCAAATATGGAACTGATTGACCCAGTTAGGGAAATTACTACCATGATTATCCCCCCACCAAACGTAAAGATTATTATGCTAAGATAATTGATTGACTATTTCATAAAAATGTGAACATAAGCATAATTAGAATGATATCTATACAGAAGTATTTCTGAAATCCTTCCTGACAGTGAAATTGCACTATCAATTTAATCTAAATACAGAACTTCAGAAAATTTACTATTCAGGTAAGTCTTGGGAATGAATCAACACCAATCCATTTTTTAAAATTTTTTTTAAATTTTAAATACACCAATTTTTTTTAAATACACCAATCCATTCAAGCTCATGGGATATTAATTAGGTCATTCATCATTCTTGTCCTAAATATGACCCAGTAATGCCAAAGGGGAAATTCAACTTCCTGAAACTTTAGAATTTTATTCTGCAAATACATCCTAGTCGAAAGAAAACAAGCAAAATTGGTTGACTTCTATCACTCAGTTGATTATTTTGAAGAAAAACAACACTAACTTTTAATCAGTCACTTACTTATTATAATGTCCTCCTTTCTTGTGGGTTCAGGTGTGTAGTATTGGGCTAATTCACTTACAGGGGATAGTTTCCATAGCAAGACCACTATCACCATTCTCTGGTGTCAATCTGGGAACTGAGAGAATATCTGTAGAGAAAAGGATTGATCTTTTATTTGTCTCCTTATATCATTGCTTTTTATTGTTTGCAACTTCTTTGTATGCTTATCCTCCATAAATTATTTAAGACTCAGGGAAAAGAGGAGCTTATATTGAGGAAAATTTCTTTTAAAAGTCCATTTCACAAACATTTGGTATGTGCTTGGTGTAGTCTAAAGTCTTTGAATTAATAAACCAAGGATTATATTCTTAATGAGCTCATCAACATTTGTGTGGTTATACTGAACTAGGTACCTAACAAATAGCATTATGTAGTAAATATCTCCAGTTGACACTGTATCAAATTGTACCTCCCAGTCCTGGGGTCTCCCCCGGGCTGTTCATCTCCCTTTATTGTTTTATCGTTGGGGCTCAAAAATAAATTCGCAATCGGCTGTTCCTACGCAAAGCCATCAGACTTCTAGAAGCAGTTAATGCATCTGTTTGCTATAATTACACTCACAGCATTCTTTCTTCGTGTCAGGAGCATAACGGAACTGGTTTCATTTAATCTCACTGTTTTTCCACTTTCCTGGTCACTCAGCAATGAGATTTCTGTCACCTCACTGTGCACGGTTTAAAAAATCAAGGGTTGGGGCATTTTTATTATAGGAAGTGACTGTTATATGAGTAAGAACTTTTGAATAATTGCTTTAAAGAAAGTATTCATTACCACAAATTTTTAAAATTGTAAGTTTTGTGACAACAAGATTTAGAAACACTGACAGTGACTGACCAGACCTGGCAAATCCTTTTTTAGTCAACTCTATCCTGCAATCAAGGTTGTTGTGATGGGATTTGAAATTCCAGCTTTTCTTAGCTTATATTAAGAACCTGAAATCTTCTCAATGTGCAATTATTATTTCTACATTGACAATTTTAGCTATAATTTTTGGCTGTTTTCATTCATTCACATACTTGAATTTAACATTGAAAACACAAACTGTGAGACTTTTTGCAAGACTGGTGCCTGAAGACACTCTTATCTTTTAAACGCAGCATGTATGTCTTTAAAATGTGACCTATATATGTAAATATACCATAATATACCATAAATATGTAAATATACCATATGTAAATATACCATAATTGCTTTTCACAGTGTTTAAGGGAATTGGAATAGAGCTTTCTGCTTTCAGAAACACTATATCTAATGTAAATAATGTCATTTAAAAAGAGAACTATCATAACTCATTCTCTAATGATTCTCCTATTATTTCTTTATGATTTAAGTTATAGATTCATGTAATTGCAACTTAACTAGGCGATTAGAAACTGAGGTTAATTCAGTGAATTGATAACAATTTTTTTTTTTTTAATCCCAGAGAATGAATTGCTAGTCAAAATCAACAGAAAGTGTTGTGCTGGTGGTAAACACTACCTGCTCCAAGCTCATGTCACGTATTTATTCACATCAAATGAATTCAGTGGTGTTCACCCTCAGCCACAGTCTGAGTTCGAAGTAGGTGAGCAGAAAGTTAAATGAGGCTGGTTTTTATGTTTTTCCTTGAAAACTCAAGAAGGGTGCCGGAGGCTAGCTACTTTGATAGAGAATTAGCTCAACCTTATTTTTTTTTTAAAATTGCTATACTTACAGCCCTCCCAGCTGCCTGGATATTTACTGAAATTCCAACTAATGTTCTATGCCGTGACATGGTATAATCCCTTTGCTCAAGTGACTATCCTCAACTATCCTCAACACTGGCAAGACATTAAACTCCTGGAAAAGCATGCCGCATGGAAATGCTCAGAAAGTTCCCCCAATATGCTTATAAATATTCTATTCAGAAGCATTCCTCTTGCCCTTTCCCCAGGACCACAGAAATTATTTTGGAGGAACAGTTTGAAAGATTTTCATTGATTTTGACATCTCTGATTCAAATATCTCTCTGACTCCAATAACAAAATATTTATTACTGTTATAATATTATTACTATTTTGCTTTTAGCACTGAAGGTGAGAGCACTTGCTCAAATAAATACATTCAAACATAGGCTCTCACTTCACTGATGATACCTGCTGTATTCTAGTTCTGAATAGAAGTTACTATTGGCGTTAGTATACTGTATCATAAATGTAACTGATGATATTTTGGTTTGTGATTCTTTTATTTTAAGGGGTTTTTTTTTAAAGGAATGTTAAAGAGTTTGCTGTAGCTCTCATGTACCTGTCTTACAGAGTTAGGCATTGGTATTCCTCCCTTTGTGCATCCTTAACAAAACAACTGCTTAATAAATGTCTTTTTAAAGTCTAGCTACTTTCTTCCACTTATCTTGGTGTCTGGGATATTTTACCTCTACTTGTGATCTAGATTGCATTCTATTTTGTCCTTTTAATTTCTGAAATATGTACTTGGCAAGTATGAATAGGAATTTGTTGTAGTGAATTTCATTTCTCCAAGTTTTCCATATGTAATAAAGAATTAAAGAATTCTTGTAAGAACAAAAGTCTTCTATATTAGAAGAGTCGCAGACTCTGGGAAGGACCCATGCTCTTTCCATCACTCTGTCCCTCCTTCCAGACTGTCCCTCTCAGAGCCTATGGGGTTGCAACCTCATTGATATAACCCAATGTGTGACCCAAAGACCACAGCTCTTAGAGTTGAGGGAAGGATTCTTGTATTTTTTTGCACTCAGCAGCAAATCTGAGCATTGGCTGGACAAATGAAGGTTTAAAAACTGACTTACGTGTCACTTAGGTATTGGTTTCTAGATAGATGGATTCCAGGGGTCAGAAAAGTTTAGTTAAAATTGGAGGACCAATACATGTGGCCAACTTTTATTTTTCAATTAAGGGGATTTAATAGCTTACTTCCCACTATCAACATCATTTCAACTTAAAAAAGAAACAGCCCTTCCCCCTCAAAAGATAGAAAGGACATAATCTCAGAATAAAAGGTCAGAATGTGATAGTCTGAAAAATCTATGTTTGTACCACAAAATCATGTGTAATGTTATTAATTAAATTTGGAAGTAGTATTTTAAAATGTGCACTTGGCAATAATGAGTGACACACTAAAGTAATCCAAATATGCCAACCACTGGATCTGCTTTTATGCATCGAAGACCCTTCTCAATATCTTTTGACCCCTTCTGCCCATTTCTCCTTTATTTCAGCACCAGCCACAGTCCCTCATGTTCTCTCAAGCTCATTTCTGTGCAGATCTGGGGCTGACTAAGATCCAGAGAGGAGAGCCCAGCAGACCTGTCTGCCCAGGACTTAGTAGGTCTCACATTTTGAGGTCAATCTACAAATGCTGGCTGTTTCTTGCTTCCTGACTCATAACTCATCATCATTTTTTTGATTTCATAACCAGCATCCTTCAAGTGGTCATCAAATAATTATAAATCAAGGGACAACTCCTGAGGAATATTTTACAGTATGTAGCAGATGTGTATAAATTCTTTTAAGCCTTTGAACCAGTAATTTTATATGAAGATGTAATTATGGAGGAACAACAAATTTATCTGTAATGGTGCTCTTTTTAATGATGAAAATCTGAAAAACCCAAATGCTAGAAAATAAGGAATTGGTTAAATAAATTCTAGCAATGATAATAGTTATGCGTGCAGCACTATGGTAAGGGCATTTAATTTACTTTCTCGTATATAATCTTTCCAACACACCCAGGTGTTGTGTCAGCAACACCACACTGATAAAGAAAAGAAATAGGCGTCATGGAGCAGGCTGTATGATGCAGGATGCTCCAGTAAAAATACCCTGGTCTTTTTACTGTTGGAGAACAAAGAGAAAGGGTGGGTCAAACTGGAAATTGATTATGTTGTTTAGGGCTTTAGGGTGACGGAGTCCTCTAATCAGGTAAATCATAATCCTGCCCCCAACCCATGGTTCCAATCTTATTAACAAGGTGTTCTGGGCCTCCCTGGTTGTGCAAGGGGTTAAGACACAGCACTATGAAGCTTTCTGCAACCACTGCAGCACTGAGTTCGAGCCCCTGCCAAAGAGTTAACCCACACGGTGCAACAAACTCGCCGGCTGCTCCCCTCAGGAGTGTATTTCAGTAGATCTGCCTGTTCTGCTCCCCACTCTGTCTCTGGTGAATCCTCTCACCGCTCTACACCTCTGGCCTACACCCCAGCTCTTGTATGCATAAATAAATAAATCTTAAAAAACAACAACAACAAGGCATTCCACTGATCAGTCTCTGGGATGCAAAGTATATCAGTCAATGCCCAAGGGGAGGGTGAGGGGCCAATTCCCCCCTCCTCCTTCTCATACCCATTGTCCCAGGGCGATCAAGTTGTCCTGCCCTTGTTTAACTTGAAAGGAGCCTTGTAGGGTCTAGTATGCTACATTTAACAGACCCACACCCAGAAGAATGTTCTATTGTTCCTGTAGGGTAAAGCGGTGGCTGAGCGAAGAGATTTGTTCCAAGGTCAGAACTAGAGTGACTCCAGACCAGTCAAGATCAAGTGCTTTCACTTCCCTATTCTAGACCACTCTGTGGAATACAATGACACTGTGGAATTTTAATAATGTCAGAAATATTTACCTAATGTTAGCAAATGAAAAAATATACTCTCTCATCTTATAAAGAAAACAAGTACATGTTCACAGAACAAAAGACACAGCATACAAAAGTACTGAGAGTATTTCTATGGTCTTTGGAAATATTTCTTTTCCCATTTATCCATTGTTTCCAGCATTCCAAAGAATGCTCATCAACTTTATAATAATGGCACATGGCAAATGGAGTTACTACAGGTCTGAGACTGGCTTCTCTCTGGCCCTGCTCCAGGTCTTGTTCTCTGCTCTCTGCCTCTGCAACCTCAAGTTAGCTGACCTCACTGAGCAGCATCATCCTCAGGGCCCTGTCCTCTGTGCTCTGACTCTGGGGCTGTGCAGCCTCTGACTGGGAACTTACTTCCACCTTCCAACGAAGTGCATTTCAGAGAGGTGGTATGAGATAACTAGGCAACACCAGACTTGCATTCAGTTCTGCTACTGGAATTGGGCAGCTTTGGGCAAGTTCTGTAACTTCCCGTCACCTATCCACCACATCCCTTCCACACCTCCACCCTCTCCTCACCTCCCCGCCAACCCTCCCACCCTCTCACAACCCTCCCTCCTGCCTCTGTGTGAAGAATCTAGCAGGCGCTCATGAAGTGGCCACTATTATCATTTGTTCACCTGAAAAAGCATGAAATTGCCCCATCATATGTCCGCCACTCGTAGGTGCTCTGCATCCTAGAAGCAGTCTCTGACCTCTCTGTCTGCTTCTGACCCCAGCAAGGCAGAGGTCTGCCAGCAACTTAGTCATTTACATGCACTACAGAAACTGGTAAAGCATAGGAACAAATAACTTAGTTGGTGGAGCCAGTCTCCTAGCTCAGGATAAGAGGGAATAAGAACACCAGCTCCCAACTATCTAGTGCATATACTCCTTATGTAAAATTGTTAGGGGGAAATGATGTCCTGAGATAATCCCATGCAGGCTTTGTGGACCCCACCCCCACTCCAGACTAAAGCCATCAAGACATTGGGAAAGACAAATCCCATCACCACCAAGGGGAAGGTGGCTGGGACCTGAGGGTGAAGCTGGGCAGCCAGGTTGGATATAAAAACCAAACACGTGGACCTTGGGCTGGCTGGCTTGCGATCGCTCGCCTCCTGGCTTCACCGCTCCTGGCTGGCGGCCCACTCTGAGAGCGCCATTTTGGGATTTTTGATTGGCGGATTGGGTAGGACTCATTTAAAACTTTGTTTCCCACTTTTCTCCCAGAGCTGTACATTTCCTCATTTCCCCTTTCCTTGTAAATAAACCTTTTATGAACCTTTCACGTGTGCCTGTAGTAGAGCATTGATAAGTCCTTTTAAGCGCGTGGGTGAGGACCCACAGTCAGGCACCCCGTTTTGTATCGGGGTTGCTCTACAACAAAAGCACTTAGGATGTACAAACTTGTTCATTTCCTTCAAAACAAAATAAATTCAAGGAGATAGCACTTTAGAGATGGCCTAGACTTCCAGGAGACCAAGGATAACTTCATCTACTGGTGGTGGTTCCCCAGAAACACTGGTGGTTCCCCGGAAGGTTATGAGGGTGTTTCCTTTGCCTGCCACAGTCCTGCAGCTCAGGCAACCATTTGGAATTGCATTTGCCCTGGAGTTTCCATTTTTAAAGGCCATGTCATTAATAGTACATTAAAGTAAGCTGAGGTAGGGTAGCTAGACCTCCACTTCGTGTTTCCAGCTGCCGCCGTGGCTTTGTCTAGTGACATGTGAGATGCATGTTCCCTGAACAGTCCTTATCACATGGTAAGCCTGAAAGAGGAAGAGCTATAACCCATCTCTCTATTCCTAACCTTTCCTTGGAAAATTTAAGTCCTCATTTCAAAGAAAGCACACAGACCATTTAGCCTCCCTGATGACCTAGAGGTTAAGTCTGGGCGCGATCACCTCTATGGCCTGAGTTCGATCCCAAGCCACATGATGCAGCAGACCTGTCCTGTCTCACCTGCTGCTCCCCTCAGAAGTGTGTTTCAAGAGATTCACCTATTCTGCTGCTCACTCTGTCTCTGGTGAATCCTCTCACTCCCTGCCTCTCTGGTCTACACCCCAGTTCTTTTACGCTTAAAATAAATAAGTCTTAAAAAAAAAAAGAAAGAAAGAAACAGGACACTTAACTGAAAACAAACAAATGGGCTCTGGCACATCCTGTTCGGTAAACTCCTTCCTGATTCAGGGATGGTGGGAGAAATATTTGACAGTTATTTGTTGTTTTCTCTAGTTGTGCCACAGTCCTCACCAATGTCCTTAAGATCTAAGAATTCATCAGGTGGCAAGGTGGGTGGGGAACAGGGAAAACTGTAAGTTAGGTTGAGCACCCTAAGTGCAGAAAACAGGTGGAGCTGTTCTCCTGTGGCGTGCTCTCTGGAACTTTCTCATTACAAGGTAACAAGCTTTTGATGTTGCTATAAATCTACTCCTTAGTAATTATTTTAAGAGGGCTGTGCACAAGCACATAATGTTACACCTACACAGCAAAGTACATTTACAGTTTAGTACATCAAGTTTTGGTTTTCATTTCAATAAAATAATTGTTCGTCTAAACTAAATTTACTCATTTTGAATTCTTGCGTGTGCACCAAAAGTTCATGACAGCAGTAATTGTGGCAGTTCCACTGTCAGAAGACGACCTTGGCACAACTGTGAATGAGGCCAGTTTTATTCAATGCCATCAGATACTTTAAATATGAGATCCGTTAATCTCACTAATGGCCTGAGGTTTTTCATCCAATGATGGAATGGAAATAAAGTTTTAAAGAAGTCATTTTGCTAAAGTGAAAGATCCTACATTATTGATAATGTAATTGCAATTTGGGTTAAAAAAAAGTTTCCCATAATAGTTAAGTGTATTTATTTTGGGTGAGAATGCAAATAAAAATTTGGTGAGGCAAAGTATCACCATATTAAACAATGTTCTTTCTAAATTAAGAATCCCGTGGAACAGACAGAAAACATAGAATTGATTATGTAGCCAATTCATGTATAATTCATCCAAATGATAGAATTGGTATATTAATTAAAATAGATGTACTGTCAAAACTCACCAAAAAAATACTCACACATTGTGATGCAACCATCCCATACCAGGTAGGTTCATCACCGGTTTAAGCAGAACTGTTGGTGTTTTCAGGTTCTCCGCTGTTGGCCGCAGCATTTCTCTGCACATTGCCGCACACAGCCACACACTGCTGCGTTGCTCCGTACTCCATACCACGCCCCTCCACACCACGCCATCTCTGCCGCCCTGGTCTTATAAGCCCAGTCTCTCAGCCCAGGTGTACCCACCTACGCATGCCCACACCGCACTCCAGGTCCCCGCCATCAGGCCTGCATTCAGGACCGCAAGGATCCATCATCAGTCCTAATGGCAGGAGGGCAGAAAAGCCTGATACTTTTACTTACCTTACACACATGTACACACAGAGTAACGAGACACAAAAGAAAATGTCTCAGAATGAAGGTATTTAATTTCTCTCTCTGCTGCTGTAGGGTAAGTAAAAGTATCAGGCTTTTCTGCCCTCCCACCGTTAGGCTAGATGACGGAATCCTGAGGTCCTGAATGCCTGCCTGCTGGCGGGCACCTGGAGTAGGGTGGGGGCTGTGTAGATGGGATTCACCTGGGCTGAGAGACTGGGCTTCTAAGGGCGGCGTCACGGGCACGCCAGCAGAGCGAAGTAACAGAGAAGTAGAGGCCACGAGAGAACACCGGAGCGCCCAGAAAGACTGAGGACTTGAGTTTCCCAGGCGAGTATCTCCACGAGACAGAGACGGTAGTTACATTTAAAGGGCAGGTTTATTAGGGAAGGGATGAAACAGTTAAAGACATTTGCATAGACACAAGCGGGCAGGAATTGCTGCCCCAGAAGGGACAGGGTTGCTAAGAGAGGCCTGCATGGTTGCAGGAAGGGCGGCCTCGACAGGTCACGGGCAGGCAGGAAGCTGCTGCCCTGCAGAGGGAGAGGGATGGTGAAAAGAGGCACCTGCATAGTCACAGGTGGGCAGTGGGGTTGCTGCCCCAGGCTGTGCAGACACTGAGCTGATACAGACTTCTGTTTGGGAGGGCTCACTCCTTGTGAGCTGTCAGTTGGTTGCTAATTTTGGATAACTAGGAATTTGAAAGGGACCAGAGATTCTACACTGGACTTAATCTCCAAATCTTTACCTTTGGGGTCTGTTGGGCTCAATCTCCACATCTTTACCCTTGGGCCTGGGCTCTAGACAGCAGTCTGTACCTGCTTGAATGTTAGGCTTTGTAATCTAGGCGTCCGCACCTCGGGATACTAGTGTGGTCCGCACCTCGAGATACTAGTTTCCCAACTGTGTTGATGGCTATGCTAATTTCTTCTGCCCCCGCCTCCTCGCGTGAGCCAAGTTTCTGGTCTTGTGGCACCTCCTTTTTAAGTTTTTTTCTGTTCCTGTCCTCCATCATCAGGACCCCCTTGGACTGTCCAAAGGGGAAAACAAACGTTGAATCAATAACTTCCCCGCAGTTATTTAGTGCTTCTTGTGTTGGGTGCTGTGAGAGTCCTTTACGACTACCCTGTTTGGGTTGGGACATGACACTGAGGACGGTCGGTGTCCTTGGGGGAGTGGCAAGTATGCATAATATGATAGACGAGCAGGAGCCGGTCAGACTGCTAAAGGGGAGAATATGATTCCAAGCATAAAGAGAAGTATGGCCAAGGTCTGTTTGGGGAAATGAAGGAAAGACACAGGTAGAGGTTAGCAGGCCAGGAGAAGAGTGGCTTGAGGTGGGCACTGTCTAAGAGAGAAGCAGCGCCTCAAAGATTATGCCAAGGACTTTAATCATTATCCTAAGAACAATGTCAAGTAGTGAAGGCTTTGGAGTGGGAAAGTGTTGGACTATCAGTTGCATGTAAAGTAGACAATTCACGGGCCTCCCTGGTGGCACAAGGGGTTAAGACGCAACCTATGGATCTAATCTGCAGCCAACGCAGCATGAGTTCAATCCCCAGCCAGGGAGCAACCCACATGGTGCAGCAGACCTCTCCTGACTCACCTGCTGCTCCCCTCAGCAGTGTATTCCAGTAGATCTGCCTGTTCTGTTCCCTGCTCTGTCTCTGGTGAATCCTCTCACACACACACCCACAACTCTGATCTGCACCCCAGTTCTTGTATGCATAAATATATAAATCTTTAAAAAATAAAGAAGACAATTCATTTTGCTGGTGAAATTGGACTGAAAGGGCGCACTGATGATCAGCAAACTTCTCTTCAAAGTTAAGTACACACTTTTCAAAGGAAGAATAGTCTGAGAAATACTTCATTGGTATATGGTGAGATCAAAGGGGTTGCTGGTCAATAGAACCAATTCAGTAATCTGTACCCGCTCTCTCACAGCCTCAGTATTAAAAAGTGTAAAGTCCTACCATTGCTGCAGTCAAAGTAGCGTAAGAAGATTCCCCTTGACCTCAGGGCTGTGAGTTGATCTTGCATTGGCATCACCGAGCCTCTGGCTTCCTGGGCTGTTCATATTCCTTCCCTACCATAGCAGCCACCATAGGAGTTGCAGAGCAGATGGCACACAGATTGAAACAGGAAAATGGAAGTATTTCCACTTTGTTTTCAGGGCCTCAATCAACCAGCAAGTGAATGCCAAGCCCTAGAGACTTAGCTGTTTCAAACTTCTCCATCAAACTGGGAGCCCCCAAGAAGATGTCTGAATGTCTTGTTTACTTATGAAGAGTCTTTTCTTTCTTTTTGTTGGTGAGCATTTTTATTTTATTTTATATATTTTTTACATCATTTTTCATTTTTGCACAATTTTTGCACATTTTCATCTTGGTTATAGTCCCCATACAATTCCCAAATTCCCACCCCCACCTTGTTTTGATCCTACTCCCTCCTTCACACCCCCCCCCATAGTGTGTCTCTGGTTTATAGCTGCTTGTTGATTTTGATTTTTAGTTTATTATAATTAGTCTTTTTCCTGGTCCCTTATTTAGGTTTTCTAAATTCTTGCTATGAGTGAGACCATCCGGTATTTTTCTTTTACCCCTATGTTTATAGCAGCACTATTTACAATAGCTAAGCTATGGAAACAACCCAAATGCCCAAAAGTAGATGACTGGATCAAGAAGATGTGGTACATATACACCATGGAATATTACTCAGCATTCAAAAAAGATAAACACATGCAATTTGCAGCAACATGGATGGCGCTGGAAGGGATCATGCTCAGCGAAATAAGCCAGAAAGAAATGAAGAATCTTTTCCCTTTCTTTCCTCCTTCCCTCCCCCCTCCTCTTCCCTCCCTGAACTGTCTCCCTCCCTCTCTCCTTCCTTCCTTCCTTTTTTTCTTTCATAGCAAGAGATGAAGAAGGACATCCCTCAGCCTACGGGCTGGTGCCAAATCACAAGCTCTCCATCTCCAGCACTTCATCTCAGTATTCAAGGGCTACCCATGTCCTGAAAAATGAAGCCCACAGTTGTAGGCTAGCATGCAAGAGTTGACTCAGATCTGCTCAGACTTGTACTCTACTGTCACTGCTCCCCTGCATGCCCCTGAACACCAGCAGCCTCAACTATTCCTTGCTCCCTGTATAGCCTTTCAATTCTCTTCTTTTGTTCAACAAATACCTATTGAGCAACTATTATGTACCGATATAAGATAATGTAGTGAACAAAGTTCCTGCCTTCCTAGAGTTTATGTTCTAGTGAGAGACAGGTAATATGTTATTTGATCATCTTTATTTTTATATATGTCTGAAAAGAATTTAAACTCAATGTAAATTATACCATTTGAGAAACCACCACTGTAAACATTATGTGACCATCTTTGTAGACATTTGTCTACATGTACATTGATGGGTCCATCCCCACTCCGCATGCATGCAGTCTCTCTCTCACATGCAATTGTAGGTGTGTGTGTGTGTGTGTGTATGTGCATATATCTATGTAATGACACACTCTACAATTGCTTTTCAACTCAAAAAAGCTATTAAGGAAAGCTCTTTCTATGCCACTGAGTACTAATAGCAATCACTTTTCTTAAAGTCTATATAGACATTATTAAATATCTGTATAGATATTAAATGCTTTGACTGTAATTTACTTAATCCTCTCCAATTGGCCTTTATGTTCTTTTCCTGTCTTCTCTATTTTCCCAGTCTGAAATGCTCTTTTATTTGTTAGCATGCCTTGAACCCTCAGTTGTTATGTCTTTGCTCAAATGCCAGAAAATATTTCCTGAACTGCCAGTGTAACCTAACACCTGTACTCCCTGCGCAGCACACCCTGAGGGAACCAAGGTCCAAGCCCTATGGCTACCTATTAATTAATGAAAGGGTGCTTCAGACTGGAAAAATACAAAGGAATCTATTAATACCAAGGCCACAGAGCTTGTTATGGAGGAACTGAGATGAGAGAATAGAGTACTGACCCTTCATTCAGGGTTTCTTCTGCCATAAAAGGAGGAAATGAACTCCATCAACTAATGCTTTGCTATCTTCCCTTTAGTATCTAGACGGTGCTTATCAATCCGTACTGTGCATGTGAATCACCTGGCATCCTTGTTAAGCTGTGGAGTTTCACTTAGTAGGTCTGTGGTGAAGTTGGAAATTCTGCATATACAGCAAGACCTCACACTCTAAATGCTTGCAGCCCTTACGTTATTTTTGGAGTAGCAAATCTAGAAGTTCCTAGATGGTAGAAGTTTTTGAAAGATACTCCAAACCACAACTGCATTGCCCATTGGGCCAGGGATATGCATTACCATCAAAATGCCAGCAAGGAAAATCTGTTTCAGTTTCTATTGCTCTTCTCATCCTCAGAGCCAGGCCAGCCTCTACATGTGTGGCCCACGCTCTACTTTCTTCAGTGTTTCATTGCATGGATATATTGCAATTATTTATGCATTTGTGTATTATGACACTTGGGTTGTTTCCTGCTTGGGGTTACAATGGAGCTGCTTTGAGGATTCACTTAGAATTCCTTATATGGACATATGCCTCCATTTCAGTGGGTAAATACCTAGGCGTGGAATGGCTGTATTGTATGGGAGTTGTATATTTACCTTTTAAAGTCACTGCCAAACTATTTTCTTCTTCTTCTTTTTAAAGCTTTATTTGTGCATACAAGAGCTGGGGTACAGGCCAGAGATGCGGGGGGTGAGAGGACTCACCAGAGACAGAGTGGGGAACAGAACAGGCAGACTGACTGAAACACACTGCTGAGGGGAGCAGCAGGCGAGACAGGAAAGGTCTGTTGTGCCATGTGGGTCACCTCCTTGGCCAGGGGATTGAACTCGTACTGCAGTGGCTGTGGATTGCTTCATAGTGCTGACACCTAACCCCTTGTGCCACCAGGAAGACCCCTGCCTAACTGTTTTCTAAAATAGTTGCAACTCAAGTAGTTGTAGTGTATGAGAGTCCCTGTCTAACATGGTATAAAGTTGGTCTTAGGGTAGTGTGTGAGATCAAGAAAAATATCAAGGAGAAAGTTGGGGCTTAGAGACTTTAAATCATTTGCTTCAAATAACACAACTGCTAAGTGCGGGAGCCTGTGGATATAGATCTGCACAAATTAGAACCGATGCTCATGAGACCTTTTCTGCTCTAGGGTCACCTTTGTAGCATGAGAGGAATATAGTAGATCCCCAACAGAGCTCAGCAAAGCTACCTTTTCCTTAGTTAGGTGCTTTCCCATGTGTGTTGAAGACAAGGCACTCTTGGTGTCTTGTGAAACTTTTCTTCATGCATCACCAATACTACAGGAAGCATCTCTGTCCATGGGTTCGTAACTTCATTGTTTGGCCCCATTCTCCTCAATCACCAGAGTAGACACCATGCAACCTACAAGTGGACACCACTCTGGGACATGGTTCAGAGCAGAGTGAACACAGCACCATACTTGGGGCCTACTCAGGAGAAAGGCTGGAGGGGAGTGTCATTGTGAGTCGTCATTCTGAGAATAATAAGGGGCCTTGTATTATATTTTTCTGTCAGGAGAGTCTCTTCCCAGAAACAAAGAGGTGTTTGTTTTCTTACTTTTTCTTCCAAAAAAGTAAATTATTCCTACTGTTTTCAAACCCAGTAGGGTTTGAAACAATTGTCACAGCAAGAATCCCTGCATAACAAGCCAGTGATAGTCAGATTAACTGATATGTTATTGTTACTTGTATTCTGAGAATGTATTGATTACTTTAAGGAAGAAAAATTTCCTTGCAATTCAAGAATTGGAATACAACCATGCTACATGGCTGTAAAAGACTTGCCACACCATACCCTACCATACAATAGTACAATCCCATGAATGTCCCAATTACCAATGACTTTTGCACTTTATTTTTAACTTTTGTGAATTTTACCTCAATGAAAAAATACCTACCAAATACTTACATTGTTGAGGAGATAGTTTCAAAATTCTCAATGTGCAAAATGATGGTATTGAATCTGTGTATAAGCTGTGCTTTAGGGCCTCCCCCTGTGCCATGAGCTGAGTTGTTGCCCTCACCATAGGCTCTTCTCACAATACTGGCCTAGGCAGCCTTTTTTTGTGCTGTGGGAATCTATTCCTTGTAGTCACAGGTGATTAAAGCAGGGAAAATCACTCCATCCAAGAGTAGTTTATTCATAGGTGGGGGACATAGGCCAATTATAGTGAGATTTTCAATGAATACAACAGAAACCAAAATGAAGTGATAGTGAACACTGGGCATTTTTAACCATATGAAGTCAGGAATGGAGTTAAGGCAAATTAAGTCATGTACAGGACAAATGATGAAAGTTTAGAAGGAAAAGGGCAGGAAGAGGGGGTGGAAGGGAGGAGAGAGGAAAGAGACTTCCTGATTCTGAGGCTTTCCTACCTCTATTTTGTGGGAGGCGTGGTGCACTGACACCCCTGTGCCCATGAGGTTGTACGTTGCCTCCTTATTACTGAGTAAGCTTGAGGGTGTATCTGATTTTTAAAGGCCAAAAACATTGATAGACAAGTTGTAGTGTCTGTTCATCTCTTCTAACATTGGATTCATTACTGCACAAACTTTGCATTTCTTATGACTTCAAGAAGTAATTAAGCAAACCAAAAGGAAATTCTTGTGCTATCCATAGGAGGTCAAGGAGAGCTAGTCTCGGTTCTGTGGGTTTTGTAAAAGCACTGGCTTTAGTACTAACTCTGTCACTGAATGTCTCATGTTTCTTATTTGACCAATGGTGAAAATACCAGTTTTAGTGTTTCACAGGATTCATGTGAGAAGCAAAAGGAATAATAAGTAAAATCATTTTATGAATTAAAATTAGTATGATGGGGCCTCCCTGGTGGCGCAAGGGGTTAAGCACAGCACCATGAAGCTATTCACAGCCTCTGCAGCATGAGTTGGATCCCTGGCTGGCCAGAGAGTTACCCACATGGCGCAGCAGACCTCTCTGGCCTCGCCCATTGCTCCCCTCAGCAGTGTATTCCAGTAGATCTGCCTGTTCTGTTCCCCACTCTGTCTCTGGTGAATCTCTCACCCCTGTACTTCTGGCCTGTGCCCCAGTTTGTGTATGCATAAATAAATAAGTCTTTTAAAAAATATATAATTAGTACAACAAAGAGAAATTGGAGACTATGACCACAGTAATGAATGCACTGGGTGCAGGCTGTGGTGAGGGGTAAGTGGATTTCCTTGAGGAAGACTTGTGTTCATTAAAGGTCACCTCTTTTCAAAGTTAATGATTAGTTATCACTCTGTCATGACTCTACCTAGAGTACTAGGTTGGAATTGATTTTATTTCCTTGGCTCCCTCAATAGCTAAGAAGATAACCCCCAGTATCTTTGCACATCAAATATTATGTGTACATTTCATCTCTAGATTTATTTGATTATAACTGTAAAATTGTAACTCTGATCACCTCTGGCAACCACCAATCCATTGAAATCTTAAATGGAGCAGATTTGTCTTTTTTTTTTTTTAAGGACTTATTTATGCATACAAGAACTAGCGTACAGGCCAGAGGTGTGAGGGGTGAGAGGATGCACCAGAGACAGAGTGGGGAGCAGAACAGGCAGATCCACTGAAACCCAACTGCTGAGGGGAGCAGTGGGCGAGACAGAAGACTGCTGCGCCATATGGGCTGCTCCCTGGCTGGCCAGGGATTGAACTCATGCTACAGAGGCTGCAGATAGCCTCACAGTGCTGTGTTCAATCCCTTGCGCCACCAGGGAGGTCCCTGAAGATGTGTCTTGATTGGAGTTGAATAGCAATAGCTGTGACAGACTTTGCAGTTTACTTTCACAAGATCAAGGTAACCATTACTTCCAGAGAGCTATAGGGAATGGATCTGAAAAGGGAGCGCAGAGAACATGTGAATCTCCATTTATCCACAGTCACTCAGACTGCAAGGAAAAAGTGCCAAGCAAAATGGTCCATCTAAATAAGGCACACCCAGGCCAGTCACAACCCATCTCCAGCAGCATAAGGCCGAGCTCCTCCACAAAATAGGTCCAGTCTCCCGTGACCCAAAGACCCTTAGTCAATTCAGCTGCATTTTCCCCACCCCAGCCTCCTTTTGGACACCCTCAAAACTGAATGCTGGCAATTCCTCTATAAAATATCTTGCTCCCTTCCTCATGCCTGTGCTACTTTCGGCCTTCCTGGCACTTTAATACCAAGTAGAATGGGATGAGCATCATCTATTCATTCATTCAATGTTGGTGGAGTGTTTACTCTTGCAGGCACATCTCAGGTATTACTTAATCTCTATTATCTCCCCATCTCCAGCTAATCTCTAGGTATGACAGCATAAATATCCTGATCTTTCCCCTCACACTGTATTCATCACACAGAGGTATGTGTCTGTTTACCTGTCTGGCTCTGCCACTAGAATGTAAATCCTAGTAAGGGGCTTTCCTCCCTAACTTTTCTCCAACATTATCTTAACAAAACACAAGTGCTTCGTCTGTATTTGTGAAACAAATGAGGGAACATGTAATAAAGAAACCATGATTGTTAAATTGTACAACAGTGCTAGAAGTATCTCTGACGAGGTCTGTGTAGCACAATCTTACAAAAGACTGACTTGTGGCGGCTTGTCATGGCTGTTACACCAGCGTCTCCTAGAGAAGCAAGTCTCCAGTTTCATCTCTTAATTAAAAAAAGCCGAACTCTGCTACCTGCGTCATCCTTTCCTCGGTGCTTTCACACTGCCTCTCTCACCTGTCCCATAGTGACCTCGGGAGTAGGATTCCCTCTCACAGTGCCGGGGAAGCCAGCACAGATCCAGGAGGTGCCATGACTTGCTGGGAGTTGTATGGGTTGGTTACAGAAGAATCAGGGTTTGAATCTGGCATTGGCACCTGTTTGTTAGCAAAGATGCTCATCATCTAGGAATTGGTTTTACTGACTTTAAAAACTAGGCAGGGTACTTGGGGGGAGAAAGTCCAGGTGTTTACAGGGACAAAATCCAAGTACAAAAGAGCAGGTGGCAGGAAGAGTTGGAGTCACTGCTTGTTTCTGTTTGATTCCCCGAAACCTCTCTACTACCCACCATGAAAGGATAAAGACATCAGTTATACATTCATACAGTTCAAAAACATTCAAATTCATAAATGTTGACAGATATTTCGATCTAAAACCCTAAGTTAGGTGCTGTAGTGGGGCGTTCTCAGGCAGGGCCTCAAGATTTGATGAATGTGGTGGATAATTTATAGGCCTCCCTGGTGGTGCAGGGGTTAAGTCTCTCAGCACTATCAAGCTATCACCAGCCACTACAGCACCAGTTCGATCCCTGGCCAGGGAGCTAACCCACGTGGCGCAGCAGACCTCTCCTGTCTTGCCCGCTGCTCCCCTCAGCAGTGTATTTCAGTTGATCTGCCTCTGCCTGTTCTGCTCCCCACTCTGTTTCTCTGGTGAATCTTCTCTCCCTCCCCTCCCTGCCTACACCCTGGCCTAAACCCCAGTTCTTGTGTGCATAAATAAATAAAATGAATCTTTTTTTAAAAAAGATGGTGGATAATTGAAAGAACAAAAGAACTCAAATGGCAAGCATTATTCACATGTAAATTTACTTATTCACCTAATATTTGTTAAGTGTCTACTATGTTCCAGCCAGGTTTAGGTAGTCGAGATCCAGTAGGGAAGAGATAGTTGGTGCTCTTTCCCATTTCAGTGAAGAAGACTTAGGATTGGAAAACATCTATGTGCCTCATGGAATCTGCCTAAGTAATAGCTAGCGGTAGCAGAACAGGATTAAAACCTCAGCAATACTTCCAGATCCTTGCTCATAACCACTATCGTATTCCTCTAAAACCCATAATTCCTAAAATAAGAAACATGAGAACATCTTGCAGAATTGGAAGCAAAATAAAGCTGATTTTATCATATGCAAAATAGAAAACTCAGAACTCCCAAAATGACAGTATTTATGATATTCTGTCCAAATCCTTACCTGGTAAAGTATAAACATCAAACATGAAATGAGATCTGCAATAGTCTGTGACTATTACAAATATGCCTTATTAAAGAGGTGGTAATAGTGGGAGAGGCGGCACTGAAGACTTTCAGATCTTGGTTCTATACAAATTTAGACTTTCATCCTATTTGTTTCACGATTCCTCAGTCACAACATACCATTCATGTATTCAGTGTCTGTTGTGCTTTTGATCTTCCTAAGTTTATTTAACATGCCTGGCAAAATTCCAGACAAGAGATAGAAAGGCCCAGGTCATTTGTGGTTAACATGCATAAAAGAGAGACACAGTGCTTATCTCAAAGCGTAGAAATTGAAGGTTTTTTGACTTGCTCAAGATTAAAAGCTGTTGGGGAAATTTAAAGTCTCCACATTCATATTGAAATCCACTAACTGTTTTTCACAGGAAGAAATTAAGGTTTAGAAGGGTGAAAAGACATGACTAGGGTTTCAAAAATACTAAAGGCAGGGATATAGTACTCAATTTTTAGGTGTGGATGTGTGTCCATATTTTTGTTTTTTTTTTAAATAACTGGATATAGATTTATAGTGAGTAAACAATACAGAAATCAATACAAACATTATCTCCTTATTTTGATAAAAAACATGATCTTCCTATCTTAATCTCCTTTTCCACAAGATCTTACCAAGGTAATTAACAGTTCAATAAGCTGGCCATCCTTTTCATGCTAATATTTATTTTATAATGAGTTGTAGAATATGCTTGGAATCATGCAGCAAATATCAAGCAGGAATAAGTCAATGTGTCCTGTCTTTCTTTAGCACCAACAAGTAAAGTCACAAGCATATTTCCAGGTCAATAAAAATGGTCTAATCGACATTTCTCATTTTTAAATTGACATATAGTTGACATAACAAAAAATTTCAAGGGTTGGTTTGGGTCTGTTCGTGTTTTGGCTTTTATGTGCGTGAAATCCTCCTCTATTTGTCTTATGCTTTCTGACTTATTTCACTTAGCATAATGCCTCCCAGTTTCATCCATGTTGTCACAAATGGCAATATATCTTATATATATATATATATGTATATATGTATGTATATATATAGCTGAGTGGTATTCCATTGTGTGAACACACTGTAACTTAATCCACACATCTGTTGTTGGGGATGTAGATAATATCCATAAATTGGCTATTGTAAATAGTGCTGCAATGAACATAGGAGTGCTAATATCCTTTTGATTTAATGTTCATTCTTTGGGAAGATACCTAGGATTGGATTGAGGACAGGAGATAGATGTGTTTTTAATATTTTGAGAAACTTCTATGTTTTCCATAAGAACTGGACTAGTCTATACTCCAACCAACAATATATGAGAGTTCCTTTTTCTCCACATTCTCGCTCAACTTGTTTCTGATCTTTTTTTTTAATAGTAAATTTTATTTTTATATTCCCCATACAATTTGTTTCTGATCTTTTAAGATGGAACATTCTCACAGGTGTGAAGTGGTATCTTATTGCAGTTTTGATTTTCATTTCCCTGATAAGTGATTATGAGTATTTTTAGCTCTTTTCCCATTTTTGATTGGTTATTTCTTGTTGACTTGTGTCAATTCTTTTGAATTAAGCCCTTGTCAGATGTATGATGGGTAAATATTTTTTTCCATTCATTAGGATTCTTTTTGTTTTAATGATAGTTTCTTTTACTGCAGAAGCTTTGATACAGTCACATTTATTTTTCTTTTGTCTTACCCTTGGAGCCCATGCCCCAAAGATATCACTAAAACCAATCTCTCAGAGTGGTTTGCCTATGTTTTCTTCTATGTGTTTTATGGTTTCAGGTCTTACATCCCAGTCTTTCATCTATTTTGAGTTGATTTTTATGTTTTGTGTGATTGTATTAAATCTATATATGGCTTTGGGTAAGGTGGCTATTTTTAATAATGCTAATTTTTCCAATTCATGAGCAGGGAATATCTTTTCATTTCTTTGTGTTATATCGTTTCATTTTTCTTCTGTAAGATTTGTTTATGTATGTATAGAACTGGAGTGCAGGCCAGAGGAACAGGGGTGAGAGGATTCACCAGAGACAGGGTGGGGAGCAGAATGGGTAGATCTAATGAAATACACTGCTAAGGGGAACAGCGTATGAAGCAGGAGAGGTCTGCTGCGCCATGTGTGGGTTAGCTCCGTGGCTGGGAATCAAACTCAGGCAATAGCAGTACTAGCATGATAGCTCTGAGACAACCCCATGTCATCAGGGATGCCCTACTTTCTACTTCTTTAACACTGTCTCATACTGCTCATTGTACAGGTCTTTCATCTATTTTGTTAAGTTTATTCCTTCGTATTTAATTCTTTTTGATGCAATTATAGATGGGATAGTTTTCTTGATTCTTTTCTAATTTGCTGTTTGCATATTGGAACACAAGCAATTTTATATATTTATATTATAACCTGACACTTTGTTGTGCTGATTTACTGTTTCTTTTGATTTCTTCTTTAACCCAACAGCCATTTAGTAATATATTGCTCAGTCTCTATATAGGAGGTCTTCACCCAGTTTATTTTGGAGTTCATTCCTAGTTTGATACCATTGTGTTCAGAGAAAATACTTGACACAATTTAAATTTCATATCTTATTAACACCTGTTTTGTGACTCAACATGTGGCTTATCTATGAGAATCTTCGATGTGCACTTGAGAAAAATGTGTATTCACCTTTTTTGGGGGGATGCAGTGCCCTATAAATGTCAATTAACCCCATGCAGTGTAATTCCACCTTTAAGCCTTTTGTATCCTTGTTGATTTTGTCTAATCGATCTGTTCTAATGAAAATGTGGTGTTGAAGACTCCAACAACTATTTGTTGCTGCCAGTGTTTTTAGATATGCTAACAGTTGCCTTATATTTTGATGCTCCTTCATTTGGTGCATATATATTGATGTGTTGTTTTCCTATACATTTGTCCCTTAACCATTATAAAGTCCATGACTGTCTGATTATCTTTTTAGGAGGAAGTCTATTTTGTCTAAGTATGATTGTCTCTGACTTGTTTTGGAAACCATTTGCTTGTAAGATTGTTTTCTAAGCTGTGTGGAGGTTCCTCAATCTGCTAAAAATGGAGCTTCCATATGATCCAGCAATTCCACTCCCAGGTATCTACCCAAAGGACACAAAAACATTAATTCAAATGGACAGCACCCCTATGTTTATTGCAGCACTATTTACAATAGGTAAGCTATGGAAACAACCCAAATGCCCAAAAATAGATGACTCGATCAAGAAGATGTGGTACATATACACAACGGAATATTACTCAGCAATCAAAAAAGATAAACTCATGCCATTTGCAGCAACATGTATGGAGCTGGAAGGGATCATGCTCAGTGAAATAAGCCAGAAAGAAAAAGAAAAATACCGGATGGTCTCACTCATAGCGGGAATTTAGAAAATCCAAATAAAGGATCAGGAAAAAGACTAATTATAATAAAGTAAAAATCAAAATCAACAAGCAACTATAAACCAGAGACACACTACAATGGGGAAAAGGCAGTAGGATCAAAACAAGGGTGTAGGATCAAAGCAAGGCAGTAGGATCAAGACAAGGGAATTTTATGGGGACTATAATCAAGATGAAAATGCATACATTGTACAAAAATGAAAAATGATGTAAAAATATATTTAAAAAAGTAAAAAAAAAGATTGTTTTCTAAACATTTACTTTGAGGCTGTATTTATTTTTGGAGTTCAAATGGTTCTCCTGGACACAACAGAAAGTTGGTTTTGTTTTGTGATCCAGTCGATGGGTCTGTTGCTTTTGATTGGTGAGTTCTGTCCATTTTCATTATGGTGATTATTAATAAATGAAGAATTGCTACTGCCCTTTTGAATTCAGTTTTCTACCTACTTTCTTATCCTTTTTTTTTTTTTTAATTTTCTAGAGGCATGTCTTATTTATTTATTATTTGTTTGTTTGTTTGGTTTATACATGCACTGGGTACAGTCAGAAGCGCGGGAGGGTGAGAGAATTCACCAGAGCCAGAGCGGGGAGCAGAGCAGGCAGAAGGGCCTAAGTACACTGCTGAGGGGAGCAGCGGGCGGCAGGAGGGGTCTGCGAACCATGTGGGGCCCTCCTCCGGTGGCCGGGGAGCAGCCGGGGATCGAACCGGCGCCGCAGAGGCCGCGGGCAGCTTCGCAACCCAGCGCTCAACCGCTGCGCCACTGGGGAGGCCCTCTACCTACTTTCTTATTCAATTTTTTCTGTGGATTTTCTTCTCTTCAATGGAGATAGGATAACTCCTGTCAACTCCTTTTGTGCAAAGGTGCTGGTGGGGAGAGCTGGGTCATGTGATAGGAACTGCCCATATCCTTTCTCTCTGGGGCTTCAGCCTCAAGACTGCAGACTGTGTGCTGTCAGTGTGGTGCATGAGGTCAGATGTAGTGTTGAGGGGTAGGTGAGGGGAGCACAGGGAGTTGCCTGTGGGGGCGCACACAAGCTCCTCCACTTACACTTCCCCTCAGTCAAGGCTGTGTGTCTCTACACCATTCAGTTCTCCCATCTCCAGGCCACTGCAGAGCACCAGCCCTGCATTCTGTTACTTGTGCTTTGGTCTGTAACTCTAGACATTGCACTTGTTTTCACATGTTTATGCTTTTAAAGACCATTAGAAATTTTCCAACCCCTGTGTGGTATCATATGAAATAAGCTTTGTAGAAACATGGTATATTCCTCAAGCAGCACTGGAGCAGGAGTGCCTGGGATTGGTTGGGCAACATTCCTGACTATCAGTGTTGCAATCCAAACTTCACATGTACAGTATTAATTTTCTCCACTGAATATGGTGACTGCACACACGTGCCGGACCCTATACATTGTCCCCTGGTTATGTCAAGGACCTGCAGATTGGACAGAAGGCCATCTACCCGAGAAGAGTCCAGTTTTCATAGAATCAAAGACTTTAGATTATATAATTCAAGTTGCCTTACATTGAAGTAAACCAAGTCACAAAACCCAGAGTTCTCCCTCCTTGTTTCAGGGGTGTCTCAGCTTGTTCTTTAAAGAACTATCACTGCTAGTCAAACATCTGACTCTTTTCACAAAACCCAGAGTTCTCCCTCCTTGTTTCAGGGGTGTCTCAGCTTGTTCTTTAAAGAACTATCACTGCTAGTCAAACATCTGACTCTTTGATGAGTACACCTGGAGACTTTTCTCAGGCTCAGAGAGGATGGCAGTGTAGGGATGGATTCAAACCCAAAAGCCAAAGCTACACTGCTGATCACTTAATACTTTTTAAACCCTTACTTTAGCACAATATTTATAATAGTCCAATGCTGGTACCATTGTTATTCACATCAGTTAAATCCAACCACAACACAAGAGACCCAGACAGGCTTTTTGGCAGGCAGCACAGCCGAGGGTTAGAATAGCACCAAGCTTAGAAATTAGAGCCAGGCTTGAATCCTGAGCAATACTTACATGCTTTGCCAAGTTACTTACGAACTCTGTGCTTCAAGGGGTTGGCTATAGTCACCTCAAAGGGCTGTTAGGAGGCATAAAGGAGATCTGCACATCAAATGCTTGACATTCTACAAGGACTCAGAAGTTCTCTAATTTTGATTTTTAAAAAATTATTTTTTCTTAAGTTTAGTGTACACTGCTTAAAAAGTAGAAAATAAAACACAACCCCTCCCCCCCAACACACACAAAGAAAAAAGTAAAATGTGAATGAATTCTCAGAACAAAAATCTTTCAGGTTGTTCATTTTTGCACACTGCATGTCTTAGTTTAAATAAGGCTCCTTTGCAGTACAAAATCAATCTTTAGCGTTTTCTGTCCTAGTTGAAAACCTGCTGGTCTCTGGCAACAGAAACTGAACTCCAGCTAGTTTAAACACAAAAGATCATAAAGAAATTGGGGAAGAGGTTTCAGGGGACATAAGCACAGAATAAATTGGGTCTTACTTCGGGCTCTTCTTTGTTCCTTCTTTGCTTCTTTTCCTGCCAGCTTCATTGTTTTTCCCCACAGAACGCTGACTTTCTCTACACCAAGAAAACCAGCTGCTCAGAATTTTCCAGCTTTAATATCCTACAGTTCCAGTCATTAGAACAGGAAAAACTTGTCTTAATCATAAAAGGCTAAGGATTCACTCCTAGAAAAAGGCACTCAAGTATGGGCAAGAAGTTTTAGAATACAGCAGCTTCTCGTACTGGGGATGAGAAGGGGTGTCCCTAACTTACTGCCTAGAGGAGGGAGTAGTAGGCAAAACAGTAGAGGTCATTATATCTTCCTTTCCCCTCCAGGCCTAATGAGAAACCAAAATCTGCTTTATCTCAACTTAGGCTCTGTAAAATAGCATCACATTGATAGAGCCTAAGGGTTGGGCGAAAGCACCATAACTCTAGAAAAGCCAATTCTAATTCATGTGAGTAATCACAATTACTGAACATAATATCCACAGTAAAACAGGAAGGTGTAAGCAGGTTATCGAGGCTCGTAACGACTTGCTTTACAAACTTCCCAGTTCACCCAATTTCCAGTTCTGTGAGGATCCTGAATTTTATTCCCAGTTTTAGGGATTTTTTTCCCCTAAAACAGAAATCTTCACCAGAAGAAAATAATGCATTTGCAGATGCTAACTGACATTGTGTTGTGTTGCATAATCCATTTGTATTCCTGCAGCATCTCCCCAGTGCATTGTCCTCAAGCTCTAGTCATTTGCCTGTCAGCCCTCAGGCGAGCAATAGCTGAGTAGCACTTGTACTATTATTGCTACATTTTTTTTTTTTGCAAACTTTAATGTCCACTTTAATCTTATGCTTTTCTTTGATACGCCAGTTACATTTTTCCTAGTGCAAAACAACTAAACATAAGTTAGACCATTTGCCACTTACAGTTATTTTGCTTTCCTTTCCACTTTGGGAAACACTGCTATGGTAGAAAATCACAGGCATTTACTTGTTCATAAATGCAAGAAATTTTATCTGAATTGCACTTGTTTCTCTTATAACTTGTTTTGATAGGAAAAAAAAAATCCATTTTAGGGTGGGAAAAAACATTCTTTGTCCTTTAGCTCAGAAAGGGGGAAGGAATTTGATTTCTCCAGTATGGTTTTGGTTCCTGTATCTTTTTGATATGTGCCATCCTCACAGGTGGTATCTCATTGTGGTTTTGATTTACATTTCCCTGATTATAAGTGGTAATGAGGATTTTTTCAAGTTATGAAATTTGGATTTTATGCTTCTAAGTGTTCTTTGTGTCCGGCCACTAGAATCTGTTCTGTTTGAGGGTCAGTTCATAATTGCTCACAGATTTCCTCAAACAACTTGAACTATAAGTCCTCTACTCTTTGTCCTGGGTCTGTGTGTTGGAGTATAACTTTCACACACAGGAAGTGTCCAACTCAGTCTTCACTTCAGGCTTGCCAAGGCCTCAAGATCTGCAAGAGGTGAGAGATCTGTCTAAGCATAAACAAAGCTCTGCACAAAGTGTAGTTTTCTAGACCCAGAGGGATGTATCACACTCATTTTTCTTAATTATGGTACCATTCTTTACAATGTTCTTTTGTGATTTATAAGATCTCCCCCTTCAGATGTTGTCACCACACCCCACCCATCACCCATGTACCCACAGTCCAGCACCATATCCTCTGTGTTCCCTTCTCATTTTGATATCATCCTTGCCCTTTTGCCTCTAATAACCTCAGTTCTATGGTCAGATTTCTAAGATTTGTTATTTGTTTGGTTTTATCTGCCCCTTAGTTTCTTCTTATTTCTTCTTAAGTGACACCATCTGGTATTAGTCTTTCTCCTGACTTATTTTACTTAGCATAATCTCCGCCAGTTCCATCCATGTTGTCACAAATGGCAAGAGTTTTTTTGAAAGTTGAGTAATATTCCATTGTGTATATATGCCACATCGTCCTATTCCACTCATCTGTATTTGGGCACTTAGGTTGTTTCCACAGTTTGGCTACTGTAAATAATGCTGCAGTAATTTGGAGTGCATATTTACCTTTGAAATAGTGTCTTTGTTCTCCACGTAGATACCTAAGAGTGGAATTGCTGGGTCATATGGCAGATCCTGTTGTAATATTCTAAGAAAACTCCATACTGTTTTTTCCATAGGGGCTGGGCCAAGTCTTCATTCCCACCAACAGTCTAAAAGGGTTTCTTTACCTCCATGCCCTTGCCAGCACTGGTTTTTTTGTCTTTTGATATGGGCCATCCTCATAGGTGTCAACTGGTATTTCATTGTGGTTTTCATTTGCATTTCCCTGAATATAAGTGATAGCGTTTTCTCATGTGCCTGTTGGCCCTTTGTATGTCTTTGGAGAAGTGCTCTTCTGCTCATTTTTCGATTTTTGTTGAGTTGTATGAGGTCTTAAAAGATCTTTTATTGGCCCCTCGTTGGATGTATGGTGTGCACCCATTCAAAAGGGTGTCATTTTATTTTAGTGAAACTTTCTTTCGCTGTGCAGTTTTTGTAGTCCCAATTGTTTATACTCTCTTCTTTCGCTTGCTGTTGGAGACAAATCCACAAAAACATTTCTGTAGCTTATATCGTTGAGCAGTTTGTCTGTTTTCTACGTATTTTTTGGTTTCAGGTCTTACATCAAACTGTTTTATCCATTTTGAGTTTTTGTGTGTGTGTATGGTGTGAGATAGTGATCTAGTTTCATTCTTTTGTATGTAGGTGTCCAGTTTTTCCATACACCAGTTATTGAAGATACTTCCTTTCTCCAGTGTATATTCTAGCTCCTTTGTTATAGATTGTCCATATAGATGTGGATTTATTTCTGGGCTCTCAATTATATTCTATTGTTTTGTGTGATTATTTTATCTCTGTATCACACTGTGTTGATTAGTATAGCTATGCAGGATTGTTTGAAGTCTGGGTGTGTGATACATGCCCCCCTTTTGTCAGGATAGCTTTGGATATTCAGGATCTTCCGATGGTCCATATAAATATCGGAAATGTTTATTCTGTTTCTTTGAAAATGCCATAGAAACTTTGACAGAAATGCATTGCATCTGTAGATTACTTTGGATAAGATGGCCATTTTATGAATATTAATTCTTACAATCCATGAGTGGGAATATATTTCCCTTTCTTTGTGTTTTATTTCTTTTGACAGAATCTTATGGTTTTCTTTGCATTAGTCCTTCACCTACTTTGTTAAATTTACTTGTAGGCATTTAAGTCTTTTGATGCAATTTTAAGTGGGATTGTTTTCTTGATTTCTTCCTCTTCCAGTTTGTTGTTTGCATATAGGAAGGTAATTGATATTTGTGTATTGATACTGCAAACTGCCACTTTTTTTTTTAAAGATTTATTTATTTATGCATACAAGAACTGGGTCACAAGCCAGAGGTATGGGGGGTGAGAAGATTCACCAGAGACAGAGTGGGGAACAGAACAGGCGCACCAATTGAAATACTCTGCTGAGGGGAGCAGTGGGTGAGACAGGAGAGGTCTGCCGCACCATGTGGTTAGCACCCTGGCCAGGGATCGAACTTGAGCTGCAGTGGCTGTGGACAGCTTCACAGGCTGCCTCTTAACCCCTTGCGCCATCGGGGAGGCACGCAACCTGCCACTTTGCTGAACTGATTCAGTTAGTTTCTTAGTAGAGTTTGTAGGTTTTTTTTCTTTATGTGTTTTGTATTGTCTGCAAGTACTTGTTTTGCTATTTGGATTCCTTTTATATCTTTCTGTTGTGTAATTGCTCTAGCTAGGATCTCTGTAACTATGTTGAATATTAGTCGTAAAGTGGATATCCTTGTCTTTCACCAGATCTTTTTGGAAAAGTTTGCTTTTTTACCATTGAGAATAATGTTAGCTGTGGGTTTGCCATATGTGGACTTCATTGAGCTGAGCTTTGTTGTCACAGTTTTTTAAAAGCCCCCTGTGGACATGATTCTCCTGATCCTAAAGTTTACGGCTAAGTTCTTGCTTACTCCAACTGGCGGTGCAACCTCAGTAGCTGTAGGGTCAAAAAACTACTGATTCTTTTTCAATAAATTTTCCCATAGAGTGACTCTGAGTGAGAACTCAGACATGACAACATTCTGAAAGTGGGGCTTTTGCAGGGAGCTGTGAGACAGGTTAGTTAAATATAGACAATACTTTAAGAGGAGATATTTTGAAGTGCTCTCAATTAGATATACTTCCTCTGGTGGCTGCAGGGATTCCGGTTTTCAAGCCTGTTATGGAGTGGGGAGTGGACGAGTAGATGGAGTTAAAATACCAAAAAAAAAAAAAAAAAAAAAAACACCCAAAAAACAAAAACCAACCAATTACTGTTCATAGCAAGATTCACATTTCTCTATGCCTTTGTTAAACTTCCAATTTTTTGGCCAATGTTTTTGTTGCTTTTAATGCACCAGCAGAAGAATGGATGTCTTTGTTTCATCATTCTTGTAAGTCCTGGCTCCTTCACCTCTTGCCAATCTCTTTTTCATTTCCTCATTTTTGATGGGAGATGAGCACAAGATGTTCTTCTATTAAAAGAGACAACATCATCCATTTCCATGCTACGAATATGGTGGGAAATGTGAACTGCAGAGCAAATGTGCCAACCAGCAAGGACAGCTATGATTTACCTCTGTTGATAGCCGCTATTCCAGCCAATGGCCCAGAGTTGTCAGGTCTCTCAAGTGATTATAGTATCGGCAGTTCTAGCATTTTGAGATTTCCAAATTTTAAATGGCAATTACTTCAATTAAAAAAAAAATGCTGCACAAAAAAATAACTCACTCACAGCAGAAAACTGGTTTGGAGCAGCTAGAGTCTTATGGATCACATCCCTACTTTGTGAACTTTTCTTACCAAATTAGTGTACGATGTTCAACAAACCTCCTTCAGATTCTATTAGTTCAAGACAATATGCTGTATGCTGCAGAGTTGAAAGTGACTTGCTGCCCCAGGCAAACATTCCCTTCTCTCAGCTATTGTGGTACTTGATGGTCAAGCAGTGGAAGAACATTTTTTTTAGTCACTGCCCTGAATAAAGGGCACCTTTACTCCCAGTTGTTAGTTTTAATTATCCCCAAACAAGATATCCTGAGAGTTGTGCTGAAGAGGCTCATTTTGCAGTCCCTCTGTCTAGGCAATTGTGTATGTGTGGTTTGTAGGCACATGGTGATTTGAAGGTTGGGAAAGGAAAAGAAAGTGAAAGTTGCATAAACCCTTCTGGGGCCAATGGACGGTCAAATTCTGATCTGATGAAAAGCACTGGAAGCAGAATTCCATGGATGCTTCTTTCTTGGTTTATTCATTTACATGGGGGAGCATAACAGAAGTTTCCTGAAAGTGTGCATTAGAGGCAAATTTGAGACCTCAGTTTCTAAAAAGGTCTTCATGAATCTTTGTACCTGATGGCAAATAGGGAGGTAAGAACATCTGTTTCTTTCAAAATCTTGAAATCTTGTTGGTGCTTATTTCCCCCTCCCTGGTAAAACTGAGTTCCACTTTCTTCTTTAGGTTTCCAAAATACTGGTGGCTAATAACTTCTGTTCTTCCAAGTTTTGAAGAGGGTTGTGGCTTAAACAAAAAAATTCTTTCCTGTCAGGAGCATGCAATGTTTGATGTGTTCGACTTGTCATTTTTATTCATAAGGATAGCTATTATTTTTTTATATAAGTAAGAATTATAAGTTACAATTAATTTCTCCCTACAATCTCCTTCCCACCAAAGGTTAAAAAAAAGATAGAAAGGAGGACTAACATAACAATATAAACATAATGCTGAAACCAGGGCTACAGTAGGAACACTTATGTTATTGCTGTTGTTGCTGTTGTTGCCTGACGCCCAGAGAGCAGGGGTCAGAACTGCATGAGTTCAACACGGAGAGGAAGCACCCCCATGCTAGGTAACGGAAGCCGTGGACTCTAGATTTTTGGCAAACAGATAAACTGCTAGGTGTTGGGTACATCATCCACACAGACTCTGACAAAGATTTAAAGCAGCAGTTCATGGGCCTATGTAGCCCACAATCACATTTTAGTTGGTCCAAGTAAGGAAATCTGGATTTTAGCTTCCTTGGAACTGTTGGCACATGATTGTGGCTGGCAACCCTCTAGGGCCTCGAGCAGCAGGAACCTGTGTCATAGAAACAGGCAAACAGCATGCACTCTGCATCCAGCCTGGCCGCTAATGGCCACTGAATTTGTAATTTCTGGGATGTAGTTTAAGTTTTAAAAAAGTAACAACAACAACAACAACAACAACAAAAGCAATTCCTATTCATGATAGAAAAACCCTACTTAAGTCAGAAAGAATTAAAACATTTATTGGGCATAAATATATTACATATACACTACAGATACAGTTAGGTATTACATAGAGCATAGTATTTGCAAAATCTATACATTAAAATTGATATGGCAGTTTTAATACAATGTATATGAAATAGTCTAAAATTTACAATACAGGAAAACATGGTTATTGTTTCTCCTAAAGTTGAAAAGCTTGGAATGTATGTCCAACAGTGAGGTAAAACATTTTGTTTTTCAATTTAAAGAATTGTGCAAGGATAACATTCAAACACATTCAATTAGGGCACTTTTCAATTTTTGACAGGAATACTGAATTACTGTAGCCAACAAAACAAGGTTAGAAAACGCCAACATTTCAAGTTGATAAGAACAAGGCAGATAATATGAAAAAAACTTTTTTAAAAAGTTTTTTTTTAAAAAAAAAAAATTTCTTTGAGGACAAAGAGCAGTTTGCTTCACGACTGGAATTTCTTGACCCAGGGATGAGTTTGACATACAGAGCATCAGAAAGCCACTCACTCATTCCTACATAATGCAAAAAGGCAAAGAGATAAAGTTAATATAACACTTTATTTTATTGTTCGTGTGTAATGGCAATATATATAGTTATATATCAATATCACATATACATATCTGTGATAGAAACAGTGCCAGACAGAGTAATAATTTTTCGACTGAAGGGATATAATGAATACCAAATAATGGAGAGCAATAAAATAAAGTGCCGTCAGCTAGTGTTTCACACACTGTAGCTTTCTGGTGGTTAAACATCTACTACGAAACCTCAAAAGATCGAATATTCATAGCAATTTTGGCCTAAATTATTATTTCATTTAAAAAATTTCAACCAATTTAGAGAATTTCTTTATAGCAGCAGTTAAGAAGTGTTTCAAAAGAGAGACACCACTCCCTCCCGCCCCCCCCAAACAGGGTTCTTGTACTCGGTTGAATGTTCATTGCTAAAAAAAAAAGCCTTTTCTTCCTAAAACATTTGCATGAAACTGTTTCAGAAAAATGCAGATGCAATGCTATAGAGGGTCATAATACACATTTAAATAGAGGAATGAGTTTTGGAAGGTCAGAACTTTGGCAAAAATATATTTACCTTGATGCCACCCATTTGCAAGTCTAATTAAACTAATTATTGTAGTCAATAATAAAATACAGAACTCTCTAGTAGGTACTACATTAATATAGGCACACAGAATAATTCATTGATCTTAGCAGTTTTTTTTAAGAGATGATTATGTTTTTTTGGGTACATGTAAACGTTTCAATCACTGATAATGGATACTTTTTTGGCATTTAATGCACTAGATGCTCTTATCTCTGAAAACATAAGAAAATGTCAGAAGATTGATAATACTACAGATATTGCCAAATAACAAGACTGACCTAAAATTACAAAAGTATAAAGCACAAAAAAAAAAAAATAACATGCTACAAGGGAAAATTAGTACATAAGTACATTTAAAAAATTTTACAATAAATAAAGATTGCACTGTAATTGGCATTTAAAGTACTGTATGCAGAATATAGTATAAATAAACCAAAAACAAAATAATGTTGGTTTCCCCATGACTTTGGTATGGGAATAATATAAGCTAGAACAGGATATTGAATCTTAGACAACATAGGCACAAAATAGCTATGATCAAGAAAAACCAAGTAGCAAAAATATACAAAAACAGAAGCAGGGGGATACACTGTGTCTGTTGCACCCTTTTGGAATATATTTGCACCTCCAACTCTTAAATGTCCCTGAGGTACTTCATATGGACTTCATATAAATAATCCAATGACTTTGGGTTAAAATTGATTATCTCATGACTCAAAATAAACATGCAAGAGTAACACTTTGCACTCCAATAGCACCTGTTGATCAAGGATCTCAAAGCACTTACAAACAATAGAATCCCCATTTTATTTTATTTTATTTTTAATGCATGGGAAAACTGAGGCACAGAGAGGTAAAGTGACGTGTTCAGGTCACGCAGCAAGTTAGTGACAGATCCAGGGAGAGAATCTAGGCTCCTTGACCCCCAAACACCCTGTGCTTACCACCAAATACCATTTCCTCTCCACATATGGCCAGGTCAACCCCACAGAAATAAGGAACTGCAAATTTAGATGACTCTCTTTTGGGTTTACCAGTTTTCATTTGCTGTTAGATTAGTATTATATGCACTGAATTAAGGTATTCAAATTCAATCACTTCATCGATACCTCAAAGAACGGCTTAAAGATCAACCTTTCAAAAACAATGAGCTAACGTGTAAGAAGATTGCTCACAATTAGTGTAAATCATGGACAATGGGCAGAGGCACTAAACTGTCACCAGTTCTTGTCATATAATTCTGGTCAATCATAACAGAATATAATAACTCTAGTGATTAGATTAGAAGTAGTTATATACAAAGACAAACAAACAAGTTAAAGCAGCTTTTAAATAGCTGAACAAGGAAACAACTAACTATTGCACAATGCCCTCTTAAAGTTACTGCTATGAATCCACGTGGTAAAAATCTACAATGCTCCATAATTTATAGGTGCATTTTGGTTACTTGATTTCTTAGAGACAGGTAGCTCATAGTGTTAAAATCATAAGAAGTACAGGCTATTAAAACATTTTAGATTAAAGTACACATTTTTTGATTCAGATGAGCTAAACACAGTTAAATAACTGAGTGACAAAATGGTTTGTTTACGGCAGCTTTATCTGAGTGAACCATCTTCTGCATGTTGTTGCTGTGGCGGCTGTTGTTGTGTGGTAATACTCTGACAATACTGAAATCCTAGCCCTGTCACTACACACTGTGATTCACGTTCACAGACACAGATGATCAGACATAGTAAGTGACTTGGTGAATATAAATTACTAGACTGTAACATGGAAAAAAAAAAATCAAAGGTTTGCAAAAGACATCAGTGAAAATAGAATAAAGGCAAATCTGGAAAATTTCAAGAAAATGTAAGAAAGCTATCATTTGGTATCTCGTTTGCTTTTCTTCTTGTTCTTCCTTTTTTTTTTTTAATCCAGTTTAATCTCTTCCTAGTTTTGCATTTCAAAAAGGTGCACCAAAACACTGATATTTTTTTCCTAGCTAAATCTGTAAAACAAGAGAAGTATATAAATCAAAGAACAAAAGGGCTTAAAAAGGGGGAGTATCTGAATAAATGTGTGTATTAAAATGTGTAGCATTAAATTCATACCTCTAGTTTTGTTGGGTTTGTTTACTTCATTAAGAAGTACTGTAATATAAAGGCAAATAAAATGGACAAAGTTGCAAAGCCAACCACAATGAGGGCTGCAAACTGTTCATCAGTAGGCATCATGTTCTTCATTTTGGGATCATCTAAGCTCCCATTGTCCCTAGAAAGCATGACCTCACTTCGTTGTAATACAAAAGCTGTCGAGGGGCTGAAAGCTCCGCATAGCTCCTGAGAGGTGTCCAGACAGCGCCGGCACGCACACACACGGAACCTGTAGTCTGTGTTGGTCTGGAGGCCTGAGATTTGGAATGTGGCTTCTTCTCCCTTGTACACCTTCAAGAAAGGAAAAATTCTGGTCAATTAATTTATAACAATACTATGATCTTCAAAGTAATGGTATGACACTGAGGAGTTGTTGGTATCCCAACCTTACTCTGAATGAGACGTAAGATTCAGTGATTCTGAGAATGATAGGAAATAAGTCACTGACTAAGCATACATTTGATATTATAAAGATGAATTTAGGCTATAAATCAGGAACTCGAAAACTACCAGTTTACATAGAGATTATTATCCTTTGAATTAACAGGTGTCTCTGAGGGAGGATGGTGGTAGGAGGTCTCACAAGGTTCTTCTATCAAAGTGATGCTAATGTTCAAAAAATTTAAAGGAAATCATACTCAGATTAAAATTACACAGGAATTTATGGTTTATATTAGAGTCAGTGAACAGAGACCAGGAAAAAAATACAGCTGAAACCCCACATTAATAAGAGCCTTTCTATAGGAGTGGCATCGAACTAGCATCTGTAAAGTGCTTAAACCATCTCTGGTACATAGTAATTGCTTAGCAAATATTAACTGTTATTCTTACTTGCAAGAACTTAAAAACAACTCTAAATATATTCTTAAAACACAGACATCAAAAGAGTGACAGGTACGGTCATTTTCAAACAACAGGCCACCTCAGTAGAGCTGCCAATAATACAAATACCCCAGAAAAATAAAGGGAGTATTTCCAACAATCTCAACTTTGTCAGAAACACTCACCAGCTACACAGGATTAGTGACAATCTACAACTGTGTCATGTTTGTAAAGCGCAGTGTGTCACCTTCTACCAAGAAGCAGGGCACGTCAATGGGTGAACACAACTCACACCATCTAGAGTCAAGTAAATTGGAAGACAGCAAAAGGAAAGAACACAGATTTCCAATGTTTGCTCACCTGATAATTAGCTTTCTTTCTTAAAAATTTTCTTCCTTCATTTTCAAACGTTACAAGTACTTTAAGCGTTTTACTTATTGTACTTTAGTGAAGTTTGGTTTTCAGAACAAAACAGTTCCTTTTTTTCTTACTTTTCTGGATTCATCATTACTTTCACTATTTCCTTAGTAAGATGTTAAACAAGTTCTTACAGAGAGTTACAGTTTCCATAAAGACTAAGGCAAGTTCCTGAGCAACAGCTGTTGCAGATAGAATTAGGCTGGATATTAAGAATTAAAGGGCTGTAAGAAAGACCCCCGGGGCCCTGAGAGACTTCTCCTTTCTCTCTGCTCACCATTCCAACACAAAGTTAAATGGGCATTTTATGAAAAGCTCATTGTCATGGTGATGGCCCCAACCCACACAGCCATTCAGGAGTCCAGACTACAGCTGATGGAACAGCCCCTCTAAGAATTTCCCAAGAAGTGGGTGGTCTCAGGAAAACAACAGTGTATACATTTTTTTTCTTTAAAGAGATCTTTTAATTGTGAACACTTTTCTTAATTTAGATTTAATTTCTTAAATTTAAATGTTCACATTAGTATTGAGAGACAAGTCTTCAAAGCTTTGGGATCATTCGTGGAGAGCATGAATGATAGTAGACCAGTTTGATAAAGCAGGTCCCTCCACACTTGCCGTCTAAACTTTGGTTTTTCTATCTGCATGTCCCAGGTATACAACTCATCCCAACTCAGTGGTGGTTATTAATGTTGAGATATTTATTGAGTTAGAAAAGAGCTGTCTCCTAAGTTTTAGCTGTAAGGAATTCTGATAGGCCTCGTTTATGAATTCTTTTGGAGGTTACATCTCTTGAAATGTTTACACTCATGAAAGGGTGAGCTATTACAGTCAGGGGACCTTTTCTTTTTCTCTGTGTAATTCTGGGGAGCCTGGGTCTGATCTGATTTGGCCCATGGGAGGCACTGGATAGATTCTTCTCAAGTACAGGAACTGGAATTAGGATCCCAGGTCTAAGCTTTTGCTCTGCCACTTTTTAAGTTTGTGATCTTGGACAGGTAACAGCTTTGAGCTTTAGTTGCTCATATTCAACATGGAGATAAAGTACCTGACCTAACTCCAAAGGGGAGTGGGGAATTAAAGGAGATAATGTTTTGTGGGGGAAATGTTTTGTGAAAAGAATATACTCAGATAAATCAATTTTATCAAATTTAGTCCTCCTAATTACTGTCCAATAAGTATCATTCCTCTATCAGGTGGGTATTGGATTTTAGAGATGAAGAATAAGAGGATCAAAGAGGCTGTTGATTTTTTTCAGGTCCTGTGGTAAGGGGTGTGGTGTGAGGAGATCCCATTTCTAACTCAAACACACCTTTATGCTCACCACCTGAACTGCCCGGGCTCTGCTGTTCCATTCCCTTTGGCAGAGAGGGATGCCATCACCTTCCACTTACTTAGTCCTCTGACTACAGTGTGACATGGGGCCTAGTGCTCCTGGCCTCTGTCTGTCTCTTCCTACGTAGCTGCACATCTCCCTGCTGTTTGCGTGAAACACTTTCTAGATCACCCTGCCTAGGTCCCATTGACCCAGAAGGAAAGCACTGCCTTTCCCTTAGGCCATATGGAAAGAATTCCCCCGCCCAGTCTGTGCCAAGCAAAGACTTGGGCAGCATTTCTGTGATTGTGGTCTCTTTCTGTCATCAAACAAAAGTCTTAGTGCAGAAAACTACTTAATAACCTATTCCCACAGATATTTTAGAGACTGTTTGCAAGTGTACATATCCATATCTATTGCAAGTGTACATCATGTATATCTATCCTAATGATATGCTTTCCAAAATTTGCATGGCTAATTCCTTTTAAGAAAGTTGGCTCAAAAGTGTAACTTCCAGAAACCCAATTCATGGAATCTTGAATAGACCTTACACAGTAATTTTAATGGCACTTCTCAATGCTAATTGTTATACTAAAGATCTCTGAGAATGTATTTTGAAAGCAACAGAACGCTACCTTTCTCATATAGTTAGACAAAAAGCTTAGTGAAGGAAAAATGAGTATCTAATGCAAGAGAATTTCCTTAATGACAAACCCAATCATAAGTTAGGTTTTAACTTGCAAACCTGTTTTTTTTAGACATTCTTATTGCTTTATTTGGAACAGCTCCCTTCTTTCACAAGCACTGCCAACAGTGTTAACACTATCTTTAAAAAACATATGCTAAACATACTGAATGTGGGGCTGTATTTTATTAATCTTCACATCTCCATGGCAACCAGCACAACAAAATGAACAAAGTAGATGCTCAATGAACAGTCTCTAATAAGAGGACTCAAAGATGCAGGGGAAAGTGCTTTTGTAACACACTATTCGAAAAAAAAGAAAATTATCAGAAATAAGTAAACATGAACATTAAGTACTAGGACATACGTATAAACCACAGAGGCCAACGGAGTTTAATACCAGCACAGCCATCACTGTGAAAAATGGAATCATTAACAAATAATTGTTTTCAGCATATTGACAGAAAATATGGCATTCGAATATATTTAGAAATGGTCACCAGTGGTTTAATAAATCTTTTGGATTAATTCTTAGCTGAGAAAAACAATCAAAACCATCTGAATACCCTATTTATTGAGGATTCTGGTTCCCGACTTGTTTTTGTGTAAATAATCACAATTCCTGGATCACAAAATCACAACACAAGGTCATCAGACCTGCCACACAGTGTGCCTCCACAGCAACTTCTGCTGCACCTGGGCAGCCCTCGCATCGGGGCAGCAGATTGTGCCTCAGGTCCCTTGGTTTTCATTCATTCTGACAGGGGCCACCATTATGGGTTTCCCCTTCTGTCTCAACCCAATTTAAAAGGCATAAAAGGCATAGCTCTATTGAAGATTTGCATTATTGAAGAAATTAATCATAATATCGCAATAAGTATATAAGCAATATTATTTTCACAAACACTATTTGTGATCTTGATTTGATGTACAATATATTTTAAAGTAATTTTGACATGTTTTTTCCAAATGGGGGGATTTAATGTAATATTCAGATAACTGAAGTGAAGTGTCTGTGACCCTTAATTCAAAATAACATGCTGTATTACTTGAAATCTTCTACGCACAGAATCTTTGGGGGAGGATGGCTGGAGGTTTATGCCTGGGCTGACATACCTGCTCCTCTCTAAGGACTGGAAGGGGAGACATAGCAGCAGCGTTGTTATTTACACAATGCTGATGCCCAAAAATCTGTAATATGACACAACTCTGAGAGCAGCCTTAACCCCTTGACTCCCAGAGAAAGAGGAAATCCACTAGCCTGCAGGCCTCCTGCTCCTTGAGTCAAAGGGGGCAGGGTGGGGGCTGTTACCCCAATGCTTCTTGGGGTATCCCTTCCTCATCCCAATGGGTTTATAATCTCTTAGAGTGCTGACCATGCTGTTTTCTCATCTGCCAGGCTTTCCTCACAGTACAAATCAATATCGCAGTAAACTTGGGTCCTATGTCTGGACTCCATGAAATTAAATGTTTCATGTTTCATGTGAAGGTGTAAATGGATGTATGCATGAATATTTTTCCGGTGTAAGTATCATAGATACTTGGAGGGACCTGTATATCTGAAAAATTTAAGAATTGGTAAGATAAAGGACCTTCAAATATCTCCATTTTGATGAATTTTTATTTGCTTTGCATTTGATCCTTTATGAAAAAATAAAAAACTGTACAATGACTAGACACAGCCGAATTGTGTCATTTCTGTTAGAGAAGTGGACTGAAAGTCATTAAAAACTATATTGGCTCCAAGACTTTTTAAAAATAGTTCTGTCGGGCCTCCCCAGTGGCACAAGGGGTTAAGCACCACACTATGAAGCAAGCCTCAGCCTCTGCAGCACGAGTTGGATCCCTGGCCAGCCAAGGAGCAACCCACATGGCGCAGCAGACCTCTCCTGTCTCTTTTACTGCTCCCCTCAGCAGTGTATTTCAGTAGATCTGCCTATTCTGCTCCCCATTCTGTCTCTGGTGAATCCTCTCACCCCCCGCAACTCTGGGGTGCATAAATAAATGCATAAATAAATCTTTATGCATAAATAAATCTTTAAAAAAAATAGTTCTATCAAGAAAATATCTTTCCTCATGATACCGTAAGTGGTACCACGAAGAATCAATATGCATTCCATACTACATAGCAGGTCTTTGAATAATGTTTTATTCAAAATTGTTTTGTTATGTTTACCAGAAAAAAAATAAACCTGGTTTCCCAATATGTTGTTTCATTTAAAGTCATTTTCTAAGAACCTACTGACCATATAAAGGACTTACTGTATTTTAAAGATGGTATTAAATAAAAATATATTTATACAAAGATGCCCTCAAATTAAATGTGGAGTTCAAATTTTCAGATGCTTTAAAGTTTTCCTAATTCAACAAATTTGAGCATCAAAATTAGCAATAATGTGTACATATTTTGTCACACTTTTCTCACCTTCAATGTTTAGATTTAAATTTTTTTTTGTAAAAATTACTGCTGTCTGAACAGGGATATGAATATGAATCTTTTCACTTAACATTATGCATTATTACATCTTGTGCAAAAGCAAAATCAGTCACCTACGGACACATACAATTTTCATTACTTATAGAGAATGCCTTACAATTAATACTGTTTGAAATGAAGTTTTAAGCTTCTTGAAAGAAGCTTGTACTTGGAATGTTTAGGTTATATACTTAGAATGTTATTAACTGGCTGAAAAACCAAATAACATCTGACTACATTCTAATGCAGAATAAAATTTTAGATGAGTACTTAATACTTTAATAGTGTTTCTTAATTAAAACCAGCTGTTCAACCCCTCTCCACCCCCCATTATGAAACAATAGAAAGCTAATAAGCTAGAACAAAGGCAAAGCTAAAGTCAATGTTTCAAGCAAAATATCAGAAAAGCTTTGGTTCTGGGTCCTTGCCTGGGAGTAGGACAGCTTCCTATTATGGGTGATTTTTCTTATTTAGGTCACAAATATCACTTCTAAATCCACCCCATGCTGCAGCTTACTCTTATCACCATTACAAGTGTAAGTAACCCCGTTCCTTTTAAACTTTCTTTTTCATGCATGCAAAAAAATTTACCAAGGGCCCAACTGTGTGCCAGTTCTGGAAAATAAAAATGAAGAAAACAAGCCCACATATTAGTGGATCCTGCCTGGTTAGTGCAGTAATTGAGGTATATGCAGTGCTGCCTACGAGCTGGTAGCTCTGTTGTGATATATGCTCAGCAATGATTAGCCTCTCATTTTCTTTTGCTTTGCTTCAATGAATTCAAAGCCTGTTATCTCTGGACCATAATTATTTTAACTATTACTCTGCACACATAATACAAACAGCTTTCATGTCCCTATCTGGTGTCCAGAACAACTGAATGAAATACTTGAAACATCATGTTTAAATTAATGCGTATTGAATAGACAGAAGCAAAATACTCAGTACAATTTGTCCCTGACTCAACTGTGACTTTTCATGTACCACTACCCGCCATAATCATTTCTTGGTAAACATAGGAAACACATGGTTATGTGAAGAATGCTAATTCTGATCTACCGAGCCTGCTGTGTTTTGTTTTTACATCTATTTTCAAAAAGAAACTCTTGTTTATAACTGTTTACAATAGGAAATATATGAGGCATATATGTGTCTGTGTATTGCATTAGTATTTACATATCCATGGACCAAAGTATTTAACATTGAACAATCACCAAGACTCAAAACAGCCAATCTACCAATAAAATCTAAATTTTGAATGGATTTACCCACATTTTGGAAATGTCTAACATATGTAGGACATTTGTCTAACATATGTCTAACATATGTAATGCTATTTTTCAATGTGAAACAACAATCACTGTGCTTTGATAAGCAGAACATTTTTCTAAGGGTAGGCAGAAAAACATGGTATGTGGAATAAAAGATTTTTAACATGCAATGAACTAATATTGAGAAATGAATTATTGTTGTGTCAGTTGATACAATGTGAAATTTAGTGACATTTCATCTTTAAACCATTTGTACACTGCTAGGGAAGAGGACAAAGCTAAAGATGACAAAATCTGGTGGGGAAAGCCTCTGCTCTCTACTTGAGCTGTGACCCTGAAAACACTCACATCTTTCTGGTAAGATGAAACAACTACACATGTGAAATTATTTACTCTGAAGTGAAGCTACTTTCTTTCATTGGAAAATGAAAGAAAATGGCAGTGTTTTTGCTCTTAAGAGGAATGATGGAAAATCTGGTAATAACATCCACTGATGTTAATCAATACTGGCAGGATGTCTTATTTGTGCTTAAAGTAGCTTACTTCATATTAATAGAGTACAATATCATGGACCTAAGTTTCTTGGATTCTTTTTACACATTTTATTTGTAATTATTCTTTACTATTATAAGGACCATCAACCAACAATTTAACTAAAACTGTGACTAAAATGATGTTTTTATATTATCTGGTGTCTCAAAAGCTGAATAAAGAAGCCTTTATAAATGTTGCCTTATGTTTCAAAATACAGGTGACATGCGCCTTCAACTTTTCAGTTCAATATAAATATAAATGTCTCTACTAAAGGTGCTGACATGAATGGGACTTGATTTTCCTAATGGAATAACTATCCTGATTGGATAGTTAAGTTTCTGGAAACATTAAAGAAACTTATGGAATAATGTATAGGTTTCAGACGTGATAATGGGTGGTTTGGGAAGCATATCAAAAAGGGGAATGAAAATAACGAAACCAAATTGTCTACACCTGGTGATATTTCAATTACATTCTCTCTCACCTGGGTTTACCAGGTGATTCATACAGTCTTGCTATTCAAATTATGGTCTATGGACAAGCAACAGATCTTATACCCTACCCCAGACCCACAGAATCAGAATCCGCATTTTAAAAAATTCCAGGTGATTCTTGTGTATATTAAAGAGTGCCAAGCAGGGACCTAGAGTTTCTGAATCATGGGGGCTCAAGGACTGAGAGGTCAGCTTCCTGATGCATTTGTAAAACTTTTAAATAAAAGGCAGACCAGACATAGGCTTCAGGAGTTAGGCTGAGACTACTTCCTGCTATAGCGAAACCACTGGCACTTTCATTTTCAGTTATAAGGGCTTTGATTATTTGTAAACAACAATGCCAATATCAGGTATAAATAATAGAGCTTAATATACAAGACTATGCTTGAGAACTGAAATTTTAAGATGAATAGCACCATCTACAAAATAAATTCTAAACTATGGATTATGTGTCCTAAAGTAGTAGGTAACAGGTACATATTAGGGCAGTTTCTGTGAGTGATTTAAAGAAAAGAAAATGTAGCTCACTGGTCGCTAAGTCGTTTCGTTCATGGCAGCAGACAGAGGCAAGAGGTCTAAGTCTAATAAGCCACATATGTGCCGTGCACTGGGGTCTTACCTGTTTGTACTCAGATTCTCTTCCAACCAATACCTGCAGAATGTAATTGACAGGGTCGCCTTTCATCGGTGGTACCGTCTCCCATAAAATTTCACATGTATTTCCTTCTAACTGTGTTACTCGAGGGGCTGAAATACAAATCCACATATCCAAGTTCAAAATTCAAAGTATGACATAAACAGTCACTATTTTAGCAGTACCAGTGAGAACCTAGAGAGAGTATTATGCCTCCCTGAGAGAGGAATTTGTCCAGCCTCCTAGAAAAACAGCAGAGCACCCTCTATGCAGAGAAGATACACTTGAGTTGAAAGCATTAGTGAAGAATCTTTTGCTCATTACTCTATTAATTACCGCTGGACTCAGTCACATGTGTGTCATTTTTTCCATGGCTATTGAGCACCTTCTATGATTAGGCTTGCACTAGATACTTGGGGGTGGGGTGTGTGTGTGTGTGTGTGTGCAAAAATGGATACAAAAAATTCTGCTTTGGAGGAAATTAAGATCTAGTTAAGGAGGGGAGAGCTTAGGATGCAATTAGAAAAGGAAACATAACATAAGGCAGATGAAAATGAGAGGAACAAGCCAGAGGTAGGGAGTTCCAGGGACGGCAAAGCCACAAATGTGAGTGTAAGGACAGTGTGAGGAGCAGGTGGCATCTGAGATAAGTCTCACAGAATGAGCAACACAGTCTTTCAAAACTGTTACCTTATATTTATTTTTTAGCTTATTTTTCACCTACTGGAATTGTCATTCTGGTTCAAATGGTAGGCATTTAAAATGTGATAAAATTTTAAGGTATTTTCTCATAGCATATACTTCTCTACAGTTTAAATCAGCATCTGATATTTTTCTATTAAGTATCTAAAACATGTAATTCCTCTCTCTGAATCCCTTTATTCCAAATTTCTAATTACACAATAATTAATTTTTAAAGACAGTTGTGAATACTTGCATTTCTGTACGATCTGTTTCAGAAGAAAGGTTCTCTTCAAAAAAAAGGTTGGAATTAGTTGGTAAAAACTCTAAGTAATTTATGGAAAAACTAAACAAGGAATCTTATCAGACTAAATAGTCCTCTGGCTAAGATAATTTCTTGAGTCCGAATGAGAGGGCAGGGCCTTGCATGAGGAAACAGTCCTTGAACTGCAGGTGCTATCAATTCAATGTTCTGTCTGCCACGAAATGAACGGCCACTAACAATCACCTTGAGAGATGTTAGAGATGGTGCCAGAAAGATCCATGAAACTTGCTAATTGGTAATGTGGCAAATTTCCCTTGTCACAACAAATCTATCAGCCACCTCATATTCAGCACTCTCTTCTATTTTGGTTAAAGGATGACAAGATACCAAGGACTGGAGCGTTTACAGCTCAAGGAACCCAGCAAGGCCTTGTGTGAGAATATCCATTTATAGTAGTTTCTTAGTCACATGAAGAAGAAATTGTCAAAGAGCTTCTGGACTGTTCAAGGGCAGGGAAGTAGAAGGTGTTTACCATAAAGAAGCCTGGGTGGAGCTACGGGAACCTTCACAGAAGCCTAACACCTCTGACCCAGGACTGCAGGTCCCCACTCTCCCATAATTGACTCAGTGTTCTGGTGGCAACTGACTTAGCCCCTCCATGTGGCAGTGGTGCATCACTGGCCTGCTCCTGGGGCCAGACACACATGGGAGCTTATTTACAGATTGTGCTCACTCCCTTACCCTCCCAAACAATAGAGTTCACCCTCACGTTTACCCATGTACAACTTCGCTCAGGTGGGCTGCTTATCTACCCATCAGCCTCGGGGGATTTCAGATGAAGCCACCAGCCATTCCCACCCTGCAAAGACAGGCAGCAAGGACCATCACAGGAGCCATGTTATCAGGAGGAGAAGCGGTCCAAGTTCAGGAACCTCCAAAGGGGCTGGGTTCTAGGCCCAATGCCAGGTGGCTAGGGCTGACTGTTGCTGTTTGCCCAGCTTTCCGAGTCAGCTGTGCAGAAGGCAGAACTGGAAGGAGTAGTATGTGGAATCCATTGAGTCAGTGAAGGAAGAACCCGGACAGTGTACCTTTTGCTCACTTGAGTTGGTGAAAGAACCACCCGGACGGGGCAGACAGTAAACTAGTCACTTAAAAATCTCAACGCAAATACTTGAGGGGATCTGAAGACACTGTTACTGCAGCTTTCCCTAGTGAGAGGTGAGGGTAGGGGGGAAGACAGTGCTGAGGTTGCCTATGTAGGCAGTCATGTGCTAAGCTGTCATAAATCTGTAATACCAGAAATTTACCCTCATTTCAAGCCCATTTCAAGCTTGGGTCTTTTTTTTGTCTATCTATCCTTGGAGGGGATGAGAATGTTTCACTACCAAATTATTGGCAGTAATCATATACACTTACATGAGAGAAGTCACTATTGATAGGCCCTTTAAGGCCTCTCATTTCCCCAGAGAACCCATTTTCTCACCGCCTCTTTTAGACTGTTCTTTTGATTCTATCTTGTGATATTAGAAATATTAGAATACATTCAAGGTTGCAGCTCCCTTGGCGCAAGGGGTTAAGAACCGCACTATGAAGCAATCCGCAGCCTCTGCAGCATGAGTTTGATCCCTGGCCGGCCAGGGAGAACCCTACATGGAGAGCAGACCTCTCCTGTCTCACCTGTTGCTCCCCTCAGCAGTATATTTCAGTCAACCCGCCTGTTCTGTTCCCTACTCTATCTCTGGTGAATCCTCCCCCCCCCCACCTCTGGCTTGTACCCCATAAATAAATAAATCTTAAAAAAAAAAAAAAAGAATACATTCAAGGTTAGATTCAAGCCTCCTACTCTTAAGTCTCAATAAATTTTATAATAAAGTATAGCAGAATACACTGTCTACAAACCTTTGATGGTGGGAGGGACACTCTTGGTTGTGTTGAAAGTGTAGGTTTCTGAGAAGGGACCTTCCCCAGCCTCGCTGGCTGCCTGGATTCTGAAGGAGTAGCATGTGGATTCCGTCAGTCTCTGAACTTTGTAGGTGTGACTGGGTCCTCTGTAGATTGAAACAAACCTACAGGAAGATGATGAATCCATTAAGCTACCTGAAATTTTATTAATGACAAGAAACTATAATGAAGCTAGTGGAGCAGTTTAGACCAATTTGGTAAGTACTTTTTATATAGTCATATTAATATTCAACCAGCTGCTATGTTATGGTTAAGTTTAATGTCTAAGATATATTTAAGAAAAACACCAATTAAAGCAGATATAGTGCTTAGAATGAAACTACCTTTAAATAGTCTAAATTCTAGAAATACCAGTTGTCCATGTCTTTATTAATAAAGACCAGAAATTTCAAATTTTTTGTAATGGTATAGTTTACAGAGTCTGAATGTGTTAATTTACCACCTAGAACTCTGGTTAATTTACTGGTTAATGAAGTAAATGTTAACTGAGCACTAGAGAAATAAAATGAGCTCTTTACTTGAATTTCCCAAATAACCAAGTATTTCCTAGAAAATTAATTTCCGAGCCCCATTCTTAAAATGATACAAAAATGTTAAAAATTATACATTTTTGACAAACTGTGTACAATGAAAATTAAATACTGTGTCCAGAATCATCCAAGTTCATCAAAATAACAGGAAATTAGCACAGGTGAGCATGACAGTTTAGAACGGCAGCTTTTGGATTTGAACCAGGATTATTCGTGCACCTCTCTGCTAATATTTCCATGTGATGTAAGAAGGCATGAAGATAAAAAATAAAGCTTTGCATTTCAAGGACTTTTCCCCATGGTCTTGAAAAATCAATATTTTCACAATGAACTGGATTATAATTAGAATTACAACATAGCTGTCATCATTTTCCTTTTATACTTAACTGTAAATATTTTGGAACTCACTCCCCTTTAGTTATCCAGGATTTTAAGTAGATTCAGGATTTGAACCTTTCTGGCATGAATACATGAGTTAATAATGCAAACACACGGCCTTGTGTGTTTGGTTTGTTGTCCCAGTTCCCAGGTTTTTATCACAGCCTGGAGATGATACGCTGTCTTCAGATACTGAGGAAGTCGGTCAATGATAGAATCATAGTTCAAAATTTCTGACTCTTAGGCCAATTTGGCCTAAGGGATAAGCAGAATTTATGCATTCATTTACCAAACATTTCTTGAACATCTGCTGGGTGTTAGGCTCTGTGTTTAGAGATGAATAAAACCTAACCCCTGTGTGAGCTGCTCCTGCGCGTGGGCAGGGTTTTCTGAAGAACAGTTTCTCAGGATGAATGAATGGAAAGATATAGACTTTTTTTTTTTTTTTTTTACAAAACCCATCAGAATTGATACTTATTTTAAAATATCCAAACTTTCATCAGCTTTTACAATTGAGATGCTAAGTTCTTCATTTCACAAATTTAATATTCCTCTATTTTGGTGTAAAAGGAACACTTTTTACTGAGGGCTGGACATTTTTTTAATTTCAGGGGAAGCCAGAGTCCAGACTGAAACCCACAAGCACCATGGCAACCTATTTAGCGTTCCTGACACATTACCGCCTTAATGAAGATCCCCTTGCTAATGCTAGAGGCAAACAGCTATTTATTAACTCAGCCTTACCTGGGCTACCATGTCTAGCTAGAGTAATTGCCCTTAATTTTACCAAAGAAGTCCTGGTTTAAGAAGCGATAGTGTTAGATTTTCATTACAAACTTGCAATGAAGCCTGGCTTTTAAAGGAGTTTGGAGAGGACTTACTTCAGTTCTGCTTTCCTGTTTTATCATATACTAATGACAGTATTTCTTTTAAAAATAAGTTCAATATGTATTTGTGCCTAGATTTAATTCTATATGTGGGCAGTAGCATTCACAGTCACAAATACATTTACAGAAGCAACTTCAGTACTCTTATTTTTGTAGTGAACAAATAGCATATCAAATTGAATAAATAGCATATCAAAATTTTTTTCTCTTTCCTAAAAATTTTTTATAAAAGACCAAGCTAATTTTAAAATTTATTAATAAGCCAGAGTTTTTAATGATAGAATATGCTAAATGTGCCAGGACAAAATAATTGAAGACTCCATGTTTTAAATGCAACCAAGGATTAGAACTTAGAGCACAGCTTTGTGATGAAGAGGATGACATTTTCCCTCCCCCTTGTATTTAGAGCCCCCGGGATCAGTGCTTGGACCCCACACATGTTCATGCATTCTAAGTGCTGGGGCATGAGTCACAGCCAGAGGCTGAAAAAGGAGTCCTGTTGTCCTGGAGGCCTGATCTGCACTGTATTAGGGTGCACTGTTCTAAGCTGGACGTGGGGCGTGATGGTGTAGTGAGATCCCTGGAAGGAAATGACTGAGAATGAGGGAGTGAAGAAGAACCTGAGCAGCTGAAATGCCTACATAATCAGCAGGAGATGCAAAAACTCTCACGAGACCTCATCCCTCGTTTGATTGCTGAGGACACACTGTGTGGGGAGTTTTTTTTTTCCTTGGTCACTCCTCTGGTCTACTCTACCTGTTGAAGACTGTACCATTTATTATTTATCTCCCTGTTTGCACCCCCACACTCCTGGTGGGAAAACGTGGAGCACAGGGACTTGGACCCAAGAAAACTGAACTTGACTCTCAGCCCTGTGACTCACTGCCAAATTACTCACCCTGCTAAGCTGAAGTTTCTCCCATCTGCAAAACACAGACAGCATCTACTTTATGGGCTGTTTTAAGTGTCAAAAGCAGATGTAACAAAGATAACAACAGAGGAAGTTCCTTACTTCACTCCTAAGAGGAGTAAGTAACAATTAACAGGAGGGATGCTATATCCAGAGTGTCCAGCAGTTCATGGTAAAACTGAAGCACCCCTTGCATTTCAGAAACCAACAAAGACTGAACCAGAGGGTATGCAGAGGAGATTCATGGTTCAGTGTGTGGGAGGTGGGTGCAAAGAAATGTGTGGAGGCTTTAGTCAGGGGCACAGGCAGAGATGACAGGCTACCAACTCTGCCAGGGGCTTTGGGGAAGGGAGAATGGAAATGATGTGGAGGCACACACCTTTCATCTAGGTGAAGCCCACAAGGAGGAGTTAGGGTGCTCCACAATGGTAGGGGCCCAGTTAAGGAGGATAGCAGATAAGATTCTGTAGACTATACTTTCCCTCTCTCACCTGGAGACTAGTACTGATGATGTGACTACATTGACAGAGACAGACTACTGAATCTCAGATCCAAGAAAGGAAAATATTGGCAGTGCTAAAAACACAAGCCAGCTCACAGTAATATTTCCCCCCCAACTTTCATAACATTTGCAATAGTTACTGGGCTACTCAATGCAACGTACCCAACTCTCCTACTTGCCCCCTGCTGCTGATATGGCAACTGCAAATACAGGCTTTCGGACCTACAGAAGGCAGCAGACACCAAAATAAATAAATAAACAAACAAACAAATAAATAAATAGAAATAAAGCTACAGTGCCACCCGCTGGAAAATTAAAAGTAGTTCGACTTTCCAAATTATTAATCCAGATATTAAAACAAAAACAAAACAAGCAAAACAAGGACATTTTAAAAAGCAAAATAGGTAGACAAAAAAATTATGACATATAGCAACTTGAGACTTCAGAGAAATATGACATCACAGGGAGCAAATCATTCTCCCGAATCCAACCACAAAGACATGGAAGATCATATCTCTGTATCAGATAGAAAATTCAAAATTTCAATGATAAACTCAGAGATAGAATGCTCAGAAAGGGAAGTCTAAGCAACAGAAGAGAACCTAGAAAAGCAAATCAAGGAGATACAAAACTCAGAAAAACAAATTGAGTTTAGAAATAAAATTAATGAACAGAAGTTAAAAAACTGAAAGTTTAAATAAGAAAATAACAGATTTTGGAATGCAAAGAACTTAATGAGGTTGATAGCTGGAATAAGCTATGGAAGCAGAATAAATGAAGGAACAAATCACTGCATTGTAGTAAAGTATAAATGATTCAGGTGGAAAAGAAATAACATTGATTAGAAATCAATCAAAAGAAGAAAGAGGGTAAAACCACAAGTTTGTAGAGAATAAATTATATGCTACTGAATAATTATTGGTTCATTAGGAAATAAAAGGTTAAATAAAATACCTAGAGATGAATGAAATTGACTTATCAGAACCTATAAGATGCAGCAAAAGCAGTATTAAGAAGAGTGCTTACAGCAATACCTTCAGCAAGCAAGAATAATCAGCAAAAAATCTAAGCCCACACCTAGATGAACTAGAAAAAGAAGAAAAAGCAAAGCCAAAGTCAGTAGACTGAAGGAAACAGTAAAAATTAGAGATACATTAACAAAATATTTTTAAAAGTCCCCCCCAAAACCCCCCCCAAAACTAAGACCTGGTTCTTTGAAAGAGATTAAGAAAATAGACAAACCTTTGCCAGAATATAAAGGAGAAATTACAACTGCAAAATCAGAAACAAGAGAAGTTACAACAGATGTCAAAGAAATAAAAAGAATCTTACGAGAGTATTATGAACAACTATATTGCAACAAATAGAAATGCACACATTCTTAGAAATATGTAACAGTGCGAGACTGAATTAGGTAGACTCAGACCCATCATGAATGAGGAAATTGAAACAGTAACCAAAAATCCCCAAAACCAAAAGCACAGGACCATATGGCTTCACTAGTGAATTCTAGCAAACTTTCAAAGACTACATGTTCTTCACAAATTCTTCCATAAAATGAAAAGGAAATAAACCTTCCATATTATATGAAGCCATATTTACCTGGGTTCTAAAAGCAGACAAACACATCACAAAAAAAAGAAAACCACAGACCAATATCTTCGATGAATATCGATGTAAAAATCTTCAATAAAGTACTAGCATACTAAATTTTAAAATAATTACAAGAATCATAAACCATAATAAAATGGGATTTATTCCAAGAATGCAAGGATGGTTCAACATCAGCAAACCAATAAACATGATACACACAATAAAAGGAAGGATAAAAATCATATGATCTTCCCAACAGATGCAGAAAAATCATTTGACAAGATTCAACTTTATGATGAAAACTGTCCACAAAAGGGAGAACATAAAAAAATAGACCATCTAAGACAAAAGCACAGTAAACACGATGGCAAAAAACTGAAAGTTTTTCCTTCATGATAAGGAACAAGAAAAGAATAGCCACTCATTACTATTATAGTGTTAGAGATCCCAGCAAGAGCAATCAGACTAAAAAAGGGTATAAAGCAGCAGCCTTTCTGCCTGCCTGTGCCTAAGCACATGCTCCTCATCACCAACTTTCTCCCTTTGCAGGGTAGCAGGTCTCTGGCCCACCTGTGACCACGCTGGTGCTTCTCTTCACTGACTTCCTCCCTGTACAAAGCAGCAGAGGCAGCTCTTCGCCCAAGGTTGTCAGCCTATGACTGTGCAGGCTTCTTTTCTAACAAACTTGTCCCTTTTATGGGCAGCTCTTACCGCCAGCTTGTGCCTGTACACGTGTTTTTTTTTTTAAATATTTATTTTGTAGAATAACTGGGGTGTAGGCCAGTGGTGCAGGGTGTGAGAGGATTCATTAGAGACAGAATGGGCAGAATAGGCAGATCTACTGAAATAAACTGCCAAGGGGGGGCAGCAGATAAGACAGGAGAGGTCTGCAGTGCCTTATGTGGTTAGCCTCTGGGCTGGGACTGAACTCAGGCCTAGCGGTGATAATGCTGAGACTTAACCCTTAGGCCACCAGGAAGGCTCCCTGTGCGAGTGTTAGTTATTCTTTTCTCCCTTTTTATAATAAACCTGTTCTTTTGGATATTAAAAAAAAGGATATAAAAGGCATCCTAATTGGAAGGGAAAAAGTAAAACTATCACTATTTGCAGATGACATTAAATTACATGCAGAAAATTCCAAAGACTACAGTAAAAAGCTATTAGGAATAACAAATACAGTAAAGTGCAGGTTTCAAAATATACAAAATTCTATTGTTTTTTTATGCAAATATGAACAGAAAGAAAAGCTTTCTAACAGAATCTAATTTCATTAGTTTTATTAGAACAGAAAATAATTTCATTTACAATTGCATCAAAGAGAAATAAATGTGTTTGATAAAATTTAATCAGAGAAGTAACACACCTGACACAGACATGAAAATGTATATTCTGTGATCATGGATCAGAAGAATTAACATTGCTAACATGGCTACAGTACCTAAAGCAATAAACAGATCTAATGCAATACCTAAAAACATCCCGAAGGTAATCTTCACAAAAATACAACAACAAAAATGTGAAATTTTTTAACTACAAAAGATCCTAAATAGCAAAATCACTCCTGAGGAAAACAGAGCAAAAATGGTTATCACACTCCCTGACTTAAAACTATACTACAAGGTGACAGTAAATAAAACAGCTTAATAATGGAATAAAAACAGATACACAGATAAATGGAAAAGAATTGAGAGTCCAGAAATAAAACCACATATATGTACACAACTAATTTATGTCATAAATTTCTTGCTCCATTGGAATTTCTCAGCTACTATAAATGATACTTCAATAAACATGGGGGTGCATGTATCTCCCTGAATTAGTAGTTTGTATCCGGGTGGTAAGTACCCAAAGTAGGATAAATGAATTATACAGAATTCCTATTGTTAATTTTTTGAGAAATCTCCACACCACTTTGTATAATGGCTGTACCAATTTACATTTCTATCAACAGTGTATAAGAATCTCCACATCCCCCCCAACATTTGTTGTTTGTCTCTTGGATAATAGCCATTCTTACAAGTGTGAGGTGATAGCTTATTGGTGTTCTGATCTGCATTTCCCTAACAATAAGAGATGATGGATCATCTTTTCATGTGCCTATTGAATCTCCACATGTCACCTTTAAAGAAGTGTCTATTCAGATCCTCTGCCCATTTTTTATATCAGATTCTTTTTATTGAGTTTTATGAGTTCTACATATATATTGGCTATTAACCCCTTGTCAAATATATGATGTGCAAATATCTTCTTCCACTCTATAGAATGTCTTCATTTTTATGCAGATTTCTTTCTCTCTTTGTTTCATGTAATTCTGTTTGTCTTTGTTGTTTCTCTTCCTGTCAGAGTTGAGTCCTCAAACACATATATAAGACAGATAGCAAGGAGTACATCACCTATACTATCTTCAGTGTATTTTATGATTTCATGATTTACATGCAAATCTTTACTTCATTTTGAGTCAATTTTTGTGTGTGCTGCCAGGTAGTAATCTAGTTTAATTCTTTTACATGTGGCTATCCAGTTTGCCCAACACCATTTATTGAAGAGAATTTCCTTGCTCCACTGGAAACTCTAGGCATTTTTGTCATAAATTAGCTAACTCTGGGAAACAATCTAAGAGAAGACATCCTTCTCACATACATCCCCGTAGGCTTTCTGTGTTGGAGAGAAAGCCACGCAGGAGAGCACTACCCACTCTGTCCTGCTGAATGCCACAAGAGCTGCTGCTGAAACAGATGAAGGTGGGAGCAGAGGGCCTGTACAAGCTGCTCATTAATGGAAATTTGGGCATTTTTACTTAGAGAAAGGAAAACTGGGGAGAAATGCTCTTTTCTACTAAAAATATTTACTTGGAAGGAGAAATATAAACAAAGCAGAGACTGGCTGGGTCACTGAAAGCTTACAGGCGAAATGAATTCTCTATGGCTCTGTCCCCAAATTGCTTCAGCTTTGACAGTAATGTCTTGTTGAAACTAAGCACTCTAAAGGTAATAAGCACACATGGATTTTAGTGCTGGTGATTTATTACTGATTTTTAAGAGTTCTACCTATATATAAGTATGAAAACAACTGCTTATTCTGCTTGCCTGTCAGGACACTCACTCCAAGGGGATACAAAGATCTCGACAACAGTGCAGTCTGTTATCTTCACTATGAGCTTGAATGAGGAGATAATTCTTAAGGCTGAGTTCACCTGGAAGGATTTTATGAGCTCCAAATAAAAGGATTAAACACATTCTATGAGTCCTTATAAGTACATATTAGGGAGGCGAAAACAAAAGATTCTTGACATTGTCAAGAAATTCCAGGGGAAAGCTATGCTTTTAAGTTTAGTATTTTATTTTTTACTTTTATTTATTTATTTTTTAAGATTTATTTATTTATTTATTTATTTATTTATTTATTTATACAAGCACTGGGTACAGTCAGAAGCGCGGGAGGGTGAGAGAAGTCACCAGAGCCAGAGGGGAGAGAAGAGTAGGCAGAGTGATGAAATATGAAATATTTCAGAGTGATGAAATATACTGCTGAGGGGAGCAGCGGGCGGCAGAAGAGGTCTGCGCACCATGTGGGACCCTCACCAGGTGGCCGGGGATCGAACCAGGGCTGCAGAGGCTGCGGGCGCTCAACTGCTGTGCCACTGGGGAGGCCTCTTAAGTTCAGTATTTTAGACTTTATCATCGTGAAAGATGACTTTTTGGGGCACTAATGTTCAACTGGGGAAGAAATTCAGATAAGTTGTAGCTTTAAATGTTCCTTTATTTTAAATCCTTTTAGAGGGAAATGATGCTTTATAAAGAATTTCAAAATCTGCTTATTTAAAACAGCTTTGCTCAGAAACACCCAATAGTACTTTGAATGAAGAGCTTACAAAGGTTTTTGTTTACTACCTTGTTGCTGTCTTGTAATACTAGGCCCACTGTAGGCTAACAGCAGCTCATTAGTATTAACTCTTCAGAATGATCTAACTTGCTGACCTAACATGGCCTGTCATCTACTAACGGTTGTAAATGGCACCCTTCAAAATACATTTCACAATATCACAAACCAAAGCTGTCATAAATGCTGTATAGTTATATTCCTTAACAAAGACACCTGTGGTCACCCTGGGGTCCATGTATATTGCATGGTGTGTGAATTTTCTGTTACTGATGTGATGAATGGAAATAGAGGATGTTCAAAACAGAAATGCATGTGTCCTCACTCCACCGAGAACACGGAGTCCTGCCATTTCTATGAAGAGCAGATGAAAGCAGGTGGAATGATCTGAGGACACCCGAGGCAGGGAAGGTGCATTACCTAAACTGGTTGTGAGGTTTGAGGGCATCTCAGCTTGTACCCTGACCCCAAAACTGCCAAGAGCAATTTCCAAAAGACTAACGAGCAAAGGGGTTAACTTTCCTACCTTATTCCCCTAGGTGAATATAGACCTTTGGCTTGTGAGTGATCAAGCTGTAATACTTTTCAGCTCTTGGGTTGAATTTACATGCTCCTTTTCTAAGAGATAAGTCACTATAGCTGCTGCCGATGGAAGAAATGCTTTACACAGATTCAAAGCAAATTCCTATTTTCAACCTTTTTGTTTAAATGGCACTTAAATACTGATATGTTTTTAAAATATATTTACTTATATTTGAAGAAAGGATGACTAGAGTGTCTAAGACCATCTGAGAACCTCGAAATCTCCCACTTTTATACTTAGCTTTCAAATACACAGTAAATCTCATCTTCAAGGATTAAAGCAGAGATATGACACACCCATCAAGAAACACAATTGCCTTCCAGGGATTGAAAGTGATGTAAAAACACCATTTATCCACTAGCGTGATCAGTGATTTGAGACTACTTCATAGAAACAAAGGAAACTCACACGTGCCTTACCGCTATTTCATTTACGTCAGCAATATGCTGAGAAATAGAAGCCCGAGCTTGCTCTATAATAGGCAAGATAGTAGGAGAATTCACTCCTCACCTAGTGCTCATATACCCCAGACACTTTTAACAGTTGTCCAGTATGTTGTTTTTTTTTTTTTTTAGGAATTCTTTATAAAGGTTATTTTCTAATCCCTTTAACAGCAAACAAGTAGTCATATTGTGCATATTACAAAGCCCCTCAATTTTTCTGGCTGAAAAAAAAAGTGTCCCAAGTACAAAGGCTGAGTTAATGGAGAGCAAGTAATAATTATCCCCTCTGTTAGATCCCTCTCTCCCACCCTCTTTTTCTTGCAGTCTTGCTTTAAAATGCTTGGGTTGTCTGACGAAACCTGAACAACAGATTAACCACAAATGCATTCCTGGAATCTAAGTTCCTCTGGCATCAGTATTGTGTACAATTATCGGGAACATGGACCCCTGAGGGTCAGAATGAGAATCAGCATCAACTGAAATTCTGTTAGGGCAGCACAGCACTTCATTTCAGTAATACAGACAAATGCATACTCAAATCATTGGCACAGCAGCACAGCCTTAAAATGCATGAATTGATCTTGTTATTCTAATCCCTGTATTAGGTGAAAGCAGTATTATCAAAATGTTTACTTTGGGTATATATTTATCTTGCGTGCACAGAAACCAGACATTAGATCTTTTGTGTTAGAAATTTTAAGAAAAAAACAGACTTAATCACTCTATGACCAAATAAATCTAAATTTTGCTTTTCATTGAAATTAAATAAAGTATTTGTGCTGTCTGCTCACTGTTTCATTTTAATTTGTTTTCTCAGCAAGATAAGCTCCTTATAGGTAGGACACATACTCATAAGACTAGCACACATTGCAGTAATTCAGGAAAAAACTGCTGATTAAATGATCATAATCTAATTGCCAGAGATAAACAGTCCTATAAATACAAAGCACCGCTGCTACATAAATATGTATTTGGTGACCTTGAATTGGGAACCCTGTGGGTCAGAAGTACATGGGAAATACATGTCTGTTGAAGGGGGAAAAAAAACTTTCAACATAGCAAGTTCAGGTGATCTAGATGAATTCTCAGCAAGAATTTGGGCAAGAACCTCTATTGAGGTCACTTCTACTTAAATGAAATAGTTCCCAAATTAACAAAACAAGAATAGAAAGTCTTTTCTTGGAAAAAAGACCCAGGTCACATGTCTGTGCTTTGGAGTTTGTCCTTAGTTTCTCTCTTATCCTGAGTTCTTATTACTAGCATTCTAAGACTCTCTTGCATAAGATCTTAAGATTGGAACTCTTTTAAGACTCACCCAACCTGTTGTGTTCTCTAAGAAGCCTTCTCTGTTCATATAAGTTTAAGCCTACAATAAAAGTCCTTCTCACTTTCCTTCATACTCTGCATATTTAAGTCTTTAAGCCTTCTGCATCATGATTTGCTTGAATGTATCTGTATATTCTACCCACCTCACACAAGACTGTGAGTTCCATAGGCAGAGATTGATTCTGGCCTTCTTTGTCTATCTAATATTCAAGCATGGTCCTTTCTTTTTATGAATAAAACAGTTCAAATCAATTCAACTTACCAAATATAATCTTATTTTTTCACCTAGATGGTGGAAGGCTTTGATAGAAATCCTATCATAGGGAATTTTTCACTTTTATTCAGGAAAACTAAATGTAGATAAATCTCACAATGTCTGGTACTTTGTAGGTGCTTAATACAAAGATTCCCTTTAGAAAGTTTCAAAATATATTTTTGGTCAAACATTCTATTTAGAAATCTCTGGGTAATATCAGAATCTATAAGTGAAAGGTGTGTATACATACACACACACACACACACACACACATACACACACACACTGTTAAAAACAGAGGCTAAAATATGAAGGAAAAAAGAGATAAGATGCACGCACACACACAGAGGATTTTGCTCCCAAATATCTAGAGATCTGGATCTCCCCTGGTGGCACATGGTTGAGTGCTGGGCTGCGAAGCTGCCCGCAGCCTTTGTAGCGCCAGTTCGATCCCTGGCCGCCAGGCGAGGGTCCCACATGGTGTGCAGACCTCTCCTGCCATGCCCGCTGCTCCCCTCAGCAGTGGGTTTCATCAGTCTGCCTGTTCTGTTCCCCGCTCTGGCTCTGGTGAATTCTCTCACCCTCCTGTGCTTCTGACTGTACCCAGTGCTTGTATAAACAAACAAACAAACAAATAAATAAATCTAGAGATCTGATGCTTTATGGTGAAAAAGTATCTCAGAGTTTATCTTTTACTTCAACCCCTTTATTTTATGGATGAGAAAAAAATGGGAACAATGACTTAGTGGCCAAAATTAACTATTTAACCTGATATTTACTAAGCAAGAAGTTATTTTCACTGCACTTCTGTTGCAAAATGTTTTAAGACTAAGATTATTTTCAAAATTGATTAGAACACTGTATAATGCAACATCAGTAGCTTGCCTTTCAAATGCTAAAGGTGAGTGACGAGTATGAAGTGTTCATGGCAAAAGAAATAAAGAAAGCCGAGAACGCAAATGCAAATCACAAATCTATTTCTGGCTCTCACCTTGGCTACAAGCAAGATATATATTTTTTGCCACATCCATAATAAGAACTTAAGACTAATAAAATTGATGCTTATGCTAACAAATATGTGAGCACTTTTCTGAGAGCCATAAATAGAAACCATTCTAACAACAAGTTCAAAGCTACAGATCTGGGAAAAGATACTGTTCCTTTCAACTGGGTTAGCTGTGTCCACGTCCTAAAAAACCTCAAGGGGACTAAAACTGACAAAAGACTACACCATATAATTCAAATTGCTTCTTTGTGATCATCATGCATCACTTTTCAAATCTAAAGGCTTGAATTCAAGGGACCATTCATTACAGTTCAGTTTCAAGACACTAAGGAAGGTCATCTTCAAACTCAAATCAGGCCAAGTCTTATCCTATTAAATCTGAGGAAGATCATTCCACAAACAGAATGCGAATTTATTGTGCTCTAAATTGCTATCACTCTAATAACTTTTTGAGAACACTGACAAATCTAATTTAAAAAGATAAATCTGAACTCTAGCTCATAAAATTAAGAAAAATACTGTTCCTAATAGTAAGTTGCCTTAAATTGCCATTTCAATTTAGGCAAGACATTTACTTGATTAACAAGACTAGCCTTGGGTTATTTTCCCCCAAAGACAGAGTATATATTGATACCAGATTTTGCACTGTTTTCTGTCTGGTGTATTTAAATATCTCATGAAAGAACAAACTCAGATGAGTGGTCATGGAAAGTTTTTGTTCTGAGCATTAGCACCATTCTCCATACAAACCACAGGGTAGACGAGGCCCGGGAGTAGAGTCATCTGCACTGGGAGTCAGGAGGTAGCAGCTTTGATCTCAATTCTGCCACCAACTTTGACTACATTTTTGGTCTTATCATTTTTAAAGCAGTATAAACAGAAGAAACTCTCTAAGGAAGGTTCTTTCTACCTCCAATGGAAGTGAAGAGCTCAGGAAAAAATGAAAAGACTTGCTTATGAATTCCCCCAAAGGCTAGTTTTATAATTTTTTTTTTCCATTTTTCTGTTAGTCCACAATTTCTGCTCTTGTCAGTGCTCTCCAGTGGCAAACAGTTCCCTACCCGTAAAACAATGAGCCAGTGAAAGGGTGAATACGCTTGTCTAAGAGTATGAACTGAGTCTCTGAACCTACCAAAAGAAATCTTACATTCTGTGTGCTTTCTATATACTAGGGCTAGTTTCCAGTAGGAAAATCATTTTTTGTTCTTCTGCAGGCAAACTACTAGATTTGTCAGGTCCTTCAAAGTCAATTGCACAATCATCAGTTTGGAAAAAAGCAGTTCCTGATCTTTAGAACTGGAGGGTCTCTGCCTCCTCCAAACTTCCAGGGCATTTCCTGCAATGGAACTATTGTTCTATGACAATCTGTGGGTCGATCTTATGCTCCTGGAGGATGGTGCTGGTTCTTTCCTGTCTCCATAGAAGGCCCAAGTGAAACAGCACCTTCCACATAGCAGAACTTCATTGCACTGAAATAAGCGAAGACACTCCAGTACAGAGTTGGGGACAGTGAACAGGGGCTTCTGTGCTGACTAGAACCACTTTCCCAAGTAAAGGGACAAAATACTATAGTGCCCAAAGTGACAGAACTAATTCTATGCCAACAGTGGCTTTGTGCATCCGCAGGTATGCCGTAAGTCCAGCCGGTTGTCTTAGTTTTACTCCCTCCCCTTCCTGACTTCTCTGATTTGGGCTTTTGGTAACAGAACACTGTATCATTAGTTTCTGCTCTTCACTTGAATTATTCCTAAATACAGTTCAGTTGCCATCTTCTGATTGACCATTTTCAGAGAAAATGAAGTTAGGTTAAATAAATACTATGTAAAAGGATGGATATGATTTCTGTAGCCAAGAGTGTTTCCTGGGCATGGAGTCTTATAAAGAATGTTATTTGCTCTGGTTAATTTGATATTGCATTGCCCATAGTTACAGAGTACTATTCCCATCTGTACACCACCACAGCTATTTCAGACTGGTAAACATGTTTGTCTTGATGGTTACTGAATAATTTAAAGAGGTAACATCTCTTCCTGAGTCTTATTTCCTTCAGCACTCATGACTAATATAACACTGTTACAAGTAACGCTGTTACTTGAATTTGACAATTTTCTTTTTAGATAATTTCTCTCCTTTATTTGATTTTATGAAAGAAAAAACAAACACATATATTATCACAGCAGGGAAACCAGGATCTTTAGAATGTTCGTTGAGAAATTTCAAATTGAAAATGGAGGATATAATTGAGTACACAATGCAGGACCCAAATACATGGGAAATCTTTCAACGAGGAGGAAGAACATTTTAAAGACAACCCCCAACCCCCTTACCGTTTGTTTCTGTCTTCCAGCTGCAGTGTGTACACCATGTCATCAGCAGCATGCGTTTTGGAGTTGCTGTCTCCCCATTTCAGCTTCAGGCTCTGAGGCCCGGCTGCAGCACACTCGAGCCTAGGAGGCAAGGGTGGTAATGGCCGAGTTTTTGCTTTAATGAACTCACTAAATGGTCCAGCTCCAATTTCATTTATGGCCTGAATTCTGATCCTGAAAAAGGCAAAAAATACAAATATTGCAGGTTTAAAAAACTGATTCCTCATTGAAATGAACATTGTTTGGAGTAATTCTTACTTGCCCTTAGAGTGGTTATCATGGAAAAAAGAAAAACAAATTGAAGTAATTTAAGACAAATTGAGAATTAGGTAGCTTTAGGCCAAATTATACTCTCTGCTCCAGAAAGAGGAGAAAACCAACAGCCCATTATTAAGATACCCTTAGTTCTTTAATTAAAAAGGGAGGGAGGCCACTGTCTGAGGGACCGCATCTTGAAGATGTGCTTTAATATTTTGTTCTAGTCACCCTTCAGCTGCCTCAAAGTCAGTTTTGGAAGTAGGCCAAGGAGAATAAATGATATGGAAGAAATACATCTCCTTCAGAGGTCCAAAAACAAAAGAAACCAACTCTTCAACAGGGCATTTCTCTCTCCTCTTACTAGCCTCAGGTCCCATCTCCACAGTTCTTATCACAGCTGAGCATGCAGACAGTGCTGGTGAGCAAGTGCCTTTCAGATGTAATGAAAATATATTAACACTTTCCTCATGGTCTAGGAATTTTAAAATAGTGAAACTATATATATAAAACTATATATAAAAATGATATCCTATTATTATTCCTTTTCTCATTCTTTTATCTTCTTACTAGTTAATTAACACAGTTGGCCATTAAACAGCACACTGATGGCAATGTTTCATCCTCGTCCTTGGCAACCATTCCTGCAGTGACTGCATATTCTTAAAGCTGGGACTTCCTTTCCTCTTCTGTACAATACTTCCTACAATTCTGTTCTTTCAATAACCTCACACAATTTTGCAGCTTACCCTACTCTAAGACCACTCCAGGTCTGTATCCCTCTAGTTCCTTCATAACCTGTTACCAAGCCTCCAGGGGAAATACCACCCAAACACCCTGGTAGGCACACAGGCACCTTACTGAATTGACGAGAGTGATGTCACTAGTTCTGAAAGGTTCAACATTAAAACCTGATTTGAAATCAAAAGCAATGTTTCCTAACAAATGATAACAAAAAACACCGCCCAAGAGATAAATTCTTAGGCAACAGGTCAGCTAAAATATTCTTACAATGTAGCTATTAACAACTATTATTACTTATACTTAAGTAGAAATTATCAATACGTATGTAGGAAATATCATTTAGATATTCAATACCTAAATTTATCATGTGACCTCAAATTAAAATTCTTCAAACTTAAAGATCATGTAATTCAGCAAGTCAATCTAATAATATGACTGTAGGTTGTTAAGAAGAAAAAAAAAAAACAGGTTAATTCCAGGTGAGAGAGAGTAAAGCACATTCTACCTTACTCTCCCACTGAATAAGGTAATTAATTAAACTTGAATAAAACAAATTCAGCAACTACTTAAGAACTCCAAAAAGTAAACAATAGCTGGAGGATATGGGGAAAAATATGCAGCATCATCATGCCAGTAGTGAGCTTACTATTTCCCCCTTCCATTATCTTCTAGGCTGGACTCCAGGCAGCCTGGTATCCCAGAGTGGTCATCTGCATTGCTGAAGGGAGTCCTCTGAAAGCTCAGAGTGAAAAGGGAAAATCTCTTACCCTCTCTCCTTTTTCTACATTCTCTCATTATCCAGACCATAGCCAATCCCAGCATATTAATAACCATATCAATTGATGCAGAAAAAGCATTTAATAAAAGTTCTCAGTAAATTAGGGATAGAGAGAACTTTCTCAACCTGAAAAGGGCATCTATGGAAATACATATAGCTGACAACATAATCAATGGTGAAAAGATTGCTATTCATCATGTCCTAGAAATTCTAGCCAGTAGGGAAAAAAGGGACAAGAAAGAAAGAAATGAAATATAAAACATTGTTGAAAATATTAAAGAAAACCTAAATAGAGACATACAGTGTTCATGAATTGGAAGACTCAACACAGCAAAAATGTCAATTCCCTCAAATGGATTTATAGATGTAATGCAATTTTAATAATATTTCAGCAAGATTCTTCTCAGTAGATAAAGGTAAGTTGATTCTAAAAGGAAAGGCAAAGGAACTAAAATTGCCAATACAAACTTGAGAAATAAGGATAAAGTTGGAAGAATCACACAACCTGATTTAGGTCTTACTATAAAGTTACAGTAATCTAGACAGTGTGGTATTGGTAAAGAGACAGACACACAGATCAATAAAACAGAATAGAGACTCCAGAAATAGATCTGCACAAATATAACCGATTGATTTTTTGACAAATGTGCAAAAATAATTCAATGAGAAAGAAAAGTGTTTTCAACCAATGGTGTAAGTCTCAATCTAAACTTCACCTCTTAAAAGAACTTAATCCAAAATGGATTGTAGATCTAGACTTACATATAAAATACAAAACTTTAAAGAAGAAAACAGGAGAAAATATGTTACCTAGAATTAGGTAAAAACTTTTTAGAAATGATGTAAAAAGCATGATCTATAAAAGAAATGGAAAAATAGACTTCATCAAAATTAAAAATTTTTGCTATTTTTATACTATTATATTTAATACTACTTTAATACTATCATATTAGAAAATAAATATAATATTATATTAATACCCTTAAGGAAGAAAAAACCCATGATTATATCAGGGAATGAAGACAAGCTATAGACTGGGAGAGAATGTGTGTCAAGGAATCATATCCAGAATGTATAAAGACCTTTCAAAACTCAACAGTAAGAAAACAAAAACAATTAAAAACTGGGCAAAAGACAAGATCAGACATTATACCAAAGAGAGTATATATAAGGCAAATAATCACATGAAAAGATGTTCAATATCATTAGCCATTAGGGAAATGCAAAATAAAACTACAATGAGCTAGCACTATGTCTCTACTACAATGGCTAAAATAGAAAATATTTCATACCATGCTGGTAAGGGATAAAGAACAACCGAACCCTCATATTTTGCTGGTGAGAATGTAAAATGATACAGCCATCTTGGAAGTTTCTTGACAAAGTTTCTAAAAAGGTTACATATACTTAGCATATGACCCAGCATATCTTGGGTTTTCTTCGAGATAAAATAAAATTTATGTTCTCGCAAATACTGATACACAAATGTTTATAGAAGCTATATTCATAATGATCAGGCTAACATTGAAAGATTAAAATAAACTCTTGCCTACCAACATGAGTCTTATAAAGTAACTTTATGGTAGTAATACCTTTTTCTATGATTGAAAAGTAAGACATTTTTCTGCAACCGAAGAGGAAAAATCCTTTTTAAAAGATGGTCATCATAGTAGTAGAAATTAATGGCCTCTCTCTTTTCTCAGGAAAAGGGAATTAAGTCAGACATCAATCTCTTTCTTTCTTCAATGGTATAACAAATTTCCTCACCTACAAGGTTTATACAAAGGTCCTTCTAGGGTCTGAACTGCCACCCCTACCTTTTATTCTAGAAAATAAAGGTATCCTTAGAGTCTCACAGACCAAGATGTTTATTTCCATCGGCCTAGTCTTTCAGAGCCAAGTTCACCTTGCATTCCATGGGATCCTACTGCTTTGGTCAGTGCAGACCATATTGTCCTTAGCTATGTTAATAACAAAAGAGAGGTAATTAATGGGTTGCTTAAGACTGTCCTATTCCAGAAAAATAAGTATTACGAGATCTAAATGATCTAAAATTTTAAAAATAGTTTATAAAATTCAAGCATCAAAGTGCAAAAAACCCACAGATTTAATGTATGATTTCTTTTGTAAATTGATCTATTTTCTCAAAGTCTCCACAATGAACTGCTAGGTTTTGGATTCCTTATATCTGTGACTCCATGGTTCTCTGAGCATTTACTGAGGAGTATTTGGTGGGCATATAATTATAGCCTTAAATACATACACACACACACACACACACACCACCACCACCACCACAAAATAACAACTATAACAAGAATACTAAAGTAGCAATTTAACTGTCCTTAGCAGCATAGCCTCTGAAATCATCATCACTTTGATGACCTTGAACAAATCATCTACCACTTTTAAGTAACAGTTTCCTTATCTAAGAATGGGGATCGTAATATTTTTGCTGTACTTATAAACAAGATTAAGTTACAATAGGGATATGGAAAGCACTTCCTATTTATTAATTTTTAGTATTTTTGAGTTTATCATACAACCAGAAAATGATCCGAGGAGGGGCAAAAGCATGTGGGTGAACTTAAAAGCACTGATTTATGGAGGTATTACTCTTACGCTGCCTCGTGAGCTGTCATTTCTTGCAATGGTGAAGAAAACATGTTGGGGTGCATGAGGAGTGACTGGACACACAAACATAAGTCTTCATTTCAGCTGCATTATTACCAAAAACTTTGTAACTTGAGCACATTGCTGATGACATCTATTCATTTCCTTCGCCTCAATTTTGGCCAAGGACCCAGCAACAGCAAAAAGGACTGAATTTTTAAACCATCCTTAGAAGGTGAAGGTGTGACAAAGAGCTTGGGAAGAGACAGAAGTGATAACCACCACCACAACACCAAGCATTTGCTCTGTTCAAGGACTACGCTGTGTCCTAGGAACTAGTGTTTTTTCCTTGCTTTTAGAGACAAAGAAACTGAAGTTAACTGCAGAGATTAAATAAGTCAGACTAAATGGCACAGTGGCTACTCATTTTGAAATGTAAGTTTGATATGTACAATATTATCTCTGATTTCTACCCTGACTCCATGAAATAGGAACTACTATTATACAAGTAAAGCAACTGAGGCCCCTCTAGCTTCTGTCATTTGCTCTGCTCTATCCAGCAGAAGCAGGTCAGACCTTGTTGTGACCTAGTGCTTGTTAAACTCAAGTGTTTGTGTATTCTGGCAAACCATACTTTCCAAGCAATAATATGGGTTGAACAAGGCTACAAATCCAATCAAAAGATAATTTTAATTTGATTACTATTTCAGCTCAACAACTTTATTTTGCCAATAAAATAGACATTTAGAATAGTCAAGAAATTTATTTTCACATATTTAAACAACTTTTGGTTCTGATATCAGCTACTTTGATTTTACGATGTTCCCTCAGATTTTAAGCAATGTTTTAACAAAAACACATCTTGACTCAGGAAGAAAAAAAAAAAGTGGAAAACATTTACTATTCCAGCTATGCAATGAACTAACTAGTCCTACGGATAAAGTAATCCTCAAAACAGACTGAAGAGCTGACAAAATGGAATAATGCCATTCTTGCATTCTAGTAAAAATATTTAAGAACTCTAATCTTAGGAGACTGAAAAAGCGGAGGAAAGACTAAGGTAGTACGAAAATAATTTCTTAATTTTAGTGAGGGTTCACATGAACTAGTCAGCAAAGCAAGGAACAATTCCAAGAATTCACTGCAGAAAAAACTGACTTTCAAGTTTTATTAAAATAATAAAAGCTTATCTCAAACCCAAACTTGAGACATTTCCTCTTTAATTGAAGTAACATGTTAATCTTCAAATTTAGATAATACCCATAGGCTTTTATTTTTTTCTTCTTTAAACATGCATTGTTTATCAGTGTCTGAGATTTTAAACTCTGTATTTAAGAAAAGGTAAATGGAATTTTGCTTTCCAATTTTAGGAAAGTGATATAATTCTGAACAAATGCTAATTTGGATAAGGCAGAAATGAAAAATCTCTTCAAGTATCCAGGAACCTGCAAGATTCATTAATAAACTAATGACACTGACTAAAGAAATCAAATTAGATGCACAGCTTAACAAAGTTAAAAAAATTTGTATAGAAACACAAAAGATCCCAAACAGGAAATGCAATCCTGAGAAAATTAGATAAACAAATGTATCACACCCAATGACTTTAAAATACACTACAAACCAATAGTGGTAAAAACAGTATGGCATTGAAACAAAAGTGGAAATCAAACTAATCGGGTAGAATAGAGAACCAGAAATAAACCATATACATATAGATAATTAATCCTTTGCAAAGAAGCCATGTTCATTCAATAAAAAAAGGAAAGCTTGCCAATAAACAGTGCTGGAAAACTTGGACAACCACATGCAAAAGAATGAAACTAGATCATTAATTACAGAGAAATTGACTCAAATGGATTGAAGATTTGGATATAAGTCACAAAACTACAAATACATAAAACACAGGTAATATACTCTTGGATAACAACCACAGAGACATATTTGGGGACACAACTTCAATGGCAAGGGAAACAAAAAGCAAAAGGGAAACAAAGGCAAAAACAAACATGTGGGACTACACTAAACTAAAAGGCAAAAGAAACCACCAGAAAAACAAAAAGACAATCTATAGACTGGGAGAAGACATTTGCATATCACACCTCCAACAAGTGGTTAATTTCCAAAATATATAAAGAACTCATACAACTCAGCAATACCAAAACCAAACAACTCAATCAAAAAATGGACAAAAGAGCTAAACAGCCACTTCTAATAGAAAACATTTATCTGTCCAAAAGATGCATGAAAAAATGTTCAATATCAGTTAATAAATGAGAAATGTAAATCAAAATGACAATGAGATATCATCTCACCCCTCTGAGACATGAGAATGGCTTACATATAAAAAAAAAAAATAAAACTGGAAACATGTCGATGAGAGAAACCAGTGGAGAAACCATGTTGTGGAGAAACCAGTGCCATCACTCTTTGCTCCAGGACTTTGGACTTACTTTTTCATGCACTGCCATGGCAGGGAAAAACATGCTTAGATATCTGCCATTGTTTTAAAGGATAATGCCAGATTTCCACAGACATCACTAAATATAATTTGGTAGTAGGGTCATAGCCAACTTTTCAGGCTCATTTCTTCCCTACCAAACATTAACAACAGCTAAATTACGCATGCTATTGTGTCAGGTCTCATACTAAAATCTTATCTAAAGCACTCAAAAGCCTATCAGGTAGCTAAAGTTATTATCCCTGTTTCACAGATCAGGAAGCTGAGGTATTGAGAGGTTAAACTTGCCTGAGGTCACAGAGACAATAAATGGGAGGACTGAAGTCAAAAGCTGTCTGACGCCACTTGGCTACTGAGAACTTGTATCCTAATAAAGCCCACCTCATCTTGTTAGGAAGAAATGATTGATGACTCATGCTGGACAGGCTAATGTAGTGCTTGACATATAATAAGGACTCAATGAATATTATTTTCATCCCTGTTTTACCTAGCAAAAAGAACATAAATGAGCATAACAAACAAATCTATCCTAAATTTTAGTTGTTTGCCAGCTCAGGATGAGTCAGACACATAATGAGGTTGCCAAAAAAAGTGCTCTTAGGCAACTGTACCAGCTACCAATATGGAGGAAAAGGAAGGGGACAGTCTTGGTCTGCACCAGCCAGCTGGTCACACCATTCCTGGAGGTCGGGGCACTCCTCACTACAGAGGCCACCAAGAAACAGAACTCACCCTCTAGTGAAGAGGATGGAGGAGGTTATAGAAAATCCTGCCAGTGAAGACAGATTTGAATGAAGTGAGAATGGTTAAGTAAGAGATGACTGACATCATAGATAATGGTATCTTAGCCTCCTCTGAGACCCTACAGTCTACGGAAGTGGCACTCAGATGTCTGTATTTTGCAAAAGCTCTCCAGGTGATTCACAGATACATCACCATTCATGAACCACTGCTCTAGGGTGCAAGTTCTCAAACTTTAACAAGCATCAAAATCTCCTGCAGTGCTAATTAAAGGAGACAGCAGGGCCCCACCCCCTAGTTTCCAATGCAGTACCCCAGGAGTACGGCCTAATAATTTGTATTTTTACAAGTTTCTAGGTGATGCTAATGCTGCTGGTATAGAAATCATACTTTGAGAACCACTGCTGTAGAGAAGGCCCAGGATCAAGTGATAAGATTTTTAGATATAGAGGGCTTTGATAAAATACATAGGAAACACAAGTGGAATCCACTGGCAAGTAGTTGTTAGAATCACTGCTCCTGTTGCCAGAGATGCTCAAGCCAGAACACTAGGGAGGGTGCCACCAGACCTTCTCGACTCTCTCAGCCTGCAAAGTCCGTGATTCTGTGCAGCTGACAGCATGCAAGGAAAGCTACCCCTCTGTTTTCAATACAGTTTTGTTACTCCTCAAACAGAATCTCATTTCTAAGCTTAAAAGTAAGAACTTTTAAAATAGCACTGTAATTCCAAACGAATTCCACAGAGGGTGTCAGTATGCCAACAGGTTGTTTTACAAGCATCAGTGAAGAAGTGATGAGATCCATTAAAAACAACCATTTTCACGCCAGTATTTTTGCTTCAGAGGTACACAATTCTGTCCCAGCAAGACAGGAATGATATACACAGTGTGAGAACAATGTGTAACTGCTGAAGGTTAAAAAAAAAAAAAAATTACACAAAAGAACTAAGTCCTTTATCCAAGTCCATGGCTTGCTTAAAATGTTTCATTCCACATTTTTATCTAGAACATCATGATCTGTTCACTTATATTTTAAACCAATTTATGGGGCAGAAAAAGGTGAGGTAAAAGTTGATTGGACCAAAATTACAACCTTATTTCCTGGAAATACTTATTTTGTATTTCACCATAATTATTGCAATTGTATTTTTGATACATAGAAGAACAAGACTGTGGATTGACCAGAGTTCTACTACAGAGTATCCTATTATGTACTACAGAAATTAAATTCCTTAACTTGCGTAAAGAATGATCTTAAATATGAATATTAATCTCAATATCTTAAATATGAAGCATTCAATTAATAGATTGGCTAGGAAAGACTTAGGCTAAATCTTGTTTGTCTCTCCCATACCTGTCCCCATATACTGTACAAAATGAGTACAAAGATCCACATTTTCTAAAACAGTAAATTTCTAATGCAAAATGTCTAAAATGTTTAAAATGTTATCCTCCAGCTTAACCTGTAAGGCTGACAGCCTCTCATTGTGGATTTCCTCCTTAAGGCAAATATACTATCCTTTCATGTCAATATTGAGTTGAAATATTAATGCCATATCCATTCAATTATTTTAAAAATGAGTCTTGAGGTTTTACTGTCCAAATCTAGCTCCTTCTTCCATAGTTCCTATATTACTAAATCATTTTCTTCAGAACAGCGTTATTTTGAGGTACTTTTTTAACATGTCCCTAAATTAACCACCTATGTGGAAGATATTTTTCATAATTTTCTTATCATTATTCTCCTACATCTATTTCTTCATTTCTTCTGAGTCCTTGATTTCTAGATTTATTTCCAAAAGTTATTTGACTGTATGTTGACTCATGAAAGTCAAAACCCTCCAATATTATCCTTCAATGTTAAATTTTTTAAGATTTATTTATTTATGCATACAAGAGCTGGGGTACAGGCCAGAGATGCAGGGGGGTGAGAGGATTCACCAGAGAGTGGGAAACAGGCAGACTGACTGAAATACACTGCTGAGGGGAGCAGCGGGTGAGACAGGAGAGGTCCGCCTTGCCATGTGGTTGCTCCCTGGCCGGCTGGGAATGAACTCATGCTGCAGAGGCTGCGGATTGCTTCATAGTGCGGTGCTTAACCCCTTGCGTCACCAGGGAGGCCCTCAATGTTAAATCTTTATAATTATTTAAGCCACATCTATGGAAGAAGCTAAATTCTTGGGTTAACCATGTCCCAAAAGCCTATTAAAAATGTGACCTGAAGGCTCAGAGGATTTGATTTGAGGTACTGAGGTTAATCTGACCTGAGGATGAGTCCAGCCCACAGTAGACATGGATGTGGATAAGAGCAGACACAAAACCTGACAGTGAGTCCCTGAACCAGTGTGGTTTCTTCCAGGTTTTCTGGCCTGAGCAATCAGGGTTACACAATATTTGAACATCTGATCTTGTAGAAAGAGCTGGGGTATCTCATTCACTTGCTCATTTCCCCCTCTATGTACCTCACAGTCAGGTTTCCTCAGAACACCATCACTGAGGGAATGCTCTGAGGTCGTGGTCTGGATATTCACCTATTTCTTAAGCACCTGATTAGAGCTCTGGGCATTACAGGTACTTAGTATTTGGCTAGCAATGTGAAGACTTGTTTTCTGAGATTGGCTAAGGATCAAACAATGCCCTTGACTTGCCCCTCATCCATATCTCCCTTTATTCAGTTTCCACCTCAAGACCCACTGAACCATCCTGACCATTTTAAACCCTAGGGTGGTCTTTTCCAAAACACTAAACACCAATAGGACTTTTCACACGCAGCTATTTTCAGCCTGTGGTGTCACAATTACCTACTACCTCAGGTTGTACTTAAGTTTCCCCCAAATGTGTGAGTGATCTGAGGACAATGACAGTGTTATCACTGTCTCACAAGTTTCAGAGTACACAGTACTGTGCCCAAGAGATTTGTTAAAAGAATGAAAGAGGCAGCCTCCCTGGTGGTGCAGCGGATTGAGCGCAGCACTGTAAAGTTGTTCGCAGCTTCTGTAGTGTGGGTTTGATCCCTGGCCGGCCAGGGAGAGCCAGTTTTACTGATGATCTTGATGATGAAAATTATACTTCATGTTAATTGTGCATATGCCATGTCCTGCTGGGCTCTATACAGGCATTTAACATTCATTTATTTACTACGTACAACATGTTTAAGAGGTTAGGTAATTTTGTTCCCATTTTATGGAAGAAATAGACACAAATAACTTCTCTAAAGACACAACTGATGACCCGAATCTGAATCCATGAAATATATCATCTCTCTGAGACACCATCTAGTATGACAAAGGGAGATGTCTTTGTGTGACAAGAGGAAGGTGAGCTGGTTGGCCTCCTTGAGAAGAGCTCTGGTGCAAAGAGCGAATGCGTAAGACACTAACTGAGTTTTGCTTAATGGTAACTACTTTTCTCTGGCCTCTTGTGAAGTCCTGAGGAAAAGCTAAATCATACATGCCTTGGAATGCTGTGTTTGCCTTTGGGGAATCAGAAAAATGAATGAGAATGATGGAGCTCTACTTCAGAGGTGGGCGAGTACATGGTGAGGACAGAAAGTCCACATATGAATCATAGAGAAAAATGCAAAGATAAGTGTTCAAGAGATCGAGAGAGAAAAACTGACTTGGAGTGGTAGGTGAAACTCTGCCCTCAGGGGTTAGGGATTATATATACACTTACAACTCCTAAAGTACAAAGCATTACAAGCTCTTAAACTACAGCTGCATTCAGTACTCTTAAATATATTAAGAATGGCTAGAGGTCACCATTTGGCACTTAGAACCCAATGAACCTGTAGTCCCAAGTGCTAACATGTCAATGCTGACTTATTTCTACATTCCTGCACTCACCGGTAGGTGGTTTCTGGAAGGAGATCTTTGATAATGTGGGAGGTGGTATTGCCCACAGTGATGCTAGTGTCTCCAGTATCAATATTGTAAGCAAGGATTTCAGATCCATTATTGCACGGCTCTTCCCAGTTCAGTACAAGGCACACAAAAGGTGAATCGGGATAGGCATTGAGGGTCTCCTCTTCCTGGACACAGAGAGTGGAGACAGGGTCAGGGGCAGATGCTGGTGTCTGGCAAAGAACAAGCTCACTGTACGGTCCTGCGCCAGCTTGATTGATGGCCTAAAAAGCAGAACAGGGAGACAAATCCACATTATACCATTAGCACATTCTAATGTCTCCAGGTTAGTTGTCATTCAAAAACTGTAAAGTTATGCACAATTTACTTCTAGAAACGCAGAGAGAAATAAACCCTAAATATGTTCACTTAAATCTAATGACTACTTTCCAAAAAATGCCAATCACATCTTTTCTGTGAATAAAGAAAAAATAACATCACCATCATTACCTCTTATGAAAAATAATTTTTTTTTTTTTTTTTTTGTGGGACCCTCGCTGGTGGCCAGGGATTGAACTGGCACTGCAGAGGCTACGGGCAGCTTCACAGCCCAGCACTCAACCACTGCGCCACCAGGGGAGGCCCTGAAAAATAATTTTTAATGTAACAAGTCATATTTGTACAACCCACTTCAGTTTACATATTGTTTGATGTGATCTTCAAAATAATTAGCTGAGGTAGAAATTAACTGGCAAGTATTCTTATCTGCCTTTCACAGAGGAGGTAATGTAAAGTTAGATCAAATAACTCAGAATTCCAGGTTTAGAGAAAAAGTTGGGACTGGAACTCAATAATCTGAGTGTTAATTCTAGTGCTGCCCTGAAAGAGCTAGATTTCTTTTTCAAAGATTTCTATTATTTCCTATGTCAATGATAAACTCATATCTGAAGTTAATCCTCAGCCTTCATCTGACTTTACCTCAAAGAAAGAGCTGGCACCTTGATCAGTTACTTTTTTTTTTCTTGTGAGTTTCTATTTTTATTTGAGGTAACCTTGGCTTACATCACTGTGCATGATTCAGGGGAACAGGTTCACACCTTCTCAGATGTGCATCACCACTTCCCATCTACCCCTTTGTCACATACCATTGCCCCCCCGCCCCTTGTCACTTTCTTTCCACGCTCACATTCCCCCTCTAGTAGCCTCAATTCTGCAGTTGTTTCTAGACTTTGGTTTAGTTCTGTCAATAATTGTTTTGTTTCTCTTTGTACCACATATAAATGCAATTATCTCATTTGTTTTTCTCCTTCTGACTTATTTCACTCAGCATAATCCTATCCAATTTCATGGCAGGGGTTCATTTTTTCCTATAAAGCTGAGTAGTTTCCCATTAAGTATATCCCCCCCACATCCTCTTATCCAGCCCTATCTTTGGACACTTAGGTTGTTACCATATCTTGGCTACTGTAAATAGTGCTGCAAAAAACATAGGAGTGCATATATCAAATTGTGTTTTTGCATTCTTTGGATAAATGCCTAGGAGTGAAACTGTTGGACCATATGTTGTATCTATTTTTGCTATTTTGAGAAACCTTCATACTGTTTTCCATAGGGGCTGGGCCAACCTATAGTACCAGTGTACGAGGCTTTCTTTTCCTTTACACTGTTGCCAATATTTGTTATTTACATTTTTTTGATATGGGCCATTCTCACAGGAGTGAAGGGGTATCTCATTATGGTTTTTATTTACATTTTCCTGATGCTCATTGATGATGAACATTTTCCACATGCCTGTTGGCCCTCTGTAGGTATTCTTTGGTGAAATGTCTATTTAGCTCCTCTGTCCACTTTTGATTGGGTTTTCTGTTCTCTTTTTATTGAATTGTATGAATTCTTTGCAGATCTTGGATATAAGCCCCTTGTTAGATATACGCTGTGCAAATATTTTCTCCCATTCAGTGGGATGTCTGTTTTAATGATACGTTTCTTTCACTGTGTGGAAGTATTTTAGTTTTATATAATTCTATTTCTTTATCTTTGCTGGAGTTGAATCCTCAAAGACAGCCTGGAAACCAACATCACGTAGTGTTTTGGCTATGTTTTCTTATGCATTTAATGGATTCTTAGCTTTCAAATGCTTACTTGGTTTTGGAACCCATATTCTTGTTTCTACTTATTTGCTGCTGCTTCTCAATCACCTTTGCTACTCATTCCTGAAATCTATCAACACTGGAGGGCACCAGGTTCAGGTTTTAGACACCTTCTTCTTTTCTATCTCTGTTCAAACTCTCAGAAATCTCCTCTTATCTAAAAGGGAAAAAGGCCATTCAAATCTTACTCCCAAATTCATTAGTGTAACTCAGACCTCTACCTTAAATGCCAGTCTAGTGTATCCAACTGCCTTCTGACTAGCTCCACCTGAATGTCAAATTGGCACCTCAAACTCAACTGTCCAGAGAGCTTCTCATCTTCTCCCCATAAAATCGTATGGTACCTCAAATAGTTTCCCTACCCTCCAGGCTCTTCAGTTCATATCTCTGAGTCATCGCTGGACATGTTTCTTCCTCTCATACCCCCACTAGGCACTCAGCATAGCCTGAATCATCCTAGCGTAAGTACATGCTCTGTCTGGTTACTCTGACGATCTCCTAACTGGAAACAGTGGACACCCTTGTTCTATAGTCTTTCTTCCAAGCAAGCAGAGTAATACTGTTCAAATTCCATCAATAGCCTCCTACCCTATTTAGAATAAACTCTGAAGTCCTCACATCAGCTATAAGACTTCCCCAATCTGCTAACCACCACCACCAGCCTCCCAAAGGATTCATCACCAGGTGCCTCCATCATTTACTATGCTCCCCCCACAGTGTGTCTGCCCCATACTGGCTTCCTTGCTCTTCCACAAGGACACCAAGTTTGGTCCCACCCCAGGGTTCTGCAACTTGTTTTTCTCACAAATAGAAAATATAAAATGAATGTAAAATGAATGTACTATAAAAATGAATGTACTCTAAAACCCATTTCTTATTTACTTCATAGGAGAGTTTATTCAGACCATTACAAAACTAAAGGAAAGTAGTTTGAGCTCTTAAATCAAAAGTTCAAGAAAATTTTAATTTCCGTACATTACTATTTCAAAGAAGCAAATTAAAAGGCATTTGCTATCAAATTACTGTTGAAACTCTAATATTTTGCCATATCTAATGCTATTTCATGACAACATCTCAACTCTGGTAAAATTTTAATGTCAAACTATTTTAAGGACATGTATTTAGAGATTTTATTTTTGGATACAAATTCATCATAAGGGCAGAAAAATATCATGGAGACTAACGTTTATATCAACTAAGGCTTTAGATTACCATGTGACAGAAGGAAAAGAACATGGTTTTTAAGCATTGGAATTTAGTCCAAACCTTGACTTCATTATCTACAAATAGTGTGATCTTAGACAAATTAATATTCTGAGTTTGTTTCCTTAGATGTAAAGTGAGAATAGTAACATCTAATTCATGGAATTATTCTACAGATTAAATTGGTTAACAGGAAAAGCCTTCATAAAGTATCAGGCCAACAGTGTTCTCTTTCCCCCTGGGAAAATCGAGAACAAAACAGCACTTTTACAACTTAAAAAAACAAAAAACCCTTTTTATTTAGAAATTGAGATTTATAGAGAAGGTACAAAAACTGCACAAAAACATTTAAATATATATCTTACCTTGCTTTTCCGAACACCTTATATATTAACACTTTCTGTAGGTACAGAATGATCAAAACCAGGAAACTAACACTGGTACAATACAGACCTGATTTGACTCTTAATTTTTCACATTTTATTTTTCCAAGTTCCCACTGTTTTTCACTTTTTGTTCAATGGAAAAGGCTTTCTTGATTTATACCACTTCCTCTTAATCAAAGGAAACAATTTAAAAGCATCTATTTAACTAAATAATAGTATGGTTGTAATATATGTCTCATGTGACTAGATTGCTTTGGTATTTACTAATTAAAATATTCCTAAGGACAATAGAAAAATCAAAAAAATTTCTGACACAAATAAGAAATGTTTGTTTTTTTATATAAAAACAAGTGTATATACAGTATATATTATAAGAAATATTTGTGTGTGTGTATATATATATATATATATATATAAGAAATTTTCATGAAAACACAGTATATAGGTATATTAAAACCAAGGTCAAATGACTAAATTGCTTTTGGACCCTAGAGCACAAAAGATAAAAAAACATTATTTAACTTTCTCTTTGAGGTTTGTATTTACAAACTCTGTATTTGCAGATGACCCAGTCTTAGCAAATAAAACACTAACCTTGAGCAGAGCTCCAAGACCAGCCAGAGTCAGGAAAATGCAATTGCAAGCAAGGGTCAGAGGTGGTGGTTGGAGGGCTGCAGCACTACCCAGAGGCTAGCAGCCCACAAGCAGAAATGCAAAACTCGTTTTCTGAAAAATTCCAGTTATCTAAAAAATAGCCTCTTCATGTTTATCCATGTATGAACTGACCTGTAACTAGTCCATGGACATCAGCCAAGTCCACATTTCTTTGCCCAGGCTTGCTTTCAGCCAATAAAATTTAAATCCTTTGTTCTGATCCTCAGTCCCCAAAGCCTACATAATCTCGTTTCCTTTCTTAACCAGGGAGGCAGATTTGAGTTTATCTCCTGTCTCCTTGCCAATGGATTCGCAAAATGTTCTTTTCTCAAAATCTGGTGTCATGGTATGTCAGCCTCTATGCATACTGCTCCTGCTCAGTAACAGTGACAGTGGTTTGATTTTTAAGGTACTAATACTCAAAAGAATTTTAAGGGTTTAATATGACTTTGTAGTGATGTCAAATAAAAATAATTCACATTTGATCCACAGATACCAAGAAATTAATAGAGGTTGAGGACATGCTTTTCCTGGCAGTATTTCTTTAGCACAGAAACTGTGGTCTTAAAAGTACTATCTCCTTCATAGGGTCTGGGTAATTTTGTGACAAGAGACATATAAAAATATTTTCTCTACTATCAAAACAGAAGGCAGGCATTATTATTACGTAGGCTCTATTCTTACCAATATATCTTTTAAATTGCAGTTTTGGGAAGTGACAATATTTACCCTCAAAGGAAAAAGGTAGTAGAACAACACTGTAAAGAGAGACCAAAACTCAAAACAGTGAAGTTCCTTCCTGTGGTGGCAGACAGTTCTTTATTTATATCCTGTCTTGTTCCAAAAACAGGAGGGTAGTGGATAATTTAACCTTTTGCCAATGACTCAGCATCACTATTATAAAGATCAGGTAGTGTGGTGTGACCCTGACTCACTGACAAAGGGTTAATTATGTCCCAGGTGCTCCATTCAAGAAGGAAGAAGGTGCATGTAAGAGTTTAATCATAAATGTTTATATTAAAGCAGTCTTCAGAATTTAATAGAAAATGTTTGGGAAAACTAAATTATCCAGGGAATATTTTCTCCAAATAGGCCAGAGACATTGAGTGTCAACAAACTTGTGATAAGCAATTTGATCCATGACTTAAATCAGGTGGAAACCTCAATCCTGCATCTCTGCGTCTTCATTTAAATTTAACTGTGTGAAGATGACATTCTTTTTTTTTTTTTTTTAAAGATTTATTTATTTATTTATACACGCACTGGGTACAGTCAGAAGCACAGGAGAGTGAGAGAATTCACCAGAGCCAGAGCAGGGAACATAACAGGCAGACTGACAAAATACACTGCTGAGGGGAGCAGCAGGTGCGGCAGGAGAGGTCTGCCGCACCATGTGGGACCCTTGCCAGCAGCCAGGGATCGAACCAGAGCTGTAGAGGCTGAGAGCAGCTTCACAGCCCAGCCCTCAACCACTGCGTCACCAGGGGAGGCCCAAGATGACATTCTTCAAGGTCAAGGATTACATCTGATTTATCTTTGCATCTCTTCCCTTTGTCAATCTAATCATCCTTTGATTCTGGCACAAAGTAATGCTTAAAAAATGATACTAAACAATGGAAAGAATGGGCAAAGAACTGTTTTCTTAGGATAATAAAGCTTTAAAAAGGGGGAACCTCATTATTCAAATGAATAAAGGAAAGATAAACCCATGACTACTGTCACTCTTAGGGACTATATTATGAGCCATTTCTTCTTAATGTTATTTTATTTGGACTCCCAAGTAGAAACTTACACACAACCAGCCTTGTCAATGTTCTCAGGGAAGTAGGAGGTGGTTTCTCTAAATTGAATGCAGACTAGTCCAAATTAGTGTAATATTTGTTTTTGACTTCATTTAACAACTGGCATATGAATTTTCTGTCATGCCAGTTTTGTGGCTTTCCACTGAAATGCGCTTTCAGAAGCACACACACGGCAGGCATTTTCTATAAGGAGCTCTGCCACTTTTGCCTTGGACTTGGTCATTTACTCAGTGAATTAACAATCAAGACAACAAAGGTGGTGCAAAGTAGAGTGGAGAAAAATCTAGTTTTGTTCTTATGTTTCAGACATTTATTGTAAAATACCAAAACAATTTTTCATACCAAATAAATTTAATTAAATTTATTTTTTTTAAATAAAAGTTTCCTTTACCATCCTTTTCAGAGCAACATCTGAATAACGTTAACCTACCTGTAGTCTACAGCAATACTGTGCAGCAGGCAACAGATCCCTAATTTCGAAGCCAGCATCTGTCCCATGGTAAATGAGTTCTAAGGATTCTTCATCTTCTCCCCATTCCAATCTGTACTCTGAGATATCAGCACCAGAGCTCTCAGGACTCTGGAAAGCAGAATTTCATGTTTGTGAATAATTTAATTAATAAGAAAATTCTATGAGGTTTGCATTCAATGGACTAAACTGGGAAACAGGGCAATATGCCCCAGGATATTTCAAGCACATATGAAAGAAAGGCATGAAACAGAAACTCAATATCTGGCCATGGTAAATTTTCACAACTCTAAATGGCAGAAGCAAAAACCAAAGAAGACTGATGTGTAAAAACCACCTACATGAGAATTTTGGCTTTTTGAGTTCCCCATAAGTTGCAAGGGTGTAGGGAAAGTAAAAGAGACAGAAATTTGATGTAGGACATGTGCTTGACTTACCTCCCAACTCACTAGGACACATCCATCAGGTGTAAAAGAGATACAAGGGGCTCTGCATTGTCCAGGGGGCCCTGCAGCAGTGGTAATTTCTGAGACATCAGAATAAGGACCATACTACAAGAGAAGAGCACATGCCAATTTGTATGTACTTACGTGTGTACACAGACACCTATAACCAAATAAAGCCCAGGTTAACACTATCATCAGTATAATTGATTAAAAAATACTATCTAATAATTTTCACTTTCAACTGAATGTGTATAAAGTTTTCTCCTACATACATTCCCTGAGTAGTAAATGTCTATTATATATATGATTATTTTCCTTCATTCAAAGGATGAGAAGATTATTTTGCCAAACATTTTTATCTTACTGTCACATCAGAAACATAGACATGCTGGTTGTTGACACCCCATGGCATGCTACTTCAGTATTTCTCAGAGGACATTAAAGAAAAGCAAGTCAGATGCATACTGGTTAATTTTTAATGCATGAAATCTACTTGGAATTGTTGGTTATCACATTCTGAACATTTCTTTTAGTTACTGGCATTTTCCATTTTGAAAACAAATGTTCCTGTTAGTGTTTTCTCAGAATATCCCTACCATGTCAACTACATAAAGGTCTACACTGCATTCCTCTTCATATTAGCATCAGTGACCACATGACTCAGCACCAACTATCACTAGATACTTAAAACGTTTTGAGAGAGCCATAACCACCTATTCAAATAGCAAAACATGTGATACTTCAAAGAATGGGGCAAAGAGTCAAATAATATAATTTCCAGGCTGATGTAGTGTGTAACTATGCTTTTCAAAATAGGAAGAAGAGAAAACATAACAACAATAAAACCCACACCTCTCACAATTTTCAACATAAACTTACAAAGACGCTGGGGTAGGTCTATGGAGTGGGAGGGAAACTCTCTAAGAAATGGACCTCAGAAGGGGGTGTTTACAAGTCAAATATATATAGCTAACTTCCAATATAACAGAAATAAAACAAGGTTGAAACCCTTCTTTTATATGATAAATTAAAGAGGAGACAAAGTAAATTTCCCATCAGTCTAGTTGGATTTATCAACTATGACAGAGATCCCTTAAAATGCTGGGGAATAGGGCAAAACTAGCAAAATAAAGTTCCCACAGCATCTGTGATCATGACTGACTATTCTCTTTTTACTTATATAAGTTACAAAACACCGGCTTATTTATCTTCTCTGCAATTCAGTTTTATTGCTCAGTGCCATGTTTTTTTAAAATTTAAATATCGGCATTGTGTCTGTAATACATTCCTAATGGGAATCCAACTCCCGTTAGAAAAAATCCAACTCCTGTTAAAGATTTGAGATCCAACTTCAGACCAAGTGTTTTCAAGGACAGCTGTGGTTAACTTAAAACAGACTAAAGAAAGTCCTACCAGTTTGTGGATCACCTAGTTCTTATTATGAATCTCTCCCAAACCTCTCTGCAACTGCAAAAAACTAAAAATGAAGAATAAATACCTCTGGGATATACTATAGAAATATATAGTTTCAATCTCTGACACCCCACTTGGACAACTGCAATGGAGCAGTGGCAGGAAAGGCTAGAGAGTTCTACAATCTTCACTTGAAATGAAATGAAAACAAACAAGCTGAGACATGGCTTGATAATTCAGATGATGGTACAGGAAGATTATGTAGGTCTACTTTCTCAAACTGATTAATATAGTCAATGAGAAAACAGGACATTATTTTTTAAATCACCAAAAGTATATAAAGTATGATGTTCTTATTAACCTTGAACTCAAAAGACCGACATGAGGACAAAAGAAAGGAATTTCCAATGCTGGGTCTATATGAAATTACAAAATCCAAGTCAGAAAGATGATTTTATATACACTCCTTTAATGGTTACCAAGGTTCAACAGATAGTGCTGAGGAATTTCAGGAAGGTAAATGGAAAAGTGCTAGCACCTTCTATTTTGATCACGATGCATGTAACCTTTTACTCACCCCTCCATCATTCAGAGCCCTCACCCGGAAGCGATACACAGTTCCGGGAAGTAGGTTGCCAACGGTGCACTCCAGGTCTGGTCCGTGGTACACCTCTGAAGCGACAGCCTCAGGCTCCGTCATCTCTACACTGTACTCTGAGACCTCACAGCCACTTTCAGAGGCAGGGACATCTGGGAATGAAGAATGCTTTTTATTTTAGGATTATTTTTGCTTCCAGTTGACCATCTCAGACCAGATTCCCCACAAAGTCTCCAAAAACATCTTGCATATGGCCTGTCCTCAGTGTGTCTCATACTAAAGGATTCTCCCCACCCCCAAAAAGATATAAAAGAAAAAGCTTCTAAATGATGTTATTCATATACTCCTAAGCAAGTACATCTAATCACATTAATAAAATAATTAGAGTAGGACCATCAGGCAAATTTCTTCACATTCAAAGACTAGAAAAGGAAGAAGCAGAAGGAAGAAAATCTCTTTAATTTAAAACCAAAGGACATGTGAAATCAAGATAGAGGATCCAAAGCTGACTTAATATTTTATTTTAGACATGGGGGTATAGTGAGAGTGTTCCGTAGGTTTACAGTTGCAACTGCACATGCTGCAAACTGCTGATGCGACAGAAAGGCTGACACAGCTCGAATCATTCTGTAAAACACCAGGACCCACATATAACAAAGCAGCAAAGACAAGGAGGACTTTGATGTTACCTGATGAATCACTTTTCGGTTTGAACTCTAAACTGAACACAACTTTTCTTTTATGGATAAAGTTGAAATTTTCTTAAAAAGACTGTCTGCTCTAAACCATTCTCTAGAATAGTGTCCTCCAAAGGGTAGAGGAAGAAAAATGTGGGCAGCATCAGAAGGAGCAGTGGGAAGAGCGACAGTTGGGGAGAACACAATCTCAAGCCAACAAACATTAAAGGGAATATGGACATTTTCAACTGAAAACAAAAAACAAAAAAACAAAAAAACCATGATCTTCAGAAGGAAGACTTGAAACTTAATTATAAAGTATTAAGTCTTAAACTCAATCTACAACCGTCCAAGCTGTCAATGTTAATGTGAAGATTTGTTCACTCACCCCACTCTAAGTGGACTTCTTTGTGCTTTGGTCTACCCAAAACCCTCGGTGGTCGACACTGACCTGGTGCAATGCTTAGTGTGCGAACAGGGAGACTTTCAGAACACTGCAGGAGAAACACCAGAGAGAATCATCTCTTAGTTACCTTGAATTTATAAACAGGCAAATTTCACTCATAACTGTAAATGCTACCAAGGGGAGGTGGGAAGGTTGCACATTGAATATGTATGTTTTGTTTTTCTTTTTTTAATGCAATAAGATCTTGTGCATGTGTTTTTAGTGTGGACATAAATTGCACATGACACTGGTAAAAATGATTATTTCTAGTCAGGTTTGTAGCTGTGTGTTGTAGGTCCTATGTACTCAATTATTTTTCTTTAAACCAAAATTGGAAAGACCCTTCATAAGGACAGAAGAGAACACAGAACAACAGCTGGATGAAATTTTTAAACGGTGCCATAAATAGCCAACCATCCACATACAGAGCAGAAAAGCAAATTAAGTCAGTATTAATCAACTGAGTCTGACATTAACCAGCAGGTTCTGCTAATGCTAAAATAAATACACCTTCTTTTTGCAGAATCTGGTTGGTTAAGGTTGTGGAAGTTGACCCCTTGTTCAGACAGAAGAAAACAAGGTAGAGCTATGTAGCTCAATCAAACTCCATCTTCTTCCTGAGAAGTGGTGCAGAGATGTGTTCTACACATTCACACTGTGCCCTATACCACCTCTGTGCTCTCTTGCCTGTAAGAGGAATTGCAGATAATCTGTGCCTTTGATGTGGATATACCTCACCCTGGGAGGCACTCCAGAGAGTTCCAGCACTGCCTCCTAAGAACAGACTGACTGAACCTTTTTGTCATAAGGACTCATTTTATGAGCAATCTAGACATGCCATTACTATATCCTCCGGTGGAAAAGCAAGCTGAGGATGATGCTGGAGGTGGGCTGAATGCAAAATTAGGCAATCTAATGGCATGTAGTAGTATGTTGAAAAGTCAACCCAAGCACATGGCTGCAAGCCAGCATCTCTCCCTCCTAACTCTAATGGCTTCACATTATAATATTAGACATCCCTACACTGAAAATGTCTGCTACCACCATGCCTCTCACCCACTTTCTGATTGTTAAAGCCATTTAGATAACTATTTCATACCTAGAGTACTTCTTGTGTATTCATTAGGTTATTTGAGCTTCTGAGAACACTGTGTGGTTAAAAGCAAATATCCTTACATGTTAATTGGTTGGTCTAAGTTATACAAATAGAAGAAAAAAGGGAAGAGCTGCTGCTTACAGATATGTAAGCTGACTGCGTCACAGCAGGTGGCATTCAGCGTGGCCACCACAGGTTTATACAGCTTTTACAACAATTCCCCAGCAGATGGCAGTAGAGCACCTTGAGCAAGGTGTGCCACTCTCACAAAATTGCCAGAGGTGGTAGCAGCAGAGGTGTAGGAAGTCCTAGCTTTTTAACTCCAAATTCTATGCTTTCACGTTATTGCAATAACTGAGGTTCTTCTTATTTAGCTAATGAAAGTTCCAGAAAACACTCAATTTTTAATTGTCACAGAAGAACATGCGAAAGACTTCTGAGAAAGAACTAAGTGACAATGTATCTGAAAATAACACATTCAGCTGAGAAACATTTGGGTCCATCTTTTATTTACTCAAAAGCAAAATTTTTTAAATATAGTTTTCATTTCTTGAGATGATACCATGGGGTGTTGCATCACCAAGATACATTTTTTAATCGGAATTTTATGCTGATGTTATAGACAGGTTGTCTGAATTTAACCAAAGGTAGATGTTTACTTGTATACCGGGATTAAAAAAACAAAACAAAACAAAAACCCAACCAACCTGACTGTGTCCACCAGTACTGATGCAGCACGCTCGGAGTTTGTACAAAGTGCCTGGTTTCAAGTGGGTAAAAGTATATTCTGTGGCCGATCCACTGTATGCCACTTCCCATTGACTCGCTGTAAAATAAGACTTGTCTATGAGTTTATGGCTTTTGTGAAAGTATAATAGTATCAACCATTACTGATAAGAAAAAGCTCTAAGTGGTTTCCATGAAAACCAACATCTCCCCCACCCCCCGTTTTTTTGCAACGGCCAAAGGGCTCTCTTTCCATTTCCTCGACAAAGTTAAATACCAGAAAAACACAGGAGTCATTTTTTATACTTAGTGCGGCTGTAAGGCTAGACTACTTAATATCACCATTATTACACTGCCGACAATGAGATTTGGATGATAGAAATAATATGAAATCTAGTTGGCAATAGGGAGGGGGCAATGGCAAAAGGGGACAGTGCTGTGCCAAGTGAGCTGAAGTGCTTCTGGTATGAGATGGTCTCCGGGCCAGCTGGGTATGGCTGAGAGAAGGCTGCTCAGGTATGAGATTTTTGATAACTTTGGGGTGCTGACCTGCTAGAGGTCACAAAGAATAAAACAGCCCAATTACAGTGTCTGTCCTTTGGGTAAAGATCTGCTATTTTCAGAGAGTCCCTCTAAAAAGACAGAAATGCCTGGAAGGTTGACAAGTTAAAGATGAAACACTCACTGTGACCCAGTTATCTCACCATTTCTGGGGATTAAAATAAAGAAAGCAGGGTACTGGGGATTGGGGACGTGTGGGTGGCCACAAAGTTAATGTCGCTGGGGGAAAAGCACCTGTGGTGACTCTGACTGGCTGCCTGCCTCACAGCTGGGCCCCAGGATGACTCTTTTCCTACTCTGTCTACTCCCACTAAGGCCATTTTTTTCTAGTTGGCTATTTTACAGAAGTGTTTTACTCCATGAAGTTGTTTTAAGGAAACACTTTCACCCTATTTCATGATGTTTTACTAAAGAAACTTCAACAAATTCTCTTGGATGCCTATTTGACAGGACTTACTAAATAAGTCACATGTACCGGGGCCTGTGAGAAAGGGGAATATGAAAGACAAACCCATTATTGATTAGCAAAACTGGAAACAGGGACAACCGTAAAGGTTCAATTCATGACCCATGTAACGCACCAGCAAAGTTGCTGACCTAGTAGAGAATGGCAACTCCGTTTCATTTGTCAACACTGGTCAAGAGAGTCATGACAACAACAGTCCCTTGCTTATACATGATTTCCCTACTAGGTAGGTTTTCTAATATAAAACAAACTAAATTCAACGTTTGGCATTCAATATGTCAAGAAAAGCTGTGTCCACCTCAAAGCATTCTCACGTTTTCAACTTAAAACAGGAACAGATTGACGGGAAAAACAAAGCATTCCAGGTGGCGACCGTGGCACAGGATAAAAGGCAAGCCACACACCTGCATGGCCTGCGGTCACTGTTAACAGGTCCTATGTGTTGTTGGTTTTTTTTGCTATATGCATGTACCCCTTTTTTCGCATTAATGGTTACAGTGATTATAGAGAGATGAGAGATGTCATTTTAAAGTTCTAATGATTACAGTTTTTTTTCTCTTAGCCTAAAGAATTTTATTAGAAGGATGATCTATTAAAAGGTACTATAGCTAAATAATTTATTTTTCTTAACCCCCCCCTACCCACCACCTATCTCAGTAATTAGATTTCTAACATTGTCCTGCTTTAATCCACATTGTGACTATTAATGACAGATAATCTAAATATAGACTTCTTTTACACTTGTAGCAAAAGGGTGACATTTGTCACTAGCCCACAGTGATGCCATATGTTGTCTGTCATTGCTATACAAGGGAATTTGTAGATTACAGAACCTATTTCCATCCCTCACCTTATCCTTCCTGCTGATTACTTCTGACACTCTCTGCTTATAACAATTTCCAGATAAAGTGTGCCCAAAGAGGGGATGAAAAGTTTAATTTAATTTCCTACTAGGACCAGTGGTTTAAATAAAATAAAAATGATAAAAATGTACATTTCAAGTAGAATTTGATCCCAGTTTTTGATAGAGGAAAACTGTTAATATGGAATTAAGGTTTTTAAATTGTAATAGCTGTCATTAGAATTATGATTCTATTAGAATTGATTGCCCATGGTTACTATGAAGGTGTTTATCACACGAGAAAATAGGGCTTGCTACTGGGGATTTGAGTAAAACAATTTCAAAAAACTTCACCTTCAGAATTTCCATCCGTAATCTCCAACAAATACTTGAGTATTTCTGAACCACCATTGTCCTTTGGAGGATCTGGAGAGTAAGCAAATGACTTATTAGTTGTAAACAGGTACTGATTTTTATTGGTAAATATAATTAGAACACATAAAATCACATACTATATTAATTCTGGACTTAAACAAAAGGCACAATAACTAATGCATTATTTCTTCCAACCCCTTTCTTGGAAAACAAAAGAAATCTTGAATAATATCAAATTATTCAAAGTTCTTCAGGCTAGGAATGTCAGAGAATTAACATTTACTTGGTGAAACACGAGCAACACTCAAAATATGGATTGACTTTTCTAAAAGTTATGGTAATAAACTTATTTTCAGCATTCTGAAGCCAGCTCTTTAACATTTAGTGCCTTTTATATAAGACGAAACGTGTATATATACTTTTTGTTTTATTTCACTTATAAGAGACCAGAGTCTTTTAAAAGCAGGTGAGGGAAGGCAAAGTACTAAATTTATTAACAAAATAAATCTTATTTTATTTATAAACAAATTAATTATTAGTATAATAAATCTGTTCCATCACAGTTTGTCACTAAGCAAACTTTACAACCCAAGTGAACCTGACATAAAAACCAGAATTGTGCATCAATAAGAAAATGCACCAAAGGGATAGAAGAGGTTCCAGCTTATTACTACAGCCCTGTGGCGACTTGGATATTTAGCCTACGTCTATCTCTGCCTACAAGGGGTTTCTTCTCTGAGCAGAAAAATACCTTGCATTATACATTTCAGGACTATGAAGAATTTACTTCTATCACCAGTCAGGCATCTCTCTATTTTAGAGACACCCTCAGTTTACTGATAGATTTAGGAATTTCACTTCCCTTTGCCTCTTACCTGGCATTTTCATATTTCAGGAACAGATATTTACAACGATTATAGAGTGAAATAGCATATAATTAAAGATAGTAGAAATTCACTGTTGACAGAACTTTCTAGCATTTTCAGAAACAAAAACTTGACAGTCTGGCAAAAGCAGTTAATCTTAATCATATCCATCTTCCAGGGAAATGTGATATCCTAGTAATTCTGCCTCAAAATTACTGGGTAACTTAAAACAGTTATCTTTCAGTAATTTGTCCCCAATAATGGTTAAATAATGTCATGATTACCTTACATTACTTGGTGCCAGGGAAAATAATATTTTAGATTTCTACTTATTTTTGGACTCTAAAGTTGTTATATTATTAGTGATAATTACATATATTATAAAAGTTTTACATAAAGTTACAAATGTTTATGATCCATAGAACAGAGGCAAGCCACAGTGCCCTGTATCAGATACCCCTCGTATGATAAACTTCAAAATGAAAAATCATTGAAGTTCATGACTTCTGGTTACATAGAACAACAAAAACTAAGGCATTCTGTTATGTCAAAATTTAATTATGATATACTGAAATTTTAAAATTTACTTTCAATATTAATTTTATAAATCAGTTTTTTATACTAAACACTGCCAACTTTTAAGGGAAAACTATTGAAGAAAAACATCTATTCAGGGGTTATTATTATGTATTCAACTCAACAGAACATTACAAATATTGGAGGAAAAAAGTAATACAGGGAAAGTCATTAAAATAAATGACAGGCTCTTAAAAGTGCCCATTTTACCAATTTATGAAATTTTCACATTATCTTTCAAGTGTATTCCAAACATGTAAAATGCCCTGAAATAATACTAGTATTTATTGTGTCACTACTAAAATTCTTAGAAAACTGTCTAAAAAGTAGCAACAGCAGCAAAACATACCCCATTTGACACTGAAACCATGAGATGTAACTGGTCCTTTAATGAGGGGTCTTGTAGGAGGTCCAGGCCTGTCAGGACTGGTCGTACAAACCAAAACTTCACTTGGACAGCTTTTCCCTTCCATGTTAGAAGCGGTCAGCTATAAGACAATCAAGAAAACATGAACAAGCTTTAGATTTCAGTTTCTGAGTGAATGATGGCTTTTCAGCATGGCAAGGTCGAGGCATCCATAAACTCAGACAAAGGGAACACACACATGCATATTTTCTCTCTTTCAATCTCAAACTGCTGATATATAAATGTTTTTTTATGGAATACTTATTTTCAGTATAGTTGACTGTTAACAAAAATACAAGGTGGGCTTTAGCTAAAAATATTTTTACCCTCTCAAGACTTAAAATCCAAACCCCCAAACCAGTATGTCTCTATCTAGTTAAAACTGTTCTGTGAAAGGAGGAAGGGACTAGAGTGTGAGGGGGAAGTACCTATTTAAGAGTAAGGCAATGCCCCCTCATGGGAAAATGCCAGCAATGTGCTTATACTTCAAAAGCCAGAGTCAAGTAACAGGGTTTTAAAAACATATCAAAAAACTATCATTTTCCTCAAAGACAGTCCAGTTGATAATTTCTTGAGTGACTACTATGTTCCAAATAACACCACTTGGTGCCCCCAAATTAGAGAAGGGTGGAATGAGAATACACCTTTGTTTCCCCAAAATGCACAAGGTTGAGGTAGAAACAGGTAGTGCATGGCGCAGCTGACAGGCTCTTCTGTATTGGTGGCTGCAAAGCTGGCTACAACACAAAGTCCTACAGTGACACTAACAGTGGTTGTTAATGACTAAAGCACAGCATAAGTGGGGACGGGATGAGAGAGAGAACAGGAAATAATATGGATAGAAGAGAAAGAAAAAGGGAGAGTAAGAGAAAAATTATTAAAAGGAGAAATCTCAGAGAAAGGTGTGCAGCGCAGGTGAGGGAAAGACGAAGGAGGACTGGGTTTGGGGCCTTCAGGTGAGGGCATCTGGCCACATGTCATGCAATTCATTACAGCACACAAGGACAAAGTGGATTTGAAAGTGAAAGCATAGTGTGCAACTTACAAATTTTATTTTAAAATGTACAGTGTTGTGAACTTGAAAATAACATAACTCATAGAGTCAATCTGAAACCATAAATGGGTGAACAATAAAATAGCTTCACTTTTAAGCAGTTCAGGTAACAACATGACTGACTCACCCTGAATTTATACTGTGTGCTTCTTTTGAGATTTTTCACAGTACAGGTTAAATCCTCTCCAGTGTATTTTGGGTGGAAAAGGTTATCCTGAAAAGGCAAAGCCAGAAAGAAACATCAGTATCATAAAATCTGGGCATTAAGTACTTTGGCATGTAGGATTTTTATATTGCCTCTTCCCATTGTCACCACTGGCCAGAGGTCTGGCAGCTACTGCAGAATAATTATCAGCAGCCATTGGCACTGTGCAGAGTGGTCTCACCTTAAGGAAAAATTTAACTCTTTTACTGTCATAGATCCTGGGTCTGGTCAGCTGTTGATTGTGAGGCTTACAAATATTTGAATGAAAATAAGACTCTCTCTTTGAGAGAATGTAAATTTGCTTTAGAATAGATGCCACATATGTTTTTCTCACAGAGCAAACTTTTCCTGGTTACAATAAGCATTTTAAAACAAAGAATTTAACCACCAAGCAGTACCGTGACAAAGCAGTATGTACTTCTAAAAAAATGTACTGAGGTCATCATGTTGGGCTGCAATGTGCTGGGCGGTAAACTGTGTCTGAGGTGTCTGACCCCACAGTGTCCTCTTCTGACCAAGGGAGAAAGGACAGTTTGGATGGGGAAGACAATGATTTAAGAAGATAAATATTCCACTAAAAGCTGAATGTATAGAATTCATTCCATAATATTCTCGAATATCCAAGCATACATCCATCCATTCACCAAATACTGGTGCATCTATGCACCAGGTCTTCTTGCACACTTGGCTCATCCTTGCCCAGGAATTAAGTCTCACCCACAAGAAACTTATATGCCAATTGGAAAAAATGATTAAAAAAACCCCTAATATAAAGCCTGTTATATAGTGGTAGGCGCTATGCTGAAAAATAAATCTGGGTGAGAGGACAGATGTGGAGTTAGAGAGAAGTTGCTTTCTACAGTTGTGCAAGTTAATTAAGGAGCCACATGTGGCCCTTTAAATTTAAATAAAAATAAAAATTTAGTTCCTTGGGCCCACAAGTCATATCAAGTGTTTGATAGCCATGTGTAGTTAGGCACTATCTTACTAGACAACACAAATTATAATCAGGGCACAAGTGCTGTGTTTAAGGAAAGACCAGCAGTTTCCAGAACTACAGTGGCAGAAAGGTGGGTAGTAATGTAGACCCCCCATTGTGTGGGATGCAATAGTGTTATGAGAGCTCTGGTTTTCATGCTGAAGAAAAGGGGAGGAACTGGGATGGAAGGGTTCTTAACAAAGCACAGCCGTGCCTGTACTTGTGTTTAACAAGATCGTTCAGGCTTCCTGTGGAGAACACTGTGTGCAGTAAGGATGAAGGCAGGGGAAGTACTTCAGAGGCACTGAAATAATCAGGCCTGAGATGATAGTGGTTTGTAGATGGGTAGCTAAGGAGATGCTGAGAAACAGTCAGATTATTGGATAATTTTTGAAGGAAGATTTCAAAGGATTTGCTGACTGCTTGTATATTGGTTAAGGATTTCAAAGGGTTTCTGGTGTTCCCAACTGAAAGAACAAGGAATGCCACTGACTATGCTGAAAGCCTACAGAAAGGACAGGTTGCTGATGATGGTAGAAGTAGTGGCAGAAATTAAGAGTATGGTTTTCAATTTATGTAGCTAATGTAATTTCACGGTGCCATGTATTGATAACAATTCTGATTTATACAGAACACACGCCAAGGGTATACAATCTGTGAGACTTACATTTTCATCCTCCTGGATTTCCAAAGTATAAGTAACCACTTCCTCAGGTGAACAGCCTTCTGATTTATTCCACTGCAGTGTGATCCATGTGACCCCAGCTCGAACAAGTCTTGGTGCAGAGGGCATCTGAGGAATGTTTCCTAGTGTGTACCATACCACCTCCTGGCTGTACCCACTGTAGAGAAGACAAACCCAGTGAGAGACGCACTGAGGAGAATGTGAGGAGTCCTGGCATTTTATGGAGGAAGAATAAGGCTTCTGCCCAACTGGCTTGGGCTGGAAAGTCTAGGGCCGACAGGCTAGGCAAGCAAAGGCAGGCGAGGATCCTTTGTGATCCCTTACCCCAAACAAACACGTTCAGTTTGCCCTATTTCCTCTTTCAGTCTGCTATTAGAAAAGGATACCATACTATAGGACCATACATCTATTTATTTTCAATTCTTTTTTTTTTTAAGATTTATTTATTTATTTATACAAGCACTGGGTACAGTCAGAAGCGCAGGAAGGTGAGAGAATTCACCACAGCCAGAGTGGGGAGCAGAGCAGGCAGAAGGACTGAAGCACACTGCTGAGGGGAGCAGCGGGCGGCAGGAGAGGTCTGCGCACCATGTGGGACCCTTACCCGGGGGGCCGGGGATTGAACTGGCGCTACAGAGGCTGCGGGCAGCTTCACAACCCAGCCCTCAACCGCTGCACCACCGAGGGAGGCCCTTTATTTTCAATTCTTTTGTTGAAGCAATATCACATAACATGACATGTTCAGGTGTGCATCATTATAAATCAATGTCTGTATTTTTTTTTTTTATTTTTATAGAGGCATGCTTTTATTTTATTTTATTTTACTTGTTTGTTTGTTTGTTTTATACATGCACTGGGTACAGTCAGAAGCGCGAGAGGGCGAGAGAATTCACCAGAGCCAGAGCGGGGAGCAGAGCAGGCAGAAGGACCGAAGTACACTGCTGAGGGGAGCAGCGGGCGGCAGGAGAGGTCTGCGCGCCATGTGGGACCCTCCTGTGGTGGCCGGGGAGCAGCCGGGGATCGAACCGGAGCCGCAGAGGTCACGGGCAGCTTCGCAACCCAGCGCTCAACCGCTGCGCCACCGGGGAGGCCCAATGTCTGTATTAATTGTTAAGTTCACCACTAAAAATCCAATTTTATATCGATAACTTCTTTTTCCCAAAAGCACCCAACAGAAAGCACAGCATAAACATGATGTGTAGAGTTTACCGAGCCATGAGCCCAGCTTCCAAGGAGCTGTCAACTTAATGTGAGCACAAAAATTCTGTTAATGAAATAAATGTTTGATGATATACAAACTATATACAATGCTATTTTTTAAAAAGTTAATAGGTGCCTCTAATTCATTTATTAATCCTGGAACCATAAGACCTTTATCATTATGGTCTTTCCTTTTTTATTAGTGAGGTAACCTTGGTTTACAACGCTGGGAGTGGGTTCCTACCTCCTCCGTGGTATATCTCATGATCCAGCAATTCCACTCCTTAGAACTGATCCAAAGAATTTAAAAACACTAATTGGAAAGGATTTATGCTCCCCTATGTTCACTGCAGCACAATCATCAAGTTATGGAAACAGGTAACCAAGGAACAGTGGTGGATTAGGAAGATGCAGTACACAGACATGATGCAATATGGCTTTTTCAATGAGTGGATTCTGTGTTTTCATACAGTGGCGATCATGGATGGGGAGGGAGAGCTGCAAAACCTGGTGATGTCAACAGGTTCTTTAGGCTGGATAAAAGATTGGGGACCAATGACATGCTGGTTCTTTAAGAAGATTTTCAACAAGAGTGATGAAACAAAGCTTTCCCCTAATCACCGTTATCCAGGAAGCGCAATGGAAACATGGCCTTTTCAAAGGCTCCTCAATCCCCTGACTCTCCACAGTAGACAGGTTCTTGTCTTTCTCCTGCAGCCTGGAGGCAAACAGTGGGGTCCTAGACAGCCCATGTTTCCTTGAATCCTGTCAGTTTGACAACAATGGCTTTCCCAGCAACTTTTTTTTTTCCGTTCAGGAAACACACATAATTGAAAAAGGCAGCTGAATGTGTAGCTTGCTGAAGTGATGAAAGAAAAAGGCATGTGGTCTGAAAAAATAATGTCCCAAGAGGGATTCCTCTCAAAATCTGTACTGTTATTTTCATCTTGGCTCCCAGAGACCCTAGTGAGACCTTTGCGTTACAGCTCGCAAGCATGTAAAAAGGCCACACAGTAGCATGCATCACCTCAGAAAAAATCTCTACCCTCTGATTAGGAGTCCCTCTCTGAAAATCTCAAATTGGTTCAGTGTGGAGGCAGCTGGTGCCCTCATGCCTTCAAGAAATGCGAGAGGAAGACTCAGGATCACAGACAGACATTTAGCAGCCTGAGAACACAGCAACATCATACCTGGTGCCAATGTCATTCCGAGCGGCCAGCCTGAAGGTGTATCCCATTGCCGGACAAAGCTTCGTCAACTTGTAGTGCTTCTGGCTTCCGAAGAAGCACTGTCTGAAACCACTGTTTCTTTTTCCCTAAGAGAAGACAGTGAAAGAATGCACACGGTTTTTAGAAAATAAATAACTGTGAGGAAATGAAGAGGCATTTTGAATTGTGTTTAATTTCCAAGTTTGGATGAACAGAAGCCAGAGAAGGAAAGTGTCCAGGAAAGCTGTCGCACACCAAGGACTCTCCGGTGAGACATCATCGTGTAATCACAGGGCATGGCAGACTGTCCTGTCACCAAGATGGGGAACACACTGTACACGTGGTGTGTCTAGAGGCGCTCCATGTTAATGAAATTAAAAAGATCCATAAAGCCTCAAGTTAAGGATCACAACTTTAAGATCAGCTTCCTGACTTGGGTTGGTGAAACTGCCCAATCTTGCCAAACACGAGGAAGCCTGTGGCTGCAGGGGACCTGCCAGCACCACAGCTGCATAGCCTTTCCCAGTAACTGCCAAGCTCCTGAAGGCCAGACCCTGCGACTGAGTGCGCACAACCCTTCCAGTATTCTCTTCTCCTTTGCAGGAGTCCCCAACCCTGCACCTCTACATCCCAGTGATGGTGAGCTGTTTGTTCACTGTCCCCTAAACACTGGGCATGTGCTGTGACTCATCTTGTCTACATCTGCCTTCCTCATAATGGTGATTTGGACAATCTGGAAGCTTAATCAAAGCTTTTGGCGTTAAACTGAATGTCTGATAAGCATTTAGAACATTGGTTGAATTCATCTGTATGTTTATTAGCTATCTTAAGTTTCTTATGAAGCTGAAAACATATTTTAAATGCCTTCCTAGCCTTGTGATGTTTCAAATTCCCTGAAATAAAAAGAAAACACTACAGTGGGTTTACTTTATAGATTTATGAGTCATGAGAAGAAAAAAAAAAAAAAAAGCTTTACTACCCTATGCCATGCTCAGGGGCATGGAACACTCAAATCAGCAGTTTGCTACAGCAAATATTTTATACCCATAATCCACAGGATTTTATCTATGCAGACTTACTCTTGGTTGGTTCATGCAAAAGAAAACCACATGCTAATGCTGAATGAATCTTAGCATTCTAATTAGATGGTCAGGCCCAAGGCCCTTAGGAATATATTTGAAGTTCTCAAATTATTTTATAAAGAACAAGGAAAGCACATTTTTCTCCTAAACAAATTTAGCATTTCTTTCCTTCAAGCAGGTCTCCAAATACTAGTAAAACATATCCCAGTTGAAGTTTAATTAAAAATAAAATAAACATAAAACTAGCTTTCAGCCTCACCAGGGTGAACAGTTTAAAAACAACCATGCCATATTCATCCCCAAACCACCCCTCCCTGAACCAGGTGGTATCCTTTTCATGGAAGGAAGTAGAAGTCTTAATAGTCTTTAAGATCCAAAATTCATTCTAGCAGTGGTTCAAAGTACATTCAGGTGCAGTGATGGAAAAATAAAGGCAAAAAAAGGCAAAATATTTTCAGCTGCTACTTGAGCAAAGTCACTGTAGCTGCCATATCATATCACGTCCTTACACTTGTTTTGACCTTGAGTGTTAAGGTTGCTCCAGACGATTTATTCATAGAAAACCATTTATGCATACATTTACATAATTACACCCGGCATCTGATTACACTCAATGCTCCCCCTGGTATGTTCTGTATCCATTTCAGGCTGTAGCGTGATCTACCTTCTTTCCGTCTCTATTTCTGAGCTCAGAGTAAACAGTCAAGAAAGGCACATCCTGCCTCCACGGAAGCTTCATCCCTTCCAAACCCCACATTGGCTCCCCTTCAATGCCTCGTTTTTCCTATTTCTTTGTTTGGTCTCCTTTGCCCATTTCTGGTGCTTAGAACTACAGCCAGTAAATAAGTCAGTCTGTTCCTTACTAGGTTGATTTGCTTTAATATGATGAAAAACACACTGTGACTGAAGTAACAAAAAAAAGCAGGGATGCATCAATGATGGGAGCTAGACTTTTTTTTAAGGACCATAGCATTACACTAAAAAATTGAGGGAAAAGGCATTCTGTGACTTTCAAGACACTTTCCTATATTGCTAAGATTTTTTTGACTTTCCACTTTAGTACTAGGAATACTTACTAAACAAACTCCAACTTAGTTAGACAAAGCATATTAAATTTCCCATCTGAACATCTTCCAGGACAGACTACTATGTGCATGGATCTTAGGAACATGTAAAAAGGCCCAGAGTTGATGGGTCTTTGGAATCAAGCTTTAGAAACAGTATTTGTAATCTGAAGGGGTAAATGGACAAATAGTTGAGAGTTTAAAGAAACAAGGCTTATTGGTGAATTTTAATAAATCACTGAGAATAAAGTAAAAACAAGAGAAAGCCGGTTAGCAAAATATTTCTGACAAGGGAAACATCTGAATTAAAGGTAATACTCCTGCGTGATATGGAGTCAAAGATAAAAAGGGTAGCTGGGGGAAAAAATTAATGTTTACAAGTCACTGCAGTGCAGAAGTGATCTACAGCTGAGAGGTTAGCAGGTACAGATGGACAATAGCACTGGCAACTTATGCATCTGCCTAGTTTTCTACTATAGACTGTGCCAGGCTCTCCATGGATGGCAGGAGGCTCAGGCATTAGAGTGAGTACACTTCAAAGGGATAGGTGATTTGGAAAATCTGTAACCAAGCGGGAGCCCAGGTTGCAAAACAGGATTCATAAATAAACTGTTACCCATGTTTTCCTATCAACAGAAATGGACGGGATTAAAAAGAAAAAAAGGATAATGCTTTAGAAATTGAAAGATTCAGATGAAATGATTCAAACAAACTTGCAGGAATGATGCGAGTGTTTATCAGAAATTAAATACGTCCAAGCTGTTACTATCAGTGAAGTTTTACAGAGGGCAAATCATAAACACCTGCATTTCATAGGCGTCTCCAAATGATTTTGAGAGATTATAATCTGTGGCATATTCTTGCTTCTTATAAATTCTAATTTCGATTATATAGGATTACTGAGATATACTAGCTTTACTTAGAAAGAATATTTGCTTTTCAATAATTTAAAGTCAGCTTCATGCAAAGTTTCCTACTAAAACTTGGTCCTAATAGAAACGGGGTAAATATCCTGACACTTTTCAGGTCTGTAGTCATCAAAAATCTGCTCAAAGACTGACAGTAGGGATACTGGAGGCCCCTGCTGGTCCTGGGCGGTTATTGCTTCTAGGCCACAGCGGTCTGTCACAAGGAGGGGGTAAAAGGGGTGCTCAGGTGGCGGCCAGCCCACTGGGACGATCTCCTGTGAGCTCCTATGATGAGCATTACAATTCCTCTTCCCTGGGAAGGAACGAAAACTTCACCCAAGTAGAGAAAGCCAAGAGGAGGTTCAAGCCCATATCCGTGACCATTCTGGAGCAGACACAGCCACTGGGCTGCACTTGACATGAAGCAACATTCATGTTCTGAACTAGCTTTCTACTGCATGTGCCTACGAGCCACAAAGGCAGGTTTTCAGGCTTCACTGGCTTGTTTCCACTCATAATCTCGGGCATGCCTAAATGCTGTGTCTACAGCACACACTGAGTTCATTCAAGGACATGCTAATCTTCATTAGAATGTGGGAGAAATCTTGGGATACAAACCAACTATGCACAGATAAACTTCAAGGTGCTGATTCTGGCATGGGTGAGGCATGACAAACCTGGGCTGCTTTCTTTTTCAGCTATGTGTTCCTCTTCGCGCCTGACTGAAATCACAATTCTTGCTAATTTATTATCATGTGCAGACAGACTTCACCTGAGAGCACTGGTTCAGCACCTCCAGCCTTGGTTGGATGGAAATGTTCTTTGACCTGGGCTCAGGGTGCCGTCTTCTACTTCTGGACAAAACTGCTCTCCAGGAAAGCCCTCAGTTGGCCAGCATACTGTCGCATGTACGTATCACATGTCACACTTACCCTTTTCAGGCTCGAGGTCCCCAGCTTTCCCCATCTCCTCTTTCTTACCACTCAACAAAAAATAAATGGCGTATAATCTACATTCTAGACCCCACTGGACCAGCTGATTCTCCATTCCCTCTAGCATGCTTCCGGCAGCCCCCTTAGGACATTGCGATTCCACCACATAGTCCATGCCTCTTTTCAGTTCTGAATTCACATACTAAAGGAAATCACCATGGTGAGGGGAAATCCTAGTCTTTTAACACTTAGAGTGTAAACTGTCAGCACCTGTCCCTCCTCTATCCTCATCCTCACTCCTCATTCAGAAGGGCCACACATCTGGTTACGAGTCCTAGTAATCAGAGTACAGGTGCTCTTCTAGGTCCTAACAAGATTCCTGCTCAATCCTGAAGATGTCAAGTGCCTCCATTTCTTTATTAACTCTGATAGGGCAGAGGAAAGGCAGGGGGAGGAAGAAGCGAGGGGGAGTATACACAGCGTAGACCCTTGTGTGGCTATAGAGCAGAGATGATGACTCATCTTGGAAACATTTTTCAAGATATGTTAATAACTTCAGGGACAAAATCTTAGGGGCTAGGGGAGGATGTCTCATCAAACATCATTTCATTCTTTAAAATGAAATTTGGAGATAAATTAGAAATCTCAAAGATTTTAAATATTTTAAGGGGCATTTCTCATTTTTTTACTTCATCTTCTGTGCTTTAACTACCTATGTGATCATTTTCCTATTTCTTTCTATTCTACAATTAAATACATTAAATTTAGTTTAAAATAAGATTATAAATGTATTAATTATCCTCTCAAAGGAAAATAAAAGTGGCATACAACTGTTACTCCTGTGAGTCACCTCCAAAACAGTACATATGATCCTGCTTTTCCAGTGCAACAACTGAGGCAGAGGCATTAATTGGTAGGAAATCTGCTTATCTTTTGGCTCCCTGTCCTTATCACTAGGCAGTAGGCAGTGATCTCCATCTGTTCCCTGGGAAGACCAGGGTGTGAGCACTTCAGAAGCTCGCCCTGCACTGGTGTAGGGTCCCCAGTCCCATCTTACCCGCCATGTCCCTGGGTATATACCTTTCCTCCTCCTGCCTCTGCCTAGAACACTTGGAAGAGCAGCAGGGATAGGAAAAAGAACTACACTGTACTTTCATAGTCCAAAGACTTGTATCTACCAGTTTTAGGGCACAGATGTAAAACATTCTGTATTACACAAAGATAAAGGAGAACACAGGCTTGTTAATTGTTTCTCAGGACAAGAGAACCCTTATGTCACATGGTGACAGTTTTAAACATGTCCAAAAATTCTCTGATACTCTATTCAATGAGGAGCAAAGCCTCTGGACCCTTCCCTTTTTGGATGGGGAGACTCTCTCATAGCTTCCAGAATGGAGCAGACATGAAGCAGAGTGACTTCCAAGATTAGGTCGGAAAAGGTGATGAGTCTCTGTCTGTCTCCCAGAACACTCACTTTTGCAATATTGACTTCTCTGAGGCTCTTATGCTGTAAGGAAACCCCAAAGTCCCATCCAAGGCAGCAGTGACCACAAGACTTGTGAGTGATGTTCCCTCCAGAAGATCTCGACTCCCCAGCTAATTAGGTTTCCCAATGGAAGCTCCAGAAATTTCCCAATGGAAGCTCCAGAAAGTGTAGAACAGAGACAGGTCATTCCCCAGTGCCCTACCAAATGCCCAGCGAAAAATTCTTGAGCATAATGAAGTAACTATTTTAAGCCAGTAAGTTTTGAAATGATTTGTTATGCAACACCACACTCTGATATCCACACATGTTCACAGTATGAAACGCATCTGTAAACTCTGACAAATTTCTCTTGCACGATAAACAACCAGGAGGTAACTGAGTGGAAGGGTGCATGCTAGTACACAAAAATGTTTGATATATGCTTTAATAGTGGTTTCTATTTTCTGGTAAAGGCACTTAGTACATGTCCTTTCCCTCAAAGCCATACAACAGATTAAAGTCACTTCGAATAGATTTAAAAATTTTTTGTAGAACCTAAAAATGTAACCAGATTTCTAGATGATAAAGACCAGTCATAATAGATAATTCATCACAAGTCTTACAGAGTCACATTTTAGAGTGAATCAAGATTTTTAATAATACTATCTCAAGTTGTGGAGAACGTGTCACTGGGCTTCAACCTGTCTTTGGGCATCTGTTTACAAACACATAATTGAAAAGAGACCCAGGGGAGAAGTCAATTTACAGAGGATCTACCTAAATGAAACTGACACATCAGAAGTATTTAAATTGATTCATAAAAATGCAAGAACTATTTATTTGTATGTAACTAAAACACTGAAAACAAAATCTTTTTCGAGTCCATTTTCCTTCTTCCTTAACTTATGCATCTTCATAAAACTGTCCTTCAAACCTAGGAAGATGAATACTCTAAATGGGTTGATTTCCTGTTAAGAAATTCAACACAACTAAGGCCAGTTTTACACATATAACTCACACACACACCCCAATTAATTCCCCAATTAATGCAGGCTACATTATTTTCCTGCCAGCCGTGATTCTGTAGACTGTGGGGAATGTGGTTTCCCTGGCTAGCATTTCCAATTACTCTGGCACTAACAACCCCGGAAGCTGGTATTTCCAACACTGGCACCAAGAGATGAAGCTGGCTGATATTTTCAATTGCCTTCAATTAATAGATTGGAAACAATCCTTCCTGTTTCTCTCTATGACAGCTTCATTCCTGGCACAAGGAAAAGAGAATGGCCAATACAAGGGTGTAAGAATTGATGGTGAATAGGCTCTACTTGGTCATATGACTCGTTCTCATCCTGATATTTCCTTGATCTATGGTCTCTTTCCATTATCTCTTTCTTTTACAGGTTCCTCCTCAGCCATACCTGCCTGCTCCTTCCTGAGCTGCTCTTACCAGGTCTGATAAACACCTGCTAAAGAAGGGACACAAATCTGGCTGTCAGTTGTCATGAGCTGTTGGCCCATGAATGCTGAGTCCTGCAAAGGCTGAGGGATTCTGGGCTGTGCACTCTGTAACAGCATAGTTCAACCTGTCAGAAATGGCAACGATAAATCAAACAAAAAATAAAGTTGTGTTGGCCAACTGAACCACTGCCAGGTTCAAAGATTTAGTCTGCTAGTACGTCTATATTTAGAAGTTGTTCCAGCATTGGCCGACCCTAGGCAACATCAAAGATGAATGTTGGCTTGAGAAAATAAAAGAGCATGCAAATGCTCTGGATAACCATGTATAAGAAGGGGTTCACAGCAGAGAAGAGGAGATACCCCTCATGTGGGAGGATTCAAAAGTTCCTCATGCCAAACCTCATTTGAGCCTTGGTGAGGCCTCTTTCATGTCCCTGAGCACCCTGGCATGGAAGAACTTCCAAAGGTAAGAAAGGAAGGTGGGATAGTTTGTGGTTATATGTTACTAAATAAACACTGCATGCATTTTATGCCCTGCCATGCTAGTTTTTTCTACGAGTGGGAGAGGCTTGGCTACCTGAAATAGCCAAGGATGATAACCAAGTCTTCTGACTTAAAAACAAACAAATGTAATTTTCCTGTATGTCCTTCCAAATGTGGAAGTTCACATGATGCCAAGTGCTTTGTTAGGATCAATATGTTGAGACTCTCCCAGTGAAGGAAAATGAGAGGCACTCAGGGATGACTTCAGAACAGACTGCTCCCTGGACCAAGCGAACCATGGTATGGATGGGCTCAGGCAACCTTCTGCCAGCTGGCAACTAACAAGCATTTATAAACTGGGTGCCAAGGACCACAATGGGTATTGGTAATTTAGCTTCAACTAGAAGCATCCCACAAAGTCTGTTGCCCAAACACATAACAACACCATCCTGAAAACATGTCTGGGGTTGAGGTCCCTAAAAGAAGGGCTCTGTTTAACTCAGCTCTGTCTTTGGTACCTACAGACCTCTTTAAGTTATTTAATACCCCTTGGCCTAGTTTCTTTCAATACTGGCTATAGTGGGGGAAGATATTCTTCTTGCTCTTTGAAACCCCCCTTGCATATGGTAGGAAAGGTCTGGACATTCACATCGCCACTCTGCCAGGCCAGTGGTTCAACTCAAGGTACTTGTGTGACACACAGTTTATGATGGACACAGCACCAAACAAAGCTGGCTCCCCACTCCCTAGTCTCCCCAAGGGCATTCCCTGAAATGACCAAAAGAACAAGGGAACCTAGCTAAAATCCCCCCACACTTCAGCTGACATTAGCACTGAGCTCATGAGAACTGGCCTTCCTGGTTTTCTCCACTGAACAAATATGCTCTGCAAGCTAAGGCCATAAGGCACCTCAGTGAGTGTCCACTGCATTCTCAGGGAGGTGCTCCTCAGCCATTCTTTGGGACCCAGCAAACCACAGCACCTGCTGATATTGTAGTTCTCTTCATTCCAAGAACGGTTGTTTCACCAGAAAAACCACATGTAAAGTAATTTGTGCCAAGCAGCAGCATTCTGAAAGACTATCATTATTAACCATTCAATACCTAAGTTAAACAGGAATCTGATTAATAAATCCACTATCAAGCATCTTCTCTGGGGTCAACCCCTAAATGAGCTAAACGTGCTCCTCCAGAATGAGATGTTTAAGAGGTGACAATTTGGGGGCAGTTGCCTGCTCCAGGAGGTCTCTGTAACAGGACCAGACCAATGGTTCTCTAGGGGCTCATGCGCTCATTATATCCTGCTAGATTTTTCTGCTCTGTTCAAATTATACTTCCATTGATTTCTGTAGAATTTGTTTCCCTTTTAGTCCACCATGTTTTATAGCTCTGTTGGCTCATTAGGAAAGCCAGATATCACATTCCTTTTTGGGCTACCTGAGTCGCATGTGAAGAAGATTCTTGGAAACTCACTGGTCACATTCCTACAAAGTCATTTTTCCACTTCTTTTGTATGTTCCCTACATCTCAAGTCCAGAAGCTAAGCTAGTGGCAAACTAACATCTATATATAGCACTGACATCAGTTTTCATTTAGTTCAAACCACAGACAGTAAACTTAGGGCTCCTATGAAAGTTCCTGACAGAAGAATGTCATATTTCTTCTAGTTAATTGACTTTTTCTACCCCAGATTTTAGCATGTGCTTAGGCGACATGAAATAATCACCACACTGGATCTCCTACTAGCCAAGTTATCTCATTCAACCCTGACATACCTGTAAGATAAAGTGGTGAAGTGGAGGCTAAGGAGTTGAATTACTTATTTGACTAGCTAGAGTCAAAGCAGAGACCATTAAACCCAGGCCTCTTTAGGTTAACAGTATGTCGTACTGATAAATAACATCAAAGTGAATCTATGTCACATATGCACAGCACAATCCTAGGACACTTGTATTTGCTCTGAATGACTATCTATGATAGCACCAATTAGCACAAATTAAAGCAGCATTTAAGAGCAGAACTCACAACAAGTTTCTATAAATAATTCCTGTAAGAACTCATGTTTGCTAAAATGGAAAAGGAATTTTCTACTTGACCATCAAATTAGCACCTTTATTTAAGTTTTCAAGGAAAAGGCCAAGTCACTGTCCTTCAAAGCAGATTGGGAAGAAATGTGTGACTCAAAGCTTCCTAATTCTTTTTCTGTACCCTAGAGGCCTGTAGATCCTCAATCTTTCCCTTAGCTTCTACTAGAGAAAAATTCCCATCTCTACTAAATACTGCCAAATCTTCAAGTAGAAAAGCACCAGGAGGGACCAATTAGCTCAGAAGATGCCCAACATGGGGGCAGGGGAAGGCCAGAGATATTGGCTCTGAGGTGGCTGAGGGGGTGTGTACTTTTAAGCATTATCTCTACCTTTTTTTACTTCACCCCAACCCCTACTCTCTCCATAGTTGGAAAAAATCTCCACCTTGAGAAATCTGGCATCTAAACAGTTGTTTGGTTATTAAAAAACCGAGAAGCTTTTCTCCTACTTATGATTCTGGATAAAACTGAAAATTCATAGCAGTTTTCTCTTTTTTCCCAGTCAACATTAGGTGTAATACTCAAACCCAGCAGGAGAGAGAAACCCTTATGATGTTCCAGACCTTCTTTCTGCCAGCCTCAAAATGACTGTCCTGTAGGAGAGAACGTAAACATGAGAGTGGGGCACACTGTGATCAGGACACTAGAATGTAAAAATGGTCATCCAAGAGTCAAGAGCAAATCACCTGGAAAATAGTCTTTGCTTTTCTATTCATTCCTGCCTGAAGGAGGAAATAGTAGCTATGGATCTATAAAAACAGTTCTTAGGCCTGAAGGCTGTCACCATGAGGAGCCAGTGGTCAGGAAGCCCAAACCTTTCCCATTTGTGAAAACTGAGCTATTTCAGGGGAAAAACAAAACTGATGGCCACAGCTGAAAAGCGAGTGCCACCTGTGTGCTCCATTTTTAGTCACTTGTTCCCATCTCAGTTACCTCCCACGGTGATTTAAAAATGAAGGGACTGCCTAGTTACAATTTTTAATGCAGACCATCAAATTAGCACTAAATTAGGCAGCTAAAGCTTCTTGCAGAACTATGAGTGAGCAACTTCCAAGTGATTCTATGGGGCAGTGAGTGATACGACGTAATGACAATACAGGACAGATGGTGTATCAGCTTCCCCTGCACTGTAACAAGTTTCTGTTTTCTGTTCCCTGTTAGGGCCACACCTGCCTTCAGAGACCAGCTGGCAGTCAGCTTTTGCTTAAGGTGGCTCCTCCAAAGGTCAACTCGGCATGCCCAGCCCTAGTAGAAATGAAGGCACTTTCCTCTCTGCTACTGTTCACTTTTGTGAAGGTCTTTTCTAAGGCGCTCAATGGCTGGACTTGATGCCCTGTGCTCTTATTTTACCAATACTTCAAAATTTTACACTAATTGTTTTGTTGGAGGACAATTAAAAAGTGAACAAAAGAATCAAGTATTCTGGGAACACTAACCAGTGCTGTCATCCTGAGATAAAAGTCTGACAACACCCGGACATTCACTGTGACGCATGCATAGATGAGGCCACCTCATCCGGGGAGGTAATTCTCAGATGAGGCACCGGGGCAGAAACTATTAGAGCACTGTTGCTGGACACAGCCTCCTGGAGGCTCTCAATGGCCAGCCATTTCCCTGAGGTGGTGATCTGCTCCACTATGCACCCCAGAGTCCTGTCCCTCACACTTGTTCTACAGCCCCCTGAATGGCAGATACTATGGGCATACGGTGGGACAGTTATCCTGGGAGAGGACAGCTCTGTCACTGGAGGGGGTGAGGTGTCATTCCAGTGAAACATGCCCTCTCATTTCCCACCACTCCACCGGCACAAAGTCTGGGACTAGCCCTGGCACAGATGCATCTGGCTCCACAATCCACCAGGTTTTGGAGCCTCATGTGCCCACACTCCTGGCAGGTCAAACATTGCTCTCTGTTTGTACGTTTGATTTTCTTCCTTGAAACCAAGGTCTGAGTAATGTGGGAACAGGACGTAAAAAAAACAACCCGAGTGTTGAGCTGTCCCCAAGAGGGCTATTATCTTTGAAACACAGACTGTTAAACTGCCTTGTCAGAAATTTTACTTCTGAAATGATAGGATGGGCAGGAATAAATTGGACACTACAGCTTGTGTTCTCATTGCCAGGAAATCCAATGGTGCCATTTTTTAATCTTTTTTAGGGGGCGTGAAAGGACTTGAGGGAGATATACCATAAAGCAAGAAGGTAATTGGTGGAAAAATTTGAGAAGCACATGGATAAGTTTGTTTTATTTATGTCTATTTAAAAGTGTAAGAGCATAGTATTATATTAGCTTTTTCAGCTGTCAGCACAAAGACATTATCTCTGATATGTCATAGTTGTCTCACAGGACAAAGAACAGTATTGATGCACAGGAAGGTATACTCCAAAAATGACAAAATCATGACTAAATAAACAGCTAAACAACAGAGAAAATGATCCCCTAATAATCTTTTGTATTGGGTCATTCCTAATAACCAGTTTTGACATAGCACAAATAATGTAAAGGCATTTGAGCTGAAGGGTAAGCTCAGGTCAGCAAGGTCAAGATGCCTGGCATGAAACATGGAACAGATTCCCTGTCTCCTAATTGGGAGGGCCTTCAATTATCCCCTGCTTCTGGAGAACTCAACGTAGCTAAAGGTCAGTGAGTCTTTCAGAGTTTAAGGTTCCGAAGGTTTTTCGAGATGGTGAATGCTAAGCCACAGAATACAAAAGGAATACAATGTTGGCAAAAGGCTTATGGTCAATTAACCTGGAAGCTCCAGTAAAGACCAACAGAGCCACCACCAACATTTATTAAAAGACAAAATAAAGGGTAAAGGGAAAAAACAAAACAATTAAAATGGCACGAGGAAAAGACGGAAGGATACCAAATAGGGGGAAAGACAGGACAAGGCCGAAAATAAAGGAATTAACAATTTGTGATTAGGAGGCTATACTGGGTGCCATTGAATGTAAGCGGTCATTAGACATAGCTTCTACATTTCAAGTGAGGCTGTGGCTATTTCCTTCTAGCATCACGTCAGGACACTGTCAACACAAATCGAAAGGGAAGGTGGCCCAAAACTGAGTCACCACTACCATTTCCTGTAGCACCTGGGTTTTCTTTGGTTTCCCATTCAAATATTCAACTACTCTGACCTTGCGTAACTCATGAGGCCATGGTCCAAGGTAGAGAAACAGCAAATAACACAGGAGAGAGAGAGAGAGTCACACACACACAGACAGACACACACACACACACACACACACACACACACACACACACGTTGTCCTGAAAGGATATTTGAAATGAAACATCAGGTCGGTACAACAAACCAATATACTTAAAAAAACAAACTTTCATTAACCTCTTATCCTTACAAAGGAAGAGGAGAGGGGAAGGTGCCATTTATGCTCACATTCAGCCAAGTTCCTTTCCAACTCTCTTGACTGCCTGCAAAAAGGGCCTGCACAAGGGCCGTGGGGTGGTTTCACTTTCCAATCAAACCACCTTAAAATGAAATCTACCTAATCTGTGAAATGTGTCAGTTTAAGTCTGAGATTTCACCAATCTGTTCACAGAAACTATTCACAAGGATTCTAAGAACAACAGATCATTGTCTTTAGAACTCTAGTTGTTCAGATACAGGGCAAATGAGAAAATATGCTTCTGCAGAAAGTGGTGAAGGGCCCCCTTTGTCACATCAAAACTTCATCAAGAGGATTTTTTTTTACATTTGGTTAAATGTTGCTCCACACTTGAAAAGTCACTTTTTGCTTACGCCTGTGTTCTCAATCTTTCAATATCCTTAAATTTAAGTCATAAACACAAGTTACCTTTTATTTCCCCCCATTTTTATTTCACATTTTTTATTTCACATTTTCTGTTCTAAGAATCCTTAATCTGTTTGCTCAATCACAATAAGACAGATTAAAGCAAGAGTGAATGAATGGGGTTAAGAGTTACAGGAACAAAAAGTACAGTTGCTTTTTAAAAGCAAATGGCTTCTGCACGAAGTGTTGCCTGCCTGAGATTTTGTGCACAGTGCACTGTGTACGAGGTCACCATGCAGCACAGAATGACCTTGAAAATAACAAGACCTTCACCTCATCCAGGGGCCTCTGGAGATGGAAACAAAAACAGGGTCACCTGTCACAGGATGGTCTAACCCACAGGGGTGATGACACAAGAGTAGAGTGACCTCTAGGTACTGTTCCACTCCCCCACAGAGAACACTCAACAGTGCAACATCAAAGTACACACTTGGCATTCAAAAAGGAAAAACAAATTATGCTTCCCAAGCCAGAGTGTGGTGTACCACAGCAGAAACATCTACGCAGGATGGCCGTCGGCAGTCAAGATGACAAAGCAGTCAATTCTTAATACTAATTAATGGCTGGCTAAACACTAGCGATTCCAAAACTGGTCAGACCCTGTATCAGCATTTCTTAAAAATAAATCAAGTAAATACAATTCAATGCACGATTCATTACACCATTTCAATCCATCTTCATTTTTCATAGTCATTAACCATTAGTTTAAATTTTTCTCTACTTACATTTTTTTCCCTGCGTTTAGCACATCTTTAAAAAAGAATAAAATGGCATTTGTTCAGCATTTTATTTTTGAAATTGTGTTTTAGATGGATGAATATAAAAATATGCTTACCTCATCCCATTCTAAAAGGTAATTGGTGATTTTTGAACCATTGTCAATTGGTGCCTAAAAAAATAATAAAGTGAGATTAGAGAAAGAGGTTCACAAATAAAACTCATCTACTTGGTTATCTACTTGGTTTAAATATAATGTCTATGATAGGCATGTGTTCTCCCTTCAGGGGAAAAAGAGAGGCCTACTAATAGTAAATGATACCCCATAAATAATCAAACCTGCCTTCCCCACCACCTCTGCCTTTACACCCACATGGTACTTTTAGAGGCATTTTAAGTTTAAGAGTAGAGCTTGAAGCATTTTGCTCCTACAAAAACTTTTTCTTGATGTTTCTTGAAGTTGCTGAGACCTGAATTTCATCCAGGCTTTAAGCAGAGTATTTATCAGTGATTCCCAACTTTAGGTTTATAAGACCCCGGGGTCCCTCTGGTAATTTTAAGAAGATTTCTTATCATATTTTCCAAACAAAATAAGATTTTAATTCTTTCTGTAAGATATATTTACATAGGTATGTTTAAATATAAGAAACATTTTTAAATAGATGTGTATGTTTCAAGGAATTAAACAATGATGACCAGTTGGGTGTTAAAACTCTGAAAAGGTGGGGAATCACTGACCTGGATTATCCCTGGAAGCCAGGAAAGAAAATAAAATAGTTCAGATTCTAAGCCAGTTCAAACTTTGCCTTTGTCCAAATAACTCTCTCACTGTTGGCCACTGTCTATGAGAATGCAGCTCCCGCATGAGAGGGGCTAAGGAAGCCCATGCTCTCTTGTTAACCACTATTCTTAATTGCTTTATCAGCTCCCTAGATAAATCTGGCCAAGGAAACAACACATTCCTTCAACAATGGATCTCCCTAGCCATCTTACTTCTTTCACAAATTAGTTATCACCCCAAATACGAAAATTCTACTATTTCTATCTATATAAATTTTATATTTTAAACTATATTATAGAATATCCAAATACAGAAATCATTGTATAGAGATGAATAACGTAATCTACTAATTCACTGCAAACACACAAAACTATGACTAATAAGCAAATCATACCCCTTAAGGACCTCTCTTTGGCAGGAGTCATATATAGTGATACAGTAAACTGTATTTCATGGAAACTATCATATAATTCACACTTAAAAAATAAGTAGCAATCCTCACTGATACAAAGCCTAATTAGTTGAAGTTAATGTAGCTTAGAATACGAAACATTCTAGGTAGCTTTAAACGGTAAACAATGCAGATCACTACAGAAAGAAGGCAATAGGCATAAACCTACATTATCTCTAAATCTTTCTTTTTTGAAGTCCTCAAATGTCTGCTGAAATGAATGAAATCATTAAAATGATGAAGTGTAGGTATGAGAAATTTTCATGTCACTTCTAAAGTATTGTTTATGATTCCAAGAGACTTAACCAAATTTCTCTACAAAGAGACTTAAATTTGTTTCTTTTTTTAAAGATTTATTTATGCAAGAATTGGGGTTCTGTCAGGGGCGCAGGAGGGTAAGAGGATTCACTAGAGACAGAGCGGGTAGCAGAACAGGCAGACTGACTGAAATATACTGCTGAGGGGAGCAGCGGGCAAGTCAGGAGAGGTCTGCTGCGCCATGTGGGAATCTCCCTGGCTGGCCGGGAATCGAATCCACGCTGCAGAGGCTGCGGACAGCTTCACAGTGCGGCACTCAACCCGCTGCGCCACCAGGGAGGCCCAAGAGACCTAAGTTTGATTTTGCAGTTTTCTTTCCCATCCCTTTGCCCAAATTTATAAGACATGGCAACTTTTGATATAATAATTTGTTTTGCATAGTTCCTATGTAGAAAACCATGACCAAATCGGAACAGCATTGAATCTTTCAAATGGCTGTAAACTTCAGACTATTCTGGAAGCTTTAAGCTACCCACCTTCCATTGCAAGGTCAGCGAGCTTTTGGTCCTATGCGCCAGCTTGGGAGGGACGGGGCACTCGGGTGCACAGCTGTGGGTGGTGAAGCTAACTGGCTCGGAGCAGGATCCCTTTACGGAATTGTACATGGCATACACCCTGAAAACAAAACAGACAAAGTCAGAGGTAGGACCCATCACACAAGACCAAGGTTTTTATTTAATCTTAGCTTTGTCCTGGGTCTTTCCACAGAGGCACAGAATTTCTTATGTCACAAGCCCCATGACTGATTCTTATCTGCTGGTCTCATCCTGACCCGTGGTCAGCATTTCCAGGGAATGTGTCCCACCCCAGTAAGCTTGCTCCTTCCACTAATGGTTAGACCACCCAGTCTCATTTAAGGCAGACAGGGTCTACTGAATGAAAAAGAATATGCTAAGTAAGAAAATAAACCTTAAAGCCCAGAGTGTTTCCAAATATACATTTTAAAACCGACAAGCCACGCTGGTTGACTGGAAAAGGGCTGAAAGTAGAGTTAAAAGTTGCGTGAAAAGGGAAAAAGGAATGAGATTCCACAGACAGAGAATCACATAAATACAAAACAGGGGGTCAATACTGTCTTTGAACTGTTTATAACACCAGACATAGTAAGTGGAAATAGGAACATTTCACACATAGAATCATTTTGCTACAGCCAGTGCACTGCTGTAACTCCACAAAAACAATGCTCAGGTACAGTTTATCCATGTGAACATTTAACTGTTAAAACTGGTGCCAAGATTAAAGGTGTGTGTCTCCACATTAAAATGCCTGGCTCAACACTGAACATATGTGCCCGATTTCTCCAGAGAAGCTGTGAAGAAAAAACCTATAACGTGCTATTAAATACCACACTCCTTTCAAACAGCATAAAATAGGATTATGTTGATTTTTAGTATCTTCCTTTCTACTTCTCCAGGTTTAAAATATTGGTTATTTAAATAAATAATGTTAAACCGTGCTTTTCTTTTTTAACAAAGACAACAAAGAAACCTTTGCTGTTTAAAAATGATGCAAGGATTAAGCTATTCAGAGTTGGAAAATATATATCAAGCCTTTAATTCCTGTAACAACCCTTTATGAGGTCCCATTAAAGACAGAAAATTCAGACCAGAGAGGTAAAATAAATTTCCCAAAGTTACAAAACTAGAAAGTTGGAGCAGTTGTACTCAGTCATGGAAACCTAACTGCACACTATAGTGCCCACTGTCCTTACTCATGTTTCTTTAAACACTCACAACTCATTTCCCCTCACTCTATCCAATGAACACAAACAACAGCAGAAAATAACATTAGAAAAAATAGGTCCCAATTAGATGTATGATTTGCAATATTCTTTCTCCTCAAAGTTCATCATAAAAAAAATTTATAGAGGTTATATAAGAGATAACAACAGACATGCCTACTTTCCATTCTAAAAGGTAAAATACATATTTAGAGGATATTTGACTTATTTGTCATATTAGAGGAAGATGTTTGGTCCAAACAAAGGATGTTTACTGTTAGCATGCACTATATCCAACCTGATGAAAGAAATGTCCCTTTTTTGCATTCACTATAAGTAGACACATGATAATAATATACAACTGAGTGGTAGATTTGGCAAGATCATTACCATGTAATCAGGACAGGCTCACTAGGAATAAAACACTTAAAATGAATCATAGACTGTTCCAGATATAGGTAAGGTTCTAGTTGGAACTGTAATAGATCAGAATTCTCCAAATGGGACTCATCTGGTCCAAGATACATCTGTGGGAGCTGTGGAGTGTAGGGGAGCAATACAGTGTTTTAAGTACTAGAGCCACCTATGAATTAAAGGACATAGGCAACGATCATCACAAAGAGATAACCAGATATCATGTACTCTTAATGCAAGATCATTCTCTCCAGAGAAAATGAACCTGTATCTAATGCTCTCCATCATTAGGGGAAACATATTAAACAACACTATGAGGATGCATTCTGCCTAATTCACACTGCAGAAAATTCTATAGGACAACAATAACAAAACTATTCCAATAAATAAATTGCAAAGGGAGAAAAAAGAGATGATGGAAAACCTACAGATAAAAAGAAAAACAAATTTACAAGCAGAACATTCAGATTATGAAACAAGCCTTCATTTTTAGGATAGTTAAGAAAATGCAAACAGTCTGTGGTTTGTAAAGATTTTAAGAAATTACTATTTTTATTTGTCTTGCATGGGTGTATGATAATGGTAACATGGTTTATATATAAAATGATGATGTCTGGACTTCAAAATAAATATGGGGGTAGGTGGTAGACAAGGCAAGACGGAAATAAGCTGGGTTCATTTAAATAAAAATTAAGTCAATGTTGAAAAAAACCCTGATGATCTCTCATTAAAATAAGCAAACAAAAAACCTGAACCTCTGGTTTCTCTTAAAAACTAAAAGTTGCAGCAATACTGAGTAGTAGATCTGCATGGAAGTAATTAGATAAAATTGAGAGCAGCTCAGACTTTGAATCGGGCAGGTGCTAGATTGGAGCCTTCCCCTATGTGGTGTATCTCCTGGGGTAGACTGCTTTTCAACTGCCTTTCACCCAACTACTTTATTCATTTAGGTTCCCAAAAGGGAACTCAGTTTGCAATCACTAGGCATTTGTCTACAGTGTAGACCATACTCTGGTAGATCAGGTCCTAAATGTTCACAAAAACAGCACCAAGATTCTATCTGGATAAAAGAGCAGAGATGGGAGGTAAGGGATGATTCTACAAAGTACTAGTAGACCTTAGTGAATTATCTGGGGAGATGTGGACTCAGTCAAATTTGTTGTTCTTTTTTAATGAGATCTTATAGCCAGAAATCCACACATCTTGGCCAGAGAAGTATGAGTGGTGGAGGTTTCTAGCAAGCAGGGATGACAGCAGATGTATTAAGAACTGGATGGCAGTAGTAGGTATCTGGTGTGGCTGTAGATGTACCACACAGGAATCATCTTCTTTTTCTTTAAGCTCAAAGAATGTTTAGTTTACTTAAATTAGGAGTAAATGCTTTGTACTTGTAAAATTATGTCTGTCCACAGGGAACAATTATAGGGCAATAGAAATGTGCTACATGTAGTTCCTAAAATTTGACATAATATCTAAGTATCCCATGATTATGCCTGTCAGTTAAAATTGTTAAGTACATAGATAACAACTAGCCATAATAACAAACAGCTCTATTTTTATCAATAACTTTCACAAAAAAGTCTCTGGAAATGATAGGATATTTTCAAGAATATTTCAATCAATTTTTTTCACATGATGATAACATGTTATTTTTAAATATCATCCTATGATAGGAGGATTTGTAAAGTAGGATCAGTTTCTTAGGTTCAATAAATTAGCAATATTTATACCAGGTAAGAATATATTTTTCTAACAATATAAAAGTTAATCTTATGTTGAGTTTCCACATTTATTTGAGTTTGCATATTGACTAAATGCTTATAAAACAGATGCTCCAAGAATTTTAGAAATTTGCCCCCAATTTTCTCCAGCACACCTGTAACTTACTTGGAGCCACAATTTCTGGTCAGTAACACCTCTTTCAGAACACTGCCTTGAGTTGGTCAACCATATTTTTGGAAATGTTACATCACATACTTTTTCTGGGAAATGTTATTACATGATATCATCTCTGGGCAACTTATTTGCCAAATTACTTATGCCAATGACTGGAAAACTGTCTCAAATTTTGTCATGAGATTATTATTCATCCCATCATTCAAATTGTTGGTTAGCCTACTTTGATAAAATTACAAAATCTTGATTCCTATAGTAAAATGGTTGTTTCAATGACAGTACTAATGATGAACTATCAATTAAAAGAGGAACAGACTTTTCTTTGCATATGTATGAATATGTATGCATAAGTATGAATAAATGAATATATTTAAACTTACATACTTACATGAATATTATAAAAATGTTATTTATGCATTGACTTGTTCTCATTCTCTTTCTTAACACAACCAAATGCACACACCCTCTCTCATAAACATACACACACACACATACACACACACACACAGGAGCTTTTGCACTGATGGGTTTATACAATGCATATAACGGGTTTATACAATGCAATGCTCTGTATGGAAGCACTAGATAAATACACATTGACAACTACACTTTGATTCCTCTTAAACACTGTGCCAACATTAAGCTAAAAAAAACATTAAACTAAAAAAAAAATTTAAGAACTGCATAACAAATGTAAAAGTGATGACTTTAATAAAAATGAAATGTAAGGCCCAACACTGAAGTTTTGCAAATCAACATAATAGAGGAATAATACTTATCAATATTTAATTAAACTTTACAATATAAAAAACTGGGAGGAAAATGCAGCCTATCTGGTATAGCAGTAGTTGATGGATGTGTAGCAGTGATATACAAAAATTTATAGCAAAAAGTGAGAAAGATAAAAATCCTCACAACCTGAAATACTTTAGGATACAATTTTCTATGTGGAATTTGACCTAACTGGTATGGCAGGTGACAATCTAAACAGCCACAGATATGTGATCTGTAGCACTCTCAAGGATGCCACTGGTTAATTAATAAATTATTCCAGGGTGGGGGGCAGGAGGGGAGGGACTGGGGTCAGAATAAGGGGGGGTTGAAATTGTATGGGGAATATAAAAATAAAATTTATATATAAAAAAAGAATAAAGCTCTTTTCTAGAGCACAATAAATAAATAAATAAATAAATTATTCCAAATTACAGTGAAGTGGTGGCAGTAAGAGTTGTTCTTGCCTGGTAATTGATGTCAAGCCCAGACTCCATGATGAAAGACTGTTCCTATAGAAAAAAAGCTTGTGTATCTGACTGGCAAGCTCAGAAAACAGTCATTATCACGATGGAGGAAAAAGTCAAAAAATGACAAAAAATATTACATAAAGGTTTTGGGCAATCAGTGTAAAGGAAATGGAACCAGAATAGCAAAACCAAAAGCAGTAAGAGACATAAGAATAAAAATCCCGGGAGAGATTTCAATGTATGATACTTGAAAGACACCTTTCACTCAACTGAAGAATGATTTGAATAGAGACTGCTGCAGGCTTTTAACTGTACAATATAAAAAACTGGGAGGAATATGCAGCCTATTTGGTATTATTAAAAAAACTATTTCAGGTTTTATCATTGGCTCTACAGCCTCCTACCAGAATGACACTTTCTAAATTGGTAATGCATAAACAAATAAAAATGGCAGTGAAAATAACTGCTCATTTTGTAGTTGTACACTAATGAAATTCTTCTGCAGTTTCTGTTACAGAAATTTAATAATTACTCCCACAGAGCACTTTGAAGTCTTATAGGTGACTACCAAATTTAAGATTATATTTGAAGCTACTGTGTTTGATAAAAGTTCACATTTCTGGAACTAAGACTTTCAGAATGTTAACTGATCTGCATCGTAAGAGAGATTTTGCTCCCTTCCCTGCTAAGTATGATACACCTTCATCTCAATAAAATAGTGAGTGATAAGGCCAAACTATACACAGGTTCAAAGACTCTGCTTCACGAAGGCATTTTTATTTTTAGTGTGTGCAAAAACTAATAATCGCTTTGGAAAAACAAAACAAACGAACACAACATTTATACACACTACAGGTTTATAAAAGATATGTACACACATTTAATTTGCTTTTACACCATTTTTCTGAGACTGGGATCATTATGATTCTCATTTTATGAATGAGAAATTAAGGCCAGAGTTCAAATGGCCTGCTTAAGCATATGTCCTTAGCTCAGTGACTGAGCCGTTAACGCCAGATTCTGAGCTCTTATCATGATGCATTATGCTTATTATGCTGCTTGCCAAAACAGTCAAGGCAGAGGAAGCAGGATCTAAGAGCTGGAATGTGAACATCTTCTATAGCTTGAAAAATGAAAGATGGTGTAAGGAAAGAGAATGAATAGTCTATAGGAACTGTGGACTAGACAGGGAAAAAAAAAAAACCTAATATTTGACCGTAAATATAAGGAGAGAATTTTTTCTTACATACTCAAATGAGATCATATCCAAAAAGGAGGATAATTTTTTCTCTCTAGAAAACAGAGAGCAAGACCAAATAACAGTTGGTGGTGCCTTTGGCTATGTGTGTGTGTGTGGTGTCACATATGTATGTCAAGCGTGGGTTCCGTATGTGTCAGGAGTAGGTCCAGATTGAAGGTCTCTCTAGAAGGTAACCACCACACACTCCTATTCCTGTTGGGGAAATTTATTAGTTACACCTTTTATCTACCCACAAGTTCAAGGTGTTCATAAGACATGGCAGTAAAAAGAATTGATGAGCAGTGTTTTCAGATTTTACCCTTTATTAAGAGGACTTAAAAGAAACAAGGTGAAGCAATAGATGTAATGGTATTTAACAGCAGATGCTTTATAACATTAAAATCTCTTTGAAAGGGTGTTATGAGCTCATGAATAAGCAGGAAATTAATAAAATAAAGCAATAACTATAAACTATAAAAGGTGGAGGAAAAAAAGGAAACTCATAACTCCCTACACAGTGGTACATTTTCTGGTTCACTGTTAAATCAACCATGTGAATGAAAGGTTAAAGAATTTCTACTATCATCTCAGCTTCACAAATCATACAAATCTTTTTGTTTGTTCAGACTGTGAAAATTTCAGCATATTCAGGCTGAAAATAACTGACTCAAAATCCAGAAGTTTTGATTTAAACAGGAAGAGACAGTTTCAGTATTGTATTTAAAGAATACTATAGCTGAGTAGACGTAAACTTTATGACTGAATATAAAACACCTTGCTCTCTTATATATTGCTTTGAACTTAGCTTTAAATATTTCTACAGGTAGTAAGCTATAACTTGAATCCTTTCCTACCTTTCTTAGCCAGAACATTGTCTTAGGGAATTCTACATAATTGACCAAAGTTAAAATTGGGTTAATTTGTATCATAGATAATTTAATATCGACAGTATTTTTATTATTTCAAAACCTATTGTATTCTAAGTTCCAAATGTGTTGTTTGGGAATTCTGAACATACAGTTTATATGTACAGTCCAAGAGAAATAATTGGTACACCTATAGTAAAAAAAATTATTCATTTTAAAATAAGAAAATATTATATATTTAACCACACAGCCCAGTGGATATTACAAGATACTACATTAAAAAAAAATCACTTCTAAAAATAATTTTTAAAAATTCTGTTCACTGTATCATCTACTTTTCTCTTACCAAAATACACATTTGTGTATTCCCAATCACTATGCTCTTAAGTACAGAATATAATGGACTGTGAGCCAATGTATTGCAACATTCAGTTAGGCAAATAAAAGTAATGAAAAACTTTTGAAGAGGAACCATTTGGTTTATTTTAGCAATCTTAAATCTCCAGTATAGTTTAGCTCTAGTATCCGAACTTACCTCACATGATAATCAGTTGCTGGTCTAAGATCTTTCAGGTTACATTCTAATTCTTCTCCACTACAAAAAAATAAAATAAAATCATTCATTAGTCAATGATCAAGTTTCAAAAGTAAAGCAGACTCTGAGTTTGAGTCTCATAGTAATATATCAGCAACGACTCAAGAACTATTGTGTCTGATTCCACCATAAAACAAATAAACTTTTAAAGTTGGTATTAGTATCTTTTTGGTCCTGAAAGTTAGATTCCTTTTAATAATGCCATGGTAGATCTGGAAAATGGCAGGGTTAATTTACTAATATAATTCTAAAGGTTATTTTTTCAAAGTAAACACCTAAAAATAAAAAATAACAAGCAAATTAGATAGCTAGCTAGCAACAGATAGACAGATAAAATCATGTATATGATCAGAGGTTGCAATTGAACTTCAACTTAATTATGAGCAAACAACCGTTAAAAAAAAAAAATGAATGTTCCATTAAAATTTTTTAAAAAGCAAGGAGAGGGTGTATGGGGAGGGTGGGAGGGGAATGACTTTTAAAAAAATCAGTCTTTTTGTCATAAAAGGGAAATACTGTGGAAGTGTTCCAAATTAAAGAAGGCTGATGGGACATGACAACTTAACTCGATAATTGACCCTAGATAGGATCTTGTCCTATTGGGAAGAAAAATTCTACAACAGATATTATTTAGTTAACCTACAAAAGTAGAATAATGGGTGATGGACTAGATAAAAATATTTTATCATGCAGGTTCATGAAGTTGATAACCGAATTGTGGCTCTTTAAGAAAATATTCTTTTTTTTTTTAAAAGATTTATTTATTTATTTGTTTGTTTGTTTGTTTGTTTTGTTTATACATGCACTGGGTACAGTCAGAAGCTCGGGAGGGTGAGAGAATTCACCAGAGCCAGAGCGGGGAGCGGGCCGGGGAGCAGCCGGGGATCGAACCGGCTCTGCAGCTTCGTAACCCAGTGCTCAACCACTGTGCCACCGGGGAGGCCCAAGAAAATATTCTTATTCTTAGGAAATATAGTGATGTAGCAGCAAAGAGCCATTCATTATACAGAAAACTAATGGGAAAAAAATACAAATTGAGAGGGAAAAAAGGAGAGAGTAGCATGAATAGCAAAGCATAAATAGAGTAAAAATAGTAGCATGAATAGAGTAAAAAGTTAACAGGTGAATCTGGGTGAAGAGTATGCACTTATTTTCTGATCTCTATTTTTGCAATGTTTGAAACTATTTCAAACAAAAATATTTCTGAAGTTGCAAACTAGGGGCTAGTGTCCACATCTTGCCTGTAGCTTTGTTTTTTGACCTATAATGAACTTGCGGAATTAAAATTAGGAAAGTACATAATAATAAAATTTAGTTAAATATATATATTTTCAGCATTTCTTTGTTTAAAATTCAACCTATCAGCAAATGTAGGCCTACATTTTGGTAATAATCCATTTAAAGTGAGTTGGGGCTACTCCTTTCAGAGACAGAGGAGTTCTCCTGTTCTCCTTATTTCCACTCTTCCAACTTTTCTCACTTACGTTACCTGGCTAGGCACTGTGAGCACTTGAGACTCTAGCTTCTGCCAGCAAAAGTCATCTTGCATTGATAGAATCTATTTCTTTCTTAGTGGGGATGGGGGAAATGGTGCTTTATATTTCTCTAAGGTTTCCAACAATTGTGACTTTTCAAAATAGAACCAAAAGGTTGTGAGCCACCAAGGGCGTTAGTTTTTTATTCTAATCACAGTGGGACAGGTTTTCTGTAGGGGAAAGATACAGTCTGACCTCAATTTCTGCAGTGTGGAGACAGGATTATAGCAGAGCCGGCGTGGCTACTGAAGCCCCTAGGAGAGATTCCTGTAAGAGTGCAGGGAAAAGACAACATATGCACAATGGGTGGAGGGACAGAGAACGCACCAGAGTGAAAGAGCGACTAATAGACTTCCCTCCCTCTCTCTTTTCCATTTCTTTTTCTTTTTTTTTTTTTAAAGATTTATTTATTTTTATACAAGAACTGGGTACAGGCCAGAGGTGCAGGAGGGTGAGAGAATTCACCAGAGACAGAGTGGGAAGCAGAACAGGCAGACGGACTGAAAACACTCCTGAGGGGAGCAGCGGGTGAGACAGGAGAGGTCTGCCGCACCATGTGGGTATCTCCCTGGCTGGCCAGGAATCGAACCCGCACTGCAGAGGCTGTGGACAGCTTCACAATACTGCGCTCAACCTGCTGCACCACAGAGGAGGCCCTCTTTTCCATTTCTTTATCCAGAGAATACAAGTCCTTAGTACAAGAACTGGAATCAGGGCTAGGGAAACAGAAGGTCTGCAACACTGATGCAGCAGTAGTAGCAAAGAAAACCCGCCACTCAGGTAGATGTGGAAATATAAGTACAGCCACATTAGCCTGGGCTTGGCCAGTCACTCCAGGGCCACTCACAGTGAGGCCAAACAAGTAGTTCAAACAAAGAGTGAGTTTCTCACTTCCTGCCCTGCAAATCTCAGCAGTGCCCACAATTAGTAAGGAGAGAAGACTTTATCCTAAAATTTTTATCACATTTGGAACTATAAATCATTTAAATGTTTAGTATCAAGGAGTCCATAAAACAGGAGAGATTAATTCCCTTATTCTGCATGCTAAACTTCAGACCGTTTAAGAAAGTTTGGGGATGAAATGTTTTAAAGTAATCTTTATCGTAGGTTCAGAAAACTGTAGTGGAGGATAGGAGCAAAGTGAAATGGAAGGCAACTCTGTTGTAGAATTTTAATAACAAAATTAGAGAAAGGTCTGGGACTAAGAAGATGTAATGAAATGAGTGCATGATATGTGTAAAAACTGAGAGCCATATTCACTTTTTGCCCTACACATTTCATTTCTGATAAATACTTTACACAAAATTACCTGTTGACATTATAGTTACATTAATGCTTAAAATTAACAATTTAAAGGGAAATTGGCAAAGCCTTTAAAATTTTCCATTTTCTTTATTGACTCAAATTTCACAGTTTAGCAGCAGAGAGAAACACATAGAAATACACATTACCTGTAAATTATTTTGTATTTTCCATCTCGCCCTTTGTCTGATAAGGCAACTTCATAACTGTAGGGGAAGGAAAGGCCACTTTGGGGTCCACAGGAAAGTCCAACAGGGGGAGCCCAGGACAACACAACTGCTCTTGCCTGGATATTAGAAACCTGAGGAAGGAAACATGTACAGAAATATTCAAATCCATTTTGCATTAATTAGACACTACCTTTCACAAAATGACTACTGGTAGTGGCAGAGAACTACCTTAAGAGTTAATTCATATAATAATTCAAATAATTTTAAAATAAAATTCATATAATAACTCAAATAATTTTAACTACAATGAAAAAATATCCTATAGGGCGCGCTCTCGTCTAAGTCCTAATGTCCAAAATAGCACCTGACACATACATCCTTACAATACAATTCACGCTTCATCCTTCAGAAAATTAAATAATCTCTCATATTTGGGGATTGTATTTAAAGGTAAAGGGCTGAATGTGAGATGCCAATGAGCTCCAAGATAGCTATCACAAAATGTGGAAGAAGCCACCACCACAGGTACTTTCTGGCAGCCTCAATTGTCATCCTTCAGAGGCAACACCCTTTGAACCACATGCATTGAAGTCCTGAATGTTCCTGGGTGAACCCAGTGATAGGTGAGTAAAGCAAAGTGCTGGGCTGACAGGGGATGTACGTGTAGAGAAGCTTCACCTTTTTCTGAGCTCTGCTTTTAACTTTTGATTTAGCTGCCACATGAGGTTTCTTAGCCCCTCACCCCCATATTCTTCCCTAACTTCGAACCTCACAGAGGCATACTCCGTGCTGTCAGTCATGCATGGCAGGATTAAGCCAGTGCTGCCCCTACAAGACCTGCTCATTAACAGGCCCACCACTAGCTTCTGCCCCTGCCAACACAGGGCCTCAATCACAGAGTGCTTGCTAGCTTCCTTCCCACCCACCAGATACCAAGCAGGTGCCAACCACAACACCTGGTTGGTGTCTCTGCCACTGCTAGTCACATTTAGGGCCTTTGTCTACTTTTCCTACTGGACCCCTAGAGAGAGGACCGAAGAGATATTCAAATGACTTCTGTAATAAATGTTTGTTGAATAAAAATTTAAAATCAAAGGGAATAAGATGGCCCTAGTTTCTGATACAGGCAACATAGTGGAGGACATGTGAGCTTTTAAAAATCCGATGAGATACTGTTACAGAATCAAAGCAGACCCTGCTTACTAAGGCTGCAGAACAGTAGCTTCTTTTCTCCGGAACCCTCCCCATGTCCTGCAGCAGTGCTACCCCACAGAATGCTGGCCCCTCTCATGCTGTGACTTAGCTTTTCACTTGCCGCTTTCTTGGCTTTAACAACCTTCTTTTACACCCAGTTCAAATGCTACCTCTGCTTATTCTTTTAATCATCAGGCGTTACCCCTGTGAGGGGCTGTGGACACAAAGATGATTAAGATATGGTCTCTGCTTCAATGAGCACCAACCTGGTGAGGAGAGACCAATGCACAAGGGGCCCCATGGCGGGTATACTGAACACAAAGGAACCCAAAGCAGCTTGAGCCCTGTTCAGAATCAATCACTATTTTCTTTGTGTTCCAGCCTCATTTTGCTGGTACCTAGATTAGTACTTATTTCACTATACTGTGCTTTAGTTATTTCTGGGTTGTTCCCCTGATGAGATTTTAAGGCAGCATTTCTACCAAGTTCCCTGGTGTATTTGCTGAATTCTTTCTCATGTCTTTAATGAGTCATCTTGAGGTACTGGGCATTATATATGATTTTTAACTTAAAATAATACTATGAGTTGAAGACTTCACTTGATAATTAAAAAGAAGGTTGATTAAGTGCTGCGAGACATTCAACGGAGGTGATAAGTGGCTCATTTGCACAATTCCAAGAGCACAGTATGTAGTAACACAAATTCTATGAATAGTGGTGTGAAATAACATCCCGCCTCCAAACAGCTCAGTCAAATGCCAGCACTTCATACTGAAACCATAAATTCACATCAATTTGAACTGTATCTTTTTCATCAGCTCTTAAGAATTTACTTCCTTCCTTTAGGAACTGGTTAAATTATAACTCCAATAGTGACGAAGAACATTTGAAGCATCAACATCAACTAACGTAAGTTCACCTTTTCCCTAGATTCCCTGAGCAAGCTTTAAGGATGCAAAATGTCATCTGAACAAATACCTCGGTGCACGTGCATTACTTTGACAGGCTGGCCTATCAAAAGTGCATTTTTGAGATCTCAGCATCATTTTAAAGGACAGCAGCTACTGAAAATTCTTCCTTCTAGCTAAGCAGGCTGCCACCCACATCCCTCTGGGCCAAGCCCCTCCTGTGCTCCTGGCTCCCTCCCTTTCACTAACTCCTGGGCCTCAGGTTTCTTTCTTTAGGCTTTGGAATCCTAACAGAAAGAGGGCTTTGTTTCTGTTAGAACTTGGAAATCACTTCCATTTCAAGGCCATGCCAGGATATTACATGAGAGAATGTCACATAAAGGGGATTCCTCAGCAGTGGATGCCTTGACTCTAGTGTCCAGAGAGGTGATAACCTTAGCAAGAGATTCTGAACTCTAGGAACTTTTGCTGGGCTCAAGTGTATTTCAGAGAAACAGTTCATCTTAGTGTTATAGAGCAACCCCGATATTAAACGGGTTCCTGGCTGTGGGTCCTCACCCGCGCGCTTTAAAGGGACTTATGAATACTCTACTACAGACACACACAAAAGGGTTAATAAAAGGTTTATTTACAAGAGGAAAGGAAATAAGGAAAATGTACAACTCAGGGAGAAAATAGGGAAATAAAGTCTTTAATGCGTCCTACCCCATCCGACGACCTGGAAACCCCAAAGTCACTCTCAGAGCTGACCGGACGCTGCTGCTGGCCAAGAGCCCAAAAAAATGGAGAGAGCCCCCAAAGCCCACATGTCTGCCCTTTGTATCCACCTGGCTGCTTAACCCCACCCTCAGGTCCCAGCCACCTTCCCTTTGGTGGTGATGGGATTTGGAGTTCCCAGTGTCTTTGGCTTGACCTGGGGTGGGGGTGGAGTCCACAAAGCCTGTATGGAATTTGCTTTGGGACCGCCTTTTCCCCCTAACATTAGGAGTCTGTCTCTGTGGTGAAACGTTCTCACCAGTTCTAACACTGAACTGCACTAGTGCAAGGCTAATCTGATCATCCTGATTATTATCCAAAAAAAGAAGTTTAGAAGCCATAAAATCAACTAACTTATTCTACTGTAAATAGAAGTCAATCTCCTTTCCAATGGTGATAAAAATGGTTTCTAGTTACAAAATTACTGGACATGGCCCAATTTGACATTTGTTTTAGTACTACTGCCTCAAAAGGGTTTGTTGTGAACACTGGTAATATAAGTCTGCACAGAAATTATTTTTTTTAAAGATTTATTTATTTATACAGGTACTGGGTACAGTCAGAAGCGCGGGAGGGTGAGAGAATTCACCAGAGCCAGACCGGGGAGTAGAACAGGCAGAAGGACCGAGGTACATTGCTGAGGGGAGCAGCGGGCAGCAGGAGAGGTCTGTCGCGCCATGTGGAACCCTCGCCGGGTGGCCGGGTTCACAATCCAGCGCTCAAACGCTGTGCCACTGGGGAGGCCCATGCACAGAAATTATTTAAACTGCTCTGTTGTATCTTGAAGGACTCATAAAATCACCAGATATCTACCATTTAATGATTCTTACTGATTAGAAGTCATTCTTGTTTATGTATGTATTAAAGATAGACAACAACTTGACAATAGTTGCTAGTAAAATGCCTATGTTTACATACGCATATTAGGGAATGATAAGACTATGCTACCTTGCAGCAATATGATATATAATCCTTAGTTCTCTGTCTCTTTGGCCCTTTTCGCTCCTATTCACCCCAGTATTTAACACCATTCGTAAAACCCTACTGTCTTGCTCTCAGCCTAAATTATATGCAAATGATTTCACTTGGAACAAAACCATATCATTTGTTCTCAAAAAGCTATTAGATTGTTAACTTAAGTTAGCAGCTTCTTATTTGGTTTGGTCTTGGAATTTAACCATGTGGGATGCCTGTTGAGGCAATTAGGGAGTGTGTTAAGGAAATATATCCATAGAAATATTGGCTTCATTTAAAAAGTGCCATCATGAAAAATAGTAACACAAAGGAAAATATAAAAGCAGAAGGTCAAAGAGATCATTATTCAAAGAAAAAGAACACCTTCAAATCTAGTAAGTTCATAACCATCTGCTTCTATAATTTCTAAAATGTTATGCATAACACATCTGTTTTCAGATTGCTGCTGTTTATCTTTCAAGGAATTTCTTTTTGCAGGGACAGTTATTCCTCTTAGGTCAGTTTACTCACTTCTGGAACCAACATATCAACTATTTCTATAAGCTAAATATTATCAGATAAAAAGAGAAGCACAATGACAGGTCACACTTATTTACATCTTGAAAATAAACAGCCACTGAGAATAATACCATGATTATTTTCTCTAATATGGTGGTGGCTACATGTGTGCAGTCCCCAATGCATCATATACTACACTCTTAGGACAACACCTAGTATATTTGTCCCCTGTTTTACTCAAGAGTTAAGAATTTGGATGGTAACAGAATTGGGGTTTTGAAGAGTAAATGACTTGTTCAATTCAGGCTCCCCACAGATTGAGACAAGAAGATGACAAGAATCCATAAGCCCTAAATATTGCTGCTATACTTAAAAAAATCATCTGCAAAAAAAAATACCTCAAAGAAAAATATATGCCTTTTATTTAGAGGTGTTACCAGATGTGACTGAAAGAAACGAAAATTTAAAACTATCCTTTTTATAATCGTGTACCCAACTTTCTGTGTGGCTCTGCACCTGAAGTTGGGACATTTCTCCTTCCCATTTCAGAAGTGATAAGCTATGTACTATAAAGAAATACTCCACAACAAGTATTCTATAAATAGCACAAACTTTACTTTTCAGTGCCATGTGATATTTATTATTCTAACTTTCAAAGATGTGGAAACTGAGGCTTGTTGAACTTACGCAATTTACCCAATTAAAAAAAAAAAATAGATTCTGGTCTCAAGTCTCTTCTAATCTCTCTTATTATTCCACTTCTCACCCCTAACGTAATTATCCATCGCTGAACTATCATTCCTATAGCTGTGATCTCTTGATCAATATTTTGTTCTCATCTCTCCATAGCATTGATCTACCAGCCACTTGCTACTGCCCACTACCTTTATTTTCCTGGATGCCAGGCAAATAAAATAAACTCAAAATGCCCAAGAATGGTACCGAAGAGAAAAGAAGAACATGGACATAGACCCATTCTAGAAGAACTCACAGATTATTCGGAAAGACAGAATACACTGGTGTACAATGTATTAAATCCAGGCAGAGCACAGTGAAGCTGGCATGGCTGCAGTGGCACTAAGTGCTATGGAGAGATCACAATACAGGGATGGGGACAGCAATCAGGGGAGACATCTTTGAGGAAGCAACTCCTAAGAGGAGGCACCTAAGCCTGAAAGCCTGGTTGTCCATGACACCAGATATCTAATATGTTATAACATCGAATCAGTTTCTCTCTAGGACCACAGCGGTATCCAGCCTCTCCCTTGACACACTTAGTGTCAGCACCCTAACTTGGACTGCCACAGCCTTTCAGCAGCACTACAATAATGGATTCCTAACACTTGTCTCTCTCTGGGTTCATCTGCTTCTGACTCCAGCTCATCTACCAATTGATCATCCAGAAAATAGAGCATTGATTACATAACTTCTTTGCTCAAAAATTCTCCATGGCAGCCTGCTCCTTAACAGACTAAGTGCAGACTCCTCAACCAGCAGCAACAAGCCACTCCTCTGCAAGTGCCCTACTGTGCCTGTTCCCCAACATACCTCACTCTTTTAGGTTTAGTCAAACTCAACTACGTGCCCTGAGGCATGTTTGGAGTCTTCTGTTAAAAAGTCTCAGGATTTGAAACACATGACAGATCAAGCTTTTCCAAATCAGCTAGAAAACAATCCAAAGAACTTTGGCTCTCTAAACTCAGATGAAAGACTCAATTAACATTTTGAATTTTTCACCTGAATTTCAAAGCACTTTTAAAACCTCTCAATATCACCATTTCCACCAATTATTTTTCTTGCATTGCACTCAAGGTTTTGGGTGTTGCTTTTCAGCTAATATTTAAATATCTTTCTGAAATTTGCCTGGAGAAACACTTGGAATTAGTGAGGTTTTAAGAAATTATTACTGCCAAATTTATACAGGTAAAAGAAAATTACCAAAAGAAGAGGGTTCTGTAATACTGGATGGGGGTACAGGCAAGAAAGGGGTAACATTCATAGCGGTAGGGGATAACCAACTGCATTCAGAAAAACTAAATAAAGAAGACACGTCAATTGATTATGACTAAACATTAGACTGCTGTTCTCTATCTTCATGTTCCAGTAATAATAACACTATTTCAGAGTTCATGGGAAATCTGCAATGGAAAGGGCTTCTTCTGCTTACTTACTATACAGTAAAGGCAAAGCACTCTTGAAAATGTCATTAATGCTGAGAAATCCAGAAGACATACCTGTGGCTTCTCTATTCCTGAAAGAATGTCTTGCACCCTCTTTACTTCCAGCTCATACTCTGCATGGCAAAAGAGAAAAAAAGTGAAAAAGTTAATAATATTAGAAGGCAAGGTCGTCACATTCTTTCTCAAAGGCCTTTAACCAAGGCAATCATTAAATCAGTTGCCTGTAACCAGGAATTTTTGGTACCACCAACAAGACAATGACAATTAGAAATGGGATGTCCTTGGTGTAAGAATTTCACTGTGGTTATTGCAAGTGCTATATGCTACATAGGTTTATATATTCAAGAAGATGACTAACACTGAATTCCACCTAATAATTCAACAGCAACAGAAGCTGAGAGCAATGAGATGACATTTCAGAGACAGTGGCAAGTTCTTAAAGGGTGTGAGTTCGGATTTTTACTTCAATCTTTATTATAAAATTGAATAGAGAGTGAGACTGGGTTAGTAAGTCCAGCTCTTCACAGGGTTATTTGTTGTTATTGTTCAGTTACCTTTTCAAACAATCCCACCTCCATGCCCACCCCTGCCCCAGCCTCAGTCTAGTCATTCCCATATCTACTTATTTCCTTCCTACCTATTATGAAAGTCTGAATGTTAATTCTCCCCTGGTTTCCTTGTCCCTTTATTTATTACTTGCCCTTCCTATCAAAATATAAGCTTCAGGAAAGCAAAGATTCAGATAGTATAGACAAATTTTTTTCTGTAAAGAACAAGATAGTAAATATTTTAAGCTTTATGGGGCACATGAAAAGACCTCTGTCACATATTGATTTTTTTTTTTTTTAATAGAGGCATGTTTTCTTTCTTTCTTTATTTGTTTGTTTGTTTGTTCTGTTTATACATGCACTGGGTACAGTCAGAAGCGCGGGAGGGTGAGAGAATTCACCAGAGCCAGAGCGGGGAGCAGAGCAGGCAGAAGGACCGAAGTACACTGCTGAGGGGAGCAGCGGGCGGCAGGAGAGGTCTGCGCGCCATGTGGGACCCTCCTCCGGTGGCCGGGGAGCAGCCGGGGATCGAACCGGCGCCGCAGAGGCCGCGGGCAGCTTCGCAACCCAGCGCTCAACCGCTGCGCCACCGGGGAGGCCCCACATATTGATTTTTTTTAAAAGATTTATTTATGCATACAGGAACTGGGGTACAGGCCAGAGGCGTGGGGGGGTGTCTCACTAGAGACAGAATGGGGAACAGAACAGGCAGATTGACTGAAATACACTGCTGAGGGGAGCAGCGGGCAAGTCAGGAGAGATCTGCTGTGCCATTGGGTTGCTCCCTGGCCAGGGATCGAACTCATGCTGCAGTGGCTGCGGATAGCTTCATAGGTTGCATCTTAACCCCTTGCGCCACCAGGGATGCCCACATATTCTTGATTTTTATGCCCACTTATAAATATAACCACCACCATAGTTGTGAACTGTACAAACACAGGTCAGCAGAGGCTGTAGTCCTGCAACCCCCATAGCGAGGCATGTACACCTGTTAGTTCATAGCACCTAGCACAGTAGCAGCATGCTCAGCGTTCAATAGACATTTGTTGACTAAATCAGTGTACCAAATTTTTATAAAACGCAACAACAACTTCTTTCTACTTGTGCCAGCCTTAACTTTAGAAGGCTCAAGTTCTTCATTGTATTCTGTCTAGCAGAACATGTTTACCTTTTGCTTTAGTGAAAAAAATGGGCTGTCAGTAATATCATATTTTCTTAAAATACAACTAAAAATTCTCATTCAAAAGACCAGACACCACAAACTCATTTATAATTTGGTATTCATGAAAAGACAGACACAATAGATTATACCCATAAGTCAGGAGTGTACATTCCTTCACATTTCCTGGTAGCTCCTACTAAATAAACCATAAATACTGTACATCTAAGAATTGTCAGTGAAAGGAAGTACAAGTATGGTTGTGATAAATAATTGGTTACCAATTAGTTAAGTTGGTAAAGACAAAACTTTCTCAATCTTCCATTATTTTAGGGTTTGAAGGCCTATAAGGCTTCAAACACTCTCACAAATAGACACATTTAGACAACCAGTCAAAGGAGACCATTGTTTCTTTCTCTCATGACTGACTGCTTCAAGGACAAGAAGTCAGACCTTGTCCTTGAAGTAATAAAGGTGTGGACCAGAACAGAGACCACCTATTCAATAAAGAAAGAAGAGAAAAACTAAAGAGCTATGCAAGGGAAGACTCTTCAGGAGTCTCGAAAAAAAAGACTCAAGATCTAGGGCTTGAAAACAGGGGGAGTGTAAAAGGAGGCTTTTTTCTATAGAAGTTGGAGACCCTACCCACTACCTATTTTCCAACAAATAAGAATAGTAAAACATTTGACAGAAAAAGGGAAAATGGGGACAGACCTGTTTAAAATGAAAAAGAAAGGGTTCTAGGTAAAAGCTGAAATAAAGTAAAAGGTCCTGCCTGAGTGAAAACAACTTCCAAGGAGAGGTCAGAACTTCCCTTATTTGTCTGTTTTAGGTTTTAATGACAAAGCTGACATTTTCTGAGCGCCTAGCTCTGCGCTAGTCAAAGTAACACCACTTTGCTAAGTTTTACAATATCCCTTCAAGATGGAATTTCTTGGCCTCAGGTAGGACTGAAGTCTACTTTGCACATCACACTTTCGCTTCTACTGCTCAGCACCTTTGCAGATATTGGTTGATTCAGGAACAAGGTTGAAGAATGAATGAAGAAACTGAAGCTCAAAGTGTGGACATCTGGTGCATGTTGCCAAATCAAGTAAAATCTTCTACTGAATCATGACAAATAAATAGAGACTTGGGGGTCATGAGGGAGATGGTGAGTAGAGAGAAGGCGGCTGAGGCACAGGGGGAGTGTGCACTGAGGCGGATGGGACAAAGGGACCCTCTAAGTCCCACGAGAGGGTTTGTGTTGCTGGTCCTTTTTTTTTTTTTTTTTTTTTTTTTTGGTTTGTTTGTTTTAAACACTGAGAAAGCTATCAAATGAATAAAGCAAAGGCCTTGGATCTGGGGAGAAGGTATTTGAGAAAAGGAAGCATAAGAAAAAGTGGGCCATGAATAGAGTAAAATAGACAAAGGTTTCTGAGAAGATCAAAACTAAAAAAAAAAAAAACGGTAGGGTGTGGAGAGGAAAGGCAGTGACAGAACAAACCCTACCTATTATGTCAGGAGAAATGTGGTTATAAAAGCCAGTCTGGATTCATTCATTCTTTCAAGGTTCTAAACTGTGAATACGGAAAAAAAGAAAAAAATGCCATCTACTTAGTGCTTTTCTATTTGTATTGCCACAGACTAAGAGAAAAAAGTAAATAATGCCAGGCACACAATTTGCACACAAACAAGACTGAAAATAAAATCTGTTTAACTGAGCTAAAGTGACAGTTACTTACCACATACAAAATAAACTCTTGTATGGAAGCAACGGTATAGTATGAAAAGGCCAAAATTTAAACTCTATGACTTAAATAACTCAGTTACCTCAGACCTCAGCCTACCTAAGTAAGATTTAACTATACCTCAGAGTAGTCTATGAATTATCAACCTTACCATAAAAGAGCCTTGGAACCTGGCTATACAGAGATATTTCAGACATTAAATCAAGCTTCTGCTTGCTTCCATACTTTTGTTTTCTCCCTATCTCTGTCTCTCTTATATATACACACCATTTTGTAAAAGAGGAGAAAAAGGAAAAACTGCTAATTACATTTAAAAAATTAACAAAATAGGTAGTTCTGATGATTTGCCTTTGGGATATCATTTACATAATGAAAAAGAAAATTATATCATGTTTCTTTTTATTTCCCTTTCCTCAATAATTTGGTGTGTGCCAACAGAACAAGAGATAATCATGCAAGAGGGAGAAATGCAAGGTTCTAGAGCAAAGTTCTAGGGCAAGCTACTCTTTCTTCCTTATCTGGCCTGTCTTCTTCCTTGTCCTTTGTGGCAACTAAATTAATCTAGAGGCAAATCTTACAGCCAAATTTGTACTTCTTACTCTTTATATTGAAACTGCTGTGAAGCAAGCAAACAATTAAAACCATTTCCCACTTATCTCATTTTTGTTTGCCACCATGGCTGAAGTTGATGGACATGACAGCCCAACTTTCACATCACTACTTCTTAATATTTGAAAGCCTCTTCCTTGCAGTAAAGATAGTGTAAATCAGTTAAAAAAATTTCCAGGATATTCTCAGACATTGCTCCTAAAGAGAAGGGGCATTTTATTTTGCCAAAGTACAAATATTTGGGAGTTTGTTCTTTCTTGAAAAGGAGTTAAGATGGAAGTCTCTAGTCATTTAAACATGCCCCAGTGAGCTCAGAACCATCCTGATTGGAAATGCTAAAAGAAGGAATGGGGGAGGGGGAGCAAGATACAGCAGCTTAAGTCTATATTCCCTTAAGAGCAAATCTCCTAAGAAAACAAAGCATTTTTAGAAAGGGAAGGTTAAAATAAAAACACAGAAGCAAGTACTTTCTTTTTTAAAATAAGGACAAGTCCCCCCTCAACACCCCCTCCCCACACACATACACTCAAGGGAAGACATATCATGTGAAATTTAAATTTTCCACAAGTAATAGTCTTTATGTTTGTTCCAAAAAGAATTTTAAGTTCAGAAAGTTTGAATAAATGTAAGCCCTAAACTAATTAAAATATTCCCCTTTATAAACACAATTTATTTCATTGGTTTGTCTCACATTTTTTCCTTGTTAGAAAAGAAATACAGCCAGACACTTGGCTGTTAGCTATAGAATGTATTTATGGTTGTAACAGCCCCTACATTCCAATGGAATGACATCAGCATCATTTCTCTGTAAACCTTCAGTCTAGTTCTTATCCACAGAGCTCATTTATAGATATGCCCAGCATTACACAATATGCTTTCTCAGATTTGCCAAGGGCTGACTTAGCTACTCTTTTTTTTTTTTTTTAAACAAATTATGTATAAGAAACTAGAGTGTGGAAAAAACGTAACCTCTGGCCATGCCCATTTTGGTGATAAGAGGCTTAAAGAGGCAAATAGTCAATACAAGACCTAATGAACAGAAATAAATGCTTTGGGATAAAAAAGAATAGAAAACAATCAATATAAGAAGTAAATGAACAGACATAAAAAATTTGGGATGAGAAAGAAAAACCTGACTCAATAATAAGGACAAGCTGAATATCCCATCAATGCCACCTACAGCTAATAGGGATGAAAGAAGACAGTTTAAGAATACTTGTTGAATTTGCTTTTCCAATAAGAAACATAAATCAGTTGTCATTTTTAAAATACTGCTTATGCTGGGTAAAAAAAGAAGAATCAATAAGTCCATACAAAAGTAGAATTACCTAAAAACTTTGATAATGATCCACAATTAATGACTCTAAATAAAAATACTAAAAATGTACAAAATTACAGTAATAAATACATTTGTATAAAGACAATACAGTTAATCCCCAAAGACAAATATTTCAGAAATACCTTGAGATAGCAATCATCCTGATGCCAAAAATGCAAAGACAAACATCTCTCTAGTTATTTAGCTGGGTTAAGTGGTTACTCTATTTGAAATTCTGAAATATAGCCAAGGAAATACCAGACTCTCAAAATTAAAAAGGAAAGTAGGCAGGTAAACATATGTTGTGGGAATTTGCCTTCCAGTCTAGGAAAATATTTTCAACACTTTGGGTTCCAAACAGATTCTGGACCCTTAGAAAAAGAAGTAGAGGAGAGATGAAGTCCTTTTGCAGGTAGAGTGCCTGAGAGGATGGAAGAGCTGGCCAGAGACTATAAATGCAGTAAGAATAGCTGATTTCCTCTGAGTGCCATTGTGCCATTTCCGGAATTCTGTAGGAAAAATGACTTTCTGGAATTCAGTAGGAAAAAAAAAATTTTCTTTCTTGGCCCAAGATTTGAGCAATGTCCTACTGTGAACATTCATGTCTATCCACCTACAGACAAATGTTCAGCACTTTAGGTAATAAGAAGGATAACACAGAACCCCAGGGTCTGGTTCTTTAAGGCAAAGCACCAGATACTTTACTCTTGTTGACTTGCAGGTAAACTCAAAAGTTCATCTCTCAACTACAGTCTTTGACACCAACTAAACTGGCTTCTATTTGAAATACCAGGAGACTCCACACTCATTTCTTGTCAAATCCCCTGAAGGAGATTCTTACATTTACTTCACAAGGCAAACATCATATATATGCATGGAGCTAGACAAAAGCAGCAAGTGTTTTTAAGAACCTCAAGTTAAACTGGAATGGAAAATACACAAAAATGATCAAGTATTAGGTACATATGCTTGCTTGGCAAGCTTAACTCGAGCGCCAGTCCTTTCCTTTCCTTCCTTCTGTGTGTTTGAACTGTTTCACTGGCTACGTCCTAACTTGTGCGAGTATCGTTCTTTTATTTTGGGGAAAGGCTCAACTCCATGATTACCCAGCAAGAGCTGGTAACCTCCCTGGCTGTGTAACAGGAAGGCAATCACTTAAACACAGGATAGAAGAATTTACAAAGGCAATTAAAGTTTCCCCACTACTACTTTCTGCATTGGCATCTATAAATGTTTCCACAAAATGTTTTTTCATTAAGTTTTGTTTTTTTTTTTTTTTTTTTTTTTTCAGAACACTGAAAACTTTTCAAAGTGTCTTGATCAACACTTTTGCAAGACTGTGTCAACTGACAGGGAGTATCAACAGTATAATATTTTAACATGACCTTTGGAGGAGAATTTTCATATTTATACCACCTATACAGGGGGTTTTGAACAGCTATTACATTCACATTTTCTTAACTGATGTCTCATAGGACTAAATTACATGCATTTGAGGATGAGACTAGACATTTAGTCTCTAGCCAAAGAATCCAGTGAAGGTTGTCATCTGATACAGATTTAAAAAATCTAGAGTTAATCTAGAGTTAACTTCATGTAATAGGATTCCAAATACCTTACCACTGTTCTGGTACAGGATGGTCATTTCTATCCATGGTACAATCCACCTCACACCCAGGAATTTCAGCAAAGGTTTTATATGTGAGTACATACTCAAATGCATATAGCCACCAGGAAGGCAATTACAACGAGTAAAAGAAGATGGGCAAAATAGGCAAAAGTGAAAGGCAAAGACTGCGGAAAACCAAAAAAAAAAAAAAAATAAAATAAAAAATAAATGCTGTTACTCTATTTAAAGAGAACAGCACCTATGCAGCCAATCAATCAGTGCTAGGAGAGATCATGTGTCTCAGGTTAATAGTTGCATTCTTCTAGAAAATCTGGAATTGAAAACATGTTCATGAAATTTCCAGATTGGTAAACATATGTATTTGGAAACATTTTCAATCTACAGAAAAGTTGAAGGTGTAGTACTATGAACATCCATATCTTTTGACCAATTGTTAACATTTTGCTACACTTTTTATCTCTAAATATGCACATTATTTCCAGAAGCATTTGAAAGGAAGTCACTGATTATTTAAAAACTCAATCCCCAAATGTCATCATGTCTTTTCTAAAGACAAGGCCCTTGTGACTGCAACAACATCACAAAGAGATTTGACACTGATAGAATAAAATCTAATCTATATCCCAAAATCAAATTTCCCAAGTTGTTTCAACAATGTCTGCAATGTCTGCCAAACCCTATCCCCCCATTTTAGGAATATGTATTGTATTAGTTGTTAGTTTTAGTTTCCTTTAATTTAGAACAGAAATTTCCTATACATTTTTGACCTTTATGAAGTGTCCACACCAGTTTTGTTTTAGAATATACCACTATGTGGACTGTATTGACTATTTCCTTATAACTCAACACAAACTAACATTTTTGGCAAGAATTCTATATAGAAGGACTTCCCATTCCATTTCCTGAGGAAGTAAGCAGTGCTGATTTGAGTTCTTTAGTGATGTGCAACATTTTAATCACTTGGTTACAGTTTGTGTAACCTATTTCTCAGTAGTCAAAGTATCTTCTTCCCTTTCACCTGATGACTGTCATAAACCTTAATGATCTTTGCCAGACAAATTAGGATAGGGACAGCTGCAAGATGGTGATGGTCCTAATTCTACCATTCCTTCTATGTTAATTAGCTCACTCTCTCACTTCAAGTATCTATGAATCAGTCTTTTTATTTATTCAATAAAATCTGTAATACTCCATTGCCATTATTTTTTTAATGCTAATATTGTCCCAAATGTACTCAGTGGGAGGTTCTTCAAGCTGTTTTCTGTGCCCCTTTATTCACTTCCTTGAAACTTCTGTTTTGAACACCTGTTAAATATTTTGGCTTAAGATCATTTGGCCAATAGGGAGAAAATACAGACTGCAAATGAGAGATGTTAGCAGCATAAAGCAGAATTCATCCCCAATTTTTGGATTTGTCATAAGCCATTATTATTCAAGGATTTTCTTATTTGAATGTAATTAAGAAGAAAAAAATCATCCAAAAACTTGTCTTCTTTTAGAAATCAAAGTTAAAGTCAAGCAAACCAAAAATCTAAGAGTCACCTTAAATGATATTAAAATATAGCAAACTGGAGCTCTAGAAACTCAAACATGAGCCATTGTAAACTCCAGAAAAACACAGAATGCATTTGGCTTTTCTTGGATTGTACAATTTCTGATCTTAATTCAATCTGGCCATGTCTCATTTCTCATTCTCCCTAATCAACATTTCTCTTCAAGAAAATAAAAAAACAAAATCAGATAATCGAAAGAGACAGCACCATCTGCCCAAATCTGGAAAAGAAAATGGTTTTCTAAATGCATCAAACTGAGAAATCAATGAAAATGAAAAGTTAGATTGTGCCAGCATGTAGTAAATATCTATACGGAAGATCTGACCTATGAGAGATTTTCTCCAAAATTAGGACCATTTTTTAGGACCAGAAGCCCCCTACTCTTAAAGTTCTTCATTTTTATTCTGTGAAACATCTATGATAGCAGATATCCCACAAATCCTAAGTCAACATAAAAGAAATCTTGAGTCATTTTCAAGTAAACTATAACAAACATGTTATATGTACTGATTTTCCTGAAGAACTTAAAAGTTTTAAGTTTTTTATAAAATTAAATTATTGTAACAAATTACTTAGTTTTCTGTATAAAAGAACACTGTTATATAACTCTTCCTAACCACATACTCAGCCTCTCTATTATTTCCAAATGGATTTCCCTTGTTTGTTCAAACCACGATAGGCCATAATAGCTTTTGTATGTATACTGAAAAATTGAGTCACAGGGTCTGAACAAACAAAATAAATCCTTAGATTATAAGAACAAATGAGTGGTTACTAAAGGGGAGTGTGTTATTCAGGTACAGAGGACTGTTTAGTAAAGGATCAATAAAATAAGACTTCTGGTAGCAAACATAATGCAGCATTTACAGATGCTGACTTATAATGCTTTACACCTGAAACTTATATAACGTTATAAGGCAGTTACTGCAATAAATTTTTTTTAAAGTTCTAGGGACTGTAATTTTACATTATTCCCCATATCAGCTCACATTTAAAAATCTACAGATGATAAACCATGTTCACCTGACCTTCATGTCCTACCAACTGGGGTGTACAACTCCTGCTGTACAGGGGTCATCGGATCTAAAGGGGGCCGGGGCACACGAGCAAAGGCAGCTATTTGGGTCATGGACCAGAAATAAAAATGCAAAGGGGAAAAACATGGAATATGGTATCACAGAAATAAAAAAAAAAAAGACAGCCAAAAAATGGGGAGGGGGGTTAGAACTGAAAAAAGAATGAGTAACAGAGGTAAAGAGGTTCAAAATAAGAGTCTCAGTAATTACATCAAATTGATAATATCTCACCTAGGTAGTTGATTTTATCAAAAATTCCTAGAGATAGTAATAATAACATCTTCTATTATAAAACAACAAAATGTAAAAGACCATTTTGTAGCATGCAAACTTTCAGTTGAAGGATAATTCAGAATATACACGAGTCTGTCCCTCCCCTCCTGGTCTAGCTGACTTTTGTCATCCTTCAAGCCTCTGCTAAGAGGTCAATTCTTTCAGGCACTGTTCGCTTCATCACCCACTTAGAAGGGTGCTCTTTGTAAGGGTCTCCCCCAACATCCCAGAAACACACTTAGTTTTGAATGTATGACTGAGTAAATTGCCAGAAAAACCCTACTCACAAGTGCATATATACTATGCACTTATTCTCTGAATGTTAGGAAACAAGCACATGCTAGACATCCTAATGGAGAGAGCTAAAAGAAGAGATACTTTGATAGGACGTGATAGTAAAGGAAATGACACATTATGATAAAACTGTGTCAAAAAATTGTAGTTCTACATTTTTGCATTAATAGTGTAGAATGTACCTAATAAATTCAGTAAGAATCTGAAATTTGGTGTGTGGATTAGAAATTTTTCTAGTCAAAGGTAATAATCATCTGACTGGCAAACACTCAATAAAGACACTGTGCTTGCTGGGAGGATACAAATGCAATTGAGTACATTGCTAATTGAAAACCTTAGAATTCTTGGATACAGACAGTATACTGGAGAAGTATGAATAGCATTTTACATACTAGTGGTAATTTTTTAATCCACTACATACTAATCTATTTCAGAAAATTAAATCAGAATACACAGTTATTTTCAGAGGCTTGAATGCCTTGGTTTTGTTTAGCCAAGTTAGTTGCTCCCAGCTCTCCTGTTCCACAATAGTTTTTTTGTGTACAAAAATCATGCATCTCTAAAGAACCATTTGAGATGACTCTATTATGTCTACTTAGCAATTAATTACTCAGCTAAATAAAAAAAGTTTGACCTGCAAAAATACTTGCAAGTCCCCCTTTTGCAATCTTAATGCATGCTTCCAACTACCCTGACTACCCTTTCTCCTTTTCACCTTAGAGTATGTGAACAGGCTGGTTGCCTTTCTTCCCATAATTAACAGTCCTCCTATTTGCATTCCCAATGAACAGAAAGCTCAGCATTTTCCATTGAGGGCTCCCCTCCCTTGCAATGCTCTCTAATCCCAGCCCCACAAAGTTCTATTTGGTTTTAGCACAGATTTAGTCTTTATAGATTACCACCTATAGCAAACAGTCTAGCAGTTAGACCCCTTTGAGAAAAACACTGCCATTTGCTCAAGTTTTAACTTCCAAGGTAAGCAAGAGTCTATTTACCCCTGAGCAAAAGATCGATTTACATTTCTTTGATCCTGTGGCAATAAGCGGTTCACCCCACAAATTCCTGTTGAAAATTTCCCAATAAATTTCCAAACAATCCTCTACAACTAGAACAAAATAAAAACAAACAAAAAGAAGTCCTAAGAGATAGGAACCAGAAAGTTTTCATCTTATTCCTACAAAGTAAAAGATGCACTCCTAAAGATTAAAGGATCTTTTTACTTGCAAATTCATCTTAGGAAATGACAACACAAGTGCAACTTAAATTTTAGGTTTCAAAGATGATTTTGTGATCAGTTTGTGCAGTACAATAAAATTTTATTAAAATATTTTTAATATTCAGAGAGTCAAAGAATTATAAACTATGGTATATGAATATCATTTATATTTAGAAGTTTTCTGTAAGATATTATAGGCTGAATTGTGTTCCTCCCAAATCCACATATTGAAATTCTAACCCCCAGGATCTCTGGATGCAACTGTATTTGGACATAAGTCCAAATACAATTATAGAGGTAATTAAGCTCAAATGGTATCATTAGGGTGGGTCCTAGACCATATACCAGTGTTCTTATAAAAAGAGTAAATTTGGACACATTTGCAAACACACGGAAGAAGACAGCCATTTACAAGTCAAAGAGGGAGGCCTGGAACAGATCTTTCCCTCATGATTGTGAAAAGAAACCTGCCCTGCAGACAGACACTTTGATCTCAGACTTCTAGCCTCCAGAACTGTGAGGAAATAAATGTCATTTAAGCCACCTGGTCTGCAGTACTTTGTTATGAAAGAGCTAGTAATCTACTACATGTATCATACATTTAAAAAATTACTTGATTATATCCATTTAATAGATATGGATCAAATTAGAGACTTGATGAATTTGGTTAAGATGGTACAGTCAAATCTAAGGGAACCTGGTAAGAACCCTAGGTCTTCTGATTTCCAGTACAACTTTATTTCTTCTTGGGGGACTTCCAACACTTCCTCTCCTGCCATCCCCTAAATCCAAGGCAAGTAAGGATATGGTGGGGAGAACAATTTTCCTCGTGATAGATAAATAAATCTATCAGCTCAAAGTGATTGCTAGTCTTGGCTCAGGACATAATAATTACACTGGAAGTTATAAGGTGTTTATACTATTGCTTCTTAAAGAGGTCATATCCAATTACAGAAAGCCAATTTAGAAGTCCAAAAATGAAACTTCTAAATTCATTTGAAAAGCTGATCCCAAAAAGCCCCATTTCCAATGATAATTTACAAGACTATTTCATGCCAATGCATCAGCAACACAATATTTCACCCCTTCCCCTCCCACATATAGAAATATATCATCTAGGATGTTTTGAGGCTAGAACATTATTATGAAGTCATGCTTCCAAAACACGTTACAATATTTTTGCAGCTGACTGTGGCTTTAGAGAAGCAGCACATATTGGTTCCAAGAGAACAGAGACTACGTTAGACCATAAACTACAGCTGTTTGCTGTACAGAACCACCTGAAATGTCTGCGTCTTGTTTTCTTCCCAACTAGCTAGTACAGAGTGTATTCAGACTACCAATTTATTTATGGTTCCAGCTGTTTTTCTATATTTTCAGCACAGCATTAGCTGTAAAATAGAGCGACCAATTTTCAGACGGCTTTCAGTAAGGATAAAAAAGGGCTAATTCTGTTCTCAGATAATGTAACAACCACTTAAGTACAAATGAATATATTTCTATTAGAATAAAGTTCCTCATTTGACCTTTTCAACTGCCACTGAGCAAAAGTCTCACACTTTCCTTTGTGGAGGAAATGCCAATCTACCGGGGAGTGTGGCCCAGCCCTGTGTTTTTCAGGAGGCTAACAACTGCTCTGTGCACATTCAGGGCCCCATGTTATTATAAGCCAGAACAAACAGAGGTAATGATGCAGTAGCAGAGAGTGGAAGAAGGCTGGTCTAGGCTGCTTGTCTGACCGCATGATAAAGGAATATCTGATGGAAAGGCCGCATAGATAAAAAGCTAAGGAAACTGATTCAAGAATTTCTTCAAGCAGCAAATAGTTGAACAGTTCTACAATTTGAATGAAATGTAAAGTCTATTCTCTCTTCCCTATCTACTGAGTTTTTCATAAATGTATTTTTTAAATAACGGTTACTAACATGCAACTGCTTGATCGGAATGACAAATGATGCTGACTATTAAGTATCCTAAATGAGTATCCTATTAAGGCCTATCATAACTAAAGAGTCCTATTTGATCAGGGTTCTATTCCAGCAGGATAAGTGAAATGAACTAGAGAAAAAGTAAATAGGTTTTGTGCAGATTTGGGTTTAGATACCTAAAATTGTAAAATTATAAGCATTCCATCTGCTCACCAGCTGTGAATCCTAATCCTTTTTAATAACTTCAGTTTTCGTGACTCCACGAGAATCCAGGCATCTTCTAAATTTCACCTTATATTAGTTGCCAGGATTGATTTTTAGACATCAGTCTCCAGTAAAAGCAGCACGAAGTTGATTTCACTGACAGGTATTAATTTTCAGAGGAATGAAAGGTAGTGGGAAGAGAAACTAAGAATGGATAGAGAGATCTAAAGAGGTTCTAAGATCATCATATTGAGCTTTTAGGGTTCTATGCTCTCTAGCAAAGTCCCAACGCTCAAATAGAAAACATCTGTCTGCTCGATATGATATTATACATAGAGAACCCCAAAAACTCCACAGAAAAGCTAATTCAACTCATCAATCAGTTCAGTAAAGTGGCAGGATACAAAATCAACACGCAAAAGTCAGTAGCCTTCCTATACACAAACAATAAATCTGAAGAAGAAGAAATCAAAAAAACCATCCCTTTCGTTATTGAAACAAAAAAAATCAAATATTTGGGAATAAACCTAACAAAAGCGGTAAAGGACCTATACAAAGAAAACTATAAAACACTGTTAAAAGAAATAGAAGAAGACACAAAGAAATGGAGAGACATCACCTGCTCATGGATTGGAAGAATAAACATTATTAAAATGGCCATCCTTCCGAAAGCAATATACAGATTCAATGCTATTCCAATCAAAATTTCAATGTCATTCTTCAAAGAAATAGAACAATTATTGATGAAATTCATATGGAATCACAAAAAACCCCGAATAGCCAAAGCTCTCCTGAAAAAAAAAGAAGGGAATGGAGGCATCACACTCCCAGACTTCAAACTATACTACAAAGCCATAATCATCAAAACTGCATGGTATTGGAACAAGAACAGACATACAGACCAATGGAATCGAATAGAAAATCCAGAAATAAACCCACAGATTTATGGTCAACTAATCTTTGACAAAGGAGCAAAGACTATGCATTGGAGCAAAGAAAGTTTGTTCAATAAATGGTGCTGGGAAAACTGGGTTGCTACATGCAAAAGAATGAAGCTTGACCACTACCTCACACCATACACAAAAATCAACTCAAAATGGATTAAAGAATTAGACATAAGACCTGAAACCATAAAATATATAGAAGGAAATATAGGCGAAACACTACGTGATTTGCACATCAAAGACATCTTTACAGACACATCACCCAAAGCAGTGATAGTGAAGGTGAAGATAAACAGCTGGGACTACATCAAATTAAAGAGCTTCTGCACAGCAAAAGAGACAATAACAAAAACAAAGAGAAACCCCACCAACTGGGAGAACATTTTTGCACCCAACACTAATGATAAAGGACTGATCACAAAAATCTGCAAAGAGCTGATGAGACTCAACAACAACAAAGAAAACAATCCAGTCAAAAAATGGGCAGAAGAGCTAAAAAGAAACTTCTCAGAAGAGGAAATGCAAATGGCCAACAGGCATATGAAAAAATGTTCAACATCACTTGTCATCAGGGAAATGCAAATCAAAACTACCATGAGATACCATCTTACACCAGTGAGAATGGCACATATTAAAAAAACTAGCAACAACAAATGTTGGCGAGGGTGTGGAGAAAAAGGAACTCTTCTGCACTGTTGGTGGGAGTGCAAACTGGTCCAACCACTGTGGAAAGCTGTGTGGAGATTTCTGGACCTACTAAACATAGAGCTTCCATATGATCCAGCAATTCCACTCCTAGGTATTTACCCAAAGGACACAGAAACATCAATTCCAAAGAACACCTGCACCCCTATGTTTATAGCAGCACTGTTTACAATAGCTAAGCTTTGGAAACAACCCAAATGCCCAAAAATAGATGACTGGATCAAGAAGATGTGGTACATATATACCATGGAATATTACTCAGCATTCAAAAAAGATAAACACGTGCAATTTGCAGCAACATGGATGGCGCTGGAAGGGATCATGCTCAGCGAAATAAGCCAAAAAGAAAAAGAAAAATACCGGATGGTCTCACTCATAGCAGGAATCTAGAAAACTTAAATAAGGGACCAGGAAAATGAATAACTATAAGAAAGTGAAAATCAAAATCAACAAAAAACTATGAACCAGAGACACTTTTAGGGGGGCAGGGGCGGGAGGGGAGGGATTGGGGTCAGAATGGGGGGGCTGCAATTGTATGGGGAATATAACAATAAAATTTATTATCTAATAAAAAAAAAAAGAAAACATCTGTCTGCAATGTGAAATTAAAATTCCCTTAAACTTCTAAAAGATGACATCTAAAATGAAGCCCACATCCAGTGCTATCTAGAATGAGGTATTCATTCTGTGGCAGTTGGTGCTGCTTCCCCTGTAATCCATACTCTGTGCCTTTTGGTCACTGATTAGAAACAGGATCATAGTGGTGAGAACTGTCCCCACAGTCAAAAAGCTCAGCTACTTTTTCCTGAAGGTTCTTATACAGTTCCAAGCTATGTTCCATATGGAACACAAAATTCCCAAATTTTATTATACTTGCGAGCAGGACTAATGCTATTTAGTTGTTGTTTTGGTTTCTTTCTTCTTCTTCTTCTTTTTTTTTTAACTCCGAACTACCCTCTATCCTCATCTTCACATAGTTACTATGAAGAGTAAGAGAGGGAATACTTCCTTTGTGATTTGAACTTGGCAACAGCATGGTCTATAGGCAAACAGGTTTACAGTATTTCCTGTATTTTTAGTTTATACAGGTGGAATCTTTGAGGACAAAAAAGCCAGAACACCTAATGGTGATTTGAAATGTAGTGAGACTTCCCAATCGGCTATAATTTGCTTTGCTATTCAGATGTATTCCAGCAGAACAAGGTAATCTCCTATACTCCACACCACAGAGGCACACCACCCCAACGCTATCACCAGCAGGATCTTTGAACCCAATAGTAGTGTCCATCCTTGTTCCGCAATGTTAATTTAAGATCTGGTAGAGAATGCTTCTGTACGCAGATGTAGTTCTCATTAATACTTCTTAAAGCAGGACCTATTGTTCTGTCTCTAATGCTGTTATCAATTTGGAAGGCAATAGGTAACCACTTTTATTTCCGGCACATACTTAAAGTTTACGTAAGACTCCCCTCATGAGAACAGGGTGACCAGTCATGGAGCCCTGGTTGGAAAAGCCTTGTGGGAGCGAGCAGGCAAACAGCCCTTTATTGCAGTACAATGTGGTTAAAGTCAGGCTCTGTAACATTTCCTAACCAGGAAATTATATTTTCATGTCATCTTCCAACACATAAGAACACATAAAATCTTCTGAGTGCCAAAGGTGCCAAACACAAATGTTATACCATTTTTTAAAAAAGATTCTTTAATAAAAGTGCTAAGAGGAACAGACTAAGAGCTCTTGCCTGAAAAACATTCTCACCAAACTGTTAGAGAAAGCAACAGTCTAAAACAAAAGGTTGACTGGCTTTCCACCTCAGTTTTATATTCAAAATGTTTATCAAGAGTATCTGATTGAAATTTTAATTATTATGAATTACGTGAAACTTAATGAAAATTGGATAGGGAAAACACAAAGTCCAGAATCGAGCTATGGGTAAAAGTTAACCATCATATAAATAATACTAGGCCACCAAAAGTTACTCTGCAAGCAACAAAAGAGGCTCTTACTGAGAAAAAATGGGGGATACAGTGAGGACAGTTTAGTACATTGGAGGAAAGAAAATTTTAGACTTACTTATAAGAAAGGCTTTCATCTATGGGGCTGATAGATTTAGCAAAAAAAAAAAAGTCTTACCTGGCAGATCAATTTCTCGAAACAGTATTTTGTGCTAACTGCTGTGTACTTTTGGCCTATAAATATGCATAATACGCTATCTGGTAACTCTTGCCAAGTGCAATGGAATTCTGAACTTTAACCAAAACCTTATAAAATGAGAATTTTAAAAGAAAAAACAAACTCAGCAATTTATATTATCTATAAAAGATGTTTGGAAGTCCCTTTGATAGAGTTCTTTCTGTAAACTTCTGACAACTTCAATCTGTTTCTAATAAGGGGTGACCTCTGCTAGGAGAATAGACAATACACATAGACATGATCGACCATGAACAGGTCACCGAGTAGTCGGCGCCATGAAGAATATTTTTAGGGTGATGTGTTAGAGAAGGCTTCTCTTACTCAGAAGCATTTGGGTTGTTCCAGGAAGGACCACAAGGACCCAAGCATACCAAGAAAGCAAGAGAATTTCTGAGGCAGAGGGAACAGAAAGGGTGTAGGCTTCTGGGCAGGAAAGGCCTGTGGTTTGTTAAAGGACTGGCAAGGAAGTCCATGTGTCTAGAACACATGAGAGCTGGAGTAGGACTGGAAGGAGCTGAGGCTACACAATCAAGCAGTGGTAATTTGATGCAGACTTTGATACAAAGGTAAAAAGTCTGAACTTTCTGCTAAGTTTGGAAGGAAAACATGGAGACTTTTACCAGGATCCCCTGGTTACTGTGTGAAGACTGAACTGTAAAGAGCAAAAGTTAAAAGTGGAGAGACTCGCTCCAGGAAAAATTCTCTATCAAAGTGCTCAAGCACACAGATTAAAAAACATGCTCCTTTATGGGCAATTTCTGTGCCTTCTCAATTTTGCATGAATTTAAAACTGCTCTAAAAAAAATTAAGTCTTTTAAAATGAAAGCACTATGACAATACTGGAAATTTAGAAAAAGAATCCAATTAATGAAATATGTTTTGGACATACAAACATTTACTGTTTCACAATAATCAATGTGAATTTCTAGACCTAAGTTTCAGTATTGATATTAACATCTACAAATCAAGTGTCAGAGTATGTTTACTTGATGAAATGTGCTATGCGAAAGCAAGGGTTTATAGCACACTTGCTCTATAATCTAAAGAATCCAGAAAAAGAAGTTGATACATGTTTATCATTGTAGTCTGAAGTTCTTCTTCTTTTGAATGCTGCTGATGAGATATATTGTAGTGTAGACCATAACATCATTCTAAACAGAAAGTAATACCCAAAGCAATAAGTCATATTCTCTACGTTTAAGATTTCAACATATTTCCATGAATATTGTGGCTCACACACACACACAAGCCAAATTTTACTAAATGGAAAACGTATTTCAGTCTGCAGAGCTGTTCTCAAATAGTAAAACAATTTACCAGACATACTTAAGAAGTTTTTCCCAATGTCCTTCATTTTTCTCATTTAAATTGGTTCCAAAAGGAACTGGCAGGCATATTATACGCTGTAAGTGATTGATACTCTCATGGAAAAAACACGTAAGTAGCAAAAACCAAAGGCTCATGACTATGGGTAGAGTTAAATGACAAGTTAAGCAGACTTTATGTTTTAAATCACTGAAAGAACTGGAGAAGCTATTCCAGACAGGTAACATGATGTGATCCCTTCCACTTCTTTTCCCCCTTATTAAGGTCCTAGCAATACCACCGGGGTTGATTATACAACCCCACCAGCACATCTGATGTGGCCTGAACTTGGCTACAGGGAAGAGGGTGATCTCTGGGACTGATACTTCACCCTTCATTTCTCATTTACAAACTGTCATGGCATCTGTCATGTATCACTCTGCCTGATAATGTATAATCCATCTGAGTTCTCATATCTGAGTTTTCAAAGCTTAGATTTTCTTTCTTTTTCATTGATACAATCTCGATTTTGTACCTCAACTTCATTACTTTCATCAATTTCTTATTTTTGGATGCCTTATAATTCTACAATCAGGGTCCAGATAATTTTTGAAATCCATAGCAGATATGGAGCTCTGAATAATTTGTTCATCCCATCAGTCACCTGCTGATATTAAGCAGTTGACGGTAGGCTGGAAATGGCCCCCAAAGGCTACCCATGTAAGAATGTCATCTTGGGGATGGGCATTAAAAAAAAAATGTTATCTTATGTGGCAATGTCTTTATAGATATGATTAAGTTAAGGATTCTGAGATGGTAAAATTATTTGTGATTACCAGAGTGGGTTTTAAATGAATTCACATGTATTCTTTTCATAAGGAAAACAGGAAGATTTGACATCCACAGAGAAGGCAATCTGAAGATGGCACAGAGAGATTTGAAGAGGCCCATCTTGAGACGGGAGTGATGCAGCCGCAAGTAAAGGAATGCTGGCATCCACTGGCCGGGAGAGGTAAGAACAGATGCTACTCAAAGCCTCTGCAGAGAGTTAGAAACTGCCAACACTTAGATTTCAAGCCCAGTAGACATTGATTTTGGATTACTGTATTCTCTAGAGTTATGAGAATAAAGACCTGTTTTAAATCATTGACCTTGTGGTAATTTGCTACATAAAGAAAATGAACAGTCTTTCAGAGGTATACTCCATTGTGTGTTCTTCATGGACAGTAGTAACTTTAACATGAATATGGATAGAACAAAACAATTCAAGACAAACTAAATGGACTGAGTTCATAGTATGTGTCAGGACAGTGCTAGAGTTTATCGTAACCTTTTAGTTTGAATTCACTGTCCTACTAATATTGAACTGGAATTTGCAATTGAATGTTTGGTGTGCAACAACAGACCAGATTATCATTTTGTACTATCCCAAATTTAGTACAGGGATAAAAAATTTTATAGGACAACTGCCCCTGTTCAAATACAGTTTCCTTGTCACAGAAACTAATGCTGATCTTTTTCTTTTAATGTTCCCTTTCCCCCATCTTGTGCATTAAAATTATTTAAAAATGCTGAGGGACATCTGCTCACAATAGTGTAGCAGAAAGACAGAAATATGCTTTACAATAAGCCTGAGGAGAGAATGTTCTTTTGGTAGCAGGAACTATGTACAATGTCCATAAATCTTGGCCTGAAAATATTGCCTGAGTACTTATGAAATTGAGTAAGCTTGACAATTACACACAAGAGTTTCCATGAAACATCCAATTCTCAAATGCCTCAGATTTCTTTTGAAAAAATTTTCCCCAAGAACAAAACCACCACACCTATATAAAGTCTAATTAATGTAATTGTTACATATGAATACCATTTGTCTAGAGATGGTTTATTTTTCATTGGGTGTTTCATTCACCAGCATCAATAGTACTCTCACCACCATCCTGGATACTCTAAACTTATTCCATTTTATCTCATGGTACCAGTGCAAAAACTTATATATCCTGCCTTAAAGAGGTCTACTGCTCCCCCCAAATATCACTTTTGACATCTTGCCTGCAAAAATTAACCTCTCAGTGGACAAATCACCTGTATTTCTTGATGCTCACTGTTCTTTCTCCTTAAGCCTCTTGACACTGTAGAGGGGAGAAATGTCTTCTGAACAGGTAAGAAACAGAATAGAAATATACATCATTTAGATATTTATGTGTTATCAATCTTATTAGTAGGTCTGAAATATTAGGATGAATCATATGAATTTTGAATATTCAACTGTTTTGACCTAAATAAAATAGCAATTTCCTTTGGATCTGTCCAATATTATGAATGAACCTATAATTTCTGACCATCATTTTAAGTTTCAGGTTCTTCTCACATATCAATTCTTACTAAAACTACTAAGTAATCTAGACATAGCAATCTAGACACATTCTCCTTTATCCTCTTATATAGAGCTGGTTACCCACCAGTGAGAATATTCCTCAAAATAAACAAGGATAAAAGGGGTGAACCAGAAGGAAATGGAAATAAGGGGACACAGATAATCTACCAATTAGATCATGTTATTTCCTTTAAATGACCATGAATTTATCTTAAGTACTTTTTTCTTCAGAGTCATTCAACCAACTTGCAATAAAGTTTTAATATAAAAGCAAGTCTTGAATCTCTTCTTCAAAAGTAAGTGGGTTGAGACCTAAGATAAAAATCTAGTACTAAAAATTTTTTCATTTAGCCTTTCCTACATCTTCTACCATTTCAAAAAGTAAAACAAACAAAAGAAGTACCTCAGTAGTAACTGAATGAATGAACAAAAACTAAAATAGGCGAAAAAGAGTAGAATAGGTGAGTATCTATATTTTTGGGTACATAACAGGCCACAGGTTATCAAGTACATATAAACAAAGCTCTGCAAGTTTAAGTATAGAGGTCGTTACAAGTTGTTATAAGTTGATATCCCTAGAGCTATTTTAAATGGAGCTGGGACAAAGCACATTAGAGGAATTGTCTTATATGTAATGGGTCAAACTACCAATGATCAAAGAATCCAGCAAGAATGGTATTACCTTGTTTGAAAAGTCAGACAAAAGTGAGCCTACACCTACTTTACCTTGTGATTGCTCCCCTGACTGTTTTACCTTGTGACTCTTTCACCTGACAATTACTTCATCAATTACCAGTCTTCTTTCTCACTAGACAAGTATCCCCTGAACTTTGTCTCTCCTCGGTACAGTTTTTGGGTTTCTGACCTGAACCTGTGCTCCCCACATTGCTATTCCCAAATAAATATGCTTTGCCTTTTAAATGACCTTGTGAACTTTTAGGTTAACAAGGCTAATATAAAAGAAGATTACTGGATCTCCCTTTGCAACTATAGGGAGCATGACCAGAGTGGAAACCAACTGGCCCTGAAATTATTTAAAAGAAATGATGCAGAAAACCATCACATTTGCACTGCAGAATCAGGCAAATCTTTAGGAAATCTTATTGATTCTGTAATGCATCCATCTCCACTACAGTTTATATTCACTACAGAGTAAAAGCTATCTAATGTATATCCATTCTTCTGCAAAATACTAATGCAGCAATGGCTTAGTTTAACTTAATAGAGACAGTTTTGCTTTCATTCATAATATACCAGATGGTATTGAGTCCAGAGATTGAAATTATGAAGACTAATAATTCATAGGCACAGAAATCATCAAGGAAATGAAGATATAGTTTCAAATTGAAAATTGCAATTGAATTTCAGTCATTCTCTCAAAGATTACAGTGTGAAGAGTAAATATTAGTGGTATCACTGTGTTTCAAAAAAAACTTGATAGCTTAAGAATTAAGGCACTAAGAACCATTTTTCACTTAAATAACACATAATTTTTAACTAGAGTTTTCAAGAGATGCTGATATCATATGGAGTTCCTTGGAGTAACATTCCACAAAAGATAAATTTTCCTGAAAGACTAAATATTATTATTATTTAATGTGTTTGGCAAGACATTGAAATAGTTCTGAGGAGCTTAGTGAGCCTAAACTATGGCAGTTTCTCCAGCCCTCTTGGTTTTAAGAATCTTACTGTTCCATATATTATCTTTTCAAATAGTAGGGGAAAGAGGTCAATGTAAGTTCACCACGGCAATTAAGAACACCAGTAATATAGCTATCTACATACAAATAAATCACTAAAAGTCAGGTTAAAAAAAAAGAGCACCAGTAATAAATAAATTTATTGGAATATATTTTTAAAAATGTTCATTAACCCAGTTATTCCCTCTCACTCAAGATACTCTCATGGAATAGTTTTCATAACCCTAGAAAACAAGACTTGGGCATTTAATAGAAATCCTATCAATATTCCTTTTTATTATGTATAAAGATAAACTAAGAGTGAACTTCCTTTTTTCTCTTAAGAACTGTCTGCATTTTAAAGTAACTGCAGTCAGTAAACAGACCTGAAAACAATCATGGCATCTTCAATTAAAACAGGCTGCTTTTATAATCAATGCACCCTAATCCTAAGGATAAAGGCAAACACTGGTTTTTAAGCTTTTAAGTCAAACAAAGAAGGAAAAGTCAAATTTTCCAATTTTTCTAAGATTTATTTATTTATTTATACAAGAACCGGGGTACAGGCCAGATACACGGGAGGGTGAGAGGATTCACCAGAGACAGAGCGGGGAGCAGTGGGAGAGACAGGAGAGGTCTGCCGTGCCATGTGGGACCGTCCGCTGGCCAGGATCGAACTGGTGCTGCAGAGGCTGTGAACAGCTTGACAGCGCCACGCTCAACTGCCTGCACCACCATAGGAGGCCCAAAAATTTCCAAATTTTAAGACTCTCAAAACTCTAAAAGATCACTTTAGCAACTACAGATCACTGCTCAAAAAGCTAATACCTCAATATAGTATACTGCTAACTCCTTTCAAAGTTCTAGATAGGACATCATTTTTAATTTCTTATCAAATCAGCATATACTAGCAGGGGATGTTCTAATCCAGCCCATTAGTCACAAGCAGATAAGGAAGACATAAGTGGGCTTCCCCGGCGGCACCAGCAGTTGAGTGCTGGGTTGGGAAGCTGCCCGCAGCCTCTGTAGCACCGGTTCGATCCCTGGCAGCCAGGCAAGGGTCCCACATGGCGTGCAGACCTCTCCTGCCGTGCCCGCCGCCTCCCTCAGCAGTGTACTTCATCAGTCTGCCTGCTCTGCTCCCTGCTCTGGCTTTGGTGAATTCTCTCACCCTCCCGTGCTTCTGACTGTACCCAGTGCTTGTATAAACAAACAAACAAACAAACAAACAAACAAACAAATAACTCTAAAAATAAATAAATAAAAGGAAGATATAAGTGTCAGGAAAGTTGAAATAGAAAAAAATTTATCTGCATGGCGATTTCTTCAGAGTAGAGTGCTCATGGACCACAATAGGGCAAAGGCTTTTCTGTCACAACCCTACTCTTCTGGAAAACTTCCCCCAAGTGGGAATGGGAGGAATATGGAATATATAAAAATGAAATGATGGAATCTCCTTTTTGCCTCTTGTTTTTTTTTTCTTCCATATTACCTTTATTCCACAGTCCTCTATGTTTACTCCTTTCATTCTACCTATTTTCCAATTGTTTCCTTTTTCCTATTATGCCATTCCTTGGGGGCCCTTCTTACTTCTCTCCTGCCTCCCTACTTCCCAGTCTGCCTTAGCCATCAGGATTTCCCTTGATGCCTGGAAAGTATCCTGCCCACAAGCAATGGCCTCGTCTTTCCCGGCCTTTTCGAAGGCCAGCATCTATAGGGATATCTCTCTCTTCTGATGCAGTTAGAATGTAGTAGTCACAATCCGGAAAAAGTCAGGAGCAGATTTCTCAAAATGCAAATTCAGCAGCAGAAAAGAAAGCAATTTTGCAGTCAACTACAGTGCTATTGATACTTTTTTTTTTTTTATTTTGTATATATCATAAATCACAAGCACCCAATTAGTATCACTATCATTCCCAAGGGATCTTCCCATTTCACACTTGGGTTCGCTACTCTGTTCTTATGAGAATTTTAAGGTCTCATTTTGTAACACCAAAAATTGGAACAGGGTAACACAGTCTGCTACATTGCGGTGTGTTTGATGAGTAATCCAAATTTAAAATAAAAGTCAAGGCTGGTGAAGAAAGAAAGGATGACTTCTTATTAGTACATTTGCAATACTGACTACAATTGTCATAGTGCAGTTGTTCAACATACGGCCTCTCCTGCAGTAGTTATATGCAGGGCTCCTCCAGAACCAATTCAACAGGAGATTCACTGGCAAAATCAAAATCTGTTGGCATTGTAGCTGGAAAGTTGCCCAATTTTCATCACAAATGTGGAGACTATCTCAGAGGACATTCACACCATGTGAATACCTGCTATAATGCATCAATGGCTACAATTACAATATGGTACCAACGTGGGAGAGTGTACAAGAGAGAGAAGTGTTGGATTTCCTAGTTAGCTTATCCACCTGGGTTAACTACTGTCCCAGATCAAGCAGTAGGGTATCAGCAAAATAAATAGAAGTTGTTTAGCTAATTCATCTTCAGCTAACGCCTCCTCTTTTCCCCCCAACACTTTTCATACATAGGCAAAATATTTTAAAGCAGTCAATGTTTAGTTAAGCAGGTTCAAATACATTATGGTGCTGAGTTTTCACACTCTACTCCTCAGTCTCACAGAAGAAACCAACCCAGGAAGAAGGCAGAACCAAGATGAGAAAAATGGGCTGAATTTTATCCTTGCCCAGAATTCATCAGGTTGTTTGTGGGTAGCAATACTAGAGACTTATTTGGGGACTGGATGTTTCTGGAAATCCATGCAAGTCTCAAGTCCTTGGCATGCAATGTTACCCAACATGACCTGACCGCAGGATGCTTTGGCCATCAGCACTCTGAGGGGTGCACTCACAGAATGGTAGTTCTGCTACATGATCACAGGAAGTAGTTCTCATAAGCAGGAAAATATTAAAGTCTTTCTTCACCTATACTCTGTAACATCTTTTAAGACACTTAGTATCTTCAAAATTGCATTAAGAATGCATGGCAGCCTGCTGAAATAGGTGCCATTAATTATTCCCATTCTATATGTACATAAGAAACCAAAGCTCTGAGAGATTAACTATCTTGTCCAAAGATAGTTAATCCAGATCACAATTGGCAGAGCTGGGGCTAAATCCGTATTTGCAAGGTTATGTTGCTTCTAAGTATGGTACAATTTTGATGATGACCTCTGAACTCAGTGAAATTCAGAATTCAACTTAGTTAAATTAATCACATTTGAAAGTTTCAATTCAATAAAACTGAAGATTATATAGATGCCAAAAACAAACCATGTCACCACTTGCTGTTAAACAACAAGGGTTCTGATGCCATCTAGATACCTTTATGATCAGTTTCTAAGAAAGCAAAAGAAAATTATGTGAGTTTACAAAGATAAGTTTTTCATATGATAGAAACTAATCAAAATTCTGTCCTTGATCTGTTGGTGAACCTTAATTTCAAAAGCAAATTCTAAGAAATTTTTTGACATTTTGTCTTTTTTATATGTAAGTGAAAAATGTGAAGCTTCAAGTATGACTTAATGGGTTAAAGCTTCTTCAACTGACATGACAAAAATATCTCATTCTGCCTGTTGAAGGATGTAGTTAATATTGCTAAAACATTCCAAATTAAAACAAAAATATGGGGAGTTGGGAGAGGAGGAGAAAGAGCAAAAGGCAAAAAAGACAGGGCAAGTGATGTAACTTGATAAACACAACCACACTTAGAAACAATTTGGGTCACTGCTGTTTCCTTTTTGTTAGGCTTCACATTTTGACTTGTATCAGTAAAGTCAACACCTCTATAAGGAAGATGATGATAACATTAATATCAATATCAATATACTGAGGCTTTTAGAAAAGAAAGAACTATTCATAGTCTGATTTCTCCAATTCTGGTCATCAGGGGATAATGCCCAGGTCAGAGGCACATGTCAATGAACAGCACTCCTGAAAACAGCCTTCTGGGCCCAAGCCTGTCCCACATGCAAGCAGTTGTTGCCAAGGTCTGGAAGTCTGCTCTGATCTCAACCAGTTGCCAGGAAGTATCTAAACTGGGGGATGGGCCTGGAGGCCTATCTTTCAAATAAAATGAGAGTGTTAAGTGCCCAGTTCTCTGCTAAAATGAATGTCTCTTGCTTTTTGACCCAGATGTCCACACAATACTTTTAAAGCACTAAACTTTTTTTGGGGTTGTTTGGACTATTTTCATTTTCAGACTTTATTTGGCAGAAAGATGGGTGAATACCACTGATCTGAGCTCACTTTTCATTTTTTTTCATGTTTTCTTGATATTTTTGCCATGCTTAGGACTCATCCACAGCTGCAGGCAGGTGAAAACACACAGTTTTTTTTTTAATCACTTACAGACTCAGGAGATGAAACAGACTTGGGAGATGAAGCAATAATGCAAACCCAGCTAGCAACTGTACATTTTCAAATCCGGCGAGGAAAGCACACATACCAGGAGAGAAAAACCCTGACTCCTCCACAACCACACACCCTGTCCCAACATGCCTCGGGCAATACTGGCTCCAGAGATAGAAAAAGTTGCAAGTAAAAGAAGAAATCAGCTACCCTGGAAGTATGAAAAGTCCCATCCCTATCTTACTTTAAACAGAAAAACACCAGTGTTATCTCTTACAGGGAGCCAAGACCAAAAGAGATTCCAAAAGAAATCTGCCTGGACTCCCAACATTCCAAACCTTATTAACATCAGGCTGGTCCTGGTCCTGCCAAACAAAGGAAACCACTGTCAGCCCCTTACAGGTGGGTGCGGCCACCCCCTGCCAGAGTCCCACCAGCAGGAGGAGGGCAGACTCCACATGTCTGCAAATGCTCACAGTCTCAGACCTCCCAAGAAAAAGTCATCCCCAACCTTACTAAATTCATTCTTATCAGCAAAATGAATAAAGTTTTTTGCTAATTTTGAGTAAGCAGCTGTTGGGGTCAGATTCCGATTTCTGAGCAATGACAGGAAAAGAGAGAGACAAAAATATCAGGGATACCATTTGAGAAGGAACTGAATACCAAAATCTGGTAATAAGGAATACTCCTGGAGGCAGAAGGCAGTTTGTATCTCTGAAGGAATAAAGCACAAGAATAATGCTTTTGTCATTGGTTTTCAGCGCTACAATCAGAAATTATGGCTCTATGTGGTGGAATTTCATCTAAAGTGTTACTGAATCTTTGGATTGTCAACAATTTCAAAGGTCAAATGCCAAAAGTATCCTCATTTCCTTCTGTTTGGAATTCTTAACCATTTTGTCCCATTTTTTCCCCCCACATGGCAATGTAAGTTCTGTAAGACTTCACATAACTACTAGCAACGCACAAAAGGGAATCTCTCACCATCTATCTATGCTCATCATTACCCAGGTACTAATTACAAAAGAAATATATGCTTCAACTTAAATCAAGCATTTTAAATGAAGGCTCCTCACCCCATCCCATATGCTTAAAAGCTTGCTTAAAACTGCACGACAATCAAAGGGTCAGTGGTCCTCAAATGTTACCATGTCTCAGAAACATTAATTCCAAAGAGCACCTGCACCCCTATATTTATAGCTGCACTATTTACAATAGTTAAGCTTTGGAAACAACCCAAATGCCCAAAAATAGATGACTGGATCAAGAAGATGTGGTATATATACACCACGGAATATTACTCAGCATTCAAAAAAGATAAACTCATGCCATTTGCAGCAAAATGGATGGAGCTGGAAGGGATCATGCTCAGCGAAATAAGCCAGAAAGAAAAAGAAAAATACTGGATGGTCTCACTCATAGCAGGAATCTAGAAAACCTAAATAAGGGATCAGGAAAAAGAATAACTCTAAGAAAGAAAAAATCAAAATCAACAAACAACTATGAACCAGAGACACACTATGGGGGGAGGGGCAGGGAAAGGAAGGATTGGGGTCAAAATAAGGGAGTTGCCATTGTATGGGGAATATAAAATTAAAAAAAATGTTACCGTGTCTTATCATCACCTGGAAAATCCAATGAAAACAGATTGGTGGGCCCTCACTCCACAAACTGTTAGGAGATTTGGGGCAGGTCATGCGGGCACATGTACAAGTTCCCAGATGGTGCTGAAGCTGCGGGCCTGAGACTGAGTAGGGAGGTAAGGACCTTGTCCCTGCAAAAGCCTTGTGAATGATGCCTAAGGACTAGGTCCCCATTCCAGCCACAGCAGCACCAGCTCCATCTGCTCAGAGGATGCCTGTGTATGAGTGATGGTTGTAGGGATGTAGGATAGTGCATTTAATTGGAGAATCTACACAAGATTGATTAAAAAGGCCTATTCATTGATAAGCTTTTGAAAATCACTGACTAATCCACCCATTCATTTTATAGAAACAGAAACTGAAGCCTAGTAAAAGACTTTTGTGCATCACACAACTCACAACAGAAGCTTCTACTGTATTTTACAATTCCATTAAAGTTTTCAAATGTTCAAGAAATGAATGAGAAAGATATACTCATCCAGGGATGAGGTAGAGGTCAGCAGTATCAACAGTATAAATGACATGCTTTTACACAAAAAAGTGTTTAGGAGACCGTATTAGCACTCTTGATGTATTTTCTCTTTCTCTATCCCCTAGCCCTATCCCAGCACACAGAAAGGTACCACAATTTATCAGATTGCTTGGGTCTTTTAATATTTTTAGATAGTGGATCCTCACCAAAGTTATTGCTTTTTTTTTTTTTAAGATTTATTTTACTTATTTATACATATAAGAACTGGGGTATAGGCCAGAGGTGCAGGAGGGCGAGAGGATTCATCAGAGACAGAGTGGGGAGCAGAGCAGGCAGACTGGCTGAAATACACTGCTGAGGGGACCAGCGGGCTAGAGAGGAGAGATCTGCTGCACCATGTGGGTTATCTCTCTGGCCGGGAATCAAACTTATGCTGTAGTGGCTGAGACTTAACCCCTTGCACCACCAAGGAGGTCCAAAGTTTTTATTTTTTTCCCCTCTGGATACACATAATCCTGCTCCCCTTCCTGAGGGTAAAAAGGAACAACAATTGTGGTTAAACTTGGGGGATTTTAGTTACAACCTGTATCTCACTGGGCAACTTCCTTAATGCCATATGCCTTGGTTTTTACCAAGGATGAAATGAAAGGTAACTTTAGTCTCACTCAGTAAAGAGAAACAAAGTCTCTTAGCCTTTGTGATGAGAGGCAACATGACAATTTTAACTGGATTTTGGCCACAAAACAGGCTCAAGGCCCAGCTCTTGCACAACATTCTGCACAAAAGGACAAAATTTTCCATTCCTGTCCTTGAACAACTATGGATTTGGTGCCTAAGCTCTGATCTAAAATCAAATGCTGGAAAAGCACAAGAAAAATGAGGGGGAAATTCTTGAAATTCTTCTCCTTAACTAATTATTATGTCTTGGGAAAAACACCAGGCTTCACAGAGGAGGTGATGTTTGAACTGTTCTTGAAGAATGGAGTGGAGTTTGCTAGGGAGAGGGACTGAAAAGACAGGCTAAGAAAAGAGAATGAGGCATTTTCCTGAAATGGGGCAAAACTTAGGTAATCTGGAGGGTAAATATGAAGTACTGTTGGAAGCAAATGAGTATTAAATTCAGCAGTTTATACCAAATTTTCTGAACAATGGAGACACCATGGAGGTTCCTTAAAAAAATGGAACAGCATGTTGGGTCTGATGTACTTGTAGTCATAATGAGGAAGGTGGGATGGAGTGGAAAATAGATAATCATATATCTTAAAACCACCTTAAAATAAGGAGGTCCTTCAGGAATGTCTATTAAGCAGGAGCCTAAGCAAAGGGAATTATAACTAAAACTTGTAAGAAATGTGTCAGGAGATGTCCAAAACAGGGCCCATGATAACGGATGCCCCAAGAGTTCCCTCATGTGGAGCTGTTATGTATCCACAGAGAGGAATCTGGCATCTCAAGGCACAAGGCACATCTCTACTTCATTCAGGGAGGTAGTAGTCCGGGAGTGCAGGATTTAGCATTCAAAATGTAAGATGGGCTTAAAGAGAAGGAAGTCACTCAAGGCTTTCAATGGAGGGAGCTGCAGGGAGTAAAGGTGGGGGCCAGGGGAGACCAGAAGGGAAGGAGGAAGGCCATCAGATGGGAGGGTAGAAAGCACACATTTTGAGAAGGGCATATGTTATCCAAAACTTATAGGAGGAAAACAGTAAGAATATTTAAGGGCCTTCCTGGTGGCACAAGGGGTTAAACACAGCACTATGAAGCTATCTGCAGCCTCGGCAGCACGAGTTCAATCCCCGGCTGGCCAGGGAGCTACCCACATGGCTCAGCAGACCTCTCCTGTCTTGCCCACTGTTCCCAGCAGTGTATTTCAGCCTGCCTGTTCTGTTCCCCACCCCATCTCTGGTGAATTCTCTCACCCCCCCCCCACACCTCTGGCCTGTACCCCAATTCTTTCATGCATAAATAAATAAATCTTTACAAATACAGAACAAAACTTTCATTAAAAAAATTCAAGTAAAAAAAAATTCAAGTAATGAGGTTACCATTATAATGAGGTGTTAGGAACTGAGCTAGACTATTTTTAATATTTAATAATGGGAATTAAAATACCCACTTTACAAATAATAGTACAGAGATTTGGGAATACTAAAGCAAAAAGTTGGTAAGTAATGAAGTCCAATTTTAAGTCTCATATGTCTGATACCGTAGTTCCAGTGGTTCTTGTCCTACATCATACTACTAATTCTAAGGCAGAGCAAGGAAAAGGGAATCTTTCAATTCCTCAGGGGTACTGTGGGACTCTTATCTTCCCTGAGCTTTCCTAAGGTGATAGTAAATGAAAGAAGGGCTTGGCTGCAGAGCAGTACCTCTGAGCAGTACAGCCACTAGTTCTAGGAAGAAGAAATGATTTAAGAGGGGCATGTGTTCAAACAGGCTTGCGCTAGAAAAGAAAGCAATTAAGTAGATAGGATTCATGCCACAAATATTTACTGAGATCCTACTATGTGGGAGGCATGGTTTTAAAAGGACAAAGGAAAATAGTGAGTAAAACAAAGTTTCCACTTCACCTTATGTACAACTTAATGAGTCACGCCCTTTGTGATCATCCCTAGTATTAGAACAGTAGTTCTCTTGACTGACCAGCCTCCCAGTGGAGGTATGATAAAAAACATGAAGCCAGATCAGGTAGCGAAATTCTGATTCAGTAGGTCTGAAATGAGGTTTAGGGACCTGTATTTTTTTTATTTTTTGAAGTTCCACTAGTGTTTCTAAAGCTGTCTTGAAAGGATTCAAGAGAATAGTCAACCTATCGTTTTAATATATTTGTATAAATCAAGTTGTCTGCTTCTTTTACATGGACTTAACTTTATCACAGGACCAGGTATAAATTTAAAAGTCACCCTTTTGAAAGAAAAAAAAAAAAAGTCTTTTGTAAGTGGTACAATCTAAATAAGTTAAGTAGATGCTCTCAAAAGCTAAGAAATTCTGGAGTGAAAAGGTTGGCCTCCCCTGGAAATGTGGAAATCTTAACCTTACATAGGATGCAAAAAAATACCACAAACCACATGTCATGATTAAAGCTATATCCTATTCTTGGGCAAAACACATATGAATGCATACACAGGTCAATCACAGTCATATTAACTACAGTTCAACACTAATCACATGGCACTGTAAACTAAATAATTATTTGAGACTTATTTCCTGGGTAGAAAAGTCTTAAGTGGAAAATTTAAGCAAAAAGACAGCATGAGGGAACACTCCCACACACGAGAAGGCAGAAAGAAGACTTTTGGAATCTTTTTAGCCAAACAACCACATTCTGAGGCAGACAGAACTGAAACATGAGCAATATAATGGAGTCTATGAACAAGAGGTGCTTTTGTTCACCTGTTCCGCCTGATTCATGTTTCCCTCTTTGCTTTGACAACCAGGAGGCTCAAAGCCAAATACATGGCTCACATCAAGCCACTCTACAGAATTCTTTTGTGTATAAACTTACTCATGTCTTCATATGCCTTTAAAAATAAAGTTATTTTTAAATACTTTATTTTTTATAGTTTTTAGGTTCACAGAAAGTTGAGCAGAAGGTAAAGAGAGTGACCATATATTCATATATCCATAACCCATGTCTACTACACGTAGCCTGCCCACCTATCAAAATCCTACATCCAAGCAAAATGCTTATTAGTTACTAGTGATGATCTTACACTGATATATCACCCTCATCTACAGTCCTTAGTTTACATTAGAGTCTAACTGTTGGTATTGCACATTCTATGGGGTTTGAAAGTATATAATGACATGTATCTACCATTACAGTATCACACAGAGTAGCTTCACTGTCTTAAAAGTCCTCAGTGCTTCACCTATTTATCCCTCCCTCCTCCTAACCACTGACAGCCATGAGCCTTTTTATGTTTTCATAGTTTTGACTTTTTCTATCATATAGTTGAAATCATACAGTATCTGTCTTTTCAGATTGGCTTGTTTCACATAGGTATATGCATTTAAGGTCCTTCCATGTCTTTATATAGTTTGATAGCTCATTTCTTTTTAGTGTCAGTAATATTTCGTTGTCTGTATGTACCACAGTTTGTTAATCCATTCACTTACTGAAGGACAAACATCTTGTTGCTCCAAAGTTTTGGCAAGTGTGAATAAAGTTCTTATTCCGGTGTAGGCTTTTATCAAGGCAGAAAGCCTCAATTCATTTGGGTAAATGGACACTTTTGATTTTTATCTAATATATAAATCACCTTAGATCCTTATTGAAATGAGCGAGAGTACATAAAATGAGTAGCACTTTCAGTGAAAAGGCAAAAAATGTGATGAGAAAATGAACACTGGAACAGCTTGAACTAAAACTGAGAAAAAATTTTTCTCTTTCATTGTGAAACACTCATTCCCAGAGGCCCATAGGAAAATTGATCGCACACTCACAACACAATAACAAGTTTTCTAAACAAGAGCAAAGCGCTTAAGGTGCCAAAATAATTTTTACTCTCTCATAAAATGCCACAAACGCCTGAAAACACTTCTGTATAGATTTCAATCCATTTCCTTTCACAACTATGAGAACAAAATAAAGAGCACGTTACACATTTAGGCATATATGCTATGAAATAATCACATGTATAAGGAAGATTTATACAACATTAATTTTATACGCTAATTTCAACTCTTTTATTGATATTCCTTCACTTATTATCTCTTTGCCCCTGAGAGCTTAATCAAATTTATTTCACCTGCCTCTATTGTATGTATTTATATGCCTTATGTCTTTTTTTTTTTTTTTTTTTGGTGGCAGGTAGAAAAACACTTTCAAAGAATGAATCAGATAAGTAGTCCAAACCTCATAAACTCTCTGAAGACAGCTTCTACAGTCACTTTCTCTATTCTCGTACAAAAACTCACCTGAGGAAAACCTTTTTCTCCTTATTGTGAATTCTCTTATATGCCATGGGGATAAACTGTACCATTGCTAGCAATCTAACTTCAAACTTAGAAATTATAATATCATTTGATTAAAAAATCATTCTACATAGCAGACATTGCTCTTTGCCTTAAGAGTTATTTAAAGGCCTCTTAAACTCAGGATCCTTTGTTATAGTAGCTTATGTTTTGTTTAATAATTATAAGAATGATGTATGATAACTGCATAAATTTTGGAAAATACAAATAAGGAATAAAATTGAATGAACCTATATTTTACTTAGAGAAATTACTGTTAATCTTTCATTGTATCTTACATGCTAATATTTTTCACATGGATAATATGAGGGAAATGTTGATGTGAACATCTTTTTTTTTTTTTTTTTTTTTTTAGCTAAACATGGTTTTATCTAAATTTCCTCTACCCTTACACAGTCCAGTCTTCCTTACACAACCAAACATACAGAATCTTCCGCTTTTTCCATGCAGAACACATGCTCACTACACAGTCCCTGTCTCTACTGGACAGGATCCAATAAGGAGAGAGTTTATTTACTGAGTGTTTACAATCAATTCTTATCTTGTCTCTTGCTTTACCTGTTCTTTCACAATTGTTCATATCTTACACTCACCTTGCTTATCAAAATGTTACACTTTTTTGCTTCACATACCTTCTATATATACACCTATACAAGAAGCTTCTGTTTTTAACCTCTATAGCATCAAATTATGTTGTCTCTAAATCTTACCTAAAATTTAAACTCATTTAAAGTGTATATGCCTTCCTTCCTAAATTAACTTCTATAAACTCACAAGATTAATCTACAAAATAAAAACATACCCTTTTGAACAGACCCTATATGTGGTACCCCAATTCTTGGTCTCTGAAAATTTTATTCAGGATGTAGAAGGTGGTATTAAGTAAAAACAAATGCCTGAAACTAAACAGACATGTGCTCTTGTGACATAATGATTTTCACCATAGCACAGAGGTAATTCAATCTGGTTTTGTGAGGTAAAATTATTTTGAGATTTGAACTGGTCTTATATGTCTTAGTTTGGATCTCTTCCACATGTGTCTGCTTAGAATGAAAACAACAGAAGTAGGTGAACGTGAAGACACTTCCAGATCCTGGTTACTGAGATCAAATAGAATGTTACCTGGCACATGTGAACTAAAAATAAGGTACCGGCCGTGAAGTATTAATAAAAAATAGGCCATGCAATATTCGTTCCTTAATAAGAAAAAGATCAGAGAAGGTCTATTCAATCACTCCCAGCAGAGAAATCAACCACCATGAAATGACTTTCATATTGTAAGAGTAGTTCCTTTTAGGCTGTCCCTGTCCTGATAATTCACTCTTTGTGGCAAATGTCCAGCACATTACCTTGCAGGTCTGAATCGTTGGCCTTTGGACTGCTCCTGGCTCGGCGCTCTGCTTTCTTAACTCCTGGCCCACCTCCACTGCCACCTCCACCACCGCCGGCCCCACTGTGGCCCTTCCCGTAGCCATTGTACACGGTTGTGCAGTTGCTTTTGTAGATAGAAGAAGGAGGGCTGTTGAGGCGATTCTGACGGTCAATCTGGCGGTCTTTCAGTTTTTTGTGTGGAGGTTTGCTGTACTGATCTTCTCGGGTAATGTAGCTTGACATTCCATAGAGTGGTATAATTTCTGAAATGGATCATTATGACAAATGCAAGCTCAGTTTACACTGTCAATAGTAAATTACTAAATGGTCAAATGACCTAACTACTGAAGGAAAGAGTTTAGAATATTACTAAATATGGTATAAAAACATATTTAATATAATCTCATTCAGTTCTAAACAATCAAGGAATTAATTAATCATTAAAGACCATACTGTACGTTCAGAAATGTTTCAAAAATTGTGAAGAGGTAACTGTCATCAAAGAGTTCATATTCTAGTTGAATTTAAAACTAAGTCTGATTATCCCTATTAAACTGTTTTTTAGTCACAATATTTAAAAACAGTGGAATAAAGTACCCCCTTTACACATGTGCTTAGAATTGAGATACTTAAGAATATACCTATGCTTGTAAACAGAATAGCATTTCTATTGAAAGTATATAGCAAACAGAATATAAGGCGTTATTTAAGACCCAAAATTTCAGTCAATTAAGAAAATAATGAGATGAGGAAATCCCATTAAAAATAAAGCTCACAGAATCAGGTGAAACATTCAAGGGAAAACCTCAGGGATAAAAAATACAAGTCTTCTATGCACCTTGTGCCAAACATACTAAGCTGTGGTCTTTTTCTATCTTGGAGTAATCAGAAGGCAAGACACACTGACTAGCAGAGTGTCATTGGCTTGACTATGAAGATTTTTAAGCACACAAGAAAATAGGAGCCTTCAAAATAGTTGCATGATATCCAGGGCAAAGCATTATTTTAAATTTAAAATTTTAAATCAATAAATTTTTTTATTTTATTAAAAACATTACTTAACATACAGATTAGGTCCTTACATGAAAAAAAGAAAGAACACCACCCAATGAATAGAGTAACTATACAAATTACCATTCAAGACTAAATACCTCTGAGAGTTAAAAGGGAGAACCTCTATTTCTCTGGACAGAATCCCAAACCAGAGCTGTCCTAGGAATGCATAGTCACCCTACAGAACTTAATAATTGATGTTTCTTTTGTTTAGTGATAAAGTTCCAGCTTTCATTTTCTTTCTATTCATTATACTTCAGATTTAATATATATTCACTAAGGGCACTGATATAATAATCTTTTAAAAATGTGGATAAGTTTTAAACTCTTATGGTTTGGGAAATTAAGTATCTAAATTGTTTTTAGGGATGCATATTAAGAACTAAAATAAGACAATACATATACAAAGGGCTTTTTACTTATAAAGCAAAGGGATTTTTAAAACTTCCTTCTTTAAGTTGCAGTCAGTGAAGACACTTTTATCTTCTAGCTTGTGTTATTTTAATAGAATTAAACCAAAATACACTATGAAATGAAAACACACATTTTTTTAAATTCTAATGATGATTTGAATCATACTGCTGTTTTGTCTAAAATTGCAAAGGACACCATTTACAAAACAGTAACTCTGTGCCATCTAACTAACAACAGACTGTTAAAATTAGGCAGGCCAGACACTTTTTATCAAGTAGCCAATGTTTTTTCCAATGTCATTAAGCTCAGAGTTGACCTGAAACTGATAAACACTCAAATATTTACTGTATCATTTCAAATCACTGAACACTTAAAAAAGGAAAAACAAAACAAAACCCTACACTTAATTAACTGATTTTTTCTTTTTTCAGTTTTTTTATACAAATGCTTTCAAAGCAGATGCCTACTACCTGGCGTTTGGGGCTGTCCTATCACAAGGCAAGAAGGTTAATAGGAAGTGATTGATTTTATCATCTAGCCATACCCTAGTATAGGACATGATTCCTTTGAATGATGCTAAAATTCTAACTATACAAAAACAAAATCTACCCCTAAATTTGCAAAAGGATATTTCATTAAAAGTTTTTTTTTTATTTGGGCCTCCCCGGTGGCACAGCGGTTGAACACTGGACTACAAAGCTGCCTGCAGCCTCTGCAGCGCTGGTTCGATCCCCGGCCACCAGAGGAGGGTTCCACATGGGGCGCAGAGCTCTCCTGCCACCTGCTGCTCCCCTCAGCAGTGTACTTCGGTCCTTCTGCCTGCTCTGCTCCCCGCTCTGGCTCTGGTGAATTTGCTTACCCTCCCGCGCTTCTCACTGTACCCAGTGTTTGTATAAATAAATAAATCTTTAAAAAAAAAAGTTTTTTTAATTAATAAGAAAAAGTTATAATGTAAGATAAACATACAGAGGAAAATACATGTATAATTGATAAGAGAAAATGAGGTGTTAATTTGCTCTGAGATGCTATGGTGTAAAGGAATTTCTCATACATTTTATCTGACTATAATAAATGTTTGAAGCAACAAAATGCTTCAATGCACAGTCAGAATCAGAAAAAAATCATTTTGCCAAAGTCCTAGAGGTTAAAGTCTAATTTTTACCCTCCTTTATCTGGCTTCATAGTATCTATCTTGATAGAGAAGGGCTTTAGACAAAACCAACACCAAGGCCAAAGCTAAAAAGACATAATGTCAGTATCTTAGACTCTTTTTCATTTCAAAGTATTTGCCTCCCAGTCAGTGAAACTGCAGCTTTATTAATAGCTATTCTTAAATTAAAAACAGGGTTCCTGAATACCGAGATGACAGTGAGGGGATTCCAAGATTGCAACACAGAGCATTCAGAAAACCCAAAGGTTATTGAGCCCTCACATTCTCCTATCATTGTAATGGGGCAGAAAACACCTTTTCATTCCCCTTCAATGGCTAGACCATATGGATAGCTAGGAAATATGTGCTTCTGTTCTGCCTCAGGTCACTCTCACGTAAAACTACATGAACAGGACATAGGAACATTCGATGAACCACTGCTTTTCTGATAAGAAGTGTTTATCCCCCTCCTTGCTCTGTGTAGGGGGGAAGAGAAAGAGAGGGGATTTCAGAAAATGGAGAGGAAAAAAGAGGCAAAACCTACAAAGTAATATTTGCAACCTAGATAAAGGAAGGGAAGACTTTTCCGTCGACTTGATACAGTAGGTAGATTCCCTTAGACCATGTTTTCTATAGAAGAAACAAAGGGCTCTCTGATCCCATAGGGTACTTAAGCATGTAGCCCATTTCAACAGTTTTTCAATGCCAGCAATAATTGCTGCAGGAGGCCTTGTAGCCCCAGCCAGATCTACTCACCTTGCTCGCCATATATTGTAGGGGGAAGATGATGCTGAGGAAAAAACTGAGGCGGCATCTCTCCAGGTCCAGTAACAGGTGGGTAGTAAGCCGTGTGTGAGTTAATAAAATGCGGGTGGTGAGTCAGGTAGTGGGGTAAGTGATGGGTTGGAGACATGGCTGAGGGGTAGCTTGGGGGGTAGCACTCAGGAGACTGGGGTGTGACTACCACCCGGCGGACACCAGTGTTGTCTTCAATCACCTAAGAAAATAAGCAAACAGCAATAGTAGTATGTATTATTAGCAAACACTCTGTGAATAATACAAAGTATTAATGACTTCTCTCCATTTTAATTTTCTCTTTTCCATAGAGGAACAAAAATGAATGCATTTTGACTTCTGGTTATCTAATTCAACCAGTTAAATGAGTTTTAGAAATAGTAAGTTAACTATTAAAATAATGGAAAATAAACTTTTCATGAACCATATGATTCTGACTAACCAAAACTTTTTAGAATTTAATAGCTTGATAATCTCCTTTGTCTCATGAAATTTGCAGGTGAAGTCTTCTTCCAAGACAAAACATGTATGCTGAAGCTCAATTTTAGGAATGACTTTGAGTATATCCTTTCAGTGATTTTCCAGAAAGTCTTTCTAAGCCACACAAGAGTTTTTCCAGGGTTGAGCTTCCAGATCTGCCTGATGACACCAGGCACTGTTCCTGCATTCACACACACAGTTCCATCATCTTAAGGACTTTAGGAGGCACAGAGAATACCAACTGCAGAAGCCTTAAGAGTACAAAAGGCCATTTAACTTGAGACCTCAGAATTTGGATGAAATTAGAGGATTTTAACAAATGAAAATTTTGAGCAATTCCATAGCAAGATAGACACCTTGGCCCCGAAGATGTCTTGATGACATTATGAGTGTTGTAAAGGGAGATACTATAAGCCAATCACCATTCTGTCCATACTTCCTTCATAGGGTTTTAACTTACCCAAGGAAGGTAAGTAAGGTAGTTCCATGCCAATATTTACTGCCTCTGTGGTCAACTTCATGCTTCCTATTCTAAGAGCAAACAGTTCTACTTAGACACAAAACAAGAAATAATACAATAGACACCATAGTCAAAAGGTTAAAACTGCAGGTACAAAGAACAAAAGCATGGAATGGCAGAATCAGGGAAGGCTTCACGAATCTCAAGAACTGGTAGGGCTGGTACAGTGGAAAGAATGGTCCCAAGGTCAGAGACCTGGAAGGATGAGCTCCAAGAGGGCAGAAGGTTGACTGTAGAAGTCAGACACAGATGCCAAAGAGACCAGCTGATCTATCCAATATTTAAGACAATAAGGCACAAACACCAATAGGAAGTTTAATTAAAAAAGAAAAAAAAAAACACTGAAAATTAAACTTGGTATATTGAAATGGATTTCACACTACACCCCAGGAGGTTGATTACAGGCAAAATAAAATGACTTAATCATGTTTTAAAAACTCTAAATATTTATGTATGTATACATCGGTATCAATATATAATATATACAAAACTTCATTTAAAAAAATACTGGTTAGTACAAAATGACAAGTTTATCAGTTTAGTGTATATTTTATAGGACAGGTTTAATTTGAATTAATCTTCAAGAAAACAAAAAATCTGTTTATTAATAAACCAATGCATAATAGTTTCAGAATGAGCTATGTGCGTAGCTCATTAACATAGTAATAGTAACTCTTTATTAAGGTTCTGAGTCAAACTGCCTACTAAAAAGCAGGACATAACTTTTTATTGATTCTTTGAGAGATATAAACAGGGCATATACATATAATGACAATTTTTTTAATGTTTTATCATGTAATTTCTGATTTATCAAAACACTTTTTAAAAAAGCGGTATAAAAAGCACTAACAAAGAATTCTAGTCACAAAAAAGAAAAAAATACAGAGCTAAAACATTAGCTTTTTACTTCTACATTTTAAAACAATAACTATTTCTCCTACTTTAAAAAGCTGATAGGTTTGAAATATAAACTATCCTTCAGAAAATAATAGATTTCCAGTAAGAAAACTAAGCAGCTTCTTGAAACCATAAATTCTCTACATATATAAAAACTGTTTGACAACTTCCTTTTTAATTATCTTAAATTATTCTATGGCATTTGTGAAAAACATCTATTTTTCTGTACACTTGCTCCCTAACCTACCAATCAAGGCCCATATTGGCATTAAAAATATTTTTAAGACATGAAATATTAATCTGAAATAATCAGAAGCAAAAATCAGTAATCCATGCTGAATATTGTGCTCCTATAACACAAACTACAATATATTTATCAAATTCAGTTTTCATCTATATCTAAGGAAATTATACCTATGTTCCCCCAAATATAAGAAAATTTTAGGAACAATATCATACAAAATAATAAACAACTCACAAAATGGTGGCAATAACATTCTTTGCTTTAAAAATATGGCTCAAGAGGAGCCTCACTGGTGACCAGGGGTTAAGTCTCAGCACTATCACTGTAATGGCCCACCATGGTGGCCTGAGTTCAATCCCTGGCCATGGAGCTAACCCACATATGGTGCAGCAGACCTCACCGGTCTCGCCCGTTGCTCCCCTAAGTGTATTTCAGTAAATCTGCCTGTTCTGCTCCCCACTCTGTCTCTGGTGAATTTTCTCACTCCCACGGACCTGTGGCCTACACTCCAGTTTTTCTATGCAAAAATAAATAAAATCTTTTAAAAAATAACAGAAAAATATAGACATCAGAAAGAGTTCAGTCCAAAAATCCTGAGGCAATAGAAAGTGTCTTCAATCTTCACAAACAACCATGGAAAAGACAGATTCATTTCCAACTGAGGTAAATGAAATTCTGAAAGTCCAGAGGCACACAAATTGCATTCAACAGTTATTTCCTGACACAGACTATGTGCTCAGCACTGGATACTCAAAAGGTTAGAAAAAGAGGACTAAACAGTAAGATTTATCTACATAGCCTAAGAATAAGAAGAGAAAAATTAGAGTAAGTTCTAGTTAATGCTGTTAAAAAAAATCGGGACAATGTATTGTTTCGTTTTGTTTTCAGAAATCAGGGTGAAATATTCACCTAGATTTCTTTTAGCTCTGTGACTCAAACAGTAACTCCAGTATGTTCTCCATAAAGCACAGACCTTTAAAAAAGATCACTGTGTTTGGGGCTCTGGCTGCCATTGTCATGGGCTGAACTGTATCCCAGCTCCCAAATTCATATATTTAAAGTCCGAACCCGAGGTGTGTGACTGTATTTGGACATGGGGCCTTTAAAGAGATAATTAAGGTAAAATGAGGCCATAGGGGCCCCAAATCATTAGGGTCTTATGAGAAGAGTTTAGGACAGAGGTGTGAGAGAGAAGGCCATGTAAAGAAGGCCATCTACAAGCTGAGGAGAGGCCTCAGAAAAAAACTGACTTTGTCATCCCCTCAGTCTTAGATTTGCAACCCTCAGAACTGTGTGGAAATAATGTCTTGTTAAAGCCAGTCCAGTGCGTTGTTACTGTAGGTAGCCTAAGAAAATGAATGCATGCCTATCAGAATCTCCCAAGTTTTCTCTACCTCAAGTTCTACCAGCATTGTGCAGATTAAAAAAAAAAAAAAATCCACTTTAAAAATTCATGCATTTTCTTTCTTACTCAGGCTAAGGAATAGTCAGTTTGATGACCAATAGCTAGTTTGATTCTTTATCATGCCTCTTTATTTCCTTCAATAACTATTTACGGAGAATCTTCTATGTGCCTCGTGTTCTTACTATCCTGTGAGTAGACATAAAGATGGGAGACTGGAAAACGAAGCACAAAAGGTTAAAGATGGAAAATGTTTGTCTTCAGGAGTGTCTTGAGAAGTAGGACTAAGAGAACTATTAAAACAATATGAAATAACCTAGAGGCAACAGGGAGAGGAAGAATTAATGGGAGGCAAGAGGAGGGAAGAGAAAGAAACTCACAGCCAGTGCAGGTGCCCCAGCTGCTTGCCCTGGGCTAGCTCACTCAACTCCTTAGCTACTGGAGAATTAGGAATTAACATCCCTGCTGTACCAAAGAAAACCAAAGCACAGCAAGATCATGATGTACAACTGGTTCAGATGCAGAACCAGGTTTTCATTCTGCTCTGTTACACCTTAGAGTTCATGATGTGCAAAGTAGTCAAGTTAGGTGTGCTGAGAAATAAATCTACAATGAACAATGACAAACTATTAAGAGATGTGAAAGAATTCAAGATACAACCAATATTTACTGAATACTTGTTGCTCTGCTTTAATACTCTGTAATTGAAATAAGGCAACAAACACATGTTAATGTCCCGGAACAGTCACTGATATATAATAGAAAAATCTTACCTAGCAATGACTACTATTAATATTCCCAACTCATTATATCCTCCCAACAACGCTGCCCTCATTTTAAAGATAAGAGTAATAAACCTCAGGTCAAGGAGCTACATGGGGCACTTGAGTCCAAAAATGAATTTCTAAAAAAGACTTATATTATGTCTTTTCACTAATAGAAGAAGTAGTTCCCTTTACTTAGTTGAAGGGATCCACAGAAATTTCAATAAACTCAATTCTTAAAACTCTTCTGCTACTGGACTGCAATGCAAGCGTAAAAATCAAAAGAGCTTATAAGGTAAGAGGCAAAATTGTGAAAGGCTGCCCGTGATGGCCAGAGACAATCCAGAAAGCAGACAGAGGAGACTACAGGTGCATGCCCAGGAACCTGTATGCAAGTGGGCAGTGTGGAAGACCTGGCAGCCAGCTAGCTGCGGTAGCAAGGACAACCAAATGAGCTGCCTGCACACAGAGAACTAGGACCAAATGACTCTGTGAACACTGGGCTTAGGCTCAATACCCAACTATTGCCAACATATTTGAAGTTAATACATTCAGGTTACTGAAGGGGATCATAATTCAAAGATATTATATGGCATTTGTCTTTAGGGCTTCTGGGACTGAGTCTTTGAGATAGGCTCATTCCTGAGGTGCCCTGCATAGAGATACCCCCATAAATAGCAATCTCTCATCTGCTGACATTACAGGTAGCAAATACTTGTACACACCTGAAAACAAGCCAAGTGATGCACGCTTTTAAAAATCTTTAATCTGGAAAAATGGAGTGCAACTAGGGCACATATAAATGAAATCAACATTTAGTACTTCACTAAACATACTGGGTTTTTTCCAGGTGACCAACAATTCCTAACAAAAACCACCGTGGATTGGAGAGGATAGTGGAAAAACAGTACAGTAAGTCCTCAATGTTGTTGACAGGTTCCTGGAAACTGCAACTTTAAGAGCAACTCCATGAAACAGGTGATCTCAAAATGGCATTTTGTTCAGCATCTGCTGGATTTTTTTTTTTTGCAAGGACACTTTACTGCACATTACTTGAAGACCCACTGTATACATTTGTGGTATATATTTGATCCAACTACTTCGGGGAAGTATGTACTGCTACTGTGTGTCCCCAAAACAATGGAATGAGGTAAAGTATGTATTTCTGCCATAACAAAAAGAAACTTCTTTTGACTATTCCAATTTTTTAAGTTACATCAATTAATCTGGAAAAAAGGAGGTAGTTTCCCAGATGATAAAACATTAACTTGAATGTTTCACTTTTTCTTTAGGTCTACATGAAATTTTTCCTACAGCATCTGAAAAAAAGCTTCAAGCTTACTACAGAAGATGGAAAAGAAAACTCAAGAAATCTGCTTAAGAAATTTGCATATATATTCATAAATAATGAGGTTAAAAGAACTGAGAAGTCAGTACACAATGGTCAGTATACAATGAAAGGAAAATTTTATTTTTGACGTTATCTCAGTATGTACTGTAGGAAGACAAACACTGCCAGACTCTCATTGGAATTGTTCTACCAGTCTTCATAATAATAGAATGCCCACTGTGGGCTATGTACCTCACACATTTCCCTTCATTCTTACGGCTACATCACATAGGCACTTGCATATGTGGTGAAAGAATTTGCAGAAGTTACACAGGAAGGGGCTCTGGTGAAAAATGAAGGCAGGTCACTCTAAGTAATGTCCATATTCTTTCCAACTGCAGTATTTTTCCTGTTTTCCTATGGTTTCAACTCCATTCACATTCACAAACATTTTTTACAATATGGAGTAAGTGGGATAAGACTAAACTACCTCTTACCTAAAATCAATTTCTCATGTTTAAAAAATAACTTAGCCTTTGTTTTCTTACTAGTTGAAAAGATCAGATTAGTTTCTCCTCAAATATCTACCAGTCACCCACCCAAAAGTAAAGCACAGAACGCACATTATAACACATAAAAGCCAACTATATCAAAGACCACTGAGTAGAAATGACAAGATGCCAGTATTCTGCAACTTTAAGAGCAACTCTAAGCCCACGCTATCATAAGGTCCAAGGGTCCAGTCCTTTTCAACATTAGAAAACATAGATTGTGCTATTGCATTTCAGAGCAAATCACCTATATCTCTCAACTCTAGCTATGTGTTTTACTATAAGATTATCTGCTTGTTACTGACATTTGTATTTTGTCAAGTTTATTTGATGAATGTTACCAATTTATCTTTAAAGCACTTTCAGCTACTAAATAATGTAATGAATCTGGCTATCATCAAGATTTTCTCCACTGACTCAGTTTGGAGTCACTAATGTAATGTCCTTAACCATTCACTTGTCTGCCTCTTCAATTTTCTTACAATAATGGACCCCATATCTCAATGTGAGTAGCTGATGTTTCATACTGGAGATGCCTGAGTAGGCACAGCAAAAGCCCATACTCGTGCTGCCTAAAAGTAATACAACTTAAAAGCAAACACATCCATCAAGGCAGGCTCTGTTGCTGACTTCAAGAACACGTCATAGTGGAAAATAGGTCAGCAAAATCACAAATGCCTGGGTTGCAATTCTGGTCCTATTCAGGACCTCAGCTTGCTCAGATGCAAAGTTAGGATGATGAAAATGAGAGATGTAAATAAAGCATTCAGCACAGTGCACACCATACACAGAAGTTCACAGATCATCCACCATAGCCACCAGGATGGGCTGGTCATTTCTCCTAGCTGTTCCATTGTTGCCTGATAATAATAGGACAAGTCACCTTTTCCTCCCCCTGCTTTCTAAATAGCTTTATTGAGATATAGCTTGCAGGATATAAAATACTCCTTTTAAATCTTTGATTCAGTGATTTTAATTTTATTCACAGAATGAGTGTCCATCACCACTATTTAATTCCTGGACATTTTCATTACCCATAAAGAAATACCATACCAGGAGTGGCCACTCCCCTGTTCCTGGCAACAACTAATTATTTTCCATTTCTATGGATCTGCCTATTCTGGAAACTTCATACAAATGGAATGATTATGTGGTTTGATGTCTGACTTCTTTCAACTAATGGTATTTTTAAGGTTCATCCATGTTTTAGCATACATCACTACTTCATTTCTTCTTATGGCTGAATAACAGTACCTTGTATGGACTGTTATATACTACATTATGTTTATCTATTCACAAGCAGTTTCCAGTTTGTGTTGTATGTATGCCCTTTGGGGCCATTATGAATAATGCTGCTATGAACATTCATGTACAAGATTTTGTGTGGACATTGTTTTCTTTCCTCTTGGGCACATAACTAAGAGTGGAATTACTGAGTCACATGGCTATTCTATTTTTAGTTTTATGAGGAAATGTGAGACTGTTTTCCAAAGCAGCTGTAGCACTTACATGACCAAATGCAGTATGTGAGGGTATCAACTTTTCTACCTCTTTATTAACACTTCTTATCTACATGCCTGCCTATAATCATCTTTAAGTATGGATGTGAAATACATTGTGTGGTGTTTTTCATTGGAATTTCGCTCATGATTACTGATGTCCAGTACCTTTAAATATGTTAACTGGCTGTCTATGTATCTTCTTTGGATATATCTCTATTCTGATCCTTTGCTTATTTTAATTTGGGCTATCTTTTATTTTTGAATTGTAAGATTTCTTTATGTATTCTAGATAGATTCAAGTCCCTTTCGAGAAATATGATTGGCTACATATTTTCTCCCATTCAATGAGTTCTCTTTTCATTTTATGGATGGAGAACTTTAAAAGCATAAAAAGTTTTAATCTGGATGATGTCATATTTATCAATTTTTTTCCTATAGTTTGCTTGTACTTATGGTGCCACATCTATGGATCCCTGGCCTAATTCATTATAAGAGTGTGCTCCCAGAATTTTATAGCTTTTAGATCTTACACTTAAACTGAGGATCCATTTTGAGTTAAATCTTAAATATGATGTGAGGTGGAGGTTCTACCTCATTCTTCTGCATTTGGATATCTGGTTGTCCCAGCACTATTTGCTGGAGACTATTCTTACTGCAATGAACTATCCTGTTATACCCATTCTTGAATCCATATCCACATTTCACTTCAAGTTCTGATCCTGTTAATTTTCCAGCTATCAAATCTACTTAAATCTGCAAATCTTTTAGGCAAATATAGGAATTTCTATACTTACTTTACTTTCACTTATATTTAGAAACATTTACCCAGTGCCTACTATGTACCAGGCAGAATTCCAGATGCTGAGATGTAATCATTGCCAATAAGTAACTAACAGTTCTTGGTAATGGTTATAAAGTATCTTGTACTTCTTGACAGCCATGGGTTCAAATTGTCAAAGATGCTGAAGACACAAATTAACCAGTTCTGTGTTGGAGATTCTGAAAGTGTCATAATCAAGAGGAGCATCTGAATGAGAAAAATGAACTTTCAGGGGAAAAAAGGGGTTCTTAAGTATTACAAGAAGACAGAAACAATGAGCACGAAAGTATGTAGTTGAGAAAAAGCTTGAAGTATCCAGGAAATAGATGTTTAAGCAGCAATATGGAGTAACAAATAAAGGTAACCCTCATAAGGACATCAGGGTTGTGTATTAAGGATCCCATGCATTACATACAGAATTTTAACCCTACTTCTACGCTGTGTATTCCCAAGTATAGCTCACAGCAAGAAGAGTCACACATAATTGCGGCAAGGTCTGTGGGGATAAAACACAGAATTGACTCAATAGGGACAAACTAATAATGGGTATTTCGCACAGATGTCCAGCCAGGAGGGGATTTTGTTTTTTAATTTTGTGATTCTTTCTTTCCACAACTGCATGACAACAATGTATTTTGCTCCTTAGATCTCTAGGTGATGACAAGTCTCCTAAAACTGTTTTTCCCTAAGACATTTAAAGTTGGTTCCACCCTCTTCAATTCTTTGAAGTGGGTATGCTTAAAGAAGATGTTGTACACACACTCTATGGGTTTCTCAATTTTCTTCACATGAATAACCTGTCACACACTTCGTTGCCAGATGTCACTAAAGACAGAGTCCAACCACTGAGGGGCACTGGGCTCTGCCTCCACCTTCTCAGCAGGGAGCCCAACCCTAATGGAGTTTAACACATACACACACACTTACAAACTGCTTCTTTCTTTTTATCATTTCAGAATCCAAATTATTCCATTTTTACTATTCTTCTAGTATTTCTAGTACTGTTCTCAGCTGGGAAAGTGTTTCACCATGCTTCCATCATCAGTGTTAAGAAAGTAAGTTTACAGATCTGCTGTCACTCTTTTCCATTTGGACTTTCTATGGTTTTTCACAATCAGAAATGCCACTATGGTCTAGGATGCTCTCTTTTTCCTAGGGCCTCTAAAAAATGTTTAGTACAATCACAGCAACACCACTTGCAAAAAAAAAAAAACCCGAAAACAAAAACAAAAACAAGAACCCCCAAAACACTGCAAAAGCATATCGCAGCTTCTCTCCACTAGCACGTTCACCTTTTAACTAGTACTCTTCAAATGAACCTTTAACATAAAAGGAGGTGGTATTTCATCATAATGGTAAAAACTGTATCTTGTTCAATGGAATGAAACACTTCCTCAAAATAAATGACTGGGAGAAATAATGGAATTCTACATTCCTTGTTCTTTTCTGTTAAGTGACTGTGACCCATCATCATGGGTCCAGGTGAAGGGCCTGCCCTGTTCTTTGCTCCCTCCAGTGATTCTTATTTACAAAGACTGGTATTTAACAAGTCATTTGTTTGCAACAATGAGGACTGGCCAACGTTCTGGCTACTTCCCCTGAAAAAAATACACTCAAAAAAAAAAAAAAAAAAAAAAACAGAGATGGCAAATTTGCTCACATGAAAGAATGAAATTAGAGTGCTACACTTTGGCTGAGACAGAGAAGGATAAATCTTATGATTCCTGCCTATATCTCAGCATTTTTTCCTTTGTAGCTGCCAATTCTTTTATCCTTGTAAAATCATTAATAACTGAAAATTATAGATATTTAAACCACTTTAGAAGTAGACAGAAGGAAGAATTTAACAATCTGGAAGGACATAATCCAAAAAATGTCAATGCAATGATTATCTTTTTTGGACAGTAAAATTATAAATATTTTCTTTTTTATAGTCTTCTGTCTTATCTGGGTTTTTTCCCCAATGCCTATAGGGTGCTCTTATAATTGAAAAAAAAAAAAAAAAGGCAAAGAGAGAGAAAGAGTTGGTTGGGTAGGGATTTGGAAAGGAAACTGTGTAGGGAGAAAACAGAGAGGTGTTCATGTTATACCAACCCTTAAGACATAAAACTACAGCATGTGTAGACATTCATACTCCCATCACCCTAAATACTTTATCCAATTATAAGAGTATATTTTATCCTTTAATATTTTTTTATCCTTCAACTTATCTCTGAAATTGCAATTTTTTTAAATAGCTAGTGATATTTTAAAGAAAACCAAATATGGAAGAGATTTAAGTATAAACAGTCAAAATTTCACATCACACTTAGTAATTCACCAAGCCCAGGAGGTGCGATGTTATGGAAAAACAGGCTCCCATAACAGAGGGTAGCACCTATTTATGTTAACAATGTCTCCTTTGAGGGCCTCCCCGGTGGTGCAGGTGGTTGAGCGCAGTGCTGTGAAGCTGTCCGCAGCCTCTGCAGTGCCGGTTCCATCCCCGCCGGCCGTGGAGCTTCACATGGCCCAGCAGACCTTTCCTGTCTCTCCCGCTACTCCCCTCAGCAGTATATTTCAGTGAGTCTGCCTGTTCTGTTCCCTATTCTGTCTCTGGTGAATCCTCTCACCCTCCCGCACATCTGGCCTGTACCCCAGTGCTTGCATAAATAAATAAATCTTAAAAAAAAAAAAATCTCTCCTTTGATAATTTCACTAATTAAGTATACAGATTTTTTCCTCCCTGAAATGTGGTACAAATGGAAGGAAATCTCTAAGAGAAGAAACTCTATGAAGGAATCACCATCAAATAGTTAGTGTGAAACCTACATTGGCTGAGGGCGACCAAGTAGCCCTGCTATGTTTTGCTCCCTCTGACTCTGGCATGCCAGCATGACCTAGGAGAGCCATATGGTAACACAAAATGATGGGTTCCCTAGAGTTATCCTAACAAAATTATCCTGGGAATAAGTTTTTGAAGTCTCAACATATATTGTCTTAGAACCATGACAGAGTCCATAGTGAGTGGAGAAGTTCACCAAATGGTTTACCTGTGAGATATAACCTGGAGGCACATGGATGGGAGGAATGGATCCATTGGGTGACATCATGGGAACTTCAGCAGGTCCTAAAAAAGATAAGAGTAAGATATTAATAGTTGAAGAAATCAACATATTCAAAATAATCACTAGCATTTTTAATATTAAAAACTGAAGAGAATAACTTTTTCTCTTCAATAATCAATACATCATGACTTGAAATTAGACCTGAAATCAAGGACAAAAGGAATTCTCCAGCTGTATGAGTCAAGGGGGAAAAATTTTTTAAAAAAAATTGAGGATCTTTACAAATATCTAATGATTCCCAAAGCCTCAAGTTACATAAACCATGGCTGCTTAGTTAAGAGTAGTGTAACAAAGTATGAGAAAAATTTTCCTTTTTTTTCCTATTAAAAGAATATACTATTAATAAATGTTTAAACAAATCAATTTTGAAATGAGCATATGTTTTCTGGTTTAAAAAACTCCTACAAAGTATAGGTTTATAACTTATATAATTTTGATAAATAACTATATGATACCACTAATTTGAAATAGAAGAAAGCTTTCAAATGCTCCAAACCAACTGAATTTGGTATTCTTCTCATGTTATAAGGCAGGGGAAAAAAGATCTATTTTTAAACCAGACACTATCAAGAATACTCCTATCAAATTTACTTGGATTATTTCTAAATAAAACATTCCATTAACAAGAGGTTAGTTTCAAAATATTAACATCAATGAATGTTAATCACACATCTAAACAATGAATGACAAGGCAACACTCAGTTACCTGAGAAAATTACAATGAAAAGTGATAAAATTACAATGAAAGTGATAAAATCAAAACCAACTTCTAACACCTTTCCAAATATCCATGATTAAATAGTTTCCACAGAAGTGCAAGAACTGTAGGATCAGTGGTTTTACATTAGGTGGCCAGCTCCCAGATTTAGCAGCCAATCTCCCAAATGTCAGTCCAATGACATTTGTGTTTCTAGTCTTGAGATTTGACTTCCTGGCTCCAAGTGCCTTGTGTTGTTTATTTGCTTTCCCCTAATGTGTATTATGCCCAGCCATGAAAATTTCTTGGCTGTAACAAAACCAAGGAAAATACAATAGTTTTCTTGGCTAAAGAAGACAGATCTTGTCATCCAGAGGCACATTTAGGTGCAAGCATAATGTACCTTCCACCTCATAGTACACTCCAGTTATAGCTATTTCACAAGAGAGGTGAAAGAACAAGATGCTGGGATGCACATCAACAAGTCTGTAACTATAAGGAAAAAAACACAGGAGCAAGATAGAAAAGATACTACAATTCATGTAACATTCTATCACAAGAATTCACAGCAATTTCATTGACAATATAGTACAGCACTAAATTTTCTGTTATCTCTAAACACAGGCAAAAACTACACTGGACACTCACATAACACACCATCACTAAAAGAAAAAGACAATGATATAAGAATAGATAATTGCATAATCTCTTTCTATTTTTAAGTATGATTTAAGCTGGTATGTCCACCAATCGCTGAAGGCATTTTCTAAATTCATCTTTCTCACCATCTTCAGCATTTCCCCCACCCATAGCCATCTAGACATTGCCTTAGCCTGAGCACTGTCTATGAAATTCAAGGGTTAATGGACTTGGCTATCTAAACAGGGACTGAAAGCATTGTCTCTGCCTGATTTCATCACTGCTCACAACAGTTGTGCAACCTTGGGCAATTCGCTTAGCCTGTCTAAGTCTCACTTCTTAACAGTTATGACAAAAACAATTCTTATACCTCATGAGTTTGGATTTAAAGATTAAATTCAACAGTACATGCCAAAGTGCTGAGAGCAGCATTGGCACATAAGCACTCATCATAAGGTTAGCCATCTCTTCAAAGTTTAAAAAAAATTCATAGCTTTTTCTTGTTTTGTTTTGCTACAATTACATTTTAAGAACTACTTTATAATAACTTACATTCTTGTAACACATGAAATAAGCTAGTATACACTCTAAAATATTGACTTAAGAGCAAGCCTTCCCCCAGCAGTTAACATCATACATGTCACAGAAAGTGTGCATAGTATGCTACCACCTCAATAAAGTATTGCTTTTTAATCACCAAAATGTATACCCGGCAAACAGTCTTTTAACCCTAGGGATGATCCCCTAAAACTGTTAAAGTCATTTGTATAAAGTGCTTTAAAGAATGTAGGACAGGTAAGTGATTTACCGCCATAAAATGTTTTCTTCCCGGTCTTGATTTCAGAAGTAGCCAAATGACTTTAACATATTTATTTCCCCCATTGCCTTGTCACTGTCATCAAAACCCCTTCAAAAGGCATTACAAAATGGACAGTAATGGCCTCGCAAATTCAGCTGTGCCTTGGAACCCTGAGGTTCCTCTCCCTTCAGAAAAAAAACATCGCAACCACAGGATTGAGTCTAAAAGCTAGCAAAAAAAGTTACTGTCACTCTAAACCACTTACCTCCTTCAAATCAATGCCTCTACCTCTACTCAGATGTTTGTGTTTGAGAAGTTCCTATTACTATTTTAATCCTTCCCTTTTTAAAATATGAACTTCTCATCCAAGACTCCTAGGGCTACTAGGTTTTTTTTGATTTGTAATCCATACCCTCATGACGCACAAGACTTAAAGGACACAGAACTGCAGAATATGCTGAAAAATGGTTCTCTTCTTGCCAAACCACTGACATTAGCTATGGGCAAGGGAGTGGTGGGAGAGGGAGCACAGATCTTTTCGAACAGACCACTTCCTCTCTTACAAAATTGGGAACATTATGAACTACTGAAAAAAGTTTTAAATCTCTTAGGGTGTTTGGAACCCTCTTTCATTAAACACTTTTGTTACATACAGATATATCCACACAGATACATGTACAGAGAAATTAAATAATTTGAAAACAAAAGCAGATAAACACACTTCCAAAATGCTAAAGATTTTTTTGTTTTGTTGAGAGAAACTAATTAACAACTCAGCTAAAGACCACAAGACTCTTCTCCAGACAGATGAAAAACAAACAAACAAAAAAATCACATGCACAATTTATAGAACTGGAACTAGCAGGTTTGCTGAGTCAAGTAACTTGAAAAAAAAAACTGCCTTGGGAAATTTGATCATTTTCAGGTTTTAGGCAGTGACTTCAACAGTCAAGAATTCCTTTTTTTCACTGAACAAGACGTGAGACACAAACAAGAACTATGATTGGTACATAGTCATTAAAGAATTTAACTGCAAAGTGCAAGTTGGTGGTCTAACATCTTAAAAGTCTGCTAGCAAATGTCACTGAATTAATTTTTCATTTAGTAACAGGCAAGCCTGGAATGAGAAAGGTTAGAAGGTAACTTATTCCATCAACAGTAACTCCTGCAATGATCCTAGGACTTTATTCCCACATCAAACAGACTGAAGGAAAAGCCTAACAATGTTGTATATTTAGGACCAACCATGCTGATGAAGAGCTTCTATGTCCCCACCAAGGCTGGGGTCATTCCACTTCACTCTGTGCTTCTTCCCTGCTACCTGGAAGCTCCAGACCTCACACATGTAGGTCTCTTGCTATAGTTGGAACAGCCACCCATCCCAGGGCAGAGTTAACTAGATGGACTTGAGGGGAATGTACAAATGAGATTGAGAAATGTGAGAATGGAAGAAAATGGGAATCTGGGATACAAACTGTCGTTAAAAACTGCCTTAAAGGTGGGTCACTATTACAAATAATTACACCACAATTCTAGACATTTTTAAAAATTTATTTATTTACTTATACAAGCACTGGTATAGTCAGAAGTGTGGGAGGGTGAGAGAATTCACCAGAGCCAGAGCGGGGAACAGAACAGGCAGACTGATGAAATACACTGCTGAGGGGAGCAGCAGGAGAGGTCTGCGCGCCATGTGGGACCCTCTCCCGGCAGCCGGGGATTGAACCGGCGCTGTAGAGGCTGCGGGCAGCTTCGCAACCCAGCACTCAAAGGCTGCGCCACCGGGAGGCCCCAATTCTAGACAGTTTTAAATGGTATTTTTATATGTTGAATACTTGCCAATAGGTCAACAAGTAGTGAGTGCAATTTTATTATTGCATTTGTTTATAAATTGATACCCGTATATCAAAGTGGCTCCCTTCAACCATAGCTCTTAGCAGCAACTCTTATTTTATTCACTTAAATATTATCTTGTTCAAAAAGGACATAAGGCATCTGAAATCAGCGTAAGAATAAGAAAAATAAAGCAAAGGCAAAATGATGATGTTATAAGATCCAATAAACCCAATAAATGTGACCCTTGAATCTTTCTAAATTGTCAGAGATTCTTTCTGTCAGGTAGTCATAAGGATAAGGCAACAGCTAGTAGACAAGTGATAATTATGGAGAAAGTTATTTTCAGAACAAATGGTCTAAATGAAAATGCACTTGTGCTTTTGTTACTGGTCTAAGACTGAATACAAAATGAATTCTGCTAAATCTTGTGTCTAATGATGAGTCTCCAATCATGGTAATTTAAGACACATAGCTAAGAGACTATGGAGGCACTTTGGAGAAACTTGGCATTAAAAAAAAAAATTCAACAGTCCCTCATTAATCCCAAAAGAGAAGTAAAAGGAATATAAAAATATTGAGACACAGGCCTTAATCTCAAAAAAGCTTAAAATCTAGTGACAGTGGTCCTCAAACTTTACAAATCTGCATATCAGAATCACCTGGAAGGTTTCGTAAAATTTAGATAGCTAAATTTCACTTCCTAGAGAATTAAAAGATTTGGGGCCAGTCCCAATTATTAGCATTTCTATTAAGTTCTCAGGTTGTGCTGATGCTGGTGACCAGCAACAATATTTTGATAACCTCTGACTTAGTGGGTTGAAAGGTCATAAGCACCTACACTCAACTAGCATCATACCCAGTAGGTCAAGACTGAATTTTCAACCTAACCACAGAAACAAGACAAGGATACCCACTTAACAATGCACTGGAAGTTCTAGCCAGAATCACCAGATAAAAAAGTAGAAAAGGCATTCAAATTGGACAGGAAAAGTAAAACTATTTGCAGATGACATAATTTTCTATATAGAAATTTCTAAAAGATCCCCATTCCCACCACACACACGCAAATGACTAGGGCTTTTAAGTGAATTCAGTAAACTTGCAATGTGCAACAGCGACACACAAGTCAATTGTGTTTCTATATACCAGCAAAGAACAATCTGAAAAGGAAATTAAGAAAACAATTCCATTTAAAACAGCCTCCCAAAGAAAACATCTAATAAAAATTTTAAGCAATATAGCAAAAGAATTATACATGTAAGCTACAAAACATTGCTGAAATAAATCTTTGAAGACATAAATAAGTGAAACTTAAGAACATCTAAATAAGGACTTGAAATTGAAGACTTAACCTGATTAAAATAGCAATACTCTTCAAAGTGATAGGAATTACATCCTATCAAAATTTACACTTTTTTGGGCAGAAGTGGAAAAGGTGATCCTTGAGCTCTTATGAATTGCAAAAAGCCCCAAGCTGACAAAAAAGAATGAACTTTGCCCCTTGTCTGATAGATGAAAAACTTAACTCAAAATGGATCATAGTTATAAACCTATAGCTAAAAAACAAAACTCTTAGAAAAACACAGGTACTTTTTCTAGATGTTGCTTTTAGCAACACAGTCATAACCACAAGGAACAAAAGAAAAAAGAGATAATCTGGACTTCATCAAAATTTAAAACTTTTGTACAACAAAGGGTATTAAGAAAGTAGACAAACAATAGGATGGGGAAAATATTTACAAACATGTATCTGATAAGGGACCTGTACTATAAATACATGAAGAATTCTCACAACTCACAAAAAGACAACCCAATTTAAAAATGGGCACAGGGCTTGAATAGACATTTCACCAAATAAGATACAGAAATAATCAAAAAGCAAATGAGAAGAACTATTATTACTCATTAGGGGAACACAAAATACCAGTCAGGTACCACTTTATACCCACTAAGACAGCTGTTCTCAGGAAGATGAAAAATAACTGTTTATAAAGATGCAGAGAAATTGGAATCTCTGTAAAATGGTACCAGTCACTGTGGAAACCAGTCTGATACTTCCTCAAAAAATTAAATCTAAAATTACCATATAACTCCATCAATGAGATGCCTAGGTTTAAGGGTAGAAGGGATTTGGGGAGCAACTGCTTAATGGAGGCAGGGTTTCCTTTTTGGGGTGATGAAACATATTAGAACTGGACAGAAGTAGTGATTGCATAACACCATAAATATACTAAATGCCAATGAATTAAAATAGTATAATGTAATGCATGTTATCTCAATATATATTTTTTTTAAAGATAAGCACATAACCAGGGAAATGTAATATGGGTCTTTAGGATTTATAGAGGTCTCACTGTTTTACAAATAAAGAAATGGAGGTCCAGAGACAAACTAACCAGCAGACAAGTGATGTAACAGAGTTTAGAACTGAGTTCTAGTTTTCAGCCCAATGGTATTTCTAGTTTTACTTTCCTTGGGGAATAAGATATTTTACTTAAAATGTTGTTGCAAAGCCATTTTCTCTCAAGGTATACGTTTCATTCAGAAGTCAAATACAGATGGCACATTTCTCTGAATGAGACACACGAGTCTTTTCAACATGTAACTACTACTTCTTCCCAAAAGGACACTGCCATTGAGGAAACAGGCTGGGAAGAGCAGAATTTGAGCAAAGAACAAAACCTTAGACTAGGAAGGCCTGAGTTTGAATGTGAGCCCTACCACACCTTGGCATGACTCTGGGCCAGTTACTCAAAACCTCTCTGACTGAACAGCACTTTTCTGACCTACAAAAAGGGATTATGCTAAGCAAAATAAGTCAGAAGGAAAAAGATAAATATCGGATGGTTTCACCTATGTGGAATATAGAGGAACCAAACAAAGAGCCAGGAAAAAGGGAACACTTGGAAGCTGACTGGAGATCTGAGGCCCACAGCAGGGGAGGAAGAGGGAAGGGTGAGGGGTCAAACAGGGAAGGGAAGAGCACAGGGAACTGTGGTGCTAGATCATGGGTGCTGTGGTGGTAGGAGAACTACAGGAACGACACCTGCAGGGAGCAATCAAATACCGAACAAAAATTAAGAATGATGTAAGAAAATAAATATCTTTTAAAAGGGGGGATGACAAGAGCTATTTCCAACAGTTATTCTGAGGCCAAGGAGATGGAACGCATACAACAACCTAGCACTGTGTCTTATCAAATCATGGCATTTTTTTAAAGATTCATTTTTATTAATTTATGCATACAAGAACTGAGGTGTAGGCCAGAGTGCAGGGGGTGGGGTAAGAGGATTCACCAGAGACAGAGTTGGGAGCAGAACAGGCAGATCTACTTAAATACACTGCTGAGGGGAGCAGCAGGTGAGACAAGGTAAGTCTGCCGCACCATGTGGGTAGCTCCTTGGCCGGGGATTGAACTCAGGTGGCAGCGTTGATAGACAGCATTGAGACTTAACCTCTATGCCACCAGGGAGACCCAAATGATGGTATTTTTGAAACAACTTTATTATTGTGCACAAGGGAAAAATACTTATGAACAAAGAGACTAATAAAGTGTAATCATTTACCACTGAGAAAAATCAAAATTACATAGTTTCTCAAATGAGCAAATTAATTTTTGTTCTTCACATTCTTCTAAAATGTTATTTATAGCTTAGAAATAATATCCTCCCTTAAAAATCGTAATGTGTTCAAAATACATAAATTATGATTATTAAAAAATAAGGAACAATGATGAAAAAGGGAAGAGTGGCTGCTTTCCCACAGTTATCTACTACCCCATCCCTAATCTAACCCTTGTCTATCTTTCCCTAATTTCTAGGAAACCAGAAAGTCAGGTATGCCTGACTTGGTAAACGTCCTAAGAGCGCTAAGTCAAAGGATCAACCTGTGTTTTCTAAAAGACCTCTCTGACATTGGCTTCGTTACAAGAATTTCTAGTCTGGCTCAGCCCTCTTCCTTAAAAAGTGGCAGGTGACCATAACAATAAATTGCCCCAAAACTAAACGTGCCTGTTGAAATGTTCCTGAAGTAAATAAATCACTACCAAAAAACAAAACTGAGTTACTGATGGAATTCACTCTCTTATCACTTAACAATTTTAAAACAAAAGACACTGCATTAGTTAACAAAACTGTTTTTGCCAATATGAAACAATGCCAGCTCTTTTCTTTCCAAATACTCGCCTTTGAGCTAATTTTGCTACTTACCTGCTATAAGAGCATCAGGAGTAGGAAGACAAGAGTTTTACTGTTCACATAAGACTAAACTTCATGAATCACAATTTTCTTCAATTTCAAGAAAAGGGAGAGATCTACCCAATCTACTTTATGAGGCTGTTTTAAGTCAAATAAGATGAAAAGTTACTAAGTTTCCAAATTAATAATATCTACAGAATTACTGTGTGACCACAGAGTGCACTACTTATATTAGTCAACGTTTTACTTCAATAAAATGTTTGTTGTATAAGATACTCTAAGGGATTGAAAGTCACACAGGGTTTTAAACAGATATATTGCCAACAAACTCCAACATAAATACAAGCAGCGATTGTCTTAAGAGATACCCAGAGTTCTCAGAGCAGGTCAATAAAAATTATCTGTGGGGTGGGTAGGAGAAACACACTTAAAACCCTGAAGTAACTGGCAATGACTGGTAAAAGAAATTGGTTAATATCCATTCAAAATAGACATGGTGACCTAACATGGTTTTAAAAGCTTGACTTAAACTCAGGGATACAGAAATGCAAACTCTAAAAGACTGTCAGAAATACTAGGTAGAATAAGAGAGGCTGGCAATGCAGACTTCAACTCCTGATTTTAAAACTCTAGGTTGTTGCTTTGTTCAGTTCAATAAACCTTTGCTGAACCCAGTCGAGTTGCCAGACCTTGTGCAGGATGCCAAGGACACAATGACATTGAAGAGAAAAGCATTTCTGTTCTTAATTATGGAGAGAATGGCATGCAGAATGAGTAATGCACAGGTGCACAGGAGCTCATGGGGCGGGGGGGGGGGGTGCGGGGGAGCCCAGCTTTGTGTCCTGCTTTTGGCCTGAGCTTTCTGTGATGGACACTAGACTTCACAGCATGGAGTCAGGCATACAGCCCAGATTCTGAAGTGCCACGAACACTTGGTGAAGTCTAATTCAGCAATAGGAAAGATTAGAGAAGTAACGAAAAGGCCTATGAGAAATGGTTTCAAGAAGTGGATCTTTGGGGGGAAAAAAAACAGAACAAAATGAACAGTGGTTCATAAATCCAGCCTGGTGCTCACAATGTATCTCCCAAGTCCCAGAGCCTTGGTCTGCAAGGTAAACCTTATCAGCCTACCAAATTAAGAACATAAACACCTACAAATAAAAAAAATTCATTATCACCCTGTTAGTTAAGCTTATTTAAATGAGTATTAAGATTCACTCTGTTTTGATTTTCAATATTGGGTTTTAAATGGCATATAACCCATGGATTTGCTTATTTATACTTAAGCCAGGACCTTATTAATTTGAAAACTCTGAGAAATGGTATAAATACAACTCGATATTGAGAAAGGGCTCCTGGTAGTTTACAAAGAAAAGTCCCCACAAATATTAACTGCAAAATAAAAATAAAGGCACCAAAAAAGAGCATTGCACTGTTCTTTTCAAACTCTTTAAAAGCCAGTTGTTCCTATTGTGTTCTTTTTCATGCCCACCCAGGACATCAGAGAGCTCCTCCCCCTTAATCATAAAGAACAGAGAATCTATTTTGCCCAACTACTGGAATTCCTGCTAATAACAAATTCGAGAGGAAGTTACCAGACCAAGGGAGTAGAAAAAGGTGAGCAAAATTTCAGCGACCCCTCCAACAGCTCTGTTGAAGGTAAACATTTATGAGAACAGGGGTGTTTAAAATTCCATTTTAAAGGTCCTAAAATAAACATAAGCTGATGTTTTAAGGAATAATTTTAAAGTGTACTAATTTTTTGTGGGGAAAAGAATTAGAAAAAGAGGATTATTCACCGAAAGTCACCGGAGTAAGAGCAACTAAGAGATATGCCACCCCTTCCCCCCATTACTCATGGGGGTCCTTATGATTTTAAAAGGGGTGCCTGTCAGTCTTCCAGCAATTTTATCTGCTCTCAGGAAAAGTTATGAGAGGGAAAAGGGGTAACAAAAACCTTGTCCACTCTTTCCTCCCCAGGACCTCACTCTACTCCATTTGTCCGGCCACAAGGTCCTCTACTCCCAGGAAGAACAGAGCAATAATAAGACAGGAGAGCAAACAGTGAATTTCATAACTCTGTGAATAACTCAGAGGTAAATATGCATTTCCTATTTCATTTGTGCTCTACTTTGCAATTTCAAAGTCATGCTCAGAGCAGCAGGTTTGAATACAGTACTGAAATCATTAACCATGATTGTACTCCTCAAGATTTGTTTTACATTACTCATCTGTTACAAAGAACATTAAAAAAAATCACCCACCTGAGCTGAATTACAAATAATAATGTATAGCTTTAACAACATATCATCACTTAATATATTGAGAGGCATTCAATTATCCAATGCTCGAGTTAGATTTTGCAAAGCAAACCTCAGAAGATCCTTTAACTGCTCTCAAGTTTGGCTCTTTTGTTGCCCGGAGAGAATGCTTGGCATAAAGGAGAGCCAATGACAACATTCTAGAGCTATTTTATTGAAAACATGCCAAATGGTTTACTAGCTTAGTTATTTTAAAGATTTATTTATTTATTTATTTATTTATTTTTATGCATACAAGAGTTGGGGTGTAGGCCAGAGGTGCAGGGGGTGAGAGGATTCATCAGAGACAGAGTGGGGAAAAGAACAGGCAGATCTACTAAAATACACTGCCGAAGGGAACAGCGGGCAAGACAGGTGAGGTCTGCTGTGCCTTGTGGGTCAGTGTCCTGGCCAGGGATTGAACTTGTGCTGCAGTGGCTGCTGACAGCTTCATAGTGATAAAAGTTAACCCCCTGTGCCACCAGGGAGGCCTATTTTTTTTAAGTTTTGGGTTTTTTTTATTACTAGTTTAGTTATTTTAACTCATGTGCTTCAAATCAAAAGCTTGCAGAGAAATAAATGTCTGGGATCCATGATCTAGAACTACTAGAGAAAAAGAATTATGGAAATGAAAAAAATATGAACCAAATGTTCCATAAAACAACAAAAGTCACAGTTTATCTACCCAATGTCATATTCTCTCCATCTAGAACGTTGCTTATGATCATCCAACGTCAGTTTGGAAGGTGTCTCAACTAAAGACTGGCAATCTTCTGAAATGAATGTAATTTTACAAAAGTGTTTGATTGCTAATAAAAATTGTCTAAATTGTGCAGTGGCTGGGACCTAATAATGGGCTTTGAGATGACTAGTTCAATTTATAGTTCTAGTTTCTACCTTAACTTAGCCACTCAGAGGCAGCCAGGAAGTAAATGAGAGTTCCTGCAGACCTGCCATGTTTACACAGCCTGTTGCTTTTACTCTGTTATTTAGGCGGGGGTGGGGGATGAGGACCAACAGTAAACAACTACTACAAATAAGTTAGGCTCTCCCACATTTGAAGTCTGATCAAAGGCAGTCAGTAAACACCTCCAAGTAATAGCGAGAAGGTTAGGTCACCCTGGCCGGCTATTTTCTCAGCTATAAAAATGAGCTGACCCAGTTATTGTCCGAGGGGTAGCCGACTGCTTTATGGCATATATGCCTTCTAGCCCTGGCACATGGGTTCCAGAGAAACAATTTTCCTGAACAGGCTACGATTTCACTTTCAAATATCAACTGTCCATCCATTAAGGGGGCTTGAAACAAGTTAGACAAGAGGATCTTCACTTCACTAGTTACCAGAAAGATCTCCTCGCTGATTCATTGCTGTTTTTCCTAAGGGGAAAAAGCAACAAGCTTTTCAAAAGGATCAATAAATGTTAAAATTACCTCATCCAGACAACTGGACCTCCCTACTAATAAAGAATGGCCAGGACTAGGCCATGTTAGGATAGGTAAATAGGAGAAAGTGAAATTATAAACATGCGCAATAAAAAAATTACATCAAAATGGGAATTCAGATATAGCACTATCAATGGTTCATCAGGAGCATAACTACAAACAAGTACACGTGATAAGTGAACATGAGCAGGTCATAAATCCTTTCAAGAAATTAGGATTCTATCTCTTCCTTCCCAGACATGACTGTTTAAACTTTGTGCATGAGAAGATGAGAATGTATCTTTTACCTCTCCTTATTTTCATCACTGCTTTTGAGAAAAGCTTTATAATGTCTCTTCCCCCTGATTTCACCTATAAAATAATTTCCGCATGCATATGTGAACATGTCCTGAGGGTCAATGAGACACAGGTTATCCTCAAATTTACCAAGGGATCATGTGCACTTTCAGATTAAAAATGTTCTGATCATGGCTATGAAGCAGCGGGTCTGTTAGGTAATGTGTTGCTAGAACAAAGCAAAGAACAGGTAATAAAGAAAAAGAAGAGTCTGAGGGAGAAAGGCTGACCCTGTATTTGAAAAGGCTGTCAGAACTAGACAGAAGAAGAAAGCAGAAGAAAGAAATAATGTGGTGGATTGGAGTGAAAACTATAAACCAGACAGGACAACCACAACCAGAAAATATATGGCCACAACTAATCTTAAATGAATTGTTTTCTGACTCAACATAAGTCATGAAAACCTCTGTAATAACAGCACACATGTGATATTTAAAACAGCAACTCATAAAAAGCTCTATTGAATCCATGAGAGGGGTATTTTTGTTTAATTCTTTTCTTCAATCCATGCCATCAAAACCAAGTGGGACTCTGTAAAGAGATGGGATCCTATTTACAGGGATATGGACAAGTCACCCGACTTACATGTTACTTGTTTCAAATACAAAGTAAAAGAAAACCTAATGATTTCTACCTTCCTTCTAAAGGGATATGCCACAAGTTACTGGTAGCATTTAGCACTATGCTTCTTGCAGATTCTAGAAAACAACTATCAGATGACAATCCCTAAATCCCTTCCTGCTATGATCCTCAAATGTTAGTGACATTCAAATCTAGGATCTTTTGAAAAAACAGATTTCCAGGCCTCTACTTTCTTTTAAAAGCTACCCAACCCTCCTTCCTAACCCACAGCCACACACTTCATTGATTTCAATGTCCATATCCTACAGGAATAAGAACCTAGAAAAAAAAAATAAGCGAAAGGAAGAAGAAAAATGAGCACACTCAAGAATCTTGAAACATATCTTATTTGTAGTTTCTTTAAGCCCAATTAGCTGACTCTTAATTTCAGTATAATATTTAAAAGTGAAGAGGGAGAAGACAATAGAGTTCCACAGATTTTATCCATTAATGGGTACTTAACTGAATATATTTCAACTAACAAAGATGATTATAATTTGGCTAAAAATAGTCCTCCAGCTTTAGTCATAATAAAGTAACTATTATACTTGCAAGGTAACAACAAAATGATCACAGGATTTCATATAATAAAGAATTATAGGGCTGCCCCGGTGGCACAGCGGTTGAGCGCTGGGTTGCGAAGCTGCCTGCAGCCTCTGCAGCGCCGGTTCGATCCCCGGCTGCTCCCTGGCCACCAGAGGAAGGTCCCACATGGCGCGCAGACCTTTCCAGCCGCCCACTGCTCCCCTCAGCAGTGTACTTCGGTCCTTCTGCCTGCTCTGCTCCCCGCTCTGGCTCTGGTGAATTCTCTCACCCTCCCGCGCTTCTGACTGTACCCAGTGCTTGTATAAATAAATAAAAAAATCTTTAAAAAAAAAAAAAAAGAATTATAATACTCTATTAAGAAGCGGTCCATGCAATTACAGCATTTATTTATATGATTACTGGTCAACTATGATATGATTACTACCAATCTAAGAATAGGTAAAAAGGTAGAAAAGTTGATAAAATCTTTAGCTGACAGCCAGGTTCACAGAACTGGAATTCCCTCGGGGGTGGAAAGGATCTGAAAGGTTATCCAGTTCAAGTCCTCTTTTAATACTTAAATGCTGAAACAAATTTCTAGGAAGTTGTCAGAATACTTGATGTAACATATCATTTACTTTCTCAAAATGCTGCAAATTCCAATTTTTAGTAACTTTAACTGACAAGAGGTTTTCCATTTAACAATCAGATCTCAAGTCCATTCCTAATGTATACGAATTAATAAATGTATGGCCATAATTCCATAAAGCAATCCTTCAGATTTGTGGATACATATCACTAGGCCTCTTCTTTTACAGACAAAGCAAAACCACTTGGGATCTCTTTACTACACTTGACCCTCTTTACTACATAACTACTAAGGACTGTGAGCAAGCACTGCTCATAACTTCACCCATCCCTGAAATGTAACCACACATCATACCTGCCACCCACAACCACCCTTAATCACTGCCTGGCATCTAGAATGGCTGCCCATAATCACCTGGTGCCAGGAAATTCCACGAGACATTGGTATTTGAATTCACTCTATACATTTAAATATATTTTTCACATATACATATTATGATTAATTTTTGTTATTTGTATGAAATACTTTAGAGATTTAGTTATATTTTAGGTATATTTATGCATCATCATACAAATTCAAGACAAAAAGTTCACTTCATGTGATATAATTTCATTACTTGTAACTATAGCCCAAAGGGTTTTTTTTAAAACAGGATGATCGGGCATAGAAAAACAAGGCAGTACTTTCTAATTTTCAGTCCCAAATCTTGCAATCACATCAGTGGCATTATTTCAACTCTCTAAGAATGTGCATAAAAATAATGACTTAATGAGTCTACATATGGGTAACACATCTAAAAGGCAAGTAACTTCTCAGCTGACATGTCTCTCTCGAAGCAGAAAAAAGAATATTTTCTTCCGTAAAGGCTTCGTTTATTCTTCTCAATACCCATTTGGGTATTCATTCGCAGCTCTTTTCATATTTTGTGAAAGTCTAGAAAGTTAAAGCATTAAAATGCAGAGTCTTAAGAAAATGAACACTTAGGCCTTTTAAACCCTAAAACAATCTAAAATTTATTCATTTTAGTGAAAAACATCAATAACTTGATATCTTATTTCGACACCTCCTGCCTAACTCCTGTCCCCAAGAAGAAAAATGGATATAATAGTTTATAACCCATCTAGAAACTTAAAATTTATTAAATTTAATCATTTTTAACAAACCAGTATAATTCAAGATTATATTCTAGAAAGGTTTTATTCAGAGATGCTTCTTCTATTTGATTTTGTTATTTTAAAAAACAAAATTATCTATTTGAGAGAATCTGCTTCTTTACCTCATTCTGGAGGTTTTCATGGGGATTGCTCATGGTATGACCATGTTGTGAGGGGATTACAGCAACTTATAAAATACTAAACTAATGAGGTTCTCAGGGGTATTAACCATTCAAATAAATAAAATGAAATTCATTTATGTCTATTAGTGATCCAAAGTTTAGATTCTCTAACTGTAGCCCAACAGAACAAGGAGAAAAAAAAAAGATTCATCTTTTTACATTAAGTCCAGGGTGATATTTTCATAAACATTACCTTTCACCAAGTACAAAATACTATCAATAAGACAAAACATCACTTTGTATGCTACTAAAAAGAAAAAGTGCCATTTGATTGCATCTAATCAATAGTCAATCAATTGTAAGATGCATGCCAATTTCAAAAATGTTAAGATGGGAGTGGAAATGTGTTTTTTAAAATTAATGAAATAGAATATACAGTTTGAGAAGAAATCAGAAAGTTCAGAATCCCAATCTATAGAGCTCTCCAAAGCTATCCAGTGGTGGTATAATCACACTGGAAAATCACAAAATTCCCATTAAAACCCAATATAGGGCCTCCCCGGTGGCGCAGCGGTTGAGCGCTGGGTTGCGAAGCTGCGCGCGGCCTCTGCGGCGCCGGTTCGATCCCCGGCTGCTCCCCGGCCACCAGAGGAGGGTCCCACATGGCGCGCAGACCTCTCCTGCCGCCCGCTGCTCCCCTCAGCAGTGTACTTCGGTCCTTCTGCCTGCTCTGCTCCCCGCTCTGGCTCTGGTGAATTCTCTCGCCCTCCCGCACTTCTGACTGTACCCAGTGCATGTATAAACAAAACAAACAAACAAACCAGCAAACAAATAAATAAAGCATGCCTCTATAAAAAAAAAAAAAAACCCAATATAGATCTATCAAAAGATACAGTTGTAATCCTAAAGTCTCACAAATAAAAGTCATTTCCTGCAAAAAATGTGTAAGATATAACTACAGAGTAGAGCGTAATTCATTTAATAAATGCACTCTATTCCTTTCTCCTTTAACTTCAAATCTGGTTTCACTGACATTTCACAAATATCAAATAAATAACAGAAATTACAGGAGGTAAAGTGATCAAAGCGTCTTGTAGGTCAGAATTGGTCACTTTTTGCACTGATGTTCTATGGGCTTCAGACTGCTGAGCTTTTCTTTGGTAAGTCTGATAGGCTAGCTTTCTCTAGATGTATTTAATGATTTTGTGACTAGTGAATTTAGTAGTAATTTAGTTATAGGAATCAACACATTTGTTTTACTTTGGTTAAATTATGTAAAAAACAATTCTTACATGTTTTATAAATACCCAAAATTAACAAAAACATCACTGCCTCCTTGAAGAGACTGGTGGCTCATTGCCTACTTCATGTAAAACTGAAAATAATTTCTGAGATAATGCATGAATCTAACTTCCTCATATCCTGAAAGCATAAAACCATTTGTCCAGAACTCTTAGGACAACTGCCTAGCAAAGCAAAAAATTTACTTTAAAGAAACACTTGGTATCTCTAGATAAGCTGATAGTAAACAGTGCTATTAAAGTTTGGTCATCCCAAGCACTCTACAATTTGATTTGCATTAAAATGCCATGTGTTATAACTAAGTGTGTTTTCTAAAATTCAGTCTTGGCATAATGAAAAATATTGCTTTATTGCACATTTTAGAGTGCTAGATTCTCCTTAGTGTCATTCATCCCTGGGAATATAATAACAAGTGAATGCCCTCTCTGCTAAAAATTTAAAAATTGTATTGTTTTCTCCATTTGCTTCCTACCTACTTTTTGTCATGCACTCTTACCCACCCCCCAAACTTTGGAAGAAGGGAGGGACTTAAAATACTTTCATTAAAAAAAAAAAAATTTCTGACAGTGGACAGTATATCTAACTGTTGATGCTAGAAATGCGTGATAAAGTTTGAATTATTATTTGTTGGGAGAAATGCCAAATTCCTCTAATTTATGCTTTATTATACCTATTTTTGTAGCTTCCAGGTACTCTTGTCACAATAGTCTTATTAAAAAGTGCGTCATAGAAAAGGAAGAAATAAAGGCTCTGATTTTAAATGCCAAATATCTGGCTAAAGCTGGAATTTACAGATTGAGAATTACCAGGAATAAACAAATAAAAACTGGAGCAAACTTTAGTTTTGGAGAAATATTATAATTTCTGGATAGGTTTCATGTGCTCGCTTGCAAAAATCTTTAAATCAGCTACATTGTTTAGAAACTAGATAAAATAACAAAATACAGTATATGCATCTTTTTATTTTTATAGCTGATTATAGTCTCTAAAATGTATTTATTTTTATTATTTTTTAAAATATTTTATAGCTGATTATAGTCTCTAAAATGTACTTATAAATAAGCTTCTTTCTGATGGGCTCCTAGAAATAAAGGACAAAACTTGCCTGGAGGGATTCATGCAAAACTTTGAGTCCTCTTTACTTGGTGCAACATTTCAGATAATCGGTAACTGCTAAACATAGCATTAAGAGCTGTAATAAATATAACTCCTATAACAATGATCCTAAAATGTCCAATTTCAATTAGCTCTATGGCTGGTTGCCTTGAAAAAAAAAAAACAAATCGTGCCACCAACAGTCACATTTTCTTACATTAGGAAAAATAGACTAATAAAACTGTGGCCAGTGTTTCCTCTCTTCCCCTCTCATCACATTATAAAGAAACATATGGTTGAATTGTGTATATATATCTAATTTTCTTTTTTCATATATAGCATACAATTATATGTAAGTATCCTCATTTTATGATAAGATGCCTTATAACAATTCATTGACTTCAAGTTACCAATACAGCTCTGAACAAAAAGTCTTACCTGGTCCCAGCTACTAAACCATAATGTAACTGAATCACTTTACAGTAACAGCAATCAAGGATTGAATTATATATAGAACCTTCTCAGTCATAAAAATGATTACAGAAGAGGGACAAATACATTATCCTTCTCAAGTGAGCTCAGCTTCCAAGGACTCGGATTTTGAGGACCTTTAAATATATCTCCCAAACCAAACTCCAAGAATTGTTGAAAACTTACCAAGCATAGAAAAGTGGTTTTGACATAGATCTCACGACCTTACTGTTCTAGATCCACTTACAAGCTCCACTAGTTGTGAAAGCCTAGGCATATCACTAAAACCTCTCCATGCCTCAGTTCCTCATCCAAAAAATAAAAAGTAATGGGACCAAGCTGAAGAGACTAGGATGAGGTGAGTTAGTAGCTATAAATGCTTATAAGAATGCCTGGCACATGCTGGCTCACCAGACGGTATAGCTGAGATCATCACCATTACACTACAGCCACAATTGCCATTTTCCCTCCTACCTAACTGTCTGACTATTCCTGTTACAGGCCAGTTTTAACCAGTAAAATTAAAGACCCAAATTTTTATGACAATGGGTAGTGAGAAATAAAAATATCCAGGCAGAAATGATTAATGCTAATATACAAACATCACAAGTGGTTGATAGTATAGGTTAATACAACAAAAATGGTGATTTCATTTTAAGCTTGTTATCAGGTAGAAACCAAAAAATTATTTACACCAGCTAGGCAAAAAAACAAAAACAAAAACAAACAAACAAACAAAAAACCCCAAGGTTGCTATCTCATTGACTAACAGAAAGCAATATAGATCATTGCCACATGGGGATCTACTTTTCCAGTCATAAAATCACCTGTCCTTCCTATCAACTGCAAGAGCCCTCTTCATTCCGCAAAGGTGCCAAACAAAGTTTGCCCAGTGTTCAACAGGTACTTGATGAACAACTGAGGCCAAAACAGATGTGTGCTCTCCATGACATGTGCTAGTTTAGCTGCAACTCCAGTCAACAGTGTTAGTCCTTCCCCCAAAAACAAGCAACCAAGGCTTCTAAACTATAAAATATAAAACAATGGATTACAATGTCTAACCTTGTCCTATGAGTTGTGTCCTCAATTCATGCAGAGAAAACATCCTGCTAACAAGTAGACTTCATTATAAAAACTTCTTTATATCAATTTTTTAAAGAAATCATCCAGGTGAAATAAGCTCTATTACCCATTTACTAACATAATTATGAATGCATTCAATGCTTTGGGAGGCGTGTCCATGTGTAAGTGAACAGAAATGAAACATGAGTTGGAAATTCATTGCTGAAAAGTTTTATTTTGCTCAGGAGACGTTACAGGCGTAAACTCACAATTCTTTCTACATACCAAGCCAGCCTGGTTTGTTTACGAAATCTTCGCCATAAGTGGCCAGAATAAAGGCATTTCAATGGGGCTGTCTTTTACTTTCTTCCTTTTTCTCTGCCCCTTTCTCATTCTCCTTAAGAAGCATCTCTGAGGCATGCTCGGTTTCTAAAGGTCTGATGAGACTATGGATGCTACAGTGAATGCTGAAGTCTGAAAGAAATATTTCTCTCTCCCCCTCTTTGAGTCAGAAAATTCTCAACACAAGAGGATCCATTCAAGGCATGATGGAGTGCCTCACAGAGGCAGCAATATGTTCACAGTTGGCAAACAGAGATCTGTTTGGACAGTGAGCACAGCCTCCACTCAGCAAACATCAGCTTTCCTATTAGTTCACAGCAGAAAGAACCAGACGCTGGCGGGCCTTCTTTCAGACTCCAACACCACTTTGGGACAAGTCTTCTAAACAAAATGCCTTTGTCACAATTCAGTGGGTCCCAACTGCCTTCCTAGAAGCTATGTCTGTCAATTCACAATTGCATTTGGGCCCCAAAATCACTTGTAAAGACCTGAAGGGAAAAAAGGAATGGAGAAATGCCCCGATTTCCATTTAAAAATAGACAAAGAGTGACTCAACGACTTTATACCAATCAGCAAGCACCGCAGCAGGCAAGGTAGGCAGTATATGGTGAATCTGTAGGTGCATGGATGCTGTCAGCATGGTAATCTGGAAGAACTCCACAGAGAAGGCTGAGTAAATGAAATAGCAAACTCACTGCTCAGTGCGTGTGAATGTGATATACCTTCCCGTAAGATTTCAAAACAATAGGTTTGTGCAGTTTCTTAAGAATTGTCAACTCTGAAATACAGCAAAAATAGGATCTCTAGCTCTACCCAAACTTTCATCACATCCTCCATGTCATGAGTTTAAAAAAAAAAAAAAAAAAAAAAACATATACACAAAGAAGACAAACTCACAACCTGTCATTCTTTTTCCCTACTTTGGGCATGAACTTGATATGAGCACTTACTCCTACAGATTTGACAGAGAAAGTTGCTTAGTATAAATAGGAAATCAAATAAAAATGGGAGTACAGCATAAAAATATATCATCAACATATTCGTATTACTAAGATTCATTTGTTACCTCCCTATCAATAATATTTCTATGTATGTCAAAAATTAAGGGATTGTCTCAAAAACCAGAGAACTCCCTATGTAATATATTTCTAAGAGAAAACTAAGCTTACTGAGGAAAACAGTTTTCCCACAGCCTGTTTTTGTATGGCCTACAAGCTAAAAATGGGTTTCACATTTTTAAAGGTTGTAAAGAAACAGAGGATATGCATCAGAGACCATGTGTCCACAAAGCAAGATATTTACTACTTTGACCTTTACAGAAAAAGTTTGCCAACCCTGCTTTAAACCATTAAAAAGCCTCAAATAATAACTGATGCTTTTTAAGTCAAATCATAATTGTGAATCCAACTTATAAATGTGCTTTCAAATAATCTCTTCCAGGGGTCAAGAGACTTAGGAAAGATGAAAATGACAAAGCTGACAGAAAAGCCTCACCGGGATTCTAGTTGTTGTATGAGCAATCTAACAAGACAATCCTAAGACTTCCTAAAAAAGCAAACTCTTTATTCTTTATCCTTTAAGAAGGTACCTAATAAACAGTTCAACTTGAGAAATTCCTAACTTAGCAAGTTAGGAATAATAACCACGTGCCCTTGCAAGAGAGCGGTTCATTGATTTAAAGTGAGGCAGAGGATATGAAAAGAAGTAGCTAATAGAGGGAAGGGATCTTTACTTCTATTACATGGTCTCCTTGTAGAATGTGACAAAGGAAATACTGACCAAATAAAAGATAATGTAAGGTGGAAGGCTATGCTTTTATACAAGTTTTGTTTACCCCCTCTGTTCGCAAATACCACCTCAGATAGCAATCTTTTTTGATGAGTAAAGGGAGAAGGTTCGCTATTAAGGGAATGCTTCAGATTCCACATTTCTAGCCAACAAAATGAACTGTCATAAAAGAGTGAGGGGAGAAAAGGCTAATAAGAAATTCTGATGCTATAATTCAAGCTCCGACCTCAAGATGACTGACATAACTTAGTCTGAGAATCCAGCAAATGTGATTTGCAGTCCAGTTGCCCAGTAAGGACAGTTAAGAGAAAAACATCAAATTCTCATTGGGAAGGCTGCCAACTTCTTAGGAATTGATCATACATGCATATTATTCTAAGTATAACATGTACCCAAGTTATTGCATGATACAAAAATGCATGAAATAGGGTTGTCAGGTAAAAGACACACAGGATATACTCATTTAAAACTCAGATGCACAATAATTTTTCATGTGTTTCTAAATGGCTGCATGAGAAACACACTAAAAATTATTTCTTGAGTATCTAAAATTTTAGATAGCTAAAATTCAACTTTAAATGGGTAGTCCACTTTCATTTGCTTAAATCTGGCAACCCCATGATGAAGAGATGAGGGGACCCTGATATCTGCTAAAGAATTGCAACTTTTTAATACTTCACAGACTTGCAAGGGAAGGAACTGGTGAGGGTGACTTATGACAGTGTCATTGTTTGTGCAGAGAAAAGGAAGGTTGAAAGACCAGGCAAGAGATCCCCACTGATTTACTCAGACAACCACTGGGAAATAAAACACCCATGACAGGGAAATCCTCCAGAGGAGTGAATAGATTTACCTTACAGCAAGGTCACCCTCCAAGCACAAAGTGGCAGAAGAGCACAGCTGAAGCTAACTAAAAGGCCCATACTTTACCCCACACCCACCTACCCACGCACATACCCACTTTCCTAGTATTATCTAAGTGGTAGTGTTAAATTATTTAAATGGAGAAATGAGAAAAATCTCAGACACTAAATGATCTGGAGAGCAGCCAGAATTAGGATAGAAAAACTGCACCCTATGCTTCCCATCCTCCGACCCCCCACCCCAGTATGGGCTAGTCAGGGGCTATCTTGAGGGGGCCCTTGGCCAGAACTCTGCCCACAATGGGTTTCCAGTAGCACTGCTAAGAGAGCTTCACAGTAGGAGCCCTTGGAGCGGGTGGCTGGATGGGAATTCTGAAAACATGACTGGCCCAATTATTCCCAGAGGGAATAGACACAAATCATAAGCTATCTTAAGTATAAAACTCTGAAGCTTTGTTCGAACAAGTCTACCAAGAAGTTGTTTTTAGCTAAAAAGTGCTTTTCAAACTGTAATTTCCGCACACATATGCAGTGATTACACTGGCAACAACTGCCACAAAACTTGCACTTTTACTAAAATTAAATAAAGGGTAAAGGTCTTTACATACACTTTTGAAAGAATAGTCATTTTTTAAAATGCTCCTCTCACCTCTCCTCAAACTACAAGATTGTTTTTATTGACTTTTCAGGTATAGAAAAATTTGAGACACAAACATCAATGCACTGATTTGTTCAAACTCTAACTCAAGTGACAACTACAATTATATATATATATATATATATGCAGCCTTTTCTTAGATAAGACTACTATAATAATGTTCTCAAAAATAAAATATTCTTGACAGTTACCATTACTTCACTCGGTATATTAAAATCATGAAAATAACACTTCACTGACTTCCTCCTCCTCCTGTTCCCTATCCAAGGGAGGCATCTCAGGGTTCCGCGATCAGTGGGACATGGAGAGGGAGAGCTGAGTGACGGGGAAAGCCAGTGTGGAGATGTCCCCACATGGAGTGTCCACATAAAGGGGTGGCCAAGCACAGTCAGGCTGAGCACAGCATCACCCATGGTGGCAGTCTGGCCCTGGGTACACGATCTGAGCAGGGCAAGGAAGGTATCTAAGTATTGAGGCTAGCTGGTCTGTGCCAGGGAGTAAGGCAGGGGAAGGTTACATATACAGGGAGCCAGACTCCTCACTGCTATAGGAATGAGCTTTACAATCATGAAAAGGAGAATTAGAATAAATCCATCAAGGGTTGGATAAGAGTTCAAAGTATCAGCATACAATCTAAATGCCCCAGAGCAGATGAGTGAATCAATAAGGTACAATTTTTTGAGGGAGGAGCACAGGGGACTGAAGTGATGGTGCAGGGGTGCACTGGTAAAGGAAATTCTATGGGGACTACACCTGAGGGGGTGGGGGGAAGCAAACATTGTTTAAAAATGAACAATGATGTAAAAATATATAAATAAAAACAAAATTAAAAAAAAAAAGAAGGTATGGTACATTTACATAATGGAATACTACTCAGAGATCAAAAAAGATAAATTCGTGCCATTTGTAGCAACATGGATGGAGCTGGAAGGGATTATTCTAAGTGAATTGAGCCAGGAAGAGAAAGATAAATACTGGATGGTTTCACTTCTATGTGGAATCTAGAGAAACCAACCAATGGATCAGACAAAGGCCGACCCTTGAAAGCACAACACAGGTCTGAGGCTTTTAGGAAGGGAGGGATTAAGGGGGTGGGGGGTAGAAAACAGATGGGGAGGAGAGCACAATGGACTAGGGAGGAGGATTATGGGTGCTTGGGTGGTGGATAAACTATGGTGACCTGAGGAGAGAAATCCTACATTGTGAAAAAATAAACAATGATGTAAAATTTAAAAAATAAATAAAAAGGAAAAAAAAAAAAAAACAGTGGGGGGAAAAAGTTCTTCTAGGGATCATAATGCTCCAATTAAGAATCCTCGACATTCTTGGAATTATTCTTGGAATTCTTCCCAAACCTTTATCATTTGTTTAAGAGAGAGAGAGAATCAGCATAAACATACAGATTTCAATATGTAGCATATGATGAAGACATATGTGCATGTACATGTTTTAGGCCTATGTATATCTATGTGAGGGTATAAGTACACATATATCTATATACACACAATTGAGTATTTTCCAGCTCTGTTCATGCAGAACACTTGAGTGGTGCAAACTCAATGGTAATGGACACAGACTTATCAGTCAGATCGTGGCTTCCAAACATCATTCTCTACTTAAGGGAACCAGGATTTCCCGGGGAAATGGTTAAGCCAAGATTAGGACATGATGAGGCCTAGAAAATTTCAGGATGAGTTTAGAACATCTTTTTTCACCAGTAAAGAAGTGTTCAGTGAATGAGGGAACATGTTAAAAGGACACAAAAGCAAGCCTGAAGAAACTTTACTTGAGGTTCAAGTTAATATTAGTAGTGGATTATGATCCACTGGTCCGTAATTTCAGAAGTATGAAAATCACAATTCTGAGAAAGACTATAACAGTCCCAGTCTCAAAGAAATTAAACAGAAACACTAAATAAAGGCCAGATGTGATTTGCACTGAATGTTTCTTTTATAAAGGATCTTATGGGGACCAATGGTGAAACCTAAATGGGATCTGAGAATTAAATGACTGAAATCATGTGTATATATAGATATTATATACAAATACATATATACATAAACTTTCTACATATATACATTTTCTAATTTTGGTGGTTATATGGGAGAATGTCTTTTTTTTTTTTTTTTTGGGAAGGAAATACAACTAAAATATTCAGGGTTAATGGGTATCAAGTGACCAATTTTCTCTCCAGTGGTTCTTTGTACAATTGAAATTATACCTGTACTATTCAAATACAAAGTTGTTTGTACTATTCAAATTATTTCTTAAAAAGTAAGTTGGTTTTAGCCAATAAGTTCTGTAGGATATTTCATACTCTACTTGCATCAGTACTATAAATTTAAGGTTGTTTTAAAAGATGAAAGATTTTTTAAAGCATATGTTTAACCCAAACACATAAACAATGCCCACTTATTGCCTCATAGCCTTCTCAGAATAGGGAAGAGGAAAGCGAGATGCTATCTTTCTGATTTTATAAGACGTTAAGGCTGCCCTCAAACTCTAGACACCCTTCTTCTGCTCAGTATGAAATGTCTCAGCACACAACCCCAGAGTTCAGGTCACAGAATGAGGCATACCCCGTGACACCATCCACATTCCACCCTCACCCTCCTTTTCATATGAGAAGACAAAGCCCCAGAGAGCCCAAGAGTTAGGGCCAACATCCGGAAGACTCAACTACAGACTCAAAAGAAAAAAATAGAAATGCTATAAAAAGTAAAGCACACAATAAAAAAAAATTTTTGATTTGAAAATTCTTCGCAGCTATCGAAAGTATTATGTAGGAGGCCTAGTCAAATGCCAACTACTTAAACTATAAGATTTCAAGAAACAACTCACAGTTCCCCTAAAAATGTCCTCTGTGATATACTTAACATTCTACATGTACAAAGGCTCACAGAAAGTGCCAGGAGTCCTACCAAGGATGCCACATCATCTCATCTAATTTTCACTACTCTTTGAGGTACAGTCTGCTATCATCCCTCTTTTATAGTTGAGGAAATTGAGTATTAGTGTTATTATGTAACTCATTTCAGGTCAAAAAGTTTGAGGCAGAAAACCCAAAATTGAACCCAGACAGTCTTGCTCTGAAGCCTGAGCTCTTAACTGCTTGAGCCTGCTGCAGAATGCTTAACAAGCTCACCCCAGCGCTGAGGAGGACTGCTGATTCAACTGGCAATACTCAAAGGAGACTGGTGTCAAAATGCGAGTAATCCCTATTGCATAGTCCATCTGACATGCTTGCTTAAAAGCAAGCAATTCAAAATGTAGGTGGGTATTAGAAGAAAATGACATAGAGAAAGAAAATAACAGAGAGAAAACCCCAAGTTATCCAATATGATCAAAGTTCACAGCACAACTTCTCAGATCCTTTCAAATATTAACACGTACTGGGGAACTCTGAAGAATCTGCAGTGATGGCAACCTTATCTGAGATAGAAACCTTCTGACATGGCACAAACCGAACAGAAGTCAGGACCCCACCTGAATAGAATCTGTAACTGAGTAACAAGTCTGGGTACATTTTTAATATAATGATACTTAGTATAGCATTTGTTTTCCTTTTTTAAAATAAAATGTTTAAGTTATCTAATAGTAAGAACAATTTATGTCCAGTGCCTAGAGTAATTTCAGTTTATTTTTTCTCACTATCTCAATCCAAAACTCATCTCTACACTGTTAAGTGCACTGCTAAGAATCACTCTAAAATAATAAAAATAGAATGCAAAGAGAGGGATAAATATGTACTATTCAATATATAAATCATTCTAACTTATACTAGTAAAAATAGCTTTGTATCTTAGGTCACAACTTTTTAAAATAACTAAAGATTATGATATAATTTAAAGTAACTTGAACTTTTTTTTAATGTCAGTTTTTACAGATTCCGGTTTGTTTTCCTTCCTGGTGAAAATTAGTTATATAACTTGGGAAACAAAAGCTATGAGGCCCTTCCCAGCTCTGATTAACCACCTCTCAGCAGTGCTAAGGAGATCTAAGGCGCCATTGCTTCACCAAGGCAACTTGATAGCATAACAGGTTTCTTAGCAACATGGTAGCCACAGAAACCATTCACCAGGGCATTAGAATTAGGTTACCCACTCGGGATGAGGCCAAAGGAATAATTTAAACTCATTAAATCTATAGACCTAAGGTAACAAGAAAAACACCAATTTTTTTAATGCCATCTGTTATTTACCTACAAAATTGGTTTCTTATGTGACTCCTCACTACTAGATTAGAGGAGTCGATATTTAGAAAAGAAAATCCCAAATTCTATCATCGATCTTTAATGTTCGGAATAAATTTAATGTTCAGAAAAATAAATCTAGAAACTTGAAGCTAGGAATATGATCTATATCACAATTAGATTCTTTTCAATAGAGTACATCTACCAACATACTTATTAGCAGTACCATGTACAATATTTTGAGATGATTTTATAGAAGCTGTGAGTTATAATTAAAATACAGAAAATGAAAACTTTGAAGTCTGTATGATTCTATTTGAAAAGCAAATAACAAAATCACAGTCATTTCAAATTCATTTATAAGTCAATGAAACCAGTGATAATTTGCTTTTATGCCAAATTTTATATAACCATTTGCTGTCCCCATTTATGTAATATAGTATTTTTTATATATATTTAAAGAGCAGGTTTATTAGGGAAAGGGGCAGAAGAGTAAAGGATACTTGCATAAACACAAGCAGCAGGAAGAGCTGCCCCAAAAGGGGCAGGTTTGCTGAGAGAGGCCTTCATGGTCACAGGCGGGTGGCCTTGAGGAGAGCTGCCTCCACTGAGGGAGGTCAGTGAGGAGAAACCCTGGCAGGTACAGGTCACAGGCAGGCAGGAGGCTGCTGCCCTGCAGACGGAGAGAGCTGGTGAAAAGAAGCACCTGCATAGGCACAGGTGGGCAGAGGGAGTGCTGCCTATGTAATCTAGTATAAAAAGGAAAATAAATTCATGATTTTTATGACTATCACTTTCCATACAGTACAAACTCTTTTTGTTGAGGAGCAGATATTTTAAATTTCAATCAAGAGTTACATGAGCTTCCATTTTATAGTCTTTACAACCCTAGTTATTTCCATTGTACCTGAGGTTACCTATAACTCATAAAAACAGAATATTTCTCCAAAATTCTGTTTCCCTCACCAAAGAAAGTATATTCCAAAAGAAAGCAGAACTGGTTGTCAAATGTGGTATTTATCTTTAATAGGGACATGTAATCTCATTCATAATCAATCGCTCCTGGTTACATCTTATTTCATGTGACAGGTGAAATAAGTAAGTTCATCTAAGACACGATTGCATCATTTAGCCTCACATTTTTGCAGCTCTGAAAGTACCTACTAGAGTACCTGGCAAATAGGACTTCACTGACAGCTGGCTGGCTGAACAAATATGTTACCCTACCACAGTACAATTGTTACTACAATTTTCTAATTTTATGTGCTCACCCATAATTAGCATTCTTTTTTTCCCATTTACCCTTCAGTATAAACATTACAGTTATTACAGAAATGATGTAAATTTGGTAAAGCCACATTTCTAGACCTCAAAAGTGTCAATAAAGAATGCCGAGCAAGTAATCCCAAAGTAAAGATCCCCAAATCCTAGTAAAGTCTAGTACTGGTAAAGGATGGCAATGTACCACCAACCAACAACCAAAATGCTGTGGAAAAGGAAATACACTGAACACAAAATTACAAGCCAATTAGGAACTATGAACCAAAATAAGAAGCCATTCAAAATATTCCGTTTACAAAAAACTTAGTAATATGAACCATTCTCTACATTTGAAAAACATTTTGCAAATACCTTTTAATATACCTGAGTACCTGAGACTTAAAACAAAAACAGCCTGAAAAATATGATAGTACAAGTGAGAAAGAAGTGACAGAATAGCAAGAGCAAAATGGACAGAGAGAAGACATGACCAGGGTCTAATAACAGGTAACACAAGACCATGGATTTGGGGAGGAAAGCAGAACAACAGAAATGAGGAATGAACAGACAATCACAAAGAAACAGTTAAGACATTCACTTACTTCCAAATAAATGGCATTCTTCTTGATACTGAAACTCTAGATAGTGAATTCTTTCAGACAATTATCTGAGTTTACATTTGAAAGACCTGTATCCAGCCTGAAATAAATTGCACTTCATACAGATTACCTCGATGGATAGTAAGTTATAGTTCCAGACGGCTGCAATGAAGTACTTGTTACTACAATAAGAACATCAGAAGGCTACAAGCTCTTTATAGGGGAAATGCACAAAATTAAGATGGGGTCAGATATATTCATGCCCTGACTGAATAACATATATTCATGTTACTGACTGAAACAGTCAAAATAAAAAAAGTAAGTTACCTATAAAATAAATCCTCCTTAAATAGATACATGTGAGTATACTAAAGAGGCAAATTATTGAATTGGCATTAGTACTCATAAGACAGATTTCTGTGAATTTGGTTAATATTAGTTAGCTTTCCAAAACCTGATCATCAACCCTACACCTTTACCTTCCCACAAAAAGTTAAAATTGAGGTTCCTATGTTGTGAAACTAAGATTTCTATGTGAGGAGGAACAGTGGATCTGGCAACATACATGTCGCCTGCCTGTCCCCTGACCCCATTTCAAGGCAACAGGAGACAACACCAAACACTCCATCTGTCCCATGGGGTCCAGAGGCTGATATGAGATCTTGCAGACACCACTGCAGTCAGCCACAGTTGGTTGGATGAGAATTGCAACATTTCTTTGTTGCAAAATGGAGAATACTTGAAAGTTAGACAAGGATTTGAAAGCTACATCCACCTTGAAGATGAGAAACTTGGGTCTTCTCACCTCTAGCACAGGGATGAGGAAGAGGACAAAGATGACAATAACACTCTGTTGTCATGGCATTAATGGCAATGGTGGACACTGAGTAAAAAATTACCCAGCACAAAGTAAATGCTTCATGTGTTAAGTCTTTAAAGATATTCCCCACTGCCTCCAAAATATAGCACTGTGTTGATATCAACAATAGTACAGACACCAAATATTGACACAAGTAAAGTAACTCCATGAGTTTAATAGTGTAGACAAAAACTAAATTAAAACTACACACACACACACACACACACACACACACACACACAGAGAGAGAGAGAGAGACATGGAAACTGAGAAAAGACCAACAGGACAAAGGCTGCAACCATCAGCTGCATGCAATGTGACCTCTCTGAGTCTCTTCAGCTGGAAAATAAGGAAGTTGGAGTATGTTCTATGGCATCACTGACTTTAAAACTATATGAATTTTTTTAGTGAGAGGAGGTTGTATGTAAAGTTAAGTTCAAGTTCTTCAATAATTTATGATTCAACAAGAGACATAATCAATATCAAACCAGGTAAATTTTTGAATGTTTAATCATCAACCTTCCCCCACCCCTGACGTGATATTAACTATAGCTAGCCTGCTGGCTAAGTTAACCTATCCATTTTAGCCTATTACAATTTACAAGCAGACTACAGAAATAAAGGAAATTTCACGACAAATGCTGTGCAAAACAGATGTTGCAATCAGATTCCTACTGTGAACACTAAAAGCATTTCTACCTCACCTTCTGAAAACTCCCATTGCTTGTGAGCCATCTGTGCTCCTTTACTAAGGTTACATTTAACACAATCTGAAGTCCAAGGATTTTCTGACTTGCCACCATTCCCAGTTACATGCTCACAGACCTTTATTCTACTCACCCTAGTCTTGGGCCTCTTGGGACCACAGACCTTATGAAGCATCTTTACAAAGCATCAGGCACTCAGAGCAGACTGAACTAATGAAAGAGAAACTGTTCAATCAAAGATTCCGCAGGACAAGACACATACTTTACAATGGCAGAACTGAAGTCACGCTGCCTGCGTTGCTATTCCAATATCCCCTCTCAGTAAGTCGGTAAACTTGGTCAGGTTACCCTACTTTACCAAGCACAGATCTCCATCTGTACAATAGTAATAAAAAGGGTATATTGTCAAGAGGCCAGAAGTAATTAGCAAACATCAGTTGCTGGTGTTTGAAAATAATAAAAGATCATAATTAAAGGAGTTTCCTGATATTCCCCCATTTCAAGCAATATAAGAAACTTTACACAAACATATAATCATATCTATTTAAAACACTGGCTTTTTAGGATCATTATTTATTATAAGATTTGAGGAAGTGCTACTTTTATACTCCAAAAATGTAACAGACTATCTCATCGTCAAAGTGAGAAACTACTGAGGAGGAAGCACCTTGTTTTTGAAAACTGGAAATAGAAAATAGTTAATTTTCAATGAATGATGCTGTAGACAAGAAAACAGATGGTGGAGTTGGGATAAGTAGTTATGTATTAAAGAGGGTCAAGTGTAGTAAAGATGTCCCAAGTTGTTTTGCTTTGTCTGTAAAAGAAAAGGTCTAGTGATATGTATCCAGCAATCTGACGGATTGCTTTATGGAATTATGGCCATTCATTTATTTAGTGTGTATATGTTAGGAATGGACTTTAGATTTGATTGTTAAAGGAAAAACCCTTCCAATTAAAATTACTAAAAAATTGGAATCTGCCCTAAGTAGAAAATGTTTTTCCCCCACATCCTGAATATTAAGTGTTTAAATGACAATATTTTAATTGAATAGCTTTTACATTTTTTCCCTCAAACAGCTCCAGGTTAGAAGCAAATTATGTCTTACAAGTAAGAACAATTGTGGCTATCCCATCATGATTAAAGACTACTAAGTTTAGGCAAGTTCACTATTCCTTAGTAGAAATATCAATGTTAAGAAAAAATACTCATAGTCCCCCAAGCACAAAAACGCAGTAAATGTAGTTTACATGCTTCTCTTTCCTTTGAGATGGTTCATGTCCATTGCCCTTGTAGAAGAAACACTGTGGCAGTGATAAAACAACAGTGAACAAAATAAAATGATATAATTGCACACAAAAATTGTACAATGTAGTCTAAAATCTTGTGTGGTAAGATACCTGAGGCACAGTGATGTAAGGAGATGTGATAAGAGCCTCACACTTTACTGAGCGGGTGGGGCACTACAGGTAAGGAATCTGAAACCAAGGCCAGAAGGCAAAATGTGCAGGGCGTGGGCTCAGTACAGTTCACAGACTTGAAACATTTCAGCTCAAACAAAGTCTGTATTATCACTGTAAACATGAAAAGGCAAGGAAAATGGCCTTTGTGGCAAGAATACCACTTCATGGGGCTTACAAAACTTGGCTTAAAAATATATTTCAGGGTTTTTTAGTATTTATTTCCTTACATCGCTGTTAATTTTGAGACAGTATTTGATTTCCCCCCTCACATGTAGTCCCCGTACATATATTCCTACTGTTGAATTCTAATAACAACAGAAAAAAGGTTTACCAAGCACATTTATATTATACCCTTAGGCTAACACTGACTGAAGTTGGCTTAAGAGTTGTAGAAATCACTGAACAATGCCTGAAATTTTTACTAACTCAATAATTCTGTAGAACTGATCTGTGATTCACATATTCTAACAATCATTCCTCAAACATTTGCTCAGTGTCCAATTGCCACATATTGCTATGAGTGACATGGGGGTGAACAGGATGCATGCCATGCCTACTTGCATAGAGTTTACCCTCCTGAGTGGGATAATGAGAGGACAAACAGCTGATAATTAAAATAAGTAATTCTGTTACACATCATTACCAGTCATTGAATAGGTAGAGATCAAGTAATGTTTTCACCCAAAACAATTCCATCTACTTTTCAAAACAAATTGAATTTTTTTCATAATAGGAGTTTAAGATGTTAACTTATAATGTGCAATACACTGGTTCAAAAAAGAGGAAATTTTACAAATGCTTTTAGACAAATAAACACACACATGGCTGACCCTTTCAATTGAGTTATGGAGGAGAGAAGGCCCCCAGGGGTTTCTACCTTCTACCATAAATTTGTCTGCTACATCTGGAGAAAAAAAAAAAATGTGCATGAAAAGCTTCTCAGAGGCAAGCCATAAGCAGTAACCCGGAAAGACTCATTTAGACAGATTAACATCATAATCTCCCACCTTAAGAAAAAGCAGAGATTAGATTTTATAATAGTTCCTTACTTCCAGCTAGCATAAAAAAGTATAAGTTAAATCCTGCTATGAAAGGTCAACTACAATTTTTGAAATTCAAGTCACTAAGATTGCGTGCCAGTTAATCTACTTTGGTTGTTGAGGATATTGAAGTCACCGTGAGGTGCTTGCAGTGAGTTGGTACCATTTATAACATAGTTCATAAGAAGTCAGAAAGGACAAACAGGGACAAAAATGCTGAGATGGAGAAATATTCAAGCACAAGCTCTCTTTACCACATCATGTGCTGAAAGACACAAACAAAACTAAGGAAAGTGCTAAATGAAGATCCTTAAATTTCCATTATTTTCCCATTGACTTGATTTTCTTATGCTACCATAGATTTGTAAAATAATAAAAAATAGCATAATGCCAAGGCACAAGAAGCCAAGAATGCGGGGAAATGGGACATGTGTTTTCTAACTTGGTAAAGTTCATGCAGTTTGTCAGGTCTTTCCAAGATGGTAGGGTGGTTTTCTGGGCATTCACCCACAAATATGTCCATAAATATGTCCGATAAATCTTTAAATTCTGGACTGAACTGAAAAATAAAGCAAGCATTTCAGATGCTTTCAGAAGGATTTCACCACAATGCTCAAATTTCAAATTTGGAATTTTTACAAAATGCTATTGAGGTAAAGAGAAAAGCATATGTAATCCCAAAATTTATTTAGACATCAACAGATGACAGTATATGAATTCAACTATTTACTTTTTTCCAGTTTCCATACATTCAAAAGCTATACAGCACACAGTGTATCATAAGAAAACGCTCCACTGTTGAAGGCAGGTGATGAAAATAAATCTAAGAACACTTAATTCATGGAAATTCTTTAAAGTTTCCCAACTACTGAAAGCCTTACTTCAGCTTTCAATGATCTCTTCTTCATCTAGCCTCCTGAGAAGCTTGTAATATTTATCAATACATCCATCTTTTTTTGTTAATTATACTGACTCTCCTACTTTTTAAATGTTTTATTTATTTGTTTGCTCAAATAGCAAAGTTGCTATACCAAAAGTATATGAATTACTCCCTATACACTCTAAGGCAGGACTAGCCAGCTCTAATTCTTCATGTTTCTCACCGAGGCAGCTCCGCGCATCTCCAAGTCCAGGTCATACGCAAAAGCACAACCAGCTCCTACACCAAGTTGTTATGGTATTTTTAAATATTAGTCTCCAAATAAAATAGAAGGTATAGACTCCAAAAGCAGAGATGGCTCCCAAAAACTAGCAATTCTGTAAGAGTTTGATATGCATTTATTGTATGGAATTTTTAAGAAGGGGCAAAAAAGGGTAGTGGAGGATAATTGCTTCCTCGTAAGTAAAAATCACAGTGACTACACCAGACAAATCGTATTTCTTTGTAAGGATCAAGATTACCAATACAAAGTTCACAGAAACCATTGACCTGTTTTCTGACAACAGTAGTTAATTTTTACTCTAACTATGATAAATATTCTACATAAAATGATACAAGATAGCATGCCAAATTACAAACAGAAGGGATTTAAGATTTGCTCATGAGTTTTAAGATCAAAAATTCCCTTTCAAAATCAGTAGTAGATCACTATGAAAGAACTAATCCAATCTTCTAAACAAACAATTGAAAATAGGGTAAATATGTCCTGTCAAACCAAATTCCTCCAGCTTTCTCTAAAATAAGAACGCAAATAAAGAAAGCAGAAATACTCTGGTTTATAGCTTAAATAATGTTTTAGGAAGTGAGGTCTTACACAGGATTAGCTATCCCCAGGTCTAACAGGACTGCTTGTCTCTACTAGGCTATCACGCTAATGAGTGGGCATAGTGGGAGAAAGATAAGGGGTCAGAAAGAGTTCAGGATGTTTTTTCCGTCTACCTGGTGGGAAAAAATGGGAAATCCTTTCTCCAACCTTTTACAAATAAAATGTATGTGTGCTATGAAAGAGGTTATGAACGTGACAGAAGCTACTGGAAAAGAACCAACCCAGGTGAATAATGACACTGAGATGTCATCTGTGCCAGATCAATGTTCATGTCAACAGTCATTGATAGAAGGCTTAACTTAAAAATGGCAAAGAGTAACTGCTTTTATCTACTCTCCTGAAAGAAAATATTTCATGGATCATGTATGGTCACGAAATCCGTTCTTAATGCTTTAATTCTGAGACTTTGCTTCTGAATCTTAAAATGTTCATTTGTGGGAATTAGCAAAGGGATAAAAGAAAAAAACTCTAATTAGCACTTCTTTGTTAAGCAATTTTGAAGCAGTATTTCCTACAGAAAAGGAAAGCTTCAGAGGAAAATGTCCCACAACTGTTATACCTGACTTGTACTCTAACTCACGAACAACTGGGCCATTGGTGCTTTCAACATTTAAACACTGACATCCCTCACATTTTCCTTCTGGTTGGTTATACTCCCTTGCAAGTTACAAAAACAATTAAGTCTATACAGTCTGTAGGATGACAAGCCATTTGTCAATAAAATCACCCTTGCAATTAAGATATGAAACTCTACAGAAAGTCTCATCCATTTTTCTTCTTTTTTCCATAATGTCCCCTCAGCTGTTAAAGAGAACCAATAATGGGAACAGTTATTTCATTTTTTGGTCAGTTTTACTGGCAAGCACACTCTCTCCAGTCCTCTTCTTCAGTATGTTCTTCATTGGCATTATTAGCACTGGTGACAGCGTATGTTTATATTTGCTTCTTCATTGTTTGTTTCCTCCCAACTCTGTGTGTTCCATTTGCTGATATCTTCTCAGTTTGCAGGACCACAGGTGAATTGGACAGTTCATTACTAGGAAGTGGATAAAAGAACAATGCAACAGGCAGCAGAGCACAGATTTAGAGTCAGGGAATTTGAGGTTAATAGAGACATGGGTTCAAGTGTCTACTCCAACCCTTAATAACTGTTTAACTTAAGAAAAGTTAATTATATTTTCCAAACGTCTATTTTTACCTGTATTTCTATATCTTTATGTATTTGAAGTAACAGCATCTCTCTCAAAAGGTAATTATGAGGATCAGAAGCAGATTCTACGCCTAGTAATATATGCAGCACAGAGTAATATTAATGCAAAGCACTATGCCAAAACATGGGGCACAGGGAAAGAAGAAATCCCTAAACCCAACTGGCTGAAATACTAGAAAGCTCTCAGGCTTATGAGAAGACAGAACGGCTAAGCCTTATATCTCCACAGTGAAGGAAGGCTGAGTGAAAAAGGAAGAAAACGCATCTCTCCTACAACTTAATAATCTTATAATGCCACAGAATTCAGTAACAACTGAAAGTGTTATCTAAGTCAAGAAGAGTAATAGGCCAGGCACATTAACTGCTAAAACATGAAATGCTACTAAAGAAATAAGTTATCCAAAAAGTAAACAGACTGCATCTCCTTATAAAGCAGACAATAAGACCAGTATGCAATTTAACTGTATTTCTAAAAACAATCAAAGTCAGTTAAAATAATACACATCCTCTCCTGACTCGCCTGCTGCTCCCCTCAGCAGTGTACTTCAGTCAATCTACCTGTTCAGTTCCCCACTCTGTCTCTGGTGAATCCTCACACACACACCCCCCACACCTCTGGCCTGTACCCTAATTCTTGAATGCATAAATAAATAAATCTTTAAAAAAATACACATTCTGACAAAGTTCTCTAAGAATAATAATGGACATATAATTAAGTAAAGCAAATCACTTTAATGACAGAGCTTTTTACAAATCTTTTAATGTATTCATAAAGTAGAGCAGAAACTCTAGATTTAAGACATGATCATTGTGAACTTCCAGGTATAACATCCAGGTAAGTGGACTCTTTTCACTTTTTACTTTATCAGAATTTATACATTTAAATTTTTAATAACAAATTGTTTTTCAATAATCAAAGTTCAAAGTTAACTGAATTATCCTGCCTCACCCGTCAGTAAGTTGTACTTATTATAAAGTACACAAAAGTACAAGGATAACCTGGATCTGTTTACACAAACTCCAAAGAGGAACTGTCCAGGGGCTTCATATTTCTTATATTTGATATGTTCATGCCACAGAAAGTGAAAGCAATCTAGGACACTGATGCTTTAGCTTGCTGTATCTTGTTTTGACTTGCCAAATAGACAACACAATCAGCTTTCTGTAATTTTTCCACAGTTAGTGTGGCAAGTGGGTGGAGCAGAAAGCTTTGTAGAGCACTCACAATACAAAAAGAGTTGTTCCTTTTAACCCCTTTCTAGACTAATAAAATACTTCATGTCTATTTTTCAATCACATACCTAAAGGTTATTACATCCTGTCACCAGATTCTATTAAAAGAACATTTAAATTTTACTCCGAACCTCACTAATTCCATTGGCATTAAAAGCATGGATGACAGCTATTTCCAAAGTAGAGTAACTTTCCTAACATTCCATGTTAGAATCCCCTTCCTTTAACAAGTTCTTACAATTTGCACTTGGCTGTAGCTGATGACCACAGATGATAATGCCAAATACAAATCACATATTGACTACTCATCTTGCAAAAATGCACCCAGCACTGCAGCCCTAACTCTATCATGGCTAACATTTTGGAAAACGGGTGGGCCACAACTCACAAGGTGCTGATCACCAAGGTTCTCATAATGGGAAGAGCACAGGAAGCTCTGAATCTCAGGAAGCTCTCCTTTATCCATTGTGCTGTCCAGACCTCAGGCCAGGCAGCTCTGACTCAACCTTCGGTCTCTGCAGTCCAGCTGGTATGAAAAGACCAGCGACAGTCACCAGCCTGACTCACACTTCTTCCTGGCTCTATCCTTCCTGTGACCACACCAACTCCTTGAATTGTTCTCCTCCTCTGAGCTCAACCTCGCTCATTGCTTCCGGTCCTGTTGGGGCAGGATTTCTCCTAACCTACCTTGCTGATTCTGATGGGGCACTGGAAACTTACAGCCACAAGGGCAAAGCAACTCAATGTTGATGCTCATGGAGGTAGCAATCCCTGCTATTGAGAAGGGAACACACACTTAAAACTTACTTCTTGGAATCCCAAGACCTTTTGAAATGCAACAGGCTACTTTGCACTACTTGCCAGTCAAAGTAAGTAAAGAGTAGTAACATACAACCTTCATTTATTAAGCTGTCTGGGAAAACACTATGAGGCTACCCAAGGAAACACATGCAATAAGTGAGGAGCAGTCTGGCACATGCTCTCAGTCGATGGAAGAGGGGAGTACTGAGGAGCTACCTTTGAATTAGACATGCCAACATTCAACTGGACCAGAGAATGTATGTTTTAAAAGCTTAAAACAACAATATAAAAACACCAAATGAACATATCTGTTAAGGATATCTTTATCATTTCAAATGGTATTTCTAGGACTTATTTCTGGTAGAAATTAAAAATCAATTAGAGATTATCTTTATTAAGAAAACCAGGGCCTCTCTGGTGGCACAAGGGGTTAAATCTCAGCACTGTGAAGCTATCAGCAGCCACTGCACCAAAAGTTCGATCCTCGGCCAGGGAGCTGACCCACATGGTGCATCAGACCTCTCCTGTCTCACCCACTGCTGCTCCCCTCAGCAGTGTACTTCAGTCAATCTGCCTGTTCTACTCCCCATTCTGTCTCGGGTGAATCCTTTCACCACCAACCCCCCCATACTACAGATCTTGTATGCATAAATAAAACAAATCTTCAAAAAAAATCAGCTTTTAGAAGATTATAGATTCTGAAGAGTTGTCAACCTATATCTCCAAATTAAATGTATTGTAAACCACTGTTACCTCAACAAAAAATAATGCAGTTAAATAAAGAGAGAAAACCAGCTTCTTTCTAGTCTGAGAGGAAAGCTCACTTTTTATAAAAATTTCCTCGTAGTTTTTCTCTCAACCAAAACCATAGCCTCCAAATGATGCCAACTTTTCCTTTTTTATGGAGACTGAAATAGGACCTAGGAGATCCCTCCCAACTCTAAGTTACTATAAATCACTAGCAGTTCCCGGTTTTTTCACTGGTTAAAAACTTAGGAGTATTGTATCATCACAGCATAGATTCTCATTTATACAACATCTCTCTTAAAGCTGTTGCTTGCTCTGCCTGTGCAGCCATTTCTCTTCATGGCACAAACAGAAGGCCACACGTGACTACGAACCTGCTTTGACCTCTCCCAGTCAGTTGCTGAGATCTGTCTGCTCTGCTTCTAGTCCCACAGCAACTAACACAGGCTGTGTATACAGTAAGCATGTGAATATTTGTTATATAAACGAATAAACCAATTATAAATTATTCTGAGTTTTAGTCACACACACACACACACACACACACTCACTGGCTCTTGCCTTCAGGGAACCACAGGTCATATCCAAAGACCACAGCACACACTCAGGGGTAAATCATTCAGGCTCTAACTGTAGTGGGCCCAAAGGTCACTTTGGAGAATTGTTAAATTGCAGATTCCAGAGCTTTCTCCTCAGTAGGTTCTGCAAGAAGTCCAAGATTTGCATTTTTACCAAATACCCAGGAGACCCACAATGCACATGTGTCCAGCTGGATGGATGGTAGAAGCTAGACAGAAGCCAAGGGGCAACACTGCTTGTCCACACCAGCTCCGTGTATTTCAGAGGAAGACACACTTGCTTTGCCTGTGGCCCCACTAAGTCCAAGGACTGAGAGCAGTCAACATATGCCAGCATGAAGAGAGGAGGGAGAGAGAGAATATTTCCATGAGTCACTAGGTCAGAGTGGGAACAGCCAGGGTCACGGCAAAACTACGGTTAATGACTGCAGAATGAAAAAACCCCAAAGAGGTCATTTAGTTACTCCCTCACTGGACAGATGAGGAAACTAAGACTCCAGAGTCTTAGTAATCAAAAATACTAAAGTCCATCCACTGGGTGTATAAGAGAATTGAACTGAAAGGGTGATGTGGAAATAAAAAACCAGGAGACTCTCAGAATGTGACACACAGGCTTTCCTAATGCCTAACATAAGTTTCATAACGCCAACCCTCGGAAGTAAGAGATCAAAACCCCAGCACACTCATTTGACAGTATAGACAATGGTGTGAATTCGAGACCAAGGAGAATCAATTAAAAATTCCTTACCAAAAAACAAAAATACTGAGATATTCCATGGAAGGTTAAGCATCTTAAAGTATCAACACTTTAAAAGAAAATCTCACTGAAAACTAGTGTGCTCTCAAGAATTCTAGCGTGCACTCCATGCAGTTTTCTAGTCTTGTTATACTGTTATAGGGCAGCCCCGATATTGAACGGGTTACCTGGCTGTGGGTCCTCACCCGCGCGCTTACAAGGGATTTATGAATACTCCACTACAGGCACACACAAAAGGTTAATAAAAGGTTTATTTACAAGGGAAAGGGAATTAAGGAGAAGTACAACTCAGGGAGAAAACAGGGAAAGTCTTTAATGCATCCTACCCGATCCGCCGACCTGGAACCCAAAGGCACTCTCAGAGGTGGCCGGGCTGCGAGCTGGTGGAGAGCCAAAATGGGGGACCACTCCAAAGCCCACGTGTCTGCCTTTATACCAACCTGGCTGCTTAACCCCACCCTCAGGTCCCAGCCACCTTCCCTTTGGTTGGGATGGGATTTGGAGTTCGCAGTGTCTTTGGATTTGGCCTGGGGTGGGAGTGGAGTCCACAAAGCCTGTATGGAGTTAGCTTTAGGACATCCTTTTCCCCCTAACATTACCTCTCTCTGATTTTAATCTCATATTGTCTGAGAAACAAAAAGCTTCAGTGGGATGACAAAGTAAGCAAGACCAGGCTCTAGTATGGGAACAATGGACTCACCTAGATGAATCCAATACACATGTGCTTTGAATGTTGACTTATTTGAAATCAGATTGACCAATCAAAGGCCCTCCCAGCTAATAGCCTGGTATTGGATTGGCTGGGAAATGAACACAAGATTCTGTTTCTGTAGCCTATTTCAGCCAAGCGGAACCTATATTAAGCTCTCACTTGATGGGTATGGGGAGGGAGGTGGCGGGAGAGGAAAGGTAGTAGGATTTATAGCCAATGTAGACATTTGGTATTCAAAAAGAGAGCAAAAATGGGTTTCTAAAAATTATACAGATAATTTTAGTACAGAAGTTTTGATTTCCATCCCCTCAAAGAAAACAAGGACTAGAAAGCCAGAATTTCACATCTTCACTAATGTGGCTCCCTCCCTGGGAGAAACAAAGTCCTCTTCAGAGGGCCTGACACACTTTATCTGCATTCGACAAGCTTCTCCTATATCATGATAACTGTGTTTATGTATCCGTTTCAGACTTACAATTTTCTGTGGCAAGTCCTCTTAAGAGATTTATTGAAAGCTCCTTAAAGGCAGAATCTAGGTAAAATGTATTTTCTTTCTTCCATGGTATTCAAAACACAAAAAGAACTCGGTAAATTAGACATTAGCCAAATGAAGAGCATTTAGCAGATCCATCCCAGAGTTGCTTCTCTAAATGCCCCCCTTCTATTATTTGCTAGAAATGTCCGTATTAATAAGAAAAAGGAAAATGAAGGCTGAAAAGAATATTGAAGCATTTAGCTATAATGCTTCCCCCACCAGACTGAAAAATCCGGAAGAAGCAATCCTTTCTTTACGTATTCTCCACTCATTCATTCAACAAACACCCAAAGATGACAGGGAGAGGAGTAACAGACATGTGTTCCACAGACTTTTTCCCTCCAGCTAATTTCTCTATCACTGATCTACGATAACTGTGAAACAAAAGCAGTATGGGACAGGAACCTTGCACTGGCAGGTAAATCAAGGGAAAAACAACAGAGAAAGCAAAGCAGCAGGAACCTGATAAGAAAACAAAAATAAAAAATGAGAAGAGCAGCTGGGAACCCCTTTGAGAAAGCACAGGGAGAGAAATCAGGCCATGGGACCGGATGGGCAACGAGTGGGGGGGGGGGCGTGGAGAATAGGTCCTAAAGTCCATAGAGAATCGGCAATTTGGCTAAAGCATGTATGAATAATTGGGAATTAACTATATACGCAAAAGACTTCACCTCATTTACCACAGCAGCTAATAAACACCATATTAAATCCATTAAGAGGATTCTTATCCATAGCCTGAGACCATGTCTCACTCTCTACTACAATTTTGCAGTCACCTCACTCTATATGACGTTTCTGTTTGTTATGAAGAGGCTGATGTCACTTCTCAAGATTGAGGTTCAAATAGGACTATATTAATCCAGAAGCTCTTTCTAAAAGTTTTTCAAATCCACAGATTCAAAACATTAACATAAAGATTACTCAGGAGCCAGCTGTGGCAATTAACAAATTGTTTCTCTTTTTCCCTTCCCTTGGCTTAAAAGTACTAGGGAAAATGTTAACTGGTAAGATTTAGGTATTTAAACAGATGCTCTACCTCCATGATTTTCAGGATAAAAATAATAGTGTATAAGTTATGCTTCATGATGTATAAACTGGTTTCAAAAGTAAACTAGATGGAGGTCTCACAGCACAGAAAACAACAAAAGCAGGCAGAAGGAGAACTTTTCCTGAAATCAGTTTCAGTATTTGCAAAGTTCTGATCTTTAAAACTTTTCCCACTAGAGAACAAAGGTAGCCTTTACCAAATATGCTCAAAAGCTTTAGGTCATAACAGGTTGAATGATGAATTTGCCCTTTGGTCAGAGAACATGGGTGGCATTCTGCCCCTAGAGGTGTGAAAGTGGCACAGTTTTCACAGCCCCACCCCCTCGCCCCCCAAAGAGCAACCTGAATTCCTCAGTCTGAGGAGGTGCCCACAGAGTGCAGAAACATCCCCCAATGGGCATCTTTGACTGCACTCATGAATGGATTCTCAGTTCACTGATAGATTCAAAGTTTTCCCTGTAAATAACACATTCCTGAGACATGCTATATCAACACTGAGTGGGGCTCACTGGCAACTCCTAATATTCCCATTTTGGTACTCTTGCCACAGCAATAGCCTTCTCTTTGTAGGACATGATTCACACAGTAGTATAAAATCATACATCATGCCTTCTAGAAGCAGTGAGTTTCAAAGAAACCAGAATGCTCAAGTCCAGCAATCAAGGGCTTAAAATAAATCTTTATTTTAAAATAGTTACAGTCAAGTTCAGGGCCCTTGTGATAAAAGAATCTGTGATACTTTCTCAAGCCCACCACCAGGGAAATGTCCAAAAGAAACAATGTAACCGTAAGACAAGCAGAAAAGGGAATTCTACTAATTTCCTTGTCATTTACCTGGAAGCAAAATTCTCCCTTCGTTTTACTGTATTTCTAAGACTATATGCTAATTCCAGTTTCTTTTCCCCTGATTTATATAGAAAAATCCCTTAAGAAACTCCATAGGAAAAGTTCATCATTTAACTTTAAAAGTTCTCCATAAATGATTTTACTGGAATTTTCACACAACAAACTAGAGAACCATTTCATAACCATATTCTATATGGATGAGAGACATTAAGATTCAAGATTAAACACGGCCTTAGTAAAACTGACTTCATTCCAGATAGAATAAACCCTTAACAACTCACTCCGAAGCATTCCTTTCATCTTTCATTGAAGAACTTTTAAAAATGAAAGGAAAGAAACGGAAGGAAATAGCCTCCTTATATTTAAAACTATGACTTGATAGAACAAGTGGAAAACAGATGACCTGGGTGATATAAATGTGTATAAAAATAGGTATTGAAACTTCAAACCAGTATGTTTAAACCTGTATTGATATTAGGCTATTTGACATGTAAGGTTTAAAGAACCTGGGAATTCCCCAGGAAATGTATTTCTGCTGCGGTCCCCTAGAGAGAGAGATCTCTTCAATACCAGTTTTTCTTTTTTCCCTAGGACCAGGAATGTTCCTTTCCCCTGGAAACATATTGTTGGAAACCAATACACACACACACACACACACACACACACACACACACGTGTGTGTGTATACATATATATACACATATACATATATACACACACATATACACATGTGTATATATATGCATATGTATATAGGATCTTTTAATGTTTCTTTGATTTGCAATCTCAGACAATCCTTACTTTGTAATGCAAATTAATTCCCAAAACTGAGATGCAAGTAATTCTAGATATGCCTACTTCTAACCTTAGATATTCTTTATTTGGTCACTATTTTAAAAAAAAAAAATCTAGACATTGAAATATAAGTGGTTTTTTGGTTTTTATCATGGGTTAAATATACTTAGTAAAGGCACAGAAATTCCTATAGGCTGCAAGAATACCCATTCCTAAGATGCTTTAGAAAACAGTTATCAAATTGTAAATCCCACACAATGTTGTCTTTTTATAAGAGACAAAGGAGTACCAATGGAATGACTGGTTAGGCAGCAATGGCTCTCCTGAAATAATAATAAACTTTAAAATGTTTCTAATCACCCACAATATACCTATTTTGCTACAAACAAACCTACTTTCACCAAATGTCCACCTTTCAAATGCTGGCTTCCATCTACATTCCTGAACAATGGTGCTAAAATACAGGGCAGACTTGGGTAAAACCACTGTACACATCTGGTGTTGTAGGGGAAATCCCACGATTGGATTTTTATTTCAAAGTTCTTTCATTAGCAATGTATACAGCTGTTTTCTGTTGGCTAATAATCAGAACTACAACATACAAGCATGCTGACTCCGGGCATAACTATGCCAAGCTGTTTGTGCTCAGCTGTAAAGAGCTGAATCTGAGTGTCAGGGGAGATGCCCCAGTACTTCATTTTATTTTTTTTTTAAGGTGAATACAGCTGTTTGCCTCTCAGGAATGCCAAAAGAATGCAACTCCTCCCTCTACTCCTCCCCCAACCCCATTTCCACCAGTATTATGTTCCCTGTTCGTGTTAACATAGTTTTTTTTTTTTAAAGCTATCCCATTATTTAATAAAGAAATAATGCTGAACATAAACATTTCCAGGAATAATATGTGCCACATCTACAAGGAAGAAAGGAAAAAAGAAAACAGAAATCAAACATTTTCTTACTAAATAATAAGTTATCAATGTTAGAGATGAATATGTGCTTTTGAGCCATGTGTTTTTAAAGTCCACTGAGTCTATCTTAACATGATTCTATGAAATGTTCATGCATTTGCCTGCTGGGTCACTCTGCTTTCTAATCAAAGGAACAACTTCATCTTAAAATAATGGACACAGGAACTTCAGCTTTCCATTTCTGTTGACTTCCCTTGCCTTCTCAGATCGGCTTACCACTTTTGTAGGGCCACACAGACCCCCACACAGAAGGCTTTTGTGTATAGGACTCAGCCTCCAATCTTCATACAGTCATTGGCAAAGGCCTCCAAGGAGTCCCTTTCTTTTTAACTAAAGGTCTTATCTCGTAGTAAACAGAGAAGACTTTTAACATTAGAGCAATACTATGGCAGTAATGTCATAGCAGAGGGGTGGGGGGTGAAGGGGGAGAGGTAGGGAGGGGCAGAGGAGGGGAGAGAGAAACTCTATGTAGTCCTGTTTCTGTAGAGCATCCCCAACAGACTCCATCCATTGGCTTGTCTCCTTTACATTCTCTACCAAGTCTACCTGGCTCCTGGAGCAAGTAAGGGGGGATCTGTCCTCTCTCCCCCTCAACCCAGAGAGTCCAACTGGAATGGAGCCAGTGAAGCAACCACAGGCAGGTAAGAAAATGACTCATCTGTAAATAATGAAGCTCACTTCCCCAACCATAACTACTATCACCGTAAAGGTGAAATTTCAGTAAATGCCCTGATTCGCCAAAGTTCTCCACTCTGGTGCACCATGTTTTTGCATTAGACAGAGATGGAGGGGAGAGTGGGAGACAAACAGATGATTTGTCTACAATTTTGATTAGTCTAACTCAAAGTAAGAAGGGCCGAGAAGGTAATGCCAATGGCTTGGAAGAAAAACACTTCAGAGATCTCTACAGAATTAGGAAATAATTTTCCCCTCTGGGCTTAGATTTCTATTTTTAATAAAAGTCAGGAGGAAGAAGGGAGAGAACAACTTTGCTAGTATTTTAACTATGTCTATTAAATAGGCAAAGATAATAAAATGTAATCAAAAAGGACTTGAATGTTAGGAATTCTACTTAAAAGTAAGTTAAACAGCAAATCTCGAGATGAAGTCGGTTCTGTATAGATGTGCAGGAACAGGACAGAATCTGACCACGGTGGCTGCAATGATGTGCTAAAGTCAGAGTGCCTTTTACGCTCCCTTAGTTTTTAAATATCCTGTTTTTAAGTTTAATTAAGCGATGGATTTCCCTCTTTGTGGTAAGCAAAAAATGTGACCTTACAAGATGAAAATTTTTATGAAGTGCTATTTAAATGAAAATAGTTAACAGTGAATTTTCAGAACTGGGGACAAGGTAATTTGTTCCAGTATAAGTTAGATGGATCAGAGCAAACCTATTCGGTGCACACAGTGCTTTCACCATTCAGGGTTCAGGGACCAGCGTCCCACATGAGAAAAGCTAACTCAGCATTTCTTTCCAAAAGTGGGTATCATAAAGCCAATACCTATAAAAGGATCTTTTTAGCTTCATGACCCTATCCATGAAATGGTGTTTAAGTTATTTGATATTGGCTAAGTAGCCAGGAAATTTATGACTCATCTCCACTGTTGTTCAATGTTGTTCTCCAACAAAATCACCCAATCCCTACAGTAAACAAAGCTGGCCTACTTTGAAAACTTCACTTTAACAAACATTTAACCCTGCATCTATTTTAATACTCCATAACCATTACAAAGTAGCACACACAAACACCAGACCTAGTTCCCCACCCCAAATGTACAAGCTAGGTGTACAAGCTAGGTGTATGTTCTACAGGCAGCCCTCACTCTCAGTAACTGTACAGCATCCCAGAGTCCTGCTCAGGCAGCCTGTCCGGTCATTCTTCTAAAGGGCTGTCATGTGGCTCAGGCAGTATCTACACAGCTTTCAGTGTTCTACAAGTGTTCAAGTTACCCTTGGAAAATGACTGTAAGTGCTGACATAGGCTTCCTGGTGAAGAACTTCAAACATCAGTGATGTATTCTGGGGTATCACTTACTAAATGTAACTGTCCAGTGTAAACAAAACTTGGACATCAGGTAGAAGGGGAAAAAACCTGAAAAATCTTAGTTGTTCAACTACAGGCCCATGTATAAACATCTACAAGTAGGCCCAATTTATAAAATGCTGGATTATTACTATTACACACACACACACACACTGACCACCACTACCATCACTTCACGATGAAATGAGTAAAGGAACCCAGTATTTATCTCTAAAGCAAACCTGACTGCCTGAGCTCTAAAAATTTATGAGATTATTCTAGAACTGCTTATAGGCAAGAATATTTACACACAAGTGAAATGATTATTACGAAAAGCTTTCGGCTAAGAAGAAGATATTGGGCAATCCTGGTTTATGAAATTATTTAAAAGAAAACCTTTTTAAAAATAACCCATAAAAAAGACAGCGGTTGAGCGCTGGGTTGCGAAGCTGCCCGCAGCCTCTGCAGCGCCGGTTCAATCCCCGGCGCGCAGACCTCTCCTGCCGCCCGCTGCTCCCCTCAGCAGTGTCCTTCGGTCCTTCTGCCTGCTCTGCTCCCCGCTCTGGCTCTGGTGAATTCTCTCACCCTCCCGTGCTTCTGACTGTACCCAGTGCTTGTATAAATAAATAAATCTTTAAAAAAAAAAAAAGACTATATTATAAACATGTACAGTTGCCACAGTCAACCATGATTTGCTCCTGAGAGACCAGTACACATTATCTGAGTTAGTTCCACGCTTGCTTCTATCTAAGGTGCACCTCTATACTTCAACTTTCTTCTTCACCATTCTGTGCCTATCTCCCAGCTAGTTTTCCCTCACCGTGACTACTATTATAGAAACTAAACAAATAAATAACAAAGGGGATGGCAGTATCAATCTCCTTGTTTCTAGGCATCCCATTGAGTGTATGGTAGAAAATACACAACAATTAATTGGCTCTAGAGGGAAAAGCGGGGAGAGGGAGGTTAGGGAATTATATCCTGGATTATGTTTGCCAATCTGCTTTGTAAAAATATTCCTACTTGCAATTATCAACTCACCATCAAGACCTCATCGATGTACATGGGTCGGGAACACACACCAGCAGCACACTGCTATGCCACGCTGCCACCGCATAGACACAACATGTGTAAAAAAATCCCAAGAGCACAGATAACAGCAACTTGTAAAATAACCACCTAGTGAGGAGTTTTAAGTAATATCTTTGTTACTAAATATAATTTAAATTGAAAGCCTATATACTTAAATGCTTAATAACAGCTGTGTTTGACAACCAGCTCAAAGTATCTGACAGTTTGACAATTGGTTCTTAGGAGATGGTGCAGCCATCTCCAGCAATCTATCATAATGGGCAAAGATGCAACAGAACAGTAGGAAAATAACTTCTTCTCTGGTTGCCACATCAAAATAGCAGAAAGTGAAGAGTAAAAGAAGAGCTAAGAGAGCTAATTTGATAAAGTCCTATGTAAGATTAGTAGCACAACAGGTAAGGCAGATTGCTAGGCTCCCAGGAATAAATCATGATAGGATACAGTAATATACATAATTGTGGCCAATTATCAGTTTTACTTTATTCTAGTTATTTCACTGACTGTAACAATTTGAAACTATAACAATTAGAAAAATACATAGCAATTTAAAAAACAATGCTAAGATTAATAAACACACTACAAGCAGCCAATAAATAGTTATAACCATGTCCCGAGTAGAGAAAAGACCTATACTAATGTATCAGAACAGGTATTAGGCCAAAGTCCTGCCCATGTTGGGAAATTTATTTTTTTTAAAGATTTTATTTATGCATACAGAGGTGCGGGGGGTGAGAGGATTCACCAGAGACAGAGTGGGGAGCAAAACAGGCGGATTGACTGAAATACACTGCCAAGGGGAGCAGCGGGTGAGACAGGAGAGTTATGCTGTGCCATGTGGGTTACCTCCCTGGCCAGGGATCAACCTCGTGCTGCAGTGGACGTGGCATAGCTTCATAGTGCTGAGACTTAACCCCTTGTGCCACCAGGAAGGCCTGTTGGAAAATTTAAGGCAAGCATGCCACAGAAATATGACTATATGTGAGAGAGACAGAACTCAAAATAATCTCTTATAAATCTTTCTTTTAAAATACAGCAATTCTCAACTAAGTTTTTATTGTTCAATGTCATTTTGTCCTAAAACTATGGGGGGAAAACCCCCCATAAAATAAAACATGAGAGGACTTGTTTTCGCTGTGAGTCGTTTCATTTACAACTGCAATTTCCAAAAACTTATAGACAAAATTAAGTGAGGGCTAAAGTCTGTGGAATGAGTGAAAACTACATGCAAATCTCAGTTGGTCCCATTAACTAGTCCTAAGATCTCAGGTAAAAGTAAAGCCAATCATATGCCATGTGGCAATTACCTGCCAGACACTATGCTACCTAGTGGAAACACAATGGTGAACAAGACACAAAATTGCAGCCCTCAGGAGACTAGTTCTAGAGTGCAAACAGTGTTACGTTTGAGAACACTGGTTTCCTGAGGTATAGAATGGGCTAATCACAATTTCAAACTTGCAGGGCTGTTAAGATAATTCAATGAGATCATGAAAATGGCACAAAGAACACTCTCCTTTCCTTCAATATCTAAATGTGCTTCTTTTATAGAAAAGTAAATGACAACAATATTTTCTATCTTATTTAATTATCTTCTCTGGAAAGAAACTGAAGAGGATCTCCAAAATTTAGAGAAAAATGAACAATTAAGACCTACAGATCACAATTTCAGAAAGTCTGAACAAGCGGAGCATGGTAAGAACAGATACATTCTTCAAGCAATCAGCTCAGATTTTGATAGTAAGGATCATTTCAGTAATGAGATCAAACAATTCAACATCCCCTTTTGTTCTCAAACAACCAAATTAGGATCACTCACTCGTCATTCATTTACTTTGTGAAGTCATTCAACAAAATTTACAGGGTGTATTTTGTGGCGATATTGATTGAGAACTAGAAATAAAGCAGTGATTAAAAACAGTTCAATATATATTGGTAAAAGTCAAGAAGTCACAACTCAGATTATAATCCTCCTAATTCAGAACGAAATAGATAGCTTTGGGATGTGGAAGTTTTTTTCCTCAGTCAAACAGATACATGATCATGATTAATAAATCTAAGATGTAAAATCTGAAATAGATGTCACGTTATAGTCTGTAATGTACATATTTTATTCCCTTGATCCTGTACAATTTAACCTATTAGGTTTCTGCTTCAACAGTCGGAAATGTGTCCAGCATCCCTCGCCTCTGGCAAGATGCTGTATATCTGAAATGGTTTGATGAAATGAATTTTTGTTTCCTAAAATGTGGATGCATTTATTAACATGAATCAGAGCACTTTAGGCCCTTTGTGTGGAGAAGACCAAGACTTCTTCAGATGCACAGTCTCAAACTCCCACAGCCATTTAGCAAACAAAAATACCCTCTCAAAGAATAAAAACAAACAATTCTTAAAAGAACTGAGTAAACCAATCTCTCCTGAAATGAAGTTAGTTTCTATCACAAACATATATATGTTGGAATATCCCACAATTTCTGAACCTAATTTGAATCATGAACATTATCACAAAATTTAAGAACATGAACACTCACATCATAAAGTAAGCAATTTCTGCCACTTTTTCTTTTTTTGTACCTGCCACTTATACACACTGTTCTTAAAGTAGTCATCTTTATAATTTATAAAATGGAATTTTATTTGCAGAGCACAGAATAAAAAGTTATATTTACTTTAGAACTGAACTTTAGTATACTTGAAAAAACTCAGTTCTACTCTGGTACAACATGAAAATTCAACCTAGAGTTATAGCTTTTAGAATACTGTACTTACATTCATGGGCAAATAAATAGTAATTTGTTCTGAAACATATTCAATTATGAAAACAAAAAATATAAATTGATTCAACAGTCCTCTTTAGATTTCTAGTAGTAATGAGAACCTGCTTGCTCTACTTTCCTCTGAAGTCACTACCCCCCTCAAAAAAAAAAAATCATTAAAACACATAACTCACCTTGGGGCAGGCTTTTCTTAGAGTCCTACAGGTGCATGTATTCTTGGGGTATCATGAAAAATATACAATAATCAAGAACAAAGGGAGCAAATAATTATGCTACTAAAATCCATAATAAAATACTTGATAAGACAAAATATTTTCTCTGAAAATAACCTTAAAATCGTCTTTATTCAAGAACTATAAGTAAAAGCAGTAACTCGCTGATCTTTCTTCCCTTAAGGCACCAAATGATCACACATGACACATCAACTGTGGATAATTTTTTAAGTTAAAAAAACACAAACACAGCAAAACCTGAGTGTACTATATTTCCTCCTATAGGAATCATTAAGTATTTGTAAATTTTTAAAAATTTCATACCAAAACACTTCTGCCTTTGGCCCATTCCCTCACATTTTAACTAAGTCCTACTATTTCTCATCAAATTAAGCAAGATAAATTTTTAAGTGTTTGTAATATTAACTTTCCCCCTTTAAGAGCAAGAACTTTGCTCTGACACAAAATAATAATCAAAAAGACCAACATACCACATCTGTCAGCACTTCACTCATATGGACACACTAATGAATGTAACGAATGTATACACACTGACACACACGTACACCTACAAATATATTATTTCCTAACATCATCTTTTGAACTACATATTGTAAATTCCTCTGAAGTATTTGCTACTCAATTCACCAAAAACATGACAATTTATGGAGTTAGAATCGATACTGGCCCAACACAGACTTATTGCATATAGGTATAAGATAGCACAAAAAAAAATAGGCAATTCCATATATTTTTAATTTTAATTACATGAAAATATACATGACAAGAGAAAAATCACTAGATCGTAAAAAATATGACAAGACACATCATCTCAGTGACCGAGTTCTCAGTTGTAATACACTCAAGATGACACCATATCAATTTTTCAATAATACAGATATGCTTTTTTTTAAAGATTTATTTATTTATTTATGCAAGCACTGGGTACAGTCAGAAGCGCGGGAGGGTGAGAGAATTCATCAGAGTCAGAGTAGGGAGCAGAACAGGCAGACTGATGAAATACACTGCTGAGGGGAGCAGCGGGCACAGCAGAAGAGGTCTGTGCGCCATGTGGGACCCTCGCCCAGAGGCTGGGGATCGAACCGGTGCTGCAGAGGCTGTGGACAGTTTCCCAACCCGGTGCTCAACCGCTGCGCCACCGGGGAGGCCCTACAGATATGCTTTTTAAGATGTCCATTTTTCTTCCAGGAAATAAGATAATACAACTACACATGAACTGGGTGAAATTTTAAAAGTAATGAAATACTTAGAGGGATGCAAATTAAAGCCACGATGACAGCATTATAGAACTATCCACCAAACTAGCAAAATTTCCAAACTCCAAAAGTACAATTTAGTTGCTTTCGTTGTGGGAGCAAGTACTACAGATTCTGAAAAAGAGTTTGGCATTATCTAGTAAACCTATAATTCTAAACTTCAGTAAATATTCTGGAGAAACTCTTACAGACCTGGAGACACAGACAAAAATGTTCATAACAATAACTAAAAACCAGGCCAAATGTTCATTAAGAGAAATAAAGAAGAAACTGGAATACTACCTAACCAAAAAAAAAAAAAAAAAAAACAGATACATATAGTAACTTTGAAATTCATGAACCAATTTTGGTTAGCAAAAGAAGTTACTCAAAATTACACATAGTAGCATATCATTTATATAACATTCAAAATCAGGCAAAATAAATCACATTTCGGGGGGCATGGGTGCATATGCACATGTGTGCACACACACACACTAAAATTACAATGAAAAATGATTCCAAATGGTCAGTGGTCTTTTTTTGGGCAGTGGGGGTTATTGTGTAGGTCTAAGTGGGTTATAAGGAAAGGTACAAAGAGGGTTTATTTATTTATGATCATTCATGTTTACAATATTTACATGACTTCTTATTCATCATTATTAACTATTACTTCAAACTGTAAATTTCTATCTGTAATCTGGGTGTTTGTTTTATTACCGTTCTTTAACTTTATACACACACATGTAGATTATTCATCTGTGTGTCTGATACATCACACGATTAAATAAATCAGATCTAAGCCTCTAAAATGAATTATTGTCTTGTGATACCATTATAGTTTGATCAATGCTTTGATTTGGGGTCAAGGTCAAAGATACGTATGAATGTTGGTTTTACCACAGAGCTTCATTAGTGCTCACAGTCCTATCAACATTTTCCTTCTTTCTTAATCTTCATTTCTTTAGTATATACATACTGATCACCTGAAAGAACAAATGCTACCAAAGCAAAAGAAAAAACAAAAAACATAAAATGTATTACAGACCAAAAAAGATAAAATAATAAATGTTGGTGAGGCTGTGGCGAAACTGGGTAAACTCTACACTGCCAGTGGGAAAGTAAAATGGTGCAGTCACTTTGGAAAATATTCTGGAAATTCCTCAAAAATTAAGTATAGTTACCATACGACCCAGCAATTCCACTCCCAAGTATATACACAAGAGGAATTAAAACATATGTCCGCACAAAAACTTGTACAAAATTCTCCAATCAATAGCCAAAAGGAAAAATTTGGAGTGTCTATCAGTTGATGAATGGATTTATAAAGTATGGTATATTTACATGATGGAATGTTGTATGACAATAAAAAGTTAAAGACACATTACTACAAAATGGATGAATCTTAGAAACTTCAAGCTAAGTAAAAAAAGCCAATCACAAACACTCATATATTGTATTATTCCATTTGTATGAAATATAGAGAATAAGCAACTATGTAGAAATAGAAAGCAGATTATGGCTGCAGAAATGGGGGGGTGAGGGGTGACTGCTAAGGGATATAGGGTTTTTTCAGGTGATGAAAAATTTCCAAAATTGACTGTGGTGATAGCCGACAGCTGTGAATATCCTGAACCACTAAACTGCACACTTTCAAAAAGTAAATTGTAAGGTATGTGAATTATACCTCTATGAAACTATTCTAGAAAATTTTATTACAGGTGATCCTTGCCACAAGTAGCACACAACAGTCCTCAGAAATTATCAGGCTTCAATAAATACATGTAAGTGTGAAATGAATGTCTACATTTAGTTTCAAGTTTGGGAGAAAACTGACTAGTCATAAACCAAAAAATTGTACAAAATGGCTTTGTTTCCAATTCTTGGAACAGTAATCAATAGGTTTTGATTTTATCCATCAGAAGTTGACCCAGATTCTATGTTTGCCTGCAGAATACTCTAAATCTTCTATGCATGCAAAGCTTGCTTCTATGAGTGACCCATAACCTTCTTTCTGAAGTGATTTTCCAGGACTCTCCACGAGAGGAAAATCTGAAACTCACTAAATTTGTTAGCCAGAAAGCTTCCTTGTGCTTTCTTGACTTCATATGTAAAGATTTCTTTTCCAAACCACACTGGAAAATAACAGGATTGGAAAAGCCATCAGTTAGTTCACATTCCAATGCACCAATATCCAAGAGCTTGCCCAAATGTAGACGTGAAAGTAAAATGCTTCCAATAGTGTCCATCCTATTTCTAATGAGTACTCTATGTAACAGTAAAAAAATGAACATAACTTTAAAAATTATAGAAATATTGTACAAAGAAGAATCACTGACTTTATGAGACATAGTAAGAGTTTTCTAAAAGATAAAGTCAAAATCACTGCAGGCTCCCCCTCATTTTGGTGACCTTATTTTCTTTGTATCATTTTCTCCATTTTCAAAAAATTTATGTGAATATATAGTAGACATCTGTATAAGTGGCCAACAAATCCTTTTAACAATGAATTAGGGGTAAAAATCAAAATCCAAAGGTGAAAGTAGGGATTCCTTCCTATTATATTTTAGCCGATATAAATGTTCAGTAATAATTTACTATTCTGTGACTTCTTTATTCCAGAAACCTAATTTTAAAAAATGGGCAAGATTACAAAAGTTTAATTCTTTTCCTTAAAGACAATGATCATACTTTAAAAGTATATGGTTACATAGATTTTTCTATGAATATCGCTCTATTAGAATATGTTCTGTTAGCCATTTAAACTGACATTTCTGACTTAATTGCTCTTTTCATTTTCTCTACACCATGGCAAGTCTGAATGGTGACTGAAATAATTAGGAAGGCAGTTTTCAATGTCTTTTCAATGTAGCAGCACTTCCATAAGATTTACTGTGATTTCTCAGAATTGGAAGTCTAAGTCTTAGAGGATGGTAAGAAACCACAACACTAAGGACCACACCAAGTATCAGGCTGGTGATATAAAGAATAAAGTGACAGAGGGGCCTCCCTGGTGGTGCAAGGGCTTAAAACGCAACCTATGAAGCTATCTGCCCACAGCCTCTGTAGCGCCGGTTCAATGCCCGGCCACCAGCAAGGATCCCATATGGCACACAGACCTCTCCTGCCTCGCCCGCTGCTCCCCTCAGCAGTGTATTTCGTCAGTCTGCCTGTTCTGTTCCCTGCTCTGGCTCCGGTGGATTCTCTCACCCTCCCGCACTTCTGACTGTACTCAGTGCTTGTATAAATAAGCAAATATTAAATTAAAAAAAGAGCAAAGCAATAGAAAAGAAACTAGAGGAAATGCAGCCAAGCTTTGGGGGTGACAAAAGGACTCCCCAACAAGCAAGAAGCCAAATCCATAACATGCAAGACTAGGGAGCCCAGCCAAACTTCAATCTAAATTCAGAAACAGAGAGTTCCAGTCAAACAGGAGAAATGGATAGGGCCATAATTTTGTATAGTGTGTAATATTATTTAGTAATAATGCCCATGGCTGCCCTTACCTTCAAGAACATGCCAGATGAAAAAGGGCATCTTACAATGAGGTAGAAGGCTGACAGACTCTCCATTAACTAGACAGGCTCTAGTAAAGACTGTCCTTCCTCACTCACTCCTCTCCCTCCCCCTCACATACACACTTATACACACCCTGCCATAGATCCGAGACACGAGAGTCCAGGGCAGATATGCAAGTTGGACCCCAAAAGTTAATGTGCTACATCAGGGAGCATGGGTCCAAGAAGGCACTTGCCTCCAGAGCAAGTGGACCATCATGTTGTCCTCTAAGCTTTTAGAGCTCAGGCTTAGAGCCATAGCTGAGAGTCCATGAAACTGTATTTCTGGAAAGTCCGGAGACTAGGTTCCCAAACCAAAAGTCAAATCACGACTCCAGATAGGGGGAATGGCTCTAAGAAACAGCAGGGACTGATGAACTTTCCCCAGCTTTCAGTAAGTGCCAGTTAACTACTACATGAGAATTTTTTTTTTTTTAAAGATTTATGTATGCATACAAGAGCTGGGGCATAGGCCAGAGATGCAGGGGTTGAGGGTTCACCAGAGCAAAATGGGGAACAGAACAGGCAGACTCACTGAAATACACTGCTGAGGGGAGCAGCGGACAAGACAGAGAGGTCTGTCTCACCATGTGTGCTGCTCCCTCGTGCTGCAGAGGCTGCGGATAACTTCATAGTGCGGTGCTTAACCCCTTGTGCCACCAGGGAGGCCCCAATATGAGAAATGTTTTAACAGATATACGTGCAGGGAACAGCACTAGTAGTCTACTCACCTCTTTTCTGTATCACATCATAACAAGAATGTTTTGGTTGGCCCAAATGATCTGCTTCTCTGTGTAACAGCTGATAAAGGAATGTATTTTTATAGTTCATAGTGCACCAGCATCCACCATGGATGAAGATGTTCTCTCCACAGGGAGAGGCTATGAACCATTCTGCAGATGTATCAGTCCATTACAAAAGGGACCTGTAAAATCTGACCTCTACCTCCTCCTCAAGTCTAAACTGTTGTAATACCTGTGCTATATGAGGATAACAAAACATATAGAAGATTTCAGTGCAGGTAAACAGCCTTATAATATGTAAACAAGTGGCAAATTTTTAAAAAATGGATTTAGACCCTGAATTTTTCTTTTTAATTTTCTGCCCATTTCGCTCCTCTTTGTGATTATCAACAGCTATTATTTCAGTTCAACTAGATCCAAAGATCTAGACTTTCTGCTCACTCTAGACTTAGAAGTCTCTAGGGTCCTCAGTGACAGCAAGCAGTTTAGAACTTCAGACTTACAATTATTATTTTAACCTGTCACTTTTTTGTACACTTCCTTTTGGGGTTTTCCTACCAATTTTCTCAGAATAAGTCAGAGGCTGAACTAAAGCTCCTAAACGAAAACTCATATTTACAAGTACAGATTTAAGGAGAACAGACAATCTCTCTTGGGCTCTTTATAGTCCCTAAATACCTATGGTAAAGTCCACTTCAAAAAATACCACGGAGCAATGTTAATAGCTACATATACATAGCTACAGTAATAAAGCTTCAGTAATATACTGTACATAGCTACAGTAATAAAGACAATGTGATATTGAAGGAGGAACAGATACACAGATCAAAAGAGCAGAAACAGAGGACCCAGAAATAAACACACATAAATTTCCCCAAATAATTTTTAACAAAGGTCCAAAAGCAATGCAATGGAGACAGCTTTTTCAAGAAATGGTGCTGGAGCAACTGGATGTTGATAAGCAAAAAAGGAGACCAGGACACAACCTTATCGCTTGTGAGGGGCAGGATCATGCTTACACTGCAGATAGGAGTGCAAATTGGTATAATCACTTGGAAAAGTGTGACTGTTTCTTATAAAATGAAATACACAATTATGATATGATATAGCACTCTTGACCATTTATCTCAGAGAAATAAAAGGCATGTTCATACAATAAATTATACACATATGTTTATAGCACTTGTCCTTCAACAAGTAAACTGTTGAACTGTGATTTCATCCCTGTCTTAGAATACTGCTCAGCAATAAAAAGAAACAAAATACAGGTACACACAACATGGATGGACCTCAAATCATGCTCAAAAGAAAAACAATAGCCAATCTCAAAAAAATATATACTGTAAAATTCCACTTGCATGATATCTTTAAACAACAAAATCCAAAATGGAAAACAGTTTAGTGGTGGTTACCTGTATTTTCTTTCTGTAGTTATTACCAAAATCAAGAAATGTTGGATATTGTTCTGTCACCAAAGGCTTCCGTACATTAGCGCATGATAGCCAAACCTTTTGGTGACGGAACAGTATACAACATTTCTTGATTTTTGGTAATAACTACATAAATCTGTACACACACACACACACACACACAGAATGAGCGCATGTAAAACTGGTGATATCTGAATACACTCTGTGGGCTCAAACCATATTAATTCCTAGTTTGGATATTATACTAAAGTTATACAAGATGCTACCATGAAGCACATTGGGTTAAACTTTTTCAGCTTCCTGTAAATTTATAATTATTTCAAAATGAAAAGTTGTGAGGTTTTGCTGTTGTTGTTTTTAAATAACAGGAGCTTTAAAATTGCATTGAGTTCAAATTCTGGTTCTATTGCTTACTACTTTGGATAAGTAGTTTGATCATTTTGAACTGTTGTTTCTTCATGTTTTAATAAGAATAACAATAGTAGCAGGCAGCTTTAATGAGAATTAAAAGCAGAAAAAATAATAAAAGCAGGTTTTTATCTGATATAAATTGAACCAGATGACAAAGTATTTTTCAAGAATGGTGCCATATATGTTATTACAAGTATGATTGAGTTATACACTGTATCTACAACTTTTTACAATTCATTTGTAAAAGTGACTTATGTTATTTGTAGATAAAATTAGGTTTACATTTAAGAGCATTATTATTAGCACATTTGTCATGCTGTTTATGTTCATTAGAGATGTTGATTGGAATACTAAGGACAAATAAACTTTCTAGAGTCCTTATCTAAGGAAATACACCTCAAAAGGTTAAGCAAACATTCTATAAGGGATAATGATTTGACCTGAAATTTGATATGGTTCATTTCTACAAGATTGAACAGATTAATTAACTGCTTTTAACATGTAAATTCCGGTTGCCCTGGAGAATGAGCACTGAAGAAAAGAAATTCAAAAATCAGCAAAGGCCACTTTCATTTCAGATCTATTCTTCCACAGTAAGGCTTTGCAGGTTCCCTCAGCAAACAATACAAAGAAGTTTAAGATCTCAGCTGATACCCTTGGGCCTACCCATTCCCTCTTGCAATATAACGGAAATTCCTGTGTCAGTCCCTTGCTGGCACCCCTATGAAGGCTCCACTGCTAGAAGCCTCCTGGCAACAGTTCTGCACTCAACCCTGAAGGACTCAACCCTGAACACTTCCTTTTGCCTTCCTCCAACACCAGGATGAACCGCCACTTGGCAGTTGCCACCAGAGTGGGTGGCTAACCATGGGAACAATAGAAACTCTGAGCCAAACTTGGGTAGATTATATTTGGGGAGACAAGACAAGACACCAAACACATGATGGTTTAAAGTTCTTTATTCAAAACAATTGTATTAGTTCATACAATTGATGACAACAACACATATGAAATTAATAAAAACTTTTTTTTTCATGAAGAAAAGAGACTTGGTAATGTAGCTTTGCAAAGACTCTGAAGTTTCATTTAAACAAAGAGTGTCCTGAGAATTTGTAATGCAGAAATTATCTCATTACCATCATACAAAAGGAATGATCATTCCCACTACCCAGGCTTCCTACTCACAGTTGCAGCTGTAGTTGAAGGAAAGATCTACTAAGACCATTTAGAAGAACAAGCGATGGATATTTTCTTTTTCCCAGTATGAGCTGAGGGGGGTGGGGAGCATATAATTACATAGATAGCAACTTGGCACTAAAACAGGATTAACAGATAATGCTGTTTCTCCCCTTCCGGTTGTTCACAAAGTGTAAACCCAGTCTACAAGAGCAACAAAACATCACAAATGATTTGGATAACTTTCTAATTCCATCCATGCATGGCCCATGAAAATCAAAGCCTCTTTAGAGAAAATCAGAGGCCTTTACTGAAAAGGTAAGTAGAGCTATTTATTATACTTTTAATATACAATTCACTCCATTCCATTCCTTTTTTGCTTGCTTTTCTGGAGAAGTTTGTTTGTTATTGGCAGAAGTTTCTGTTTTCTGAGCTTAAGGATGGTAATTTGTCGAGTAACAGAAGAAAGTGGCTTGCAGTGATGGGGAAACACTAGAAAATATGGCCAATGTAAATGATTTCCAAACTCTGTTTGCAAAGTCCAAGTCCTCCTACCTACTACTTGAGGTTATGTAGAAAAGTGAATGAGATCCGTATGCTAGATTTGAATGGGCCTCAGTTTTGTTCCATAATCTAGGGTAAACAAGCCACCAAACAAATTCAAGTGAATTATATAAATAAATGACACACCAGCATCTAAGAGTCATATCATAAGTCAAAATCCACCCAACGATTATGCAGGGTCACTGCAAAAATAAGGAGAAGCGAACCGTTGTCACCATCTCCAAAGAGTTCTCAAAGGGAGGGAACTCACTACTGCATAAAAAGCCAAGTGGCCTGCATCTGAGAACACTCTTCCACTATGTGGCCCATGGGCGCCATGTTCTCCTTATTGCTTCAACTGGGTATTTGAGGATCATCTGTACTGAAGTTTTCTTGGTCATTTTCCATAGGTAATTTCTGTAATTTCAACTGTATTTAAAAACTTGACTGTGCTTATAAAGTGCTGATGGCTCTTCCTTTTAGATGTGTCCGTGCATCTTCAACCTTACTGCTACTCCCACTCACCTCACACCTAGAGTCATGAAAACTCCTGGGCAGCGTTCCATGACTTTGTCCTCGCTAGCCTATAAACACAGTACACAGCAAGAATATCACTTGTTCTCAAGCTGTGCTGGAGGCAGGAGATGGGGAGGAGGCCAGTACAACAGCACATGAGAGATTATGAAGGAGAAGATGGAAGAACTTTTATTTATGGCACCTTAAAAGGCAGTGCAATTTTTTACCTGAGAGGCAAAACTTCACCTATAAAATGAGAGAGATAATTAAATCAGTGGTTTTTCAACAAACTTATGGATGGAGGCAAGGTTGTCAAGGGAAAGTTTCAGGGTCACGACCAGAAGAGAGATGAGCAGATGTTCCTCAGGGTCTCCACCTTCAGTCAACTCTGACTTCCATGTGAGATTAACTAAAGAAAAAGACCCACAATAACATCAAAAAATACAGGAAGCCACTGACAGTCTCTATCAGAACTGAAGAGCCATCTAACTCTAAAATTCTATGATAGCTTGGCTTTTTTTGGCCCTATTAGGAAAAGGCAACAGGGGGTTACTTGGACCTTTTCCCCAAAAAAAAGCAAAATTCAAAATGCCAAGTGTAGTGGTTGCAACACAGACCAATTCTGAGGATCAAGTGGGATGCTGACACCACTTATGGGAAAACCATCAACGGGATTTGCTCCTAAACTGTGCCTCAGAGTACCTTTCTCCAGCACCTACTAAGCTGAGAGTTTTTTCCAACAAGACACAAACTATAGTTTTTTTTGAATGTCTGTCTGCAGGACATGACTGGGAGCTCACACTCCCACCATGCTCTGCAAGAGTACAACCCACTGAGGGCCCTGTCTGGCCTTCTACAGCATCGTCTCAGATGTTGTGGCCGACTCAGTCCCACCCCAGAAGTGAACTCCCGCTGATAAGAAACCCTTCCTATGGCCAAACAAATCACTGTTTGATTCTTGTAGCACTCTTCACCCCTGTTTTTCTTCTTCCTCCTCCTCCCTTCCTATAAAAAAGGTGTCTTTTAAGTATATCTAGAAGGAAACCTGAACAGCTAGGCGCTTCCCCCTCTTAATTGGTTCCTTATCCCGCTGGTGATTCATGCCCTCAGCCGCTCCTTCCTCAGCGCACTGAGGCGGCTCTGTTCTGCTCAGTTGTGAGAGGCCACGTCAGCAGGAAACGGAGCTGGCTGCCAGGTCACATTCAAGACTGTCTGGAGTAAGTCAGCATGCAGCAACCTCAGGACAGAGGCTGCTCTATGGTTTCTCACAAGTGAAGGGAAAGCTCAGCCTAGAAAAAAAGGCTGCCTCTGAGTGCCTCAGCGACTCAGTTTAGGGGAGACTCCAAACACTACAGGTTAGTTTCCCTGCTTCTAAATGTTCCCCAAATATTTCCAGTTATAGAATTTTAGTTTCCCTTCTTTTCTTAGAGGGCTTACTGTACTGCATCCAAATTCGTATTTGGAAAAGGCCACCACAAGCCAAATCAAACTCCATCGTGGCTTCCTGGCTCCTGGGCCCGACAGAGGAAAGTCTGCACACCCAACCATCTCAGCGGCCCCAATGTGCATTGAGTCAGGATGGAAAACCTGACCTGAGGAGCTGACATGCAAAAGCGGCCACTACAGGTCTTGTTTCTTCTAAACACACTGTAAAAACAGTAAATAAATAAGTCATGCCAGATGTCACTGTGATAAACTTACAGGATGGCTTCATCACAAGAAGCAAACAAGTCACCCAGCACAAAAAGATACAGAGTAAATGACAGCACCATGTTTTACGGAGCTCGCTCAGTAAGTTCCAAAATGAATCCTATTCACATAAACCAACATGACTAAGGTCAAGAGGCTAAAACAGCGGGGTTCCTATGCATCAGGGACCCCTAAGAGTTTATTTGCAGCAAACTTACAACAGGGATTCTGTAAAAAGAAGAAATCTGATTTTTCACAGAAACCTCCCTCATAAATGGAGGGCTTTCTGCACTCTTAAGAGGAAGGTCTTCCTGAGGGGTTATTAGCCCAAAAGACAAATCATTTTCTCCCTAAATACCAGGTTTTCCTTATTTTGGTTTGCTCAAGAAAAGATACCATGGAAGAGTATCAGAAGAAGAAACTGGAGAAAAAGGAGGTGAGGACCGTGAGGAAGAAGAAGTAAGGACAGAGAATGGTGTGTGAATGAGAGAAGAGACAAAAGATAGGATAGAAAAGAGACAAAAAGTAATGCAACATAAACACTGTAGACAAACACAGGCGGTCTGAGCTGGAAAGCACTGAGCTACTACAGAGAGATGTACAGCAAGCACATGCCAAGCACACACAAACCCATATGCAAAAAGGACAAGGCAAAAAAAAAAAAAAAAAAAAAAGGACAAGGCCATTTCCAAGGGGCAATCCACACGAGAGAGGCATGAGGAGCAGAAGGGAAGAAGCCACACAGCCAGGAGACCACAGGTGGCTGTAGCACTTTCTCATGGAGAGGGCAGGAGGGAACTAGAGGTCAAAACCAAATCAAATGTCATGGGTACTTAGAGATTGAGTGATGTAAAAGGCACTTCTTTCTACTTTCAACCATTTGTAAAAGTGAACATCAACAGGACATCTGAACTGAGTGGCCACTTCAGGACCGAATATCCTTACATGCATCTTACCAGGCCCTCCTTAAAGGGGAGAAACAAAACTAACTGGGCTACCTATTCATTTACCAAGGACCAAACAAATATCTCAAGCTTCATTGCTTATCAACTGAGGTTGCGCTATCAATTGAGATATCAATATCAACTGAGATATCAGTATCAGTGTCAGGTGAGGTTGTATATAAATCTAACATTTTCATGGAAGGAAAATACCATGAAAAACTACAATAAATCTTCAAAAATATCCCAATATTAAAACTGCCATATCTCATATACTGCTTATAAAACAGTGCCAAAGACTGCCAAGGTGGGGGACAGGTCACTGTCTGTGGGTTTGTAGCCATGCACTGACAATTGCAGGACTAGTCAAGCTCAGGGAACAATTCAATTACTTAACAAACAGGAGACTGGGGACACAGTTTCTACAGCCACAAGTGGCTGGCTATCTCACCCCAGATAGTGTCCACAGTGTCCAGTAGTACCAAACAAAGGCTACTCATGAAACCAGAGACTTGCCCCTCAAAGCTTCAGCGCTTGGTCCTTGGCTCAGGGTGCTGGCAGAGGCCAGCAGTGATGGTGGATAACTGTGGTTCCCCTACCACACAGCCCCAGGGCATGCAGCCCCTGGAGGCCCCCGGAACCAGCTCCATCACTATGGTTTCCTCCAACTGTAGGTAGTAGACAAGCCTGTGAATTTGGGTGCCTGGATCATGGAATGGAAGGATCAGGTATGAGCTATGAGCTGATCGGTAAAATGTACAATCAGTCAGAAGACTGAAATGGGTCCAATCAGACGGGTAGATGGAGGAGCTGAAAGGGGATAATGTCAGGAAGGAAGCCAGCGTGGGGGAAAACACTCTCGCTCCCGCACTCGGCTGACTTGCTTGGACTGGCTTGGCCGCTCACACTCTCTGAAGTACATGCTAGCTCGCTCACAGGACTCTTAGACTTGCTTGAACTGGCTCGGACTCATTGGGCCCTCTTGGACTGGACTCACTCGCTTGGACTGGACACTTGCTCACACGGACTGGATGCTCTCGGACGCATCCAGCAGCTAACCTCCGAAGGAAGAGAAGCTGAAAAGCTTCGCAGAAAACCAAAGAGCTTTGCTGCCAGTCTCTGGCCTGCCTCTGACATCACCTGAAAGGAGAGCCAAGCCTTGGGCCTGGTGTCTCAAAAGAACTGTCTGTTGTTGGTGTGGGCCAACAACTTACAAACTGCTGTGATGCTAGTGACCGGGTGACTGACACTACTAGCCATGCTATCCAGCACTGTTGACAGGTGACTGGCACTCTGTGTCCGAGCCACCTTTTGAGGGCTGCTGATCACCCCCTCCCATTGCTGCTGGTTCCGTTGTTGGCTGGTCCAGGGTCTGGTGCTGTCCATCCCGACCTTCAGACAATGGCTGTGGGTTGCTGCAGCATCATCTTAGCGGCCCCACTTGTGAGCACCTCCAGCTGCGGTGAGCTGGATCCTGATCCACACCTGCTCTTGCAGGTGTGCCATGAGCTCCAGGACCCTTGTCAGAGGGATTATGCCAGCTTGGATAACAGCTTATGTTTAGGATTTTTGGACACTGCAGACACTATCTGGGGTGAGACAGCTGGCCACTTGTGGGCTTGAGAACTCTACCTTTACCCTGTTTGTTAAATAAACCCCATTGTAAGTATTTAGAGGCAAATAGGCCAAATCCAAAGGTAATAGATGTCTTGGTTAAGACTGTAGGCCAAAAATGAAGAATGTTAAAAAAACTAAATATTTTTCTACCTAAATGTTAGAACGAAGTACATGATAAGACTGCTGAACTGGTTTATATTGTTTTTAATAGGATAATGCTGCAACAGTCAATACAGGAATGAACAACAAAAGAGCCTTGGGTTTTCTAAAACCCAAAGTGTAGATTTCAGCAAAAATTTAGACAAAACAAAACAGACACAAGTGGCAACATTGGCAAACACATACACCCATACAAGCTGTGGATGAATGCATGCATATACACACTTATTTTATTTTAAAAAAATAAGCCTCTGGCATAACGAGGGAACCATTTGGTAAGAAGCTAAAACTAACAAAGATCCTCATTAGATTATGACTTGTATATAAATCCTCCAGGGCATATTTAGAAGGAATAATGTTTAAACAAATTAGTCATATTTCTGCAGCTGGGAAGTAGATAGAATAGTAAGCTACTCCAATTTTTTACACACACACATATACACACACAAAATAATAATGCAAACACAAATTAGGGAAAAACCATTTTAGATTTGTGATTTCTGAAAAACCTAATTAAATCTGGAAGAGAAAGTAAAAACAGTGTATTTCACTGATTCATAGAAGCTTTTTTCTCATTTCAACATCTCAGGAAAAGGAAAGCATCTTATAGTAAATGGCAAGTCAGGTCTAATTGATGGTGTTTTTGGTAAAATAATGGTGTGTCTTAAAATTGATGGCACACTATTTTTGCTAAAACATAGCAATGATCCTCCAAAAATAAGGCAAAAAGCACAACAACTGGTGAGAGAACAGCAGGGTAATCAAACCCAGTTCAAGGATAAGAAGTGGCCACAAGCAGGATGTCAAGACCCTGACAGACACTTCACATGAGAAAGCACTGCTTTTTCCATTCAACACCCTAAATGCCAGATGACATAAATATAAAATCCAAATGTTTTGCTGAATGCAATGTAAACTAAATACTTACGACAATTCTATCTTAAAAAATGAAGTAGGTAACAATTACAGCTGAATCTCTGCAGGTGGGAACTCGAGCATTGATTTATAAATCTTACTCCTAAGATTCAAATGTGCAACCAGTGCTGACAAGCAATGATGTAAAACACTTGGCCTATAATAGGTATATTTACATGTATGCATACATTTAAAATGTGGCAATTATTAAAACAAGAAAAATATATGTACAGGGTAAATTCCTTTTTTTTTTTCTTTTGGTTACCAGACAAGATTAACTTATGCCAATAACATTTCAGAGAAATTCATATAAAAAAAGTTTGAAATGATAATTTAACATCTCAGTTTAGCTCTTGAAAGCTGCCCACACTTGAACCTATTTAAGGTTTTTTTTTTTCCCATGAAAATTGTGACTATCTAAATGGCAGAGAATTCTAGAAGAACTAAAGTGAGAGAGGAAAAAAATTAAAAAGGTAAGAATTTTAGAAGTGATGTGAGGTCCAATCCTTTTGTATTTTGGTGAAGAAAGAAGGTCCTGACCAATGGAACCTGATTGATGGAAAGGAAGTTAAACCTGTGTCAGGGGACGCTTGCCCTCTAGTCAGAGTCAGGTTTTGTCATTTAAAGGAGGAAAGAAAAATTAGCAAGATAACCAACTGATTTTTACTGTATGAGTTCATGTCTAATGACTTTTGATGTACCTCTCATAAAACAAAAGCTACACAAAACAGAGGGTCTGTGGAAGATGCAGTTAAGATTTGTATCAGGATGGGAAATAGTCTGGAAATAAACTGAAAAGAAGCCAGAGTAGCAAGGCTATTTCACCCTTCCTGTTGAGCCATTTCCTATGTCTCTTAAATACCAGTACCCAAAGCTACTTTTCAACACTCTGGCTCAAATTCGAAAAAATCTCATTTTCTCAAAAGTCTGTTCTGTGGTTAATTACTTGCCTTCTGACTACTCTGGGTATAGCCAAGAAACAAGTAGAATGCACCTGTTGTCCTTGGGTTCCATCTGAGATGGAGGCTGGCATTCTATTCACCTCTGAGGAATGTTAATTGCTGATATCAGCATGACAGGTGCAATGAGGATAAGAAAACTAATCAATGAACTCAACTCAAAATAGCCATAGAACTCATCTAGAGACCATGAGAAAGCTATTCAAGAACTGTAAATGTAATTACTAATAATTGGTCTGGAATTCAACAATTTGACTCTCAAAACAGATCTTTAAAATAGGGCACAAAGTTCTAAATTTCCATAATGGTGCCCTGTCCACAGGAGGAAAAAAAGAATTAGTCTAATCCTGTTTTCCCAGTTACCACAGAGCCACACACTAACCCACTGATTCTGATGGCTTGTTGCTTCTCTCTTCTGGAGGCAATGCTCCCCCATTCCAGATCATTACTGGTGTGGAGTCACATCTATTTTGAATTCTGAGGTACTTCCTTTCCCCTAGTTTTACGTTTGAAAACCTTCCTGTTTCTTCAGAACTCTTTAAACAATAGAGCCAACTTCACTATCAGTCCATCTACTTTTTATCCTCCCTGTTTGGTTTGTTTTGACATTTGACCAGGCTGACTCTGCGGAAGGGATGTACTCGCTTATTGCTTAAATACAGTTCATGATGGTTATCTGTTTGGAATATTTTTCATATTTGCATAAATTTCCAAACTACGAGATTCCCTGCATAACACTATTCATTACATTATTCTCATTTTGTGGGAACTGAGGAAGAAAAGGAATTTCTGATAAAATGACAACAGAATTAAGAAATGTAAACTGAAAAACTACACAAATCCTTTGAAAATAAATTCCCCGAGTCAAAATTCAGTTTATTAAAACTATAGCAGAGGAAGAGGGAAATATTTCAAACCAAAAAGAAACCCTCTATCTTGAAGTTTACAACTAAAGAATTTAACCCAATTATTTTCTATTTTTCTGATTTTGAATGGATTTGTTTTCCTTTTTGCCCATTTTGTGACCAAACTTAATCCTGAAAGTTTTCTCTTTTGTTCACTTTTTCTTAAAAGTGCCTCTGACCCCATCAGTTCCCTACCTCTTTGTTTCAAAGCATGGTCCCAGAACCAAAATACCCAAGACCCATTGTAGGGTAAATGGAAACTGTCAGAATTTTCTGCCCTCCCGCCATTGGCAGCTAAGAGCCACACCTGTGGACTTACATGCGTGCCTGATGGCGGCACCTGGAGTAGGGTGTGGACAAGCATGAGTGGGTGCACTTGGGCTGAGAGACTGGGTTTATGAGGGCGGCGTCACAGGGACGCCAGCAGTAGCAGGAAGCAGAGAGCACAGTAGAAGAAGCAGAGACAGCGGAGAGGCCACGTGAGAACGCCAGAGAGTCCTGAAAGAGTGAAGATTCGCAGGGGGCTGGGAGGCCTGCCAGCCTCCTGACACCCCCGACCCCCTGCCTGCCGTGTACCTGGTTGCCTCACTACAAATGATGTGAAAAAGCTCAATAAAAGCCTGAAAAAGCCACCGAGGGCTCTAGGACTACCCTTTACCCATCTGCTCAGATCATAGAAAAACTTCTCAGTGCCTTGCTGGCACTAGACCCATCTATTCCAGATCCAGATCAGAAATCCTAGGGATGGTTCCAGCAATTTATGCCTTAATAAACCCTCCAGGTGGCTCTGATCATGCTAAAGGTGTTGGCAACTGTCAGCATCTAACACCTGATGTCATAGCTAGATTCAGGTATGGTGTGGGCATCTGACTCAAGCCCCAGGGTTTCTGGGACCTTTCAAGTAGTAGGCAAGATCTATGAAGGAAACAAAGTGGAAGCAATGATCCCACAAAAATTGTTTCAAAAAATCAAGTGGAAACAAACCAAAAAGCAGCTACTACAAGTAGCAAGTTCTAACATGATTATTTTCTCATCTCACTTTTTCAATCCACCCTGCAAAATCCTATCTGCCATAATCAACTTTGAAGTTAATGTTTACAATAAGTATGCTATTGTTGTATTTACATAAAAATAAAAAGTAAAATATCTACATTTTGCTTAAAAGAGTAAACTCAAATTTCCATTTGATGATCCTTGTTGATTATGGAAGTTTATAACAAAAGCAAAGAACAATTTCAGTTAATAGGTGCAATAAAGATAGCCCCACATAGTTGGTTTAATAAATATATATATATATATGAGAAAAGCCATATGTATATGCTGTATATGAGAAGTATTCGAGAAAGCTCTTTTAAGCACTTCGCAAAACTTCCTAAATAAGACTAAGCTGGATGAACAGACAACAGGCATGCAACAAGTGCAGTGTGATGTACCTGGCAAAGAAAGCACAGAGCTTAAACTATCTTGAGGGTTAGGTCAACCAGAGATTTTCCAAGTGCAGTGCATATCAGAATTACCTTTGACATTTTTCAAAACTAATGTCCAGGCCTTACCCCTTACAATCTGACAACTCCCTATAACTAGCCTGGAAATCAGCTTGTACAATTTTTAAAGTTCCCCAGCTGTTTGTGATGTGCAAAAATTATAAACCACTGTTAATACAATCACCTTTAAAATTAATAGTAGGGCCTCCCCTGGTGGCGCAGCGGTTGAGCACTGGGCTACGAAGCTGCCCGCAGCCTTTGCAGCGCGGGTTCCATCCCCAGCCACCGGCGAGGGTCCCACATGGCGCGTAGACCTCTGCTGCCGCGCCCACTGCTCCCCTCAGCAGTGTATTTCATCGGTCTGCCTGCTCTGCTCCCCGCTGTGGCTCTGGTGAATTCTCTCACCCTCCCACGCTTCTGACTTGTGCCCAGTGCTTGTATAAATAAATAAATAAATCTTTAAAAAAAATAAAATAAAATAAACTTATTTAAAAAATAAAATAAAATTGATAGTGGAAATGCGTTTTTCTTTGAGCACGGGATACAAGAATTATGTCACTCAAAATGTGTTTGACCCACAGAGTAAGAACACTCTTGATTATTAACAAAAAATAAGTTAACCAAATTAATCTCGGATCTCAATTGACTTATGCGACAATGTGTCTTGCCTGTGTTATATTTTACTGAGATATTTTGACAATTTAATACTTACACTCAAAGATAATTTTTAAACATAGAGGTTTGATTTATACTATTTTCAAAGACTGCTCTACCTCAACAGGAGGAGACAAGTTCTAGTTGTACCCAAGTCCCTTTTTGTCCACACTGCTCAAAACCTGGCTCAGCAGGGAGAAAAATTGATACTGTTGGATCTATTTTAAGACACTGTTAAAAGATTCAATCCCAAATAACCAAAGCAATCCAACCCTGATCAACTGTTAACTTGGCACTTAAGGGAAAGGAAGAATAACCAGTTTAACATTTACATGAGATAAGTTATGTGTGAGTATGTTTCTCTACTTTAATGAGAACTGCAACACAAAACAGATAAAATTAATCTAATCACTCCTCTAACACAGAATAACATTTTCACTCAAAAGTACATTAAGAATACTTACATTTTTATCTTTTAAGTTTCCACCCCCATTCCCAAAGACTTTTCTTCCCTTGATACTACACCTCCTCCTCCACTTATCAGTTTAGAATACAAATTGTAACTTGCTACTAATTGAAAGCTTTTAAATTAAGCAGAAATTCCTATAGCCAGAAAGATACCACAAACCAGTGTTAGCTCTCACTCTATACTGCAATATATAGTGTCCATAAAGGTGTTATATATAAATTATGGAATGCTTCCATGTTAACGCAGGAAAAAAAAAGTTGAATACCTGAAAAATTGCAACTTTTCTTCCAAATTCCAAAAGGATTAGGAGGAAGAGGGTTAGGAGGAGAGTTACATCCAAGCACAGAGAAATGTGAGTATATTCAAAGAACCCCAAACCACAGAGGCAAATAACCAGTGTGGACAATTCTGAGGCCAGTTTTCTCCATATTCAGATGGGTTCCAGAAAGAAATATGAAAACATACTCCCCTTTTTAACCCAGCAATCCTCTCATCCTCAAAAAAAAAAAAGTCTGTAAAGTGCCTTCCAATTCACTAAAAACTCTCCTCAGAGCAGTAATACCCAAGTGGACAAGCAGAAAAATGTAGCTGAGTACACAAATGTTTAGTCACTGTTGTTTACATGCTAGGACATTTTCCTAAAATACTACATCACCACTCTTTGGGAAATATAGAACAGTTCATCCAGTGCCCACTGCTCACACCCTGTCGTCTACGTGTCCCCGAAGGTCAGCTGCCACGATTATCTGTTCAACATGTCATTTCTGTTCCCATTTCCACATCCCACCACCAATGTCCTCCCCAGGGGCTCTTTGTCTGCTGTCTTCCCTCCTCCCCAACACCCCCCACCACTTTTCTCATCACCTCCTCCACCCCTTCAATCACACTGCTGTTGGAGAAAGAAAATTGATTATATCAGTTCCATTTAAGTCAGCATCCAGGCTCCTTTACAATTTAAAGCATGCTCTATTCTTGGTTCTGACAGAGTTTATTGAATTTACTGCTACAAAAAAACCACCATTTTTTAACTGACCAAAAACATTAATAAATATTAATGAATCTAAATTAAAATATTTGCTAATAATACAAAAGGTAAATATAAAAATGGGGTCTTTTACTATTAAATTGCATTAAAATTGTTTTTCAAGGCGTTCCTAGCATACTTCGCATAAAAGAGTTATCGAGAAAAGCAAATATAACCATTCCCTCACCTTTTTTTTTTTTTTAGTAAGAAGCTAACCCATATATTGAACTTGTTCAAATTACTTTTTTTGGAAACACACTCATGCCTGCATTTATTGTTAATTTGAGGATTGACACTACAAATAACCAAATTGATCAAATAAGTCAATTAACGGAGAGTTTTTTCCCAATAATTTCACATGAATCTTCAGCAATAATTAGGAAATGACTTTCTTTTACTCTGAAAGCTTAGGCGAGCTGGACTGATACTGGTGTAACAGTGTAATCTAAAAAGAGGTCACATGTTCCCTGCCCCACCTAATAAAAGGTGAGGCTGAGCAGTGAAAGGAAGACAAGGGAAGAGTCTGGGAGGAGGTGTGGGTGGAGGAGAAAGCCTGGAGGAGACATGTGGAGCAAAGACATATGAAGAAGTTGCATTTGTTTCTTGGTCTTGGAACAGCACCAGGGACTCGGGCAACATGGAGACTCTTGGGAGAAATGGAGGTAAGAGACCCATGGGGAGGCTGATTATGGAAGCCTTTATCTTGACTTGTAATTTGATTTTGTTCCTTTCCTTCCAGATTTGCCTGGCCCCTTTTGCCCCTTTCCAGTAGTTTCCCGCCATAAGATGCCTTAGATTTGTGGCAAGTTTTCAGGCCACAGTGGCCCCATTTTGGGCCAGCCCTGATTGGCTGGACATTTACCCACAAGGGGATGGGTAACTTTGGATGTTTGAGAAACTATATCCTTTCTCTTCTTTTTATGCACACTAAATCTATGAAAGTTATTTGTTATTGAAGGTCTTACACGCTAAGAGTATGTTTATCTTTGTGTAGCAGATGGCAGAACCTATTTAGTGTGTGCAAATTTTGGGGTCCCAAGTGGCCCTCATTCTGCCTGCTAACACCAGGTGACCAAGATCACAAAGATTTGGTCCCTAATTCTGACAAACTCTTCACTTTAGTGAACCCTTTACAGTCTTCTTTAAAGATACTTCTAACATGAAATGTTCCATTTCAAGTTCTAAGTGTAAAAAGAATTAAAAAAAAAAAAAACAGAATAAAGCAAGAGCTAAAATGCTACAAGCTGTGAAATAAAATGTGGCAGACAATAGGTAATGTGACACTGTTAGCGCCACTGAATTATCTGACATATAAAGATCTGTGACATTTAAGGAACTCCCAGCTGCAGGACCTTCATAAATGACATTTTAATCACTGTTTAACAAGCAGGAAAGGCAAAGGGGCACAGTAGCTAAACTCTCATGGCATAATTTCTAAATTTATTATTTTGAAGCATTAGGACTAAAATGTAAAGACATCTATTTTATCCTAATCACTCTACTTCACATAGGATTTCAATACCTTAAAATGATATGTAACAAAAATTAAGGGTGGTTCAATGTCTACCCTTAATGAGAACAAGGATTCTAATAATAGCTCCTATTAATTGGACCCTTATAACAGCTCAGAAATTTTTATAAATGTCTTCTACACAACACGTCATTTAATCCTCACAGTAATCCTTCAAGACCAACCAACATGGTTTTCCAGTTTTAAAGGTAAGGAATCTGAGCTATAGAGGAATTAAGTAATTTTATGATGCACAACCAATGTGCCTGTGTCAAGTAATCTTATTCCAAAACCATAATGACTGTATCTTCAGTACTGCCTAAGAAGCATGATACATTGAAAATTAAAAGTAGTACAGAATTTAACTGAAATGTAAAAAGGCAAGGTCTAAGAAGGGAAGGTATATCCGTAGGACCCTTCATCTGAATAGGGCAGCTGAGGCACAGTGTGAGCATTACCTGCTTATTATCCAAAAGAAAAGCAAATGGAGTTTCAACTACAACAAAACTTATTTTAAATGCATATGAGAGTGGGTCCATTGTTTTACCCACTACCCTGTATCTAAACAATACATATATTCCCATAAACCTTCATCTGAAATGCACGAACTGCTGCCATCACCATCAACTCCATGAAGAATGCCTGTTGTAAGCAGGCAATGAAATGGGGGCAATAACTTCAACTGATTTCCATAGGTTGGATAATCAAGTCATTGCCCCTCATTAATCAGCACATTTCTTTAGAGCAAAAATAACCAGCAAAACATCTCTAGATGAGGGTGATGATTGTGGTGTCAGTGGCAATTACAAGAGATTATCTCACTACCTTACTAGATAGAAATTATCATTTCTATGATAAGGCTAAGAGATTAAGCCTTAGCAAAGCCACCAGGGATTCACAGCAAAGAGCTTTTTACTTTTAAAACATATCCTTTGTAACTTCTTAACAAATGAAATCACAAATTTTATTGGGGGAGAACAAAGAAAGTCTGATAATATAATATTAAATGAAAGGACAGTGTCAAACAATCTTATTGCTTTTGTTTTATGGCTTAAAATTCCATAATTTATTGTAATAATTACATTTAGAAGCAAACACACTGGGTAACTCCCCTGAAGAGACTTTACCTCTCCTGGGTAACACACAGTTCAGCACTGGTATAACCCAGCCTCATGACATCACTCAATCCCAGCATGATGACAGCTACATATCTGATCACAGACTTTCTTTCCACACCTCCCAAAACTGGACTTTCTTGCTAGTGACCCATCAGTCTTGCCAGCCACACAGAGACCACCCTGCTGGTAAACTTCCAGTTACTCACCAGCAAGCTGTCTGAAAAGGGGTCTACCAGATCAGCAAACAGATAGGCTGTTGGTAACAAAGGCTATGCCTGTCTGTATCTGAAAGCCAGATCATCTTGTCCAATGTAAAGTCCCAAACATTTCAGTAGTGAGGTCTACTTCAAAACACCATAAGCGATTTTCATCATTATTTCATTTTACACACACACACACACACACACACACACACACAAACACACACGAGTAAAAGACTGATTTGTCATGAAGATGACATATAAGAGTTGTAAAATGAGCTGACAAGTTGATGGAATACTTCATATTTTCCTAGCAACTTAAGACTCTCACCTTAGAGCCTCACTGGAGGATTGTGAACTCAACTCTCCCCAAGAAAGCTTTGGATCAATCAGAAAAATAAGCAGGAGAAAAGGGTCAGCCTGAGCAAAATACTTGGTATTTTTAATTCTAAAAAAACTTCACTTTACTAAAAGTGAGGCCTAACAGTTCATAATAAAATTTAGCGATGCCTCACTATCTCCCCCTTCACCCCATCCAAACCAAAAGAAACAGGTTTTCAAGTCAGTTTCTCATGAGAAACAGAAGTATTCAAATCCTGACCTTGTAATAGGAAACAATATTTCCACTTACAATATAGACATTCTGCAAATAATTAAATAGCAATCAATTACAAGTTCAATGTAATGAAAACCTGCAAAGATTTCGAAGGATTTAACACATCCATACCACAATTGTTTCACTTTCAACCGACTAAAATATTTTCAACAAAAAAAGTGAGTGTGTGCAGATTTAAGCCAAGGTAAAGGGTTCAGTCAACCTTAAAGGACAGACTTCATATGCAACACCCCTCTACTTTGGTTTTAACTAGTGAAACAGGAATTTCTCATTTATATACAGTCTACTTTAAATGAGTAGACCATATAGAAGCTTTGTTTTGAAAATTATAGTCTACACCAGCTTGTAAACCCTAACTATGACACATTCATGTCTTTTCTCAATAAACAAGCAAGAGACAACAAGAGTTCCCTAGCACCTGCCATAAAATTCTTAGAAAGAATGACAAGTCAGAGTTTCAATGTGTCAAACAAGACTAATAAGTACACTTAAAGCACCAAATTGGGGGAACGGGGGGGGGGGGGGTAGTAACATTAAGGTCCCGTGGCAGTCTGGATGCTGACTCACACTGAAGGGGCGGGAGACAGGAGACAAACAGATTCTGAAATGTGGAACTGCTCTCAGTGGTGTCATTCACAGAGCAGAGTGGAGTGTTCATCAATGATACGGTTCCCACACTCACTGGGGCAAGGGGAGAATTCAACACAGAGCTGAAGAAGACTGAAGGAGAAATCAGAAGGAGAGAATAAAGTCTCACATTCTAACAGCATCAAAGCTACAGCCATCCCAGAGCAGGTCTCTCTTAAGAGTTTTGCTCCTACCATACATTCCATTCTCATTTCCAAGTCTTCATTTAATTCAAGTTAGCAAAGTAAATGGTCTTTGTAAAAGATGTCTGGATCATTCTGGACAAGAAGCATTAGCAATTAAGCATCTTTAAATATTATTCTTTGTTAAAATAATGGTGCCTACCAAGAGTTTTATTTGATTATCTTCTTAAGTCACTATGACATTTCCCTATTTTCTTCAGGCTTACAATCAGTGTTTAAAAGTCTTAAAACACACATCAAAAAACTGCAGAATTAGTATGGGTCAGTATTAAAGTTCTTTAGACTTGTAAGTAATTCTTTAAAGGAAACGGATTTGTTTCTAATTACCAACAATATCAGAAATTCGAAAGTTGTACAGAAACTTCAAACAAACATCGCTTCTTGGCCTTTTGGCTAAGATCAAGTGTAGAAACTTCAAACACCATTAAAGTACTTAACATCTTAAGCCCCCAGCAAAATAGTAACATTTAAAAGAAAAATCATCATTCCTGCCTATTGGAATGCCAGAGTCAGTCAAGGGTTCAACCAGTTATTCTTACCAGGCTGCGTAGCTGAACTAGGGTGGAGAATATAGTGTTTCCTGTCACAACGGCGTTCACAGTCTAATACAGGGGCTAAGGAAAGGTTTACACATATAACCAGACTGTTTTACGTGTAGTGCTACCTCTACCTGCTCTTCCAAGCACTCAGAGAAAGCTCAGAATAGACCGGAGTGATTCAGGAGGGCAGCTAGAAGAGACAGAGAGACCCTAAAGGAAGCACACTATTTGTTTTGGCTGGCGGATTTTACAGGGAGCAGAGAAATGGCCCAGATAAAAAGATGACATGTATGGACAGGAAGGAACACTGCCCTGCCAACACCTCAACCCAGACAAGGATATGAAAATAATGAGAGAACCACAGCTGCCCTGTATTAGTTCCTGAATTTAAGCAAAGGCAAGAACTCAGTCACATTGATTGCTAAGATTCTTTTTTCCCCCAACAATTAGTTCTTTTATGCAATTTCATCTGGCCAAGGAAAGAATAAAATGTTTTGTCTAAGATGCCATAGGTATAATGCTGCCTCCAAAAGAGACTAAACTATGACCTTTTGTGGCCCCCTTCAAGACCTATGATTCATGTTTCATGGAAAATATTGAGAAATATTCCATTATAAATGAATCTACTTTCACAGCATATTGTATGTTTCCTGTGTTTTCCTTCCTTCATTATCACCAAGGACATTCCCATGAAAACAAAATCTTGTTTTTCCCCAGAGTGATCTTATTTTTTACATCGATTTGCTCTGAATTTTCAAACTGCCTTTCAATGGCATCACAATGAGCTTCTGGGGTCTTTCTAGTGAAGTCATAAATGTTCTATAGAGAAAATTAACTAAGTAATGAATCCAACTACAAGTGGGGTGGGGGAAGGGTACTGACCTCAAATGGTGTAATTTCAAAATTTCCAGGAAGGCCAGCAACTAACTCCATTCCCGACCCTTAGTCTCCCCCACAGCAATTCCTAATCTGCTGGCTAGTGTTGAAATAGTAAAATTATTTGGCTGACGACTTGAACCATGGCTTGAGCAATGGATGTGACTAAAAAATTTCCAGGAAGGCCACCACTAACTGCCCAACCTCTATACCCCCTCCCCAAAAAAACCCAACTCCCCACCTGCTGGCTGGTATTGAAATAGAGCTTCGTTCTCTTTAGCTTTCATCTCTAGTAAAATGCAAGTACTTTTTTCATAAGTTTCTATTACAATATGACTTGATTTTCAGGTCAGACCATTGACTTGATGAAGTTATGATCAAGATCACAGTCTTCATTTTCAGACCATTTCCTATTAGATTTTTTTAAAAGGCAAGCAAGAAAAGACTCCCTTCCAATCAATCGATCCTCTCCCATTGTACCCGCCTTTTCCAAGTAGCTGGAGCTAAATATACACTGGAAGCTTCACCCCACCCCAACTCTGGGTCCAATCCTAGTTACAGACAGAAATAAGTTATAAATAATACTCTCTATATCACACTGTCTGCTCTGAGTTCTGTTAACAGGATGCCTGTCTCCACCATCCATTTTTGCTATCCAAAGTGCCTGGTAGCCAGCCTTTCCAGAATCCTGTTGCTCCAGGAATAGGAATGCATTTTGCTCTTGTCACATGCCCAGGAGAATGGAATCCTCCTCACTACTCGAGTTTATATTTCCCTGATATAAAGTTACAGAGAAAGGCAATAAAGAACTGGTACTCAAAGAGTCAACACCTAGTAAAGACAAAAACTCAGCCTTGACTCTTTCTAGCTATGTGGCTTTGGGCATGTGAATTAACCTCTAATGGCTTAGGTTTCCTTGTGTGTATTTTTATCACACAAATTAAATGAAAGAACATATACAACTCAAGAGTTGAATAAATATTAGCAATGACAAATGGTAATCATAGTATAAAGATAGCATAACTTGTATGGGAATTCACAAATACATTGCCGCCTCCCGTATTCTGTGTTGATCAGCTCTACCTACCTCAAGTGAAGCATTACTACCACAAACTGGAACGCGAATGGTTTGGGGATGATTTTCCTTCCAATATCAACAGTTCTCCCCGTTGCCCCAGTGCCTCCCAAATCCTGACATTGGGTTCCAGATCCTGGTTCCTCGCATACTGTCCTGGACCATTTCAATAAACTGGGCCACGCAACCATGCCATAAATGAAGATAATAGTAATCTCAGAAGAGAATGAAGAACAGGAAGGCTAGGGAAGCTAAAGATAAATGGCTTCACAATTCTGCTCTAATCAAAGGCATTTTTGAAATCATGGGAATGTGTGTTAGTGTCACTTATCTTTATTACCATGAATAAATACAAAGCTCCCTTTGGGAACAGAGCAAAATACATGCAGTATTTCTGCAGAAAACACCAGTTACTGACTTAAAAAAAAAAAAAAAAAAGAGGCTAACTTGACAGAGAGAGAGAGCGCACACACGTCTTTAGACACAAAACAGATTTTATATATTTTGATCTATTCAGTGATTTACATCTATTGCAAATACCTACTTGTTGAGGGTCACAGTCTGCCTGCCAACTCATGGGGCCCAATGTTACTATAAGCAGAGAACAACTGTTTTCTTACTGAACTGACAACACCAGCTTCATTCCATATAGGTGAAATGATTCTTCATTTGGTTTTTCTAGTTTGATTTTTTTTTTAAGATGTTGTAGATTGAGGCTTTCTTTGTTAATAATATCCATTAACTATATAGTACTACAAGAAGATGGAAGAGTCTATATTCCACAATATTGAAAATATTTATTTCCTCTTCTTTGACCTTTAAATTTTCTTCATACTGTTTTATCAATAAAGACTAGATTTGTTTTTAAATGGTTTAGAACACCAAAGATGAATTTCAAAGACACAATGGCCACAGAAATGCAAATAGTATATATCACTAAAAGAATGGTAAAGCCATTCTTTGGTATTGCTATTAAAACTCATTAGGGTCTTGAATGTTTGAAAATTCATTCATTTCTCAAAAATAGTTTTTACTAAATTTTTGTTCATTTAAGTACAAAAACAAGTAGAAAACCTATAAATTATACAATTAGATAAAAATTTCAGATATATAGTGATACTTTTATGGACACAAAACAGAAATAGAAAAATAGAAAAATCAGCTTGTTCCATGCAGATCATTATGAGAAACTAAAATTAAAAGGCATTTTCAATTAGTTATTTATATATGGTGAGCAAGACCAGGTGACCTCTGGTCAAATTCCAGTCCAATCAGTAACCTAGTATTATACTCAATTACATGCCAATTTACCATCTGCCCCATAATTCAAATCACTACCAAAAAGAACCATCACAAACAGGGCCTTCCAACACAATATTTATAGGAAACTGCAAATCTGGATGGATCTTCTTACACACTAAGCTACCTAGCTCAGAGTACCAAAATCATTTTTTCCCCAAAGTGAACTGTAGAGAAAAGGCATTGGTACACAAGCAAGAAATTAACAAATTAGCCCTTCCCTTAAGTGAGCTGAACCTAGGACTTGCTTGCCCTCTAATTGGTTGCTTCAAAAAACCAGCTGCCATAATATAAGCACCCCAGCGGAGAGGTCACTTGGTGGGGAACTGAGGAAGCCAATCAATAGCCTGCAAAAAACTAAATCCTGCTAACCTCCACTTGAACTAGCCTACAAGCAGTCTGAACTGCATTTATGTGGACTGCAGCACTAGCCCACACCTTGAGAAGCCCAAAGCCAGAGTGTTACAGGACCTGACCCCCCAAAAATGGGTCCTTTACCCTCTAGGGAAAGAATTCACCCGAGTACTAGATGTACCTGAGCCAGGCAAGGCTGTATTAGCGCATAAGGGGGCCAGGGCAGTAAAGAAGAATTAGCTGGCTCCACGGAGGAGTGAAGAGGAGGGCAAGTCAAAAGGTGGGGAGGAGAGCTGCATCATATTAATAAGTTTGTTCTGGGGTGGGCTACACGCAGGCATGCGCAGATGGGCTACATTCCAATTACGCACATGGACACGTGGGCTCTTAGCCTTCTCCCTCCCGGAAATTGTGAGATAATCTTTGGTCAGGATCTAATGCTTTTTTGTCTAGCATTGTGCCTCATGGTCAGTGTGGTGGGCCAAACTGCTATTTCAAATTTTAGACCACCTGTTCAAATAAGACATCAGAAAACTCACCCTACAGGCTTGCAATTTCTTTTACCTAGGTTGTCTAAACAGGACCCAGCTAAGTAGTGTTCCAATTCCTGGCCCACAGAAATTGACACTTGATCTTAGCCAAAAGGCCAAGAAGCGATGCCAACAGAAATTGAGATAACAAATGTCGTTTTAAGGCACTAAATTTTGGAGTAATTTCTTATTCAGCAATAAATATCCAGTAGATACTTAATATAGATCTTACTGCTAATACTATCATTACATATTTGAAATTTTTACCTAATTAGAAAAAGTACTTGCTGTTCTCAATTGGAACTTCAGGGTCTTTTAAAATCTCTGCATTTTTCAGGGCTACCAAATTCCATAATGTATGAAAACATTGTAAGCTTTCCCATATTAAATTAAATCGCTTAAAATTTAACAGAATACTAGAAGTACCTAACTTTGGTCACAGGCCTACATAAGCATTAAAAAGCTCCTATCTGACACAAAGGAGGAAAAATAGGCCAAAATCCAAGACATATTTTGCTTTTAGAAAATCACATGCAGAAACAAAGGAAAACTTTACTTTCTTAAAATTATAAATAAAGGTAAATTCCATTAATTAATTAAAAGGCTTACAAAATACTTCCTTACCTTGAATGCACTGAAGTGTTCCATCCTCTGCTCTTATTGTAAAAGTCTCACCTGGATTAACTTGAACGAGAATAACCTGCAAAATAACACATTAATTTCAATTTAATACTAGACAGCTGGGATTTCTCTTCTTGCCTAAATTTATGTACTAGACGGGAAGTATATGGCACATACTTCTTGTGGAACCATAAAACTTAGGATCTATCTTAGACCTAGTTCAAATTTTGGAGGGGAGAGCATACAGGAGGAGGGGAAGAAAGTACATGATTTGAATTTAGGGAACTGAATTTTCCTGTGTTGCTATAATGCTACATAAATTTTAAAAAACTCATTTTTTTAACTTTTTTTATTTTGCACAATTCCTTTTTTTCTTTCACAAATTTATACAAAAACTATACTTAGAAACTATACCTATAAAGCATAAACTTAAGACCTCCCTGGTGGCACAAGGGGTGAAGCACCACATTCTGAAGCAATCCACAGCCTCTGCAGCACGAGTTCGATCCCCGGTTGGCCAGGGAGAAACCCACATGGCGCAGCAGACTTCTCCTGCCTCAGCCACTGCTCCCCTCAGCAGTGTATTTCACTCGATCTGCCTGTTCTTTTCCCCACTCTGTCTCTGGTGGATCCTCTCACCCCCTACACCTCTGGCCTGTACCCCAGCTCTGTATGCATAAATAAATAAATCTTTAAAAAAAATAAAGTATAAATTTATACATACTTATAAACTATAAAGTTGCATAGAGAAATGAGAGTCTGACCTAACCCTGTTACACACTGTTCTCAAGTGTTCTCCAATGTACCTGTGTGTAGGCTCTGGAAATGATAATGAACAGTATAAAATAAATAATAATAGTATAAACAGCTTCCAGCAAACACTCAAATTTTTAAATCTATTACCTGAATGCCAGTGCTTTAGTTATAGTAACATAAATATTTAATTTAGAAGACAGTTTCCAAAACACCAGACATTGCATGGCAGTGGCATGGTAACATTCTTCCAAGAGTCAGTTTTAATTCTAATTTAATACAGTTCCTCCTTTACATAATAAATGAAAAAAATCACTAATTTACATCTAAACACAATTTAAATGATGCAATCCAAGCTTAAGAACTATAGTTAAAAATCATGTGTAAGGTTAACACTATTAAATAATTACTGTTTATTTCTAGAAATTGGCAAGTTGTCAGTGTCACATTCATCTTATAGCTCTCAGCAAAAACCTCTGTCTTGAACCTTCCCATATACTGTTCCTTGCCTGTAAAGCTCTTTCTGTAATGTTATTCTTTGCCAATCACCTATCTTATTCCCTCACCAGCTAAAGCCTATTCATCTCACCAGATTGAAAGTGGCATTTGACCCTCAAGATAGAGGGGTCTCGCTATGTTAACAAGGAAAAAATAATACAATCCTACTTCTCCTTCCTATAATTTACAATTGCAATTACTAATTAAGCAATTATTTTAGTGTCTGTCTTTCCTTTTTCAATCTGGGCTCTGTAAGAGTAAAAGTGCTCAAAACTGTGCCTGGCACGGAATTAAGAGCTTGGTAGCTATTTTTACTGAATGAACAAAAACCTAAAATGCAGAAAACCATTATAATTATTTCACCTTAGAAATTAGGCTTTCAAAATATGTAATTTAAAAAAAAATATGGTAGTCTGTGTACCATAATTTTTGTTTTGGAAAACTACCGAGATCAAAGTCATTCCACCTGTAAAAACTAAACCTTCAATATCCTTGTATGTTGCTGCTTCTAATAATTCACCACAAGAGATATTAACTTTTTTTTTTAGTTAGGAAATACATTTACTGGAGAAGGCAGGGTCATTTAGGTAAAAGCAGTTCATACTACCTCCCTGGTGCTTCTCCTTATGTTGAATTATTGGCTATTTCAAGGCAGTTTACTTTTCTGTACAGTAACTATGTCAATAATCTTTCGGCCTTCAGTAGTCAAAGTCTCACCAATGTAAATACATCATGCCATTTTAAAAACTCAAAAGGAAATCCCTTCAAATCTTTATAGGGTGATTAAAACCTTTCAATTGCTTGCTTGAAGTTGAGCTCTTAAAGTCACTCCCAAAACGAAAATAGTTTCAACTTTATTTTTACATAAATATAAAACACTGCTCAAGTACAATGAAAAATGTTTCAATAAAGTGTCCATGTCATTTCTAAAAGTCCTTAGACCAATTTTGACAACACCGTAATAGAGCAGAAACCATCTGCTTTATACTTAGACCTCTAGGGAAAGGCCAATATATATAGAATTAGTTAGGGGGGGAAAAAATCAAATCAGGGCCTCCCCCGTGGCGCAGCGTTTGAGAGCTGGGTTGTGAAGCTGCCTGCAGCCTCTGCAGCGCCAGTTCGATCCCCGGCTGCTCCCCGGCCACTGGAGGAGGGTCCCACATGGCTCGCAGACCTCTCCTGCCGCCCGCTGCTCCCCTCAGCAGTGTACTTCGGTCCTTCTGCCTGCTCTGCTCCCCGCTCTGGCTCTGGTGAATTCTCTCACCCTCCCGCGCTTCTGACTGTACCCAGTGCTTGTATGTATCAATCAATCAATCAATCAATAAATCTTTAAAAAAAAAAAATCAAATCAACAGACACTAAACTGTCGCCCAGATATTCTCTGACAATTCCAAATTCATATACCCTCTTCCACCACACTCATAATTATCAAAGTGTCCTGAAGGGTCTTTGAAAATACAAGTCACTGGTATTGTGAAAAAGTCCCAGGGAAGAGGGATTTCTGACCTAGGGTGTGTTCCAAATTGTCACAATATCTGCTTATCATGTGCACGAAAGTCTATGTAATGGCTCCTTAGTGGTGAGTGACACCACACCACAATTCAGAGAGTGGACAGAATCCACAGTGCTTCCCTCTTTGATGGGGGCCGGGGAGTATGGTAGGGCGGAAGGGACACGTCCACTTCTCCAGGGGAAAAGATAGGAAAAGGGCTTTCAAGCATCCTACTAAAATACTTCTTTTCAAATGTTTAGTTCCTGTAATTTTTGCCTGCTGTTGCGTTGCTATAGCAACCAGATTATAATCTACCAAGTTACCTAAGAAACCAGGCAAAGCTCCTGTGTTCCAATATATTTTTTTTTTTTTTTTTTGTAAGAGCAAAAGTCATTGAGCCAAGTGTGTTCATCTTGGTATGGAGGTGTTTTAGAAGAAAGTATTTAATCATACTGAAAGAGACTGATTACTTTGCTGTTTTCACTGTCAATAAAAGGTAAAAATAAAATTTTGACACACCAACCCAGGAATCTGTCCCTGACAACAGAGACGAATGACAATGCAGGCTCGCATCACGCATCTTGAGGAGCAGGAGTCACACCCTGGCAGGCTCTCTGGCACTTAACCTTTCATATCAGATGAGAGAGAGAGCAAGTGAGAGAGAGCGACAGAGAGAGGGTGTGTGTGTGTGTGTCTGTCTGTCTGTCTGTCTTTCCTCCCTCCTCCACGAAGTAGACATAACTGTTACAAGTTCTCTTAAATACACATCCACCAGTTTTTGGTCACTACCCACTTCATTTCAGGTTTTTCCAAAGTCAGCATTAAACCTATTCATGCTGCATTCTGTGTCTTGTCAGAGGTGGGGAGAAAGAGAAAAATTTTAACTACTGATTTTTTTTTTTTGCCCCAGAGATGTGAAAATAGAAACATGTTAATCAAAAAAGCATACTTCAGGCTACTATTGCTTCATTAGATCTGTTTCAAATCTGTTAGAGCTACATGAACCAAGCAGCCTGAAACAACCAGAAGGCAGTTATCAAGGCTTAATGAAAAATAAGTGACTGTTATTCCAAAGTCTAAAGAAACAATAAAACAAGAGTAAGAATTAATATAATTGAGTAAAAGGCTATAAACACAACATCCTGGCAGAGATTTACCCAACAAAACAACTGAAACAGGTATAACAGATCTTCCCTTCAATGTATAAATCTAAATCTGTTTCTAACTCACTAGAAGAGAAAAATGAAAGCAAGTTTTGCCATTTAAATTTGGGGTGATTGATTAACCAGAAGATTAGTAGTATAAGACCACTCCTGGAGGCACATTCCTAATATATGCCTCAAATTAAAAGTTACCAGCCACCTGGCTAAACAATCACTGCCAGGCATGCATCCATCACAAAAGCTTCTGCTGGGACAACAGTACGGACTAAAAGTGAAATATTATATTTGTAGCATTCTTAGAAGTTAATCTAATACCCAGACGACAGAGACATGAACTCTGCTGGGAGAGGAGTTTCCATTTCGTATTTGGAGATTTCTCCACTTGCCATGCTCTGTGAAGTGTGTCTTATTCCTAGATGTTTCATGTATTAATGAACACTTCTCACTTAGAACCAGCACTTATGATAATCCATCAGATTCCTTTAAGGCAAATGAGCTAGAACTGGACTCAGCCCTCTGACCAAATGCATTTTCCTCCCTTCTATCATGCAGTGCCTTCCCACAGAAGTGGGTGGGTTTCACAGTCAACTGTCTATGGAGAGACTTGAAAAAATAGCTATAAAGAGAGAAAGCATTTAACACAGGGCATTGTCCCCAATGGCAGAGGGCAAATTCTTTTCTAGGAAATCAGTGCTCACTCCCTAAGGCAGAGCCCCTCTAGTCCAAAATGGCAGTTAGGTGATAAGAAATCTCTTAACTAACAACAGTTTTTATACTGGTTGGGCTATACTGGCATAGAGTCCCCCTCAACAACACGATTTTTTCTCAGCTCTTAGGATGAGCCCATGAGATAACCATTATCACAATGACTAGATGCCATTTCTCATGGCCCAATACTAGGCATAAGAAAAATAAAAGACTGCATTTTAAGCTCCATGCTTTCCAAAATTCAAAGACTGGACTAGATTAATAAAAGAGAAATCAGAAGAACCGAGAAGGACAATTTTATGCACTCAATCACTCTAGTGCCTGCTGAAAATAAACACATTGAAAGTTCAATAACTGCATTTCGTGAAATAAGTGTTCTTAGAGGAGTTATTGCTATATTTCAGTCTAGTTCAGCAACTATCAGGGAGTTCCCAGAATGGGTCAGGCATACCTCTAGATATTGGAAATAAAACCTTAGATAATACAAGGTTCTACCCACTGCAGGCAGACAAATGCAACTTGTGTGCAATGAGAAGAGTAGGGTGGGGGAATCATTTGAACATAAAACATTCAGATATTGGTAAAAAGCTATTGGAAAAAAAGTGCAATGATAGTTTGTAAGTAGTTGTACATTTCTATTCCCTCTGCACACTAGCTAGAATAGAGATCCTATTACAAAAAAAAAAAAAGCTGCTGTTTGGAAAGAATAAAATATAGCATTAACTTAGATGGAAAAAAAATGTAAAATGTAAATATAGATGACCTAAGCTAGGTTAAAAGCCTCTTTTAAGAGAGCCACAAATGCCTCAGTCTAAAGTTTCAACTTCAGGGCTTGCAAGATAAAAACCAAAAACATAAAAGATGAAAATTCTATGTAAGCTTAAATGTAGTTTTTCTCTGGCTAAGAGTAACAGATGCCACATATCCATATCCTTGTGCATTTGGAGTATACTTATTTAAATATCCTTTCATTTTATTAAATATATTTTTATAGAGTTGTTAAGTACAAGATATATGTATCTCTATGTATACCTTTACTTAAAAATCATGTAAACTAAGAATGAAATTTGGCCCCTGACAGTACCATTGCAGAGTTCATCCTTGTTAAAATGTCCATCAGGTGAGATACAACCTTCCTTTCTCAATTCTACCCATGTACTCCCTGGCCTCAAGCTGAGCTCCAGCCGCAGTGATGAAGAATCGGCAGCTCTCAGAGCTTTCCACCTTATCCTGAATGTGCTTCCCACAGTGAATACAGAATGTCTCCCTGCATTTAGATCTAGCTACCCTTATGTCTGGTTTTTATTGGCTGAGACAGAGCAACATCGTCAATGATGATGTAGTAACTGATGTCACATGTCTCTGGAAAGGTGTGAGTGAACCTAAATAAACAAATCTGCAAGAATCTCAAGGTCCATGAAGAAAGTTATTAACTGCCTATATTCCCAATATTCTATTATTTTAAAAGCCCATTTCAGTGCTGGTCATGTCCTTCTTTTAGCGCTGTTCTTCCCCTCAGGCATAATGAAGAAGTAATGCACCCAGGAATCTGTCCCCATCCTGCTAGCTGATGGAAAATCAAAGTATTCTGTCATCATATATTCTAGAGCTATCTTTTCTGTATTAATTTTACATATACTAATTGCTTAAAATCAACACCACTATTACTTGATATTTAGTACCCACTCTCGTAAAATCAGAATGAATACAAACATGTAACATTCAAGGATTTGGGAAGGATGTTGCAGGAGAGAGAGAAGACATTCCCTCCTCATCACCTACTCAGGTCTCGACATTGAATTAATTATATAGAAGTTATTTATATACTTAATGCAACTACTGAAATATTGATTACTCAACAAACATTTGCTAAGCAGTTACTCTTTATTAAACACTGATGATTCTAGGAGAAGAAATCCTACTCATTTTTGTGTTGGTGCAAGAGTAGAAAATGCAATTAACTGTAATACAATGATCATTTGCTATTAAGTGCTACGGAAACTGAAGAAATCATTGAGAAATCAGGAAAAGTTATAGTTGGGAGTGACATCTAAGAGAGGATTAGAAACTAAGTGGATAAGCAAAAGAACAACACACAGCAAATTCATGAATGATATGATGAGTTTAGAATACCTATGTTGCTATAATGACATATGCAATTAATATCGGGAAAAAGGGAGAATGCAGAGTCAGGCCAAGGCCAGCCCAGAAAAGCTCTTTTACATCTGGACTTTATCCTCTGAGCAATAGAAAAGTAGACATTATCAGGTAACTCTCATAGCTGTGAGAAACTCACAATGAGAAGAATGACATGTGAACACCAAGAAAGATGTTAACAAAACATCCATCTGTGATATAATTCAGGGATTATGTTGTTCTAATTAAATTTTAAAAAAAAAAATAGGGGTCTCCCTAGTGGCCTAGAGGTTAAGTCTCAGGGCTATCACCACTATGGCCTAAGTTTGATCCCCGGCTAGGGAGCTACCCATGTATGGCGCAGAGACCTCTTCTGTCTCACCCACTGCTCCCCTCAGCAGTGTACTTCAGTCAGTCTGCCTGTTCTGCTCCCCACTCTGTCTCTGGTGAATCCTCTTAACCCCCGCACTTCTGGCTTATTCCCCAGTTGTTATACATACACACACACACACACACACACACACACACACTGTCTGTCTCTCTCTCTCTCTCTCTCTCTTTCTCTTTCTCTCTCTCTCTCTCTCTCTCTCTCTCTCTCTCTCTCTCTCTCTCTCTCTCTCCTTCAAAAATTAACTGATAATTTAGCCTTTAAAAATGGTTGGCTATCCAGATTGAAGGGTTTGCAGTTGACGAGTTCTGCCTTAATCCCAACCAATACAGGGGTCTCTAAAATTACAAGGTGTAATAATGTGTGTGAGCCATCACTATTTTTTCCCACTTCCTCTCACTTTCCAATTCTGTTCTCTAACTCTGATTCTGCTATGTTTCACCTCCAAACCACCGTCGTTGCTGGGCATCCATGTGTGCCCTTCTCTTGTGCTCCTCTTAAGACTTTCTGTCCCTTATTTCTTCTTTGGTTTGTTAGCTTCTGCTCTAAAATGTTATGAGTGGTTAAGCCACTCTCTGCTAATCTCATTTTGAGCTGATACTTTAAAAATTAAGAATCCCAAAATTCACAGTGAGAAGAGCACATCCAAGAGATTATAGCCGTGTCCCGCTCTGCCAGGCAGGGAATTTACTAATCTGTCTAATCCTGGATTCACACACCTGAAAAAAAGAGAATACCTGCCAATTATGTGTGCTGTAAGGAATACAGCATGCCTAGCAAAGAATAAAGCCTTACACATAATATGTGCCCAATTAATGACTTATTAATATTTCTTTTTCTTCAAATTTTTACCAGGGACGTCTCTCAGTCTCAAGAAAAATTGTGGCCTCTATAGACTCTCTTAAAGAAAAAATTTTACCAAATCTACCACATTTCATGTTCTCAGTAAAATCTAAAAACAGCTAATTCTCACCTCTGACCAGATTTTCTGTTTGGGAAACATTCTGGCTTTCCTTGAAAGCTCACCTCCCAAACTCCTTCACATTCCACTGTCTGTTCAGCTTCCGTGGAGCCCAGCAACGATAGTGACTGTAGAATCCATACACAGAAGTTCTGAAATCTAAGCCCTTCACATCCACAAAATGGCTTGAATTAACTTGAAAATGCTTCTAATTAAGATTGTTAACAAAAGTCAGCCATAAAAAATAATAAAGTAACAGTACACAATATGTGGAAATTTCCTATTCAGCACCCAGAATTCCAGCAGAGGATCCTTTTCTGACTCATATACTGCCTTCCCAAAGCACACGGGGAGAATTATACTCAACCAGATTCACTAAGGAGCATCGGGCATTTGCCTTTTTAAACACTTAAGCAACTAGTTTGAAAGATTATCAACCATACAATCCTGAAAAACAGAATTACACAGATGGATACTTAAGAACATCACAAAATTTAAAGCAACTGTCCAGATGTAAAATTTCAAGCAAACAGTCAGAAAATGCTCTTCAAAAATGTAATGCTTTAAGACTTTCCTTTCCAGATTTTAGTACTAGAGCACTGTAAGCAACTGTTGGAGAGCCCAGTACATTATACTCTCAGTCTTGGAAGAATGACATACGTGAGTGCATACGCATACTGACTCGTACAAATGAAAGATTATTCCAATTCTTCCCTCATTCTGCACGAAGTCCAAATTCAGGACTGACACTAGTCTCTGCAGACAGCATAGGAAAAATGTGACAAAGATTTTCCAGCTTGCCCCTCCCCTCCTCCTCACATGCCCTCAGCACATACAAGCACACAGCAGATTCTATGCACGTCTCTAATTCAGGGCCAGTTTATGCACCATGACATCAGTGCGGTATAATGAGCCAAGTTTAAACTCCATCTGGGACAAATAATGTCCAGGCACACTGTGACTTCTTTTGTTTATATACACTGACTAAATATGTCTTGGTGGTAGATGAACTAACTCTCAAGATTTATTTCCCAAGGCCTCCAAAACAATATTCTGTACCTCTGAAGCAACTCCCTGTCTCTAGTTCTCGTCCAATGCTCTGCGTAAGTGATTTTTAACAGAACACATGATTTTGAAACATATAATTAACATCTTGAGGAGAGTTAAAGTCCAAGCAGCCCTTCATCAATCTAAAACAAAGACAACGTGGAACTTGCTAGCCAATGGATGCACTATCACAGCTCATGGCACAAACACTGAATGACACTTAATCCTGTAATCCCCCAGAGCAAGGAATAAGCAGAGGTAAGAGATTAATGGAATACTCATATAGCAAAGTGGCCATTTTCTTTCTCTTTTTTAGGATAAATTTAGGATTTCTTTTTTATTCTGGCATTACTTAAGAAAAAGATAATAATAAATTCAGAATAAAAAACAATCCAATAGGCTCAAGTCCTGAAAGTATCCAGATTTCTTAAGACACAAAAACTCTTCCTCTAGGGTAACAGTAACTTCTAAATGGAAATGAAATGTGGGGTTTGGGAGGAAAAGAAGACAGACCCTCTCCTAAATCTCAGGCTGAGATTCTCAGCCCCTTGCTACTTTCTTTGATGACCACCATTTCCCTGCAGCTGCTGATGCCCGTGGGAGTTGCTACCCTAACTACTAATCTCAGGGAGATAACCATTCTCTATGAAAGAAACTGAGCTGCTTTCTAGTGACTGGGGTCTCAGATGACTTCACCTTCAACTCCTGCAAACTCATCCTGTGCCTCCAGGCCACAGAAACCACCACTGTTTGTTATACAATTTTCGGAAGCTCCAAAACCAGAATCACTGCCACCTTCAGGAGTTAATGTGAAGATCCCATAAGTTAACAAACAGCAATACTCTTCTTTGGGAACTTGACAATTTTAGCAGTGCAAAACCCAGTCCCATTACTTGAACAAGACAACAGAGACATGCCTAATCCAAGCAGCTCCAACCTTCCTGTAAGGTAGGACATGAGTGAATTCAAATGCCAGTTCTGTGATTTGTCAGTTGCAAGCACTTAACCTTTCTCTACTCTGGTTCTGTTTAAACACTGTTTACCACCATATAGGGTGCATGATTACTGGATATAACAATGTATATACATACTTAGCAGGATTCCCAACACCTTATAAGCCCTCAAATAGTTACTATTCATTACCCTCACCACAAAGGGAACATAAATATCAGAATATGAGTCACTGTTTCTAACAATTTCACTTACTGGTCCCCGAATAATCACTCAACTAAAAGTGAGTTTGAAACGAATGTCAAAAATTTTAGATACTTGACAATCCTTCAATGTCAAAAATCTGACCTTGATATATCTTTTACACAGAGAATCACTGAACAGTACACCTTACAGAAGCTTTTATCCTACATTTCTCCCTTAGTTTTAGAATAATTAGGAAATGAGCCGCTGTCCCCGTCCAGAGCAAGAGCACATACCTGGTGTGATCCCTCTATTCAAATTTCCTTTCTAGGGTCTCTTTAAACTTCCGAATCAGCCTCAAGCTGTATGGTGTGGACAGGCAATCAACAAAAGGCGGGAAATTCTCCATGACTAACCCTAAGTAAACGACTTTAAAAGTGATAACATAGAGACTCTGAAAAGTAAACTGGTTATAAAATATTATAGTGAAAAAACTATCAAAATAAAATATGTTTATAATTAAAATTTTAAAAAATCCTCTATCATCCAACCCATCCTTAATTGACTTCCTCAGTCTTTAAAACATATTATTGACAAACAGGGTGTATATAAGCCTAAGGTCTGACTTGCCAGCGCAATCCTTAAAAGAAAAATATGTATGCCATTCCTCGGTAATTCATATTAAATTCATATTTCATTATCATACTTATTTTCAGTCATGACTAAAGCCTCCCAGCCCCCAGCAAGTCTTCACTCTTTCTGGGCTCTCCGGTGTTCTCTGGCGGTTCTGCTCTTCCATTTGTTCTGCTTCTGCTGGCGTCCCCATGACGCTGCCCTTATAAGCCCAGTCTTAGCCCAGGTGAATCCCATCTACACATGCCCACACCCCATTCCAGGTGCCCAACATTAGGCATGCATTCAGGACCGCAGGGTTCCGTCATCAATCCTAATGGCAGATTGGGCAGAAAAGCCTGATACCTTTTCATTTATCCTACAGTCACCAAATAAATTATAAAGAAACTGCTGTTCTGTAAAGCCTTTAGGCCAAGGTGATAAGAATTAAGACAGACTTTAAATGGATTCATTCTATAAATGCAAAACAAAAACTTTAATAGTAAAACCTAATGGTCTTAAATAGGTTAAAACCTAAAAGCTATGATCCACACCATCACCATCACTAACCACAGCACATTCTTCATGTGTCGTTGTTCCTCCACAAGGTAGATCTACTACTCAACACTACAACATAAAGGCAAATCAATCTTCTCTCTGCGGGAGTAACATGCTTCAGTAGTGAACTTTTCTAGTCACTTAGAAAACAGCATTTTTTTTAACAACCCTTCTAAAACTTAAATGCCGTGCAACATAACTGGATAACAGCAAAGTATACTTCTCTCCAAACCTGAGGTTTGCTCCCAAGAATTGATTTCCCTTTTTTGAATATAAGACTGGAACCCAAATGAAAATTTTAGTGATGTAAATACTCTCTAGTCAACCTGGCCCCAAAACAAGACCTGTTAACTCCAGTTGTCTCCACCTAACAGTCCAATTATTCATAAAGCAGAAGACCTTAGCAAAATAATTTTGTAAACGTTGATATCCATTTTATTCAAATGCACACCTACTATACCGAGGAGCTAGAATGGGCAGTAAAGAGTAAATCTGGGAGAGGCAGGGCCAGGTTATTCTGGTTAATGATCATGCCACGCACACCTGCTGTCCATAAAACACATTTCCTCTCAGCAATGATCTAATCTGATCTGATGGTCGCCTGTTAAGGAAAAAGGCCCAAGGCAAAGAAGTAATACCAATGTAGGCATGAACACTAATGTGGTATGGTGATTCTGGCAGCCCACCACAGTCCAGCTTCAAATTATTCTAACAACAGAGTTGCACAGATATTACTGAAAGGTACCTAGCCCTGGACAATCCTCATTTAAATAAAGAAAGCAATGTAATCTAGGTACTATGATGAAGGTGGCTAAGCCCAAAATAACCTAAACACAATACTGCTGCGCTTCAGGAACAGGCTCCTGGGCTGGCTGTTTATTTACATCTGTATTTGGAGACACACACACACATCCTAGCTTCTAAAACATATAACTGAAACCCTTCTAGAAAGGCATATGAACGAGGATCCACACTAGTTCATTTCATAAGTCAGAATGCAAGCAGAAAACTGAGAAGCTAAAATCACTTCATCAGTATGATACACAGTGAAAAAAAATCTTAAAACCTTTTTGCTATATTTAAAACTCAATATGCATGAGTACAAGATGTAATTTCAAAGGTAAGAAAGAGAACAGTTTCTAGGTCCCAAATTCAGGTGACCAGAATCCAGCAAATCTGGAAACTGAGTAGAGAGGACAGAGCAGGGAAGAGGCTAGCATTCCCCACCTAAAACAGCAGCTGCTACTTTCTGTCAGTCAATTGTTGACCAGTGGGATAAGCAGTCGTGTTATCATATCTTCCAATTTTCCAGTTAAACAGAATTTTATGTAAATCTTCCACTTTTTAAATGTTGCCAACTAATTACTTTTTGACTAATTTTGCAGGTTAAGAAAAAAATGCCTATGACAAATGCCATAAGTTGCCAGTTTTTAAGTCCTGATTTAGACGAATTAAATGGCTTCATTTCCTTATCCTTCATCCAATCCTGACAGACTTGTTGAACGCTACCTCAGAGCCAGGAAACCCATGAACACGGGTCACGGGCCCTGTTCTCCTGGAGTTTACAGTGCAACCAAAGAAATATTGCAATAAGTTGAAAATAATCACAATATTAACATCACCATAGAGGGCCTCCCTGGTGGCATAAAGGGTTAAGCACAGCACTGTGAAGCTATCCGCCTCTGCAGCACTAGTTCAATCCCCCCCCCCCCCCCCCCCCCCCCCGCAGTCCAGGGAGCAACCCACAAGGCGCAGCAGACCTCTCCTGACTTGCCCGCTGCTCCCCTCAGCAGTGTATTTCAGTAGATCTGCCTGTTCTGCTTCCCACTCTGTTTCTGGTGAATCCTCTCACCCCCTGCACCTGTGACCTGTACCCCAGTTCTTGTATGCATAAAAAAATAAATCTTTAAAAAAACAAACTACCATGGAGTTTAAGATTGCTGTTATTTTACAGCTTAGCCTTACCACGTCAGTATTTTTCCTAATCCTCTCCTTTTTGAAGGCGGCTCGATTTCTACCATTTGAAGGATACCGACTACATCTTGTATCTTATTATCATTGCCTTTGGCTAATTAAATTCTGAAGTGTTTCTCAACCCAGACAGCTCAGAGCTGTCATAATTATATATCACATCATAATTATTGTGGGTGCCACATATAACAACACCCTCTGATAATACGGCATCAACATTTTTGTTTATGAGACAGAGATCATGCATAGGCTGTGCCTTTTCCAAAGACTTAGTAGTGAGCAAAACTGGCAAACCTGAGGTAGAGAGGATTATAAACCAGACCTCAGATCAGATATACTCACACTTTTTTTTTACAGCTAAAAAGAGGCATGGTGACTGCCTCTACTTCTAGAAAATGACTCTGGTTGTGGGGTTCTCAGGAGCTGCACCTCTGCAGAGTCAGTAATTCTGAGAACAGATGCCAAGGAGCCAGTGATAGATGTCAGACTGGCTAATCAAAGGTTCCAGAGAAGAGATCATAGAATGTACACCAATATATTTCTTTTTTGTTTGGGGTGCCTCTAATATTAGCTCCCCATTGAATATGCAATTCTTACAAAGTAATCTCATTTTATAAGCAAAAACTGATTATATGATATTCAAAGTCTGAATATAGTCCCAGACTTCACTACTGGTGACATCTCTGTTCAGGCTCAGCCTCCCACACTTCTAGCCTGGTCTATTTGCCAGCCTGCCTGTCATGCTCTCTGCTCCACCCCTCCTCTCTGCTCCCAAGGTGCATTACATTCTGCAACACAATCACTTCCGTGACGCTACACATACATAGACACAGTTTTTATGTTTTCAGATAAGCCACATTTTGCTACCCAACTGGACTGCTCGTTCCTTTAGCACAAGAACAATGCTTTATTCGTCTTTGTGTTACCAGCACCTATTAATATGCTGGCCTAGAAGACATTTGATAAATGCTTATTAAAGTGAATAAATCTACTATTCAGTCACTTATTAATTCAGTTATAAATCCTACCTCTCATCCCTCCTTTCTACTGTAACTTTCAAGTAAGAGGCTGACAGTATCTTGACAGCTGAGGCCTTTATAAGTTTGAGTGATGGAGAAAACACAGGTCTGCAGTAACAATTTTATTTAAACATCTGCACAAGTTAGACATTTCTCATACAGCTTGATGCTAAAGGGTCTGATGCAACACTGAGTTTCCCAGTACCTGCTTTCTTAAACCCACATATGACTAGCCTAATTCTTTACTTTCTGCCTGAAACCCCAGCTCCTAAGTAGGAAATATCACTAAAGGAGTTCTATAGAATGTCATTTGGAAAAATAACCACAGTCCCATTCTTATTTGAATACCCTTCTTTTTCCTGGGATAACGTCCCAAGAGCTGTTTAATCACTTTAACACACTATACTGGTTATGAAACTCTTTTTGGGTTTCCTTGACATGGAGGCTACTAGTAGTTAGGTAAGAATCAACCTGTGTGGTAAGAGGATATGAGCAAATGCAAGAGGAGGGCCATTAGGGAAAAAAAGAAAAGATCACTAGGTAGGGGGCAGAAGCATATTTGATGCACAAGACATGCCAACAATGAGCATCCTCTGAACATGGGACGTTTTAATATGCTTAGTGTGCTATTTGAAATGTGTACTGGGAAGACACTCCAGAACACTCTGGCAATGTAGTCTTTCTAGGAGAAGCATGGACTTTCTAACAGAAGAAACAAAGCGGGGGGAAACTCTCTCTCAGTAAACTGACATGTTACTGCCAACCAACAGAAATAAGCAGAGCCCAGAAAACTGTACATGGCTGTGACAACTTTAACCTCCTGCCTCCCAAGTCAAGCTCATTAACACGCTCTCCTGAGTGGGAAGGAGAGACAAATTTTAGATTTAAGGAGATCTACTTACAGAAGAAAAAGCATTAAGAACACTCATTAGTAATTAATAATATTGGAAGCTTATAAGAAAAATAATGTGAGAGATAAGAAAAATACTATGGCAAAATAATAAATAAATAAAATAAAATAAAAAACAAAACATGTGCTAGGTGCCCTGTATATGGTAATGATAGTACACAAAGAGAAATCTAACTATATTCCCAGCCCAGTGATCGCCTCATGAATACATACATGAGAAGAGCCACTAAGAAAATTGTCATAGATCCTCACCAGTGTCATAGATAATATTAGCAACACAGTTAACTAGGTTAACACTTCTGTTCTTCACTTAATGCTTTTCTGTTTTAACTGGCGGCTCCTGTAATTCTTGTTCAAGGTTTATTAAAATTTTAAAACAACAGAAAGTCAGAAATTGAATTGACATTTGTCCTTTCATGCTCAAAACTAGCTGCTACCGGTTTAAATCTCCTAAGATGTGATAAAAGTCTGACACAAACAGTTAATATAACATCAGGTCCTGAAAACGTAAACAGAGGCATCAATTTCCTGATTACTGAAGGGCATTCACTATAATTTATAAGCTATATAAAATCACAGGCCAAAACCTGATTTTTATAACTCAAGAATAGCATACTGTGAGGCAGACTGTGAGAAACAAACTTTATTAAGCTATTTTGATCAATTCAGAGGTAGAAGAAATTTTCTTGAGAGAAGCAGAGCTATTTTATTTAGAAAACAACAGTTCAAAATAAACTTGTTCAATTTCACTTCTTGGTATATATCCAAGAGAAATAAAAATATACAACCACAGAAAAAATTTGCACACAATTGTTTGTAGAAGTATTAGTTACAATAGTCAGAGTTAAAATAATCCAAATATCTATTAACTGGTGAACAAATAGACAAAATGCAGTATATCTACCCATACAGTGGAAAATTTGGCAATAAAGAAGGTATGAAGTACAGATACAAACAACCTTAACAAATCTTGAACACAGTCTGTTAAGTCAGAGAAGTCAGACACACATACAAGAAAAAAGATGATTTCATTTATGTAAAGTGTCCAGAATAGATAAATTATCTACAAAGACAAATGTAGATTAATGGGTGCTTGCCTAGGAATAAGGGGAGAAAGGAATGGGGAATGACTACTCTAGGGTTTCCTTTTAATAAAAATACGATAAAATTCATTGTAGTCATGACTGCACAATTCTGTGAACATTAAATTTATTTTTTTTAAGATTTATTTATTTATTTATACATACACACATACATACATACAAGCACTGGGTACAGTCAGAAGCGCGGGAGGGTGAGAGAATTCACCAGAGCCAGAGCGGGGAGCAGAGCAGGCAGAAGGACCGAAGTACACTGCTGAGGGGAGCAGCGGGCGGCAGGAGGGGTCTGCGCACCATGTGGGGCCCTCCTCCCGTGGCTGGGGAGCAGCCGGGGATCGAACCGGTGCTGCAGAGGCTGCGGGCAGCTTTGCAACCCAGCGCTCAACCACTGCGCCACCGGGGGGGCCCGTGTGAACATTAAATTTAAATACATGAAATACACAGTCTATAGATTATGTCTCAATGAAATTGTTAAATAAGTGAAGCTATGGCTTCTGTGCACATTGTGTTTATTTCATGTTGAGTATATATATAGATATGTATATATATATATATATTTTAAATGTTCATTCATAATTAGGATGCTTTTCATTTTAAGAAAAGAGTCATCTTTTCCCTGCTACCTATCTGAAATGACAAACTGAGTTTTCAAAATTAACGTGACTTTGGATAATGAAAATTAACAACATCTCTTATTTAGAGAGCCAGAACAGAGCAGAGAATCTTGCCAAGAACAAGTCCTAATCAAATCCAGAAACTATCAGGACAGAAATCAGGAGGGGGAGAAGGAAGAGGATGGAGACTGAAGAGCTTTCACGAAACTGTGGTGGTTCTTTTGCATATATAGAAATATTCAGAATGTCCTTTGCACAGCTGCAAAATAGCAAGAACACTGTAAACACATACAAGGTAAGCTTCGCTTTACACACACTGCTAAGAGTGATGAAGAGGCAGGGCCACATGGCCAGTGCCCAGCTCCTAACAAAAGTAAAATTTGAGAAAAGGCTAAAGAAATCCTCCCAAGGGCCTGTTGTACAATGTCAGAAATGTCCATCATTGAAATCAAGCCAGTGCCTCCAAAAGGTCCATGCTAAGATGAAAAGGTGTTGCCTCAGATAGAGTGCAGTAAAAGCCTCAGAAAAACATGACCATTGGTTGTTCATTTTCTCTGGGCACCCTTGTTTCCTGATCCTTTAACACAAACCCACCTGAGCTCCACACCATATAGGCTCTTAAGAGCAAGCAGCATCTAACAAAAGGTACTCCGCACAAGCACTCAAAACTCATGCAGTCCCAGCTTCCTGGACACTGTCTTGTATCCTCACCTCTGGTCCTTGTTCTTTCTCGTGATTCTCTGTCCCTCCCCTGCCCTTACCTACTGTCTGGTAGGTATTTTGCTTGCTCCTGGGTCTGCCTTCCCCTTACACCTTAGCCCAGGTTCCACACATATGTCCTGAGGACTCTATCACTTAACTAAGTCATTGCTACATGTTTGGACCCAAAGGAAATACCAAAGGCTTGAAGGGATGAGGGATACACATCCCTCATTCTGGGAGCAGAAAGAAGAAGAAAAAAGTCAGGCACACAGGGCCCTGCCTGAGCTGAGCCACATGATTAGAGGCACTATCAAGGCAGGATACATGCTGGGTTGGTCCTGCTAGGAGGGACATTTCAGACACACCACCACTTAACAATTGTGCCCCTTTATAGGAAGTTTAGGATTAATGCCAATCAATTTCTTGGCATATATAATCTATAAGTGGTAAGGTTTCTAGCTCAATCATATTTATTAACCAGAACATCTGAAAGTAGGTATATCCCCAGTCTGATGATATTTGACTTGATAAAACAAATTAACAGATATTCCTTTCTTACTTGTACAAAAAACTTCCCAGGTGAAATTAAAATGTGATTTATTAGCCAACATTATTTGGTTCTTCTGGAGTGAAGACACAAGACATTCTGAAGAAGTCTGTAGTGTTTTCAGTCTTTGGTCATTTCTAGGTGCAAAGAAGTTTGCTTCTGAAGAGAAAACCTGAAGGAAAATCCTCTAACTAAGGGCTCTATGTACTACTTCATCAACTCTAAAAGGTCACTCTGTGCAAAATGAATTCTAGAAATGAGAGAGAAATCATCAAAACACAAAAATGATGCACAACAATGTGGACAGATGGGCTTGGATCCGGGAGGCACATAAGCAAATGAGAATCAGGTGACTACATTTGGGGGAACAGAGTTGCTTTCCACAGTGAGTCACAGTTGAATACCTTGTCCTTTCTTATCCCTTTAAAGAGCTAAAAGAAAGGAGTCCTAACACTGCATCTGACCATTCCCATGAGTCAAGGTGAGGCCTCCCCATGAGAGGCTGGGACAGAGCAGTGGAAGAATGATGTAGCGAGAGGCCGGGACTAACCACGTAAGGCTCACAGGCTGTGGGGCTGCACTTGGGTTGTATTCCAGGTGTAACAGGACAGCTTTAATCAGGGCAATGACACGATTCAGGTTATATTTTCAGGTCACGCAGCAGTCTGCTCTGTGGCAAATGTTTTCTGGTGGGGCATGAGTAAAAGCAGGAAGTTTTTATTGTCCTAGTCTGGAGTTCAGTAGGGGAGCAGAACTGAACATGGCTAAGCATGGTTTCAGGAAATGCTCCTGAGATAAAGCCAACAGGAGTTGTTGACAGACTGAAGAAGAAGGTGAGAAGATATGGGAGAAGAGGTGAAAGGGAATAAACACTGAAGGTGAAGGGCAATAGAAGGAAGGAAGCAGGGGCTCTACTTAGAAAAGTACTGCAGTAAAGGGGAACTCAGAGAGGGTGGTAACTAGAGGTCTGGTCTAGTAAGGGAGCTTTGTTTTGTTGGGTGGGGGAGGTGCAGTTCTTTATATGTCTAAGATCAACAACCACCAAAAATTTACAGTCCTTACTGGAAAAATCCAACAGAGTGTTTTGAGGAGTCAAGAAGGAAGATATCTGCATTACCTAGAAAAGAGGAAACTCATTCAAGTGACATTTACTGAGCACCTATTAGATGTTCTTTGTCTTAAAAGGTTCACAATCTAATGTAGAACAAAGTAATAAAAATAAATTATTAAGTAGTAAGATCAAAGCAAGGTATGTTCAGTGTATTAGAGTACTATGATAAAGTGTTATAAATATCATTGCATTGCATACTACAATAATATACAATATATAATATGCAATACCATTATATAATACAATATATAATTTATAGACTGATTAACTTATTTGATTATTAGTATATTTTGGGTAAGTTTTGTTCAATCAAATGCCTCCCATTCTACTTTTCATAAAACAAAGACTTTTTGTTTCTTGCAGAAAGAAAAAATAACATTTAGTTAAGGACTGAGCAAACACAAATTTTGGAGTCAGTTAAAAAAATCTAATGTTATCAAAGATAATAGTTTCATCTCTGATTTTTAAAATTTTTGCTTATCATTTAAATTTTTTCTGAAGTGCTACATGAATGAGTTCAGACATAACTTTTCTATTCTGTAATGTTAAGTAATTCATGACCAAGGAGTTTTACAGAAAGCAAGTACCCTAATTCTCAAGCAGCACACTCTATCTACGTTTGGAAGAACTACTCCAAGTGGGTTCGCAGGGACCTGTCCTCTTCTCAAGGTGATGGGTACCCCATCACCTCCAATTCAATCCTGCTCCTGAGTGAAATCAAAACCTGACCCACCCTCCAAACATTGTGCTCTAGCCAACGAGGCAAATCAGTCAAGCACAATATATGACACAAGTAAATAGTCATTTTCTTCCAAAAACGTGTACATATTTTCAAAATGGTTCAAGAATCAGACTTTTGGTGTTTCAAGAAGAATACTAATTGAATGAGGTAAGATTTACTGTTCTTAAAAAGCACAAATCCTGATTTAGTAATTCTACAACAAAAACATCTCTGGAGCTACTAATGTTCAAAATCAGACCTATGACTCAAAATAAAATAATTACTAGGTTAATGTTTCCCATTTCAACTTAAAATTCTCTTTTCCTTCACCAACCTGCTGAGCTGCGTCTCCATTCACCAGGTGAGGCATCATGGGCACCTCTCCGTTCAGCAATGGCGGCAGTTCCAGAGGGATTTGGTCGGTCATCATCATTGTGACGTACATTCATGGATAATTTCCCTCAACAGGCTTCCTGTAAGAGAACCACCATTTGTTTTAAAAATCACCTCTAACATTGCAAGTCAGAAATTTAAGTGCATCATCATGAGGTCAGATGAAACTCAAATTATTCTCATCAGAGTGTTGTATTATTGAGTGAGTCTCCAAGGAAGAGGAAAACAAAGGCAAGGAAATGGCTTGAATTAGGTGACCAAAGGCCTGCATTTCCTGTGCCTGGACTTGTGTTACAAACTTTTTATATACATATGAATAACGGTAACTACCCTCCCTCCAAGGACCTTTCTGAAGATAAAATGAGGCCATATTTTGAGAACATAAAAATGTATATACACACAAAAAAAATCTATAATGGTTTCTAAGGTAATTACTGAATAGAAGACAAAGAGAATGATCTATAAAAAGCAGGATCAAAATATTGTTATACTTGGAATAAGCAGTTAACCCAAGCAAGTAAATACTGATTAACCTATACCTACACTGCAATTCCTGCAATCACTAACTTTGCGATCAATGTAGTAATGTGTTCCAATGATCTTGCTACCATCATTTCCCTGAAATGGATTTAACTAGTTTCACATCTGCCTCTTTAGTACTTGTGCACGTCTTGAGCTTCTGCGTATCTCAGACAGTACCCATGGTACCTTGTGCAAAAAAGGGCTGAAAGGCAGAGTCCTTGTTTTCACAGAATAAATTCACGCAAGTACTCAAAACAACAGTAAGCCCACGTTCATTCATTAATGTTACTTGCCACCAACATCTAGTTTTTCAATACAACAGCAGGAAAACAACAGTAAATTCTTATTTAGAATTTTAACTTGTTCTTTAAAAAATAGTTGCGCATCCTTCAATTGGGTCTAAAATTTATGGCACAAAAAATTTAACAGGAAGAAGGAGGATATGTAAATATACATATACACACTGTTTTCAGTTCTCTCTGAAACCACCATAGAGTTCATGGTTGAATTTCTTACCATTCATAATAAAGTCCACTGAAACTTCAAATTCATGGCTATTTGGTCAATGAACCCTTTAATTATCAATATTCGAAAAGGCAAAACAGTGCTCCTTTAATGGTTGCCTCAAATTTGTTTGAGATAGGGGTGACAGAAATGAATCATTCCTTCTTATTCTCAAATACCTCTATTCTGAACATTAACTATACCTCCCTTCTTCCCAATCTTACCAAAGAGAATCCTTGCCCTGAAAGTATCAAATGATGCATGAAAGTCACCCAAGAGATTGTAAACTTTTTTATTTTAAATAGGTAAAATTTTACACTATTCATTATAACCCCATTTGGAGAAACTAATTATTTTAAGCACCCAACAATGAAGTCTTGTTCCAACTAGGGAAGCACATTCTATAATAACAGGTCTTATAATTCAGTGTTAATAGTACCATCATGCTGTTTTATGAGGCAATTACTCAGTTCCTAAGCAAATAAAAGTACAAAACCCAAAGGCCAATAGTTTGTCCTGATGAAGGAAACAGATTCTTCGATAACAAAATTAATTAGGATAATTCCACTGACACTATCATGACATCATTTTAATCTTGAGAGGTCAAATGACAGAGTACTGAGATCCATTTAAAGTTTTATTTCTAATATACTGTATATTCTACTAGCACATGAGGAAAGAATGGCTACTTTTTCTCAGACAGATGATATTACACAGGCTACTTTCTTAAGTAATATTTAATGTTTCTTCAAAATTGCAGTGTGGATAAGTGTATTTCAGACCTGAGTATAAATGAGTCACCTCTCATGTAGGGGTGAAGAAGCCCTCCATATCCACCTACCTTTACCTCTCTCCTCTTCAAGCAGAGTTCCACAGCACTTACTGGCGAAGTTGAACAGTACAGATTATGGCTCTGTGTTCTTTTTCCTATCTCCTCTGCTAAGGCAGTGAAAGGTAGACCCCTCCCTCCCTCTTCCAAAAGGGACAGATCTCACAGACAAGCATTAGGATGGAATCTCCTCTCTCTTTTATCACCCAATAAGGCAGGAGTAAACTGACTTCAAGTCTTCCTCTTAGGCCTTTCAGCCTCTAGGTCCTTCTGTTAGGGGGGAACAGGATGTCCTAAAGCTAACTCCCTACAGGTTTTGTGGACTCCACCCCCACCCCAGGCCAAAGCCAAAGACACTGGGAACTCCAAATCCCATCACCACCAAAGGGAAGGTGGCTGGGACCTAAGGGTGGGGTTAAGCAGCCAGATTGGTATAAAGCCAGACATGTGGGTTTTGGAGGGGTTCCCCCATTTTGGCTCTGCACCAGCTCGCAGCGTCTAGCCAGCTCTGAGAGTGACTTTGGTTTCCAGGTCTGCGGATCGGGTAGGACGCATTAAAGACTTTATTTCCCTATTTTCTCCCTGAGTTGTACATTTTCCTTATTTCCTTTTCCCTTGTAAATAAACCTTTCATTAACCTTTTGTGTCTGCCTGTAGTAGAGTATTCATAAGTCCCTTGTAAGCGCGCGGGTGAGGACCCACAGCCAGGCAACCCGTTCAATATCGGGGCTGCCCTATAACACTTCCATAAGGCCAGAATACAGTAAATAATGACACAAGTCTGGGGGCTGGCCAGGGAGAATGGAGATTCTCAGAACCTTCTTAATTAAGGCTGATGTTCTTCATGCATCAAATGGCTCAACCCAGTGAAGTGAAGTTTTTTTCTGTATTGGGGTTTAAGACTCAAATCCAATAACAATGTTGTTACTTTGCTCCTATTTCTCATGGTTTCTTAGAAAGCTAGGGTGAGGCCTGCTGCAAGTATTGGGTAGCAGGAGTTAGCCACCATCTGGTATAAAACCCAGGCATTCCTGGTCCCCTGTTCCTAATACCAAAGAAAGTCTCAATACCAGTATCATATCTTCACAGTGACACCTCCAATTTAAGAAACCTCCTGGTTGGCATTGTGTTAAAAAATGTGACTTTTTATCAACAAGATCAGCCCTCTTAGGTAGCACTCTTAAGCACCAGTGTGAAATTCAAACTAAAGAGTGAACTCCAAGTTCACCAAGTGTGGGAAAAGGGAATCAGCCCTCCAAGCCCACAAAAGTCTTAAAAGATATAGGTGAAAGAGTATAAAGGCTCACGTAGAGTTGTAAAAGTCCCCAAAAAAGCCATATTTAATGGCCTAAAGAGATAATTATATTTCCTTTTTAAAACTGTATGGTTAACTTTGGGTAGTGCAACTATTTCATAAAGAAAGATAATTGAATCCTCTTTTTTCCCTACTAAGATGAGGGTTACCCACCTCACAGACATGCAGTGGTTACTACAGATTACTGGGAGGAAGCAGTGGGGGGAGATGAGGAATTATACATAAAAGAAAATCAGGGACTCCCTGGTGGCGCAAGGTTAAGTCTCAGCACTATCAAGCTAATGGCAGCCATTGCAGCACAAGTTCAATGCCAGGCCAGGAAGCTAACCCACATGGCGCAGCAGACCTCTCCTGTCTCACCTACTGCTCCCCTCAGCAGTGGATTTCAGTGGATCCGCCTATTCTGCTCCCCACTCTGTCTCTGGTGAATCCTCTCGCTCCCTGAACCTCTCTCTAGCCTACACCCCAGCTCTTATAGGCATAAATAAATCTTTTTTTTTTAAAAAAAAGAAAATCAACTACATGTATAATCACTCCTTAGCTTACAGTGGGAACCTATAAACATATGTTTCAACTCAACTACCGTTCTGTCAATCATGGAGAAAAATGCAAAAGTGAAGAAAGTGAAGAAAAGTCACTGTAAACCCGTATCACAGAGTCTCACTTTTCCATAACCAAAATTATTGATCCTCTTTTCCCAAGGCTGCCAGTTTGCTAAAATTAAGCACTTCGGGATTGTTTTCTATTCCCTAAGCATTTCATGAGAAGTGACCAGGATGTTATTCTGACAAGGTAAGAGATTCATACAGACAAGGTGACATAAGAAGTCAACACTATTTCAACACCCATTTCCAGGCTTCATGCACATACATGGGACACTTTCATTTGCTTAGAACACCAGGGATATACAGAAAAAGAAAGAAGTTATCTCTAGTCAAGACAATGCCTCCACTATTAAACAAGGCAACTGCCTGCCAAGCTGCCCCATAAAATTATCATGAAATAGAAACAATTTAGTGCCAAGGACCATAGAAAAGACAAAAGTCAGAAACGAGAATTAGAAACGAAGGAAAACCACAGGTGTGAAATGTAAAACTTAGGACACAAAGCAGTATCTTTTGGGTTATTTCCCAGTGACAAGAAAGGGAAAGAAGTCAGTCAATATTCAGGTTTAAATTGGGAAACCACAGTCTTCTCCAGTGACAGTTAAAGAAGGTAAAGTCAGGCCAGGAGACTTGGGAAAGGTCCTCACACATCAATCAGTGGTGACAGCTCCTCAAAAAGTGAATCTCCTCTGTTTTGACTGATAACCCAGACAAAACTACACATATATTCAACTTAAACAGGTGTGCCTCAACCCCACAGCTCTGAGAACTATGGAAAGTTACACACCTGAGAGAGCTGATGAAACTTTATTTTTTTATTTATACAAGAACTGGGGTATAGGCCAGAGGCACAGGAGGGTGAGAAGATTCACCAGAGACAGAGCGGGGAGCAGAACAGGCAGACGGACCAAAGACACTGCTCAGGGGAGCAGCGGGAGAGACAGGAGAGGTCTGTCGCGCCATGTGGGACCCTCGCCAGCTGGCCAGGATTGAAGCCATGCTACAGAGGCTGTGGACAGCTTCACAGAGGTGCATTCAACCCACTGTGCCACTGGGGAGGCCCTGACAAAACATTTAAGTGGAATTAAAAGATGAAGCCATGAGTGGGAAGGATTACCATCCAAATGGTTAACTTTAGGGACCAAAACTTCCTTTATTTGCAATGATAGTGGATGGAAATTATACATTTTCTTCCTTCCCTCCAGAGCAGGCTGGCTCCTATTTTTTCTTAGGGGTGCAGGATCACTGTTTACATTACTGTGTTCAGTCATAAGGTGCTAAGGTGATGTACCAAGGAGTTACTGAATAATTTTGACCTGACATATCCAAAGAAATTCATCCCTGCTTTTGTAACAGGGTGGTCCCAAGGAGAGGGGGAAGTTCCAGGTTCCCTGCCCCACCCAAGGGAGGGTGGAGCTGAGCAGGAAAGACAAGAAGCTGGAGAGGAGCCTGGGGAAGGAAGGAAGCAGGATGGAGAGCAAGAAGGAGACCTGGAGGAGGCACATGGAGCAGAGAGACACGTGAAGAAACTGCACCTGCGTTTTGGTCGTGGACTGGTTGAAACAGATGAGGGTGAGAGACTGGTGGGGAGGTTAACAAAGGCAGCAGTATTGACCTTGATTTTGACTTTGCTTTTTTCCTTCCAGACTTGTCTGGTTTGTTTTTTTTTTTTTATTTTTATTTTTTAAGATTTATTTATTTATGTACACAGAACTGGGGTACAGGTCAAAGATGCAGGAGGGTGAGAGGATTCATCAGAGACAGAGTGGGAAGCAGAACAGGCAGACAGACCGAAAACACTGCTGCGGGGAGCAGCAGGAGACACAGGAGAGGTCTGCCACACCATGTGGGTATCTCTCTGGCCGGCCGGGGATCAAACCGGCGCTGCAGAGGCTGAGGAAAGCTTCACAGTGCTGCTCTCAACCCCCTGCACTACCAGGGAGGCCCTTGTTTGGCTGTTTCTGAGGCCATTCTATGGGTCCCCACCAGAAGGTGCGTTAGACTTATGGCAGGCTTTCGGGCCTCAAAGACCCTGCTTTCGGCCAACCCTGTTTTGGCATTTATCCATGAGGGGATGGGTAACTCAGGGTGCTTGATTTGGAAACTCTATTCCTCCCTCATTCTCTCCCTTTTCTGTATTGCACACTAATGGTATTAAAGTTCCTTCCACTGATGGTCTTATCCACTAGAGTGTTTTGTCTTGATGCGGTGGTTCTTATGTTGTGCTTTTCTCCTCATTTAAGCAGCCCTGTGAACCATGACCCTCAGATCTAAGGGTCACATCCTAGATTTACACTCTCACATGTCCTTTGGGCTGGGAAGCCAGGTGGTCAGTTTATGCACACACATAGACCCTATGGTGGTCTCTGAAAGCCCCCCAGCTGTCCTGCACCCTCTTTCTTGACCACTTATTGATTATCAGCATGGAGGGAAGTTGAGGGGGCCAGATGTGTGAGCTCTGGATAACTGAGCTGTAACTGTTTCATTTCAGTCAGAAGGTCTCATGAGAAACCACCCCGACAAACATTCATTTTCCTGATCTGTGCACCCTCTCCCCTGTCACAAATGTGTATCTGAGCTGACCAAGTCTATCACAGAACTTATATATTTTACTTATGGCTGAGCCACATCCACACTGCCGTCCACACACAGAGAGAGTTCTTGCAGTCAATCTATTCATCAGGCCACTCCCCCTTACAAATGAATAAATGCACTGCAAAACTAATCAGAATCAACAAAAGGGAAATAATCTCTACTACAATGCTTTTTCTAATCCTCCATTTTTTCTCTCTCACAAAAAGCTCCAATGTTTTGCTCCAATTTTTTTTTTTTATCTTGTTCCTACCCATACTTCCATTTCAAAGAATTTGGTAACAACCACAGGTTCTCACAATCTCTCCCCCTAACCACACATCCTAACACTAAAACCGCAAGTACTTCATGCCCAGCCAATTCTATTCTTTTGATTGACAGGGAAAGGATGCCACGTGAGCACTTGTGGTTAACTTTCCTCCCTCAAGAGAGCAAGTCTTTTGTTACCCTCCTTACCTGCTAGCAAGACCCAGAATTATCAAAGAACTCCAGCCCTAATGGCAGGGGTGGGGGCTGGGCACTCTAAAACACAAAATGAACAGATCCTCACTGTTAGTAAGACATTTCATTCCATCCAAATATATCCCCAAAGCTTTTAAAGAACACCTTATTTTAAAAGAATATTACAAAGGCTCTTCAGTTTTTATATTACTCTAGGCAACTGGCTTATTTACTTTTTCCTCTTATTTTGCTTCCCCCACTTCAAGTCTAAAAAGGTTTTCCGTGGTATTTTAGCCCCAGCCTATACTAAGAAACATAACATACTGGCCAAGTTCATGAAAAACCCAGTTCTCAGGGGAGAACCGCAGATCCATTTCCAAAGGCCAGAGAAAGCAATTAGATACTAGGAAGAATTTCTAACTTGAAAAAAAAAAACAAAGCCCTAATCACTGCTTAGAGTTTTAAGTCTGTGAACCTGGCCTTCAATTAGTAACAAAATGTCTTGGTCCTCACTCCAGGGCTGATGACCCAAATTTCCTTACATTAATTCAAGATGTGAGTTAGCAGTACAGTACACAAATCAGTTTCAGATGACAAGAGAAAAAGAAACGAAAAATACCAAAAGGAACAAAGTTGAAGCATCAGCATCAAGTGAGCTGCCCAGCTGGAAGAAAAGGAGACTCCCAGAATGAAAGCTAAGTCTGCGGTGAGGCACAGCTCCCATGTTCATTTTACCTATACCCTAAGGTGGCTTTTGTCTCACTCTCCCAGGGAAATACTTCATAAGTAGATGCAGTGAGGGAAACCAATGGGAAGAACGCACTTGATCAGTTTTAACTTTTGTTTCCATTCTGCAACTCAAAATGTGCTTTCAGAAACCAAACAGGTTTCTGGATGAATGGTGAAAGGATGGATACCAATGACAGAGCTGTATAAAGCAATTATGCAAATAAATGAATAAAGCATAATAACCAATCTTAAGAATTCTACCATCAAAGTTGTAGGGTAAGGAAAAATGTCAGGCTTTTCTGCCCTCCCGCCATCAGGATAGATGATGGATCCTTGCGGTCCTGAACGCATGCCTGATGGAGGGCACCTGGAGTAGGGTATGGGCATAGGTAGATGGGATTCACCTGGGCTAAGACTGTGCTTTTAAGGGCGGTGTCACGGGGAAGCAGAGGAGAAGCCAAAAGAGAAGCCAAGAGAGAAGCAAGAGAAGCAGAAGCCGAGAGAATGCCGGAGAGCCCAGATAGAGTGAGGATTTGCTGGGGGCTGGGAGGACTGCCAGCCTCCCGGCCCCCCAGCACCCCTGCCTGCCATATGCCTGGTGAACCCCAATAAAAGACCTGCATAAAACCACTGAGGACTCTTGACTCCTCCTTCACCCGATCTGCTGGATCAGAAAACCTGCACCGTGTCTATTCCTGCCTTTACAAAAGTCAACAGTAATTGCAAGTACTCCATAAAGTTTGTACATTTCCCAATAAAATAAGGATTAACCAATCACCTTCACACAATCCAAACAGCATGTAAACATTTTACTTGCTACATGATTGTTCAGTATCCTGAGAAAAAATAGTTATGGGCACATTAGTAAGAACATTAGCTTGATTCAGACTTGGAGAAATTTGAGAAAATTTCTCTCTCTACTAAAAATACCAAATGACTTCTAATAGCAAGAATCTACTGTGGACCTGGTTTCAGAAAACTGTCACAAATATATCAAAGAAATATTTTAGACATTTATATTTATATAATAATAAGGAAAAGAAGCTTTTTTCCTGGTTGAATAAGGCAAGAAAAATCCATTCAGTAGTCAAAATGACAATCTGACAAATAAATGTATTGAATCACAGAAAACAAAGGTTTTGTTTTTCTGTGTAATACTGGGGACAGAGAAATCTGAGAGTTTACTAAGAAATTCCTATATTCCCCTTTAAAGCAATACAACTATCAGAGAGCTAGTGTTTTATGAGTGATTACTTTTTGAAATAGCTCCCAATATACAACCTAAGCCTAACAAAACTAAATTTATTATGACACACATTTGTGCAATGGATTTGCACTTGTTTGTGCCAGGTCTGTAGTAAAAAAGAAATACGCAAAAGCTGCTTTCATGAACCTCCCCTCATAACAGGTGGTTTTCCCTACATATAGCCGTGTGACAGTAAGCCCTCTACAAAGCCACGGTGTGCCAAGGCTGTACCACTGAGGCTGGTATAAGTAACTCTTTGACATTCGCACAATGATGAAATCACCTAATGACACTCTGTCAGAAGGCCATCACCAACTTGCAATGCTACACTGCACCATCAGTCACAAGGATGAAGTGTGATCTTCCTGTCCAAGCTTTACTAAAAAGATCCAGAAAGACAAAGGGGTGAAGGGTATGGAGAGAGAGAAGAAAAAAACTTAGTTGTACAGATTCCTACAACAGGTAGATGTTGTACAACTATTTTGTTTTCTGCATCATAAAAACCTCTTTCCTTCTGGCTTTATGCTGGTTTTGAAAGGTAAACCCCTTGATTGATACTTTAACACCAAGAAACTTTGAAAATGGTTGTCATTTCTAGCCTTCTGAGAAAAACGACAGCTTTCTAATAATAACTACAGAAACACCTAGAGCAAAGAAAGAAAAAAAAGGATTAAAACAAAATAGAAACTGTGCAATCTTCTTTACCTCTGAAACTGAGAAACAGCTGCTCAGCAGTCAGCACTTCTTTGCTACTGTGAGCGAGGGCCTTTGCTTCCTCTTCCCAGTGCTCTGACACTGGTCGAAGCACAGGTTCTGACCTAATGATGGAGAATTACCAGGTCATCTATGAACCTGATGAGGGGTGCTGTCATTAGACACGAGAAGGCTGGGGTGGTTAGCATTTATCCTTGCATTGCACATCTCTCCCTTGCACTCTGGGAAACCATGAAGAAGGGAGCCTGGTATAGCCAAACACTGCATTTTTTTAAACTCAAGTCAAATTATGAAAGGTTGGGGGGATATGGAGAGGAACTAAACATTTTGATCAGAACGTTTCACAACCCCACCACTAAAAACAGTTCCAGAGACTAGTATGTTATGGTTTTTTTTTTAAAAAAAAAAAAAAAAGCACTACAGTACAGAGACCCAAGAACTGGAGTACTAGAAATTCTGTATTCTAATCCAGGGTTTGCCAATAATTAGCTCTGAAATTGAGTGACTAATTTCTTTTATAAAATGACAAATTATAGATTACCTTTTAAAGAGCCTTTCTGATCTTACCAGACAATGTTTCAAACACCAATTGCCTAAAGTGCTTACTGACTATAGATGAAACTAAAGCTAAAAGAGAGGTTGACCATACTCTAAAAACCTGTTAGTTTCTCTCACTTATATGAATATATCCTGAATATTTTGCTTAAGAAGTAGGAAGGATCTAAGTAAAATGCTGAAAAAGGAATGTATCAAGGAAACAGTGATGATAATCACTGTGTTTTTATGCCAAAGAAATCTTAACTTTACAGCTGAGTTCTATACAGCTGTGGAAGAAAAACTCTTGCCATGGCTTGCCACTTGAATGAAAGGAGGAGAGGTGGTAACTGTTCATGCAGAAAAACCTCTTGAGACATGAGCAGTACCTGGAGGTATGCACCCAGCTGGTTGGTTGAGGCACAAATAGTCTGGAATTTGTCTTGTTGTCTGATATGGGTCCATTAGTGAACTTAAATCACAGCTGTCTCAAAAAGTTCTTAACCTTAAAAACATTCTTGCTTTCTGTATTCAATTATAAACGTAGGACATTAGGTGCAAACATTTAAATTCAAAGAGAAATCCTGTGAAATTGAGTTTCTTAAGATCAAATACACCAACACCGCTACTCCAGATTTAAATGAGTAATGAGAAAAAGTCCCAGGAACAAAGAAGCGGACAAAAAAAAACTGTCCATGGGGCTTAGAGAGCATGAAGGGATACAAGCCCTGCCTTCAAGGATCCCTAAATGCTTTTAATTTGACTTTGCTTAAATGGCAAAGTACAGTCATGTCTGAACTGAAAATTACCATATCAGGATAGCAGTATTTTCTGAGGGGAGAAAAATGTACACATCTAAGGGTTGTATGTAATCTGAACCTGATTTTACAATTCCCCATGAATGCACTGAAGTTGTTTCCACAGTTCCCCAATATACCCCCAAAGTTAAGAAAACATAAAAACTAAAGGAAAAAAACTATCACTGTATACACACAATTTCTGGACCTCAAGACCCACACCCAAGTCAGCCTACCAAATATTAACTACAAGGCAAAGGGGTACAACTACAAAACAAGTTTACCAACCAAAGGTTAGTTTGCTTTGCTCATTGTTTTCAAATGGTGTTTAAAAAACTCTGCAGACAAAATGAGACATTTTTATTTTTATTAGAACAACTAAAGTCCAGGTACAACTATTGCATAATAAATCTGTCATCTTTAAAGGACCTTCCAAGGATGATAAGCCAGCGTGTATAAGGAAACATCTCAAATATATGAACCCTTTCTTTTCATACATATCCAAATTATCTTCGCCACGTATTTTTATCCAAGCATGAGAATAACTGAAGATATGTATTTTCAGTGAAATCTGGAGTTGTGTAATTGTTTCTTTTTATTTTTTTTATAGGACATTGAGGGGAAAGTCTAGCACTGAAGGGTCACTTTTTTTTTTAAGATTTATTTATTTATGCATACAAGAGCTGGGGTACAGGCCAGAAGTGCTGAGGGTGAGAGGATTCAAAGACAGCAGGGAGCAGAACTGGCAGACTGACTGAAATACACTGCTGAGGGGAGCAGTGGGCGAGACAGGAGAGGTCTGTCGTGCCATGTGGGTAGCTCCCTGACAGAAAGGTCACTTCTAAAGGCCTCTCTAGATCCATGATTTCCCACCTTCCCATCAATCTACCCCCTACCTGCATGGGGAGGTGGAAAGAGATAAGATGGGAAGTTATAAGACATGCCCTGCTTCCCAGAACCAGCAGCTCAGTCCTTATCCAAAACTGGGGTATTACTGCCTGCCTAGAACCCCCAATCACTCTGACGGGTGTCAGGACTGGGTTCAAAGTGTCCTACATAAGCTATATGCTTTAATGTGACTTTGAGACTCCCTTTTAAAAGATCTAAACTGTTATTACTCTGGTTTTAGAGAGCTGTTATGAATTAAATTCCCATTTGTGCAACAACTTGGCTGTCTGTTACATATAACATCCTTTATTGGGGCTGGGGTGGGGGCAGAGGGAAGGGTCATACATACTACAAAAGCACCCAGCAACTGGATGCTTTCTGGGAAACGTTTGCAGGAAGTACTTCAAAGTTGTTATTACAGCCCGATGGAGCAAGGGCAAAGGTACTGTGTGAAACTGTTGCACACTAATTCTTATCTAACCTCACAACATTCATTTGAAGTAGATGGTGTTCCCCTTTTACAGATGTAGCAACTAAGGCTGAGAAACGGTAAATAATTTGCCCATACACTCAGAAAGCCATGGTAAAAAGTCAATGCTCTATACGGAGATGACTGTAGCATCTAAGAATCTGGCCATGAAACAGAGAAATGGAAGAACTGATGATAAATTCATAGGATAGTGAGTTCTTAACATCAATAAATAAAAGATAAGACAACTTTCAAACGCCCAAAGAAAGTACATTTCCCTCCCAGTCAGTTCCCAATTCACCTACACAAAGGCTGACAACTGTGAGTTTTTGATGTCTTTAATGATTTAATGATTTCTAAAGCATGTTTTAAAGTAGCAGAAAGAAAGCTAAACAAATCCCTTGTATTATCATATAATCTACATGGCTAAAAACGAGAGAGGAAAAAAATCCAACAGAATCCAAATTCTAAACTATTCAAGTGATGTGTACCATAGTGTTTTTTAATGAGATGTGCCAAGATTAAACACAAAAGCAAAATTACTGCACAAAGGATGGTAGCTTAGCAAGTTACTGGTGAGAAGACTGGCAAGAGAACAGGTCTTTGGTACAAAGGGTTTTAAGATTCTATTATTTTTTAATGACTTATAAAAGAAGTATAAAGTGGGTTGGAAATGTATTCCTTTAAGAAAAAGGACTAGGCCTCCCTGGTGGCGCAAGGGGTTAAGACGCAACCTATGAAGATATCCACAGCCATTGCAGCAAGAGTTGGATCCCCAGCCAGTGAGCTACCCACATGGCACTGCAGACCTCTCCTGACTTGCCTGCTGCTCCCCTCAGCAGTGTATTTCAGTACATCTGCCTGTTCTGTTCCCCACTCTCTCTGGTGAATCCTCTCACCCCCTGCACCTCTGGCCTACACCCCAGTTCTTGCATGCATAAATAAATCTTTAAAAAAAAAAGAAGAAAAAGAAAAAGGAGGACTTAGTTGAAAAGAAGAACTTAGCTGAAAGTTCCTTACAAAATAGCATCAAACAAAAGCACCTGAACCTAGATAAAAATCTTACTGTTTTCAAAAAATATTGACAAAATAGCAGCCACGATGTGCCAGTCAGGCACTGTACTAGAATTCTAGAAGTAGAAGCACGAGGTTAAACGACATTAGAATGAAACATTATACTCGATAACTAAAACTGAGTTCACATACACTTCTGAGGAAGCCAACGTCAACAGACCTCCACCAGTCTGTGAAACCTTTCATCCAAGATAAGCCCCAATGTCTAAATTTGGTTTCCCAGCTGTGGCCTCCTTTCTAGTCTTAAGTGTTCCAGAAGATGAATTTGTCTCTAAAACACAACCCTCCCCAACTCAATCTTCATTTCTAATACTAAAATTGCCTCTTTAATCAGCATGTATAGGACTCAATCCTGTATGTTATAAACAGTTTTAATTAAATAGATGTTCAATCTATACTGTTCAGCTTTACTGATGTTTTATCTAACTTAAATACGTATTTCAAAGATTTCTGACATTGCATTTGTAACCTTACATGTTGGCTCAAATTTTTTTTTTTTTCCAAAATATGATTTTTTATTCCCAACACCAATGGGTGGGGGGGGGGAGGGGATAGGGGAGAATCAATAAGACTAGTACATGACACAATAAAAATCCATTTAAGCATGTTTTTTAAAAACAAGCTATTTCTTGAGGAATCATCACAATTGACAGCATTTTCATAAGCAGCTATTTCACACTTAATATGACTGAACATAAGCAAATACTGAAACAGAAAATTCACATGAAATGACACAAAGAAACAAAATTAGCAGGTGCAAAGACACATCATGTAACGAAACATTTCAGATTAGCCCATTACAATAAAATTTTTATTTGAGATACGTATGTAATCAGATTATTAATTCAGACTAACATTTTTGAAAACACAAAAATGTTGAATTCTTTAAAAAAAATTCTTTTTTTCAAGGAAAAAAAAGTCACAAACCACAGAGCAATAAGATTTACATTGAACAGGGTCTCCCTGATGGCCTAGGAGTTAAGACTTAAGACTGCTGAAGCCTGAGATTGATCCATCCAGGGAGCAACCCACATGGCACAGCAGACCTCTCCTGTCTCACCCTCTGCTCCCCTCAGCACTGTATTTCAGTACGTCTGCCTGTTCTGCTCCCCACCCTGTCTCTGGTGAATCCTCTCATCCCCGGCATGCTGGTCAACATCAAATCCTTTTGAAAAGATTTACATTAATAGATGAAAATAATTGGTATATAAATGGTTTATATGCAAATAGATCTATCTAATGTTTGGAAGCATGGTACTTGTCTATATTCTAAACACTACCCGCAAATAAAAATGGCATTATTAATTACTCATATAATTTGTTCAGAAAATGTAAAAGGGCTGTACTCATTGACCTAAATAATTGAGTATTTAGGTTCTGCTCTGTATAGGCACTTGTGCTGAAATTCTAAATGTAAGGAGTCCACTAACAGACTTTAAAATCTTTTCAGAAAAATCATTTTGAATTTCAACTCTGATAGAAAAGTCATGGTTCTCCAATTCAATGTTCATTTTTCACCTTATGTGAAACTAAGAAAGACACAGAAAATATTTTTAAGTTACAGTTTCTGAAGAACTCAGAAGCACAAGACTGAAAAAGGCAAATATTTTAGGGTTATTAATTGTTATTGTTACGGAGCAGCCCCGATATAAAACGGGTTGCCTGGCTGTGGGTCCTCACCCGTGCACTTAAAAAGGGACTAATACTCCACTACAGGCACACACAAAAGGTTAATAAAAGGTTTATTTACAAGGGAAAAGGAATTGAGGAAATGTACAAATCAGGGAGAAAATAGGGAAATAAAGTATTTAATGTGTCCTACCCAATCTGCCGACCCGGTAACCCAAAGGCACTCTCAGAGCTGGCTGCACTGCCAGCTGGCGGGGAGCCAAAAAGGGGAATCCCCCAAAACCCACGTGTCTGGTTTTATACCAAACCTGGCTGCTTAACCCCACCCTCAGGTCCCCGCAACCTTCCCTTTGGTGGTGATGGGATTTGTAGTTCCCAGTGTCTTTTGGCTTTGGCCTGGGGTGGGGGTGGAGTCCACAAAGCCTCTATGGAATTAGCTTTAGGACATCCTTTTCCCCCTAACATTATGGCCCCATGAACCCCACAAAAGGCTGAGAAATGTCCAAGGGTCCTCCACACCACTGCTCTACACCAACTAGTTTATATATAAAAATACAAGAAAATTTTAAATTCACTTTCTAGTAGACAAAAATCGCTGTCCTTATTTTATACTCTGTACATCCACAATTCACCTGAACAAAGAACATACCAGTCCAAAGGAAGAGGAATCCAGAGACTAGCAGAAATTTCTCTCTCCAGGACTTTATGTTACATTCTCTAAAGCACTTTGGTGAAACAAATTCATTTGATAAAATCTTGAGGGAAGTAAGAAAAGCAGTCAGGAGGGATAAGAACACGGATGTGGAGGGCCAGGTGCTCCCCTGGCGTGACTATAAACCAGGTCAGGGACAGTGTGACCTGACTTCAGTAAATCCAAACCCATTAGATGGGAATCAGCTCAGTCTCTCCTATAACCAGACTCAAAGCAAATGATCCACACCAGCGAAATAAAGACAAATAATTTTGGGTTGCTATTCTCAAGTAAGAATCTTATCTCTTCTGATCTCTAGACCTTCATTAACTGCTCAATGAGCCCATTAGAAGCCTGGAGATGGTTTGCTTTAAGTATTTTCTAGGGTCACTAATTTATTTTTCCCCACAGCTTATTTTCTTTTTTTGTCAAAAAACTCAAAAGGAGCTTTCTGAAGGATAAATAGGATTCTAAAACTAGAACCCGAAGTTTCAAATACAGACAGACCAATTAGAGAGTGGAATTCATGTCCTACAGCAATGAATTAGCAAAATCAAAATAAGCCAGATTATTGATTTGTATTCAGCAAACACTGTCAGAGAAGAGACTTTTATTTTTAAAAATAGATTTTAAAATAGATGTAACAGGCATATTAATTTTCCACTGGCATCATAAATAAATGGAACTCCAAAATATCTTTCTCTGCTAGGGCATTCTGGCCTGTCACAGTTCCCCTGACCCCGAATGGAATGTGTATTTACATTGCCAAAAGGCAGCATTGTGTGCTGGTGGGAAACCACTTCTCACAAACCTCCCATTCAAAGAAGGGCTCCACAATAGGTACTCACACAGGAAGCCAGCCTTGGTAAGAGAACCTCTGACAGTTTCAGAGAGAACTTTCCAGCACAGGAATGGTAAACCACTGTAAGAGCCATGTTTGCAGGACCTAACTGCCTACACTTCCAGGTCAAAAAAGCTAGTGTTGTTCACAATCATTCCCTAGAGTTCTTCCCCTGGTGAAAAACAAAAACAATTCCATTTCATTTTTCTAGCTATTCTTTCAGACATCACTTTGTTTTAAGGAAAAAAAAAAGTTATTAAATTTGTCTCAGATAAACTGGAAAATACTCCAAAAAGCTATTACTACTTTTTCAAAGACAAATGAAGGGTGTTAGTAGCAAATAATGCAATTGTCAATGGTGACCACACCACACACAGACCATCAAATCAATTAATTGGTCATTTAAAAAATGCAATTAATAAATAGGTTTTGTCAAATCAATACTAAACTACCAGGTTGACTTTAATTTTAATGATCCATCAGTTTGGGTATGGCAACTAAGATATCACAATTAACAAATATACCTCAAGGGTTTATTAGCAGTCTAATACTTAGGGCAATCACTGAAAAATAAAACCATGCCAACCATAAATAATACCACTTACTAGCTTCAGGAAGTCACTTTGGCAATATACAAAAAAGTAAAACGAAAATAAAATGAGGAAATGCTCAACACACAATGTTTAGTGAAATGTACACTGTCAGAATATATATGTGTGTGTGTATATATATATATTTATATATGTGTGTACTTGTTTGAAAGACTGAAATGACATAGAACCAATAAGTTAACCTATGAGTTACATTTTCTTCTTTGTAGTGATTGTATTTTTAAAAACACCCTACAATGAGCATCTGTAATTTTTATAGTGACAAAAGTTAATTTTGAAAAGCTCGTATCAATTCAATTTACTTTGCACCATGTGGCTGTTTAAATTCTGTGATGAAATACTTTCAAGCCACTGTACAACATAAACAAAGACCTAAAGGGTAGGTTCATTCAAGTTTCACAGAACGAGTTTCCACCATTCAACCCTGACTGTGGGACAAAGTGATGGAAGAACATCTGTGGTTAAGTCATAGATTTGGTAACATTTACAAAATCAGCCCTCGGGTCACGCTTGCTGAGTAATCCCTAGATTAGGCATGCTCCCTAGGCCCAACCCAAACAGTTTTTTTAAAAGGGAGGCGGAGAAAGCCAGGTCCCCAGCCTTATTTTATTTTATTTTTTTTTTAACATGACAACTGCTCCAAAAAATCCTCTTCCCACTGCCAAAATAAATCACTTTCTAGGTTAAAGAACTCTCTGTCAATCAAATTGGTCTCAGCAAAGATAAACTAGTAATAGAAATCTGTTACATCCTTACTTAGCTGTGCTAACTATGCTAGTCCAGAACTAGCACAAAGGACTTCAAAAACTCTGGCTAGGAAAAGTACAGGGTGGGGTCAGAAAGTTCCTCAGAGTTGGCAGGCCTCATTCTCGCTGGAAAAGTCACTACTCACCCTTATCTCTGTGGGTTCTCTCCACCCCACCCTCCCTCATCCAAAACCTTCTAAAAATATTTGCCCCATATTTTTATTCCCACAGCCCCATGTACTAAAACATACAATACATATACACTCCAGGAATCTCCAAGTACAGAAAAGCAGGAAGAAAGTTTCAACTATTCATAATCACATCGCCCAGAAACATTCACAGTTAAAATGGTGATGTGTTTTACTTCAATTTTTTCTATCTGTAAGAAATCTATGAAGTTGGATGGCTACTATTTACATAGTACAAATCAATGTGCCTATCTTTTTATTTTGGTATTTCATGGTTATAACAATGATAGTGACAAATTGAAAAATAAGAAGGAACTGGTTCCTAAGTCACATTTTCAGAGACAGTAGCACAATCCTCTGAAGTCCCTGAAAGGAGACTAGAGAAAGTGTTAGGGGGAAAAGGATGTCCCAAAGCAAATTTCCATACAGGCTTTGTGGACTCCACCCCCACCCCAGGTCAAAGCCAAAGACACTGGGAACTCCAAATCCCATCACCACCAAAGGGAAGGTGGCTGGGACCTGAGGGTGGGGTTAAGCAGCCAGGTGGATACAAAAGGCAGACACGTGGGCTTTGGGGGGCCCCCCCATTTTGACTCTCCGCCAGCTTGCAGCAACCGGCCATCTCTGAGAGTAACTTTGGGTTTCCAGGTCGTCGGATCGGCAGGGTGGTCCCCAGGAAAGGGGGAGGTTCCCTGCCCCTCCCAAGGGAGGGTAGAGCTGAGCAGGAAGAGGAGAAGCTGCAGAAGAGACTGAGGAAGGAAGCAGGATGGAGCCAGGAGACCTGGAGGAGGCGCATGGAGCCTAGAGACACATGAAGAAACTGCGATTGACTTATGGTCGTGGACTGGGTGACACAGATGTGGGTGAGACCCCTGGGGAGGTGACCATGGCAGCTTTTATCTTGATGTTGATTTTGCTCTTTTCCTTCTGGGCTTGTCCGGTTGTTTGTGACCCTTTTCTGTGGGTCCCCACTGGAAGATGCTTTAGACTTGTGGCAGGCCTTGGGGCCTTGCTCTGGGCCAATCCCATTTGGATGGACTTTTACCCACGAGGGGATGGGTAAATTTGGGTGCTTGATTTAGAAACTAGACTCTGACTTACCTGTATTGTTTCCTAGTTTTATTAAAGTTCCTTCTCATTAAAGTCTCCTATGTTTTGTGTTGATGCGGCGGATGGCAGAACCAATTTAGAATAGGCAGGTTTGCGGGGTTTGGGCTGCCCCTCTCCCTGTCCTATAACAAAAGCACAATATTCAACTTATTTGTCCAATGTGCACCCCAGAGGCATAATCTTTCTATATCTATGTCTTAGATTGTATACATGTAATTTAAATAGAATTATAAAGTGAATGGTCCCAACAAATTAATGTAAATTTTTTGCATTTCATATAGATATACAAGTTTCTAAAAAGTTTTATTCTCTATCTCCCAAGAACTAAGAATGTTTTATGCTAACCATAACACTTCCTTCACAACTCCAAACCTACCCTACCCTCTTCAGCAGCATATATGTACCAGGAAAATACCGATGGCAATGAACTGCAAAACACTTAACCTTGAGCACCTAAGTGTGTTACTGCCAGTAAAATTATTAACAGAGAACCACACTGGCTAATTGTGTGACGTGACTTAAAATACCTCAGTGTGAAATGCAAAGATATATACCACAGTATAAAATAGTGAAAAGCTGGAAGCAATTTCATCCACACAATGGAAGACTATGCAGCCAATTTTAATGCTGTAGAAATCAATCTGCTAACAAAGGATGATATTCACAACACAGATTAGAGGGAAATAACAATATAGGGAAATAGAATTACAAATAGAAGGTTTATGCTATGATCCTATTTGTGTAAAACAAGGGTTATGCTTATTTTTCACATAGAGAAAAACACAGAACATACACCAAAGTGTTCACAGTGATTATGGTAATGAAAAGACTCCGTCAGAATCTCTTTTGCGATGCGTTGTCAGGGTTTTAAAAAAAAAGTTCATACAACACAGAGCAACCACAGGGCAATCTCATATCTGTGAAATAATCTAATGAAAAAATGGGAAAAGGATAATGGATATTTGATCAATGACAATCCCATTATAGAAAACACACCTCTATGACTTCCTGATGTGGGTCACTGATTGTGACATTCCCACCTCCTCAAGTTGTGCAATGGCACACAGGTGGGGTTTCCCCTTCACGGGAGGCACACAGGTGGGCCACAGCAGAGATGGTGAGGGCTAGGCACCTCCTATTTTCAGAAGTCATTTTCAGTTTCATGGTCTAGCAGAGAAACCGAAGTCTAAAAAGGAACCTTGAAAAGTTAAGTTCTGACTCAGACTTGTACAATATCTAAACATCCTGAATAGACCAGAACCCAAAATACCATAACCCAGCAACATTTTTTATTACACTATATCCTTCAGTTAGTTGTCCCAGGATTTCCTCTCCCAGTCAGTAAAAATACATTCACTTGGAGTAACAGGATGAGTGTAATAGATAAGGTCAGAATTAGACAGACCTGAATCTGAGTCAGTGAAAAATATAAATTGCTGACTATTTTTAAATCATTATTGAATGAATTCTTCTTTTGGTAAGTCTGTTACCTCTGACCCTTTCCTTTCCGTTCCTTTCCCACCACCACCAGCAGCAGGACCCAAATTCAGGAGTTAAATCAAATCACTTCTACATTCTAAAAAAATTGGGAACCAACTTATTATCCTGCCTACTTTCACTCTATGATCTGGCTTCTGTTCACCCTCTCCTACACATGCAGACTATGTAATTCATTTCTGGAATATCGCTTCCAAACCCACTGCTCATGCACAAACCAGAGACTTTTCAAGCAGAGGCCAGAGAAGCCCTCAGAGCTGTGGAGCAAGTGACTTGGCAGTGAGTGAGGAAGAGATTCACAATGCTCACTACTCATGCTTCTGTTTCTCCAGGTATGGTGCAGAAACTATCCCAACAGAATCATGTAGGTGCTTGTGCAGATTCCTCACAAAATTTCATAGTGTTAATAACAAAAGCCAAAAAAAAAAAAAAAAGGCATAGACCACCAAATAATGGCATATGCATACAATGGAACACTATACATACAGGTTATATAATATATTCTGTACCTCAAAAATGTTTCTTAGGTCAAACAGATTCTCTATATTTGCCCACCCTATATATATTTATTTCCTACTCTGCCCACACAACTCCACCTTCCAACCAGGTTCACGATTCTCCAGGTAGCATGCAACCACAAAATCTCTACTCTTGTTACTCTCTCTTCTCTCTTAGAACCACTTATATTCTGTCCAGACCTCATCCACTGTTTAAAGCTACCTCAACATTATCCCAGTTCACAATTAATCCTACTAAGAACCCACTAAGAACCCTGGGGGCTTCCTATTCTCAAGTGTGAAACGAGGGTGATGGACTGCTAAACTCTCTTCACATCTGATATTTTAAGAGTCTGCAAAAAGAGACTCCAAAGAAATTCAAGTACAGAGTCTGTCTCCTCTATTCAGTTCAGTTATCACATTCTTACAATGTATCCTATGCAATTTTCTCCCCTACTTAATGTATAAGGAAGTTAAGTTAAAATAAAATTCTTCAATTTAAGGTTAGGGCTGACCTGTTAAAAAGTCATCTCAGGATACTGTTAGAAGACCTGGCATATGGTAAGGACTGAGGTATTTAATAAATTCCTTAAAGGATATTAAGTCAATTCTTTAGCTTCAGCCTATTCACATAATTCTCCATTTGTTGAAGTATCTCTACAGATATTTTGCATGGGGAGACCTGTCATTTTTCTGCTGCCTCTTTTGACATAGGATGTTTGCTATTCCTCTTTACCAAGCAAATACCAGGAACCCCAATCAAAAAGATCTATAATGTGTGCTGTTTTTCTCGGCCAGTAATGATAGTCACATGGCAGCATTTGAGAAGAAAGCTGTTAAGGTTAAAGGTGCATTCCACGGTCATGAAATGAACAAAGATAACTGCCCATCCGTGATCAATCTGCAATCTTACTCTGTGAGGCAGTCTAAAGGCATTTATTACAGCCTTCCACCCAACCCTCGCCCCCACCCACACACACAAAACAAGGTCAGAAAAAAATGCCAGAGCCCAGAGTACTACTGGAAGCAACACAATTTTGAAAATTGCTCTTCAGTGACTACTCGTCGAGATGAATAAATACAAGTGCCACATGAAAATGTGTTCAAAGTTATTTCCTACTGAGAAAAGCCAACTTTTTAAAAACCACTAATAATTTTTGTATCATATTTACAGGTACAGATATGCATTCTTATATTCCCAGCAACTGTAATAACAGTTAACTTTATAAAGCTGAAAATTAAATGCTCCAAAGTAAATACAAACACACATATATAAACACATAATCTTTAGAATACTATGAAGTTAGCATATTTTGGTACTACAACCCTTATCTCTAAATCTATAAAATATCTGACTTCTATATTTTCTAATAGTAGTTTTTCAGATATTTGCCTACTAAGGGAAAATATCGACCTCTTCTTCAGGATATGTTTTTTCACATTCGAATGTAATTTAGCTAGTGGAAAATCATGGTAATTCAAGTTAATTGAGAAAAGACCCATCCACATGTATGAAATGAAGCGTCTGCATCAACAAATTTAGATGCAACTAAACTTTCAACAGCATTGCCAAGTGGAACTCAAGCTGCTCTACTTAACAGAGAATATACTTGTGACGATCTCTTGCCTTTTTTTTTTCTAACTCTGGTCCTGACATTGAATTCTTTCCTCTCCAATACAAGAACCAGAGCCCCCCTTCAGGTCTGGCTCCCAGACCCCCAGCCCAATTCACTTGTACTCATAACAATCATACTCAACAAAATACTTTGCCAAGTACTTCAGAAGAATTTTATTCTACTAGACTCCCTCTCTCCCCACTTCCCAAACCCCAGTCTCATTTTGCTATATTATTTCCCAAGTTCTTCATAACCAGTGGAGAGGTTTACTGGGATGAAAAACTAAATTACCTATATTTATCTTCAGTGCCCAAATAATAATTTCGTTTTGCAAACTGACCCTAAGTAAAGATATCATTTCGAGGCTGCTACATGAGAAAGCAAAGTGATAATACCACCACTGAAGACTCAGGAACCATGAGTCACACTGCCTACAACAAGAACTATCTGTGTTCTGAAACACAAATCTCTCCCTAGCTCCCTAATAACCCTGTTTGGTGAAGACATAGGACTTTTCTTATACGCCCTCTTCAGCTGAGTTGGTGCCTTCCTGGAATGCAGTTGAAAAAGATACACAGCCCCAGTTCAGTGATAATCAGAATTGGATGTCAAGGTGATGAGATTAAGGAATGAGGAGATCCATGTCACATCATTTGCCATGCGCTATTTAGAAAAAGCATTTCAAGAGACATTCACACTCAACTCAGGTGTGGTTAGTCAATAAAGAACCACAAGAGCAGAAAAGAGGAGACACATTTGAGGCTGGGCAAGTAGTAAATATAAAGTTTCTGGTCTCTACCTCTGTTTCATTCAATACTTCAGAGACAATGTTTGAGAACTCAAAAGTGGCTAATCCAAAAAAAAAAAAAAGTTAAGCAACATCTAATAACTAAGAAATGAGAACTAAGCACCCCTACTCGACCGATTGAACAGACATCATGATGTCTGAGAGACATCACAACCAGATCACTACTATAAATAAACAATGTATGTTGAAATCATATTTGTGATTAAAGCTGTAAAAAGCTGAGCTAGCCAAACTGGGAATTCAATCCTACCGTTGTTCAAATATTTACTGGTATCTTACCTGACACTAGAAATCCAGTTTTACTTTGAATTTAACTAAGATTTCAGGGAACTTTTAAATATTGAATCAAGTAAGATTTTCAAACATCCATATCATTGACCTTTACGAGACAGCTGCTAGTTTTTTGTTTTAAAGTTCAAAGATCCTTCTGTAATGTATTAAGATATTAAGACACTGGAATGATTAAAGTTATGTTTTAAAATCATTATTCTGTTGAAGGCTAAACAAATCTGCCATCAACTTATATGTCTTCTGTGTTGTCATCCACCCCCTACCTTCAATCAACTAATGACTCAGTACCAACTGTCCCAGGGAAATCCTCCAAACCTTCACAGACAGCTGTGCCACATCACATTCTGTTTCCAACATTCATTAAGAAATTTCTTCACCCCTATTGAATTCTTACTTTTTCTCCCCAGGGTTTAAGATAATCCTGCAGTAAAAATCTCTTGCACCTAATCTTATGTTATATTCCTAATACATATTATAAAAGATATTTTTGAACACTCTTGATTCAGATATTTAATTCAGACACAAGAATTAACAAAATAATTTGATCTGAACTATTTTTTTTCTTGGCAAAGAACTATCGGTTGTACTTGTTTTGCTTTGAGTTTAAAAATCTCACAGCACATTGAAAATCCTTCTGATTCAAAGGTAATTCTCTGAAATTCAACATCATGACAAGTCAGTTGTCTCTCAATGCCTTTTTGATACCTAAAGATAAGCAATTTCCCTATCACTTAAACCAGAACCCTAAATATTATTTGGTCATAATCTATACATCTTAAAGTCTCACTGCTGAAGAAGTACCAATACTACTTTCTTAATACAAGCTATAGGAGAATGCTGTCAACACAAATAATGAGTTCTCTCATGACAGGTAAATGATAAGCTACATTTCAAAATATAATTATGAAGGTACAGATTTGTATAAATTGGATATAAATTGTATTTCAATTTCAAAAAATATTTCACAAAGAATTTTGGTATTGGACACACTTTCTGAAATCTATATGACATGAGGAAAGAGGATCTCAGTGGAAATCCAGAGATTTGGGTTTCACTGAAGATCTATTACACACACCATCTTTTGTGATTTAGGTTTCTCAGAGTCTACATGTGCAACATGATCTGCTTGGGCTAGATTAATTTACAAATACTCTTCTAACTCTCAATTCTGTGACCCTAGCAGGGCAGCTTCACTAATTTCAGATCAGCCATAAATTAATAGTCGAATTAAAAACAATTTTCCCTAGAAAGTACCTTGTTTAGCCATTTATCCTTAAAGAAAAATTATAATAGCTGTACAATCCACATTCAAGTCATATCTAGACTGACAAGCATTTGTAGGTTGCCAGCTTTCCCTGGAACAAGATGTGACAAGCACTCCCTGATACTAACATTCTTATTACTTACTCCGAAAATGTGAACAACTAAGGTGATAAATGGTAAAAAGCCAAGATCCAGAGACAGAAGTATCTAGCACTCTATCACTCTTGCTAATATGGACTGTGCCCACTTGTAGATCTTTGAAACAGGTGAGAGTGGGGGGTCTCAAATTCTCCTACAGTCTTCAAATGGGATAAGACGTCACAAATGGAGAATCATTCAGCTCCTGGCAAATACCAAAGATTCCAAATCATATTTTTACATCAGCATTAATTTCCCACAAGGGTTTGATTTCCCTTCTAGCATGTTAGTACCTAAGCTAATGCCAAAAATGGTAACCTCAGCACTAAATTTTGCAATGAAATTTTTGAAAGTTTTTTTTTTTTTTTTTTAATCAGTAGCACCTTCAAGATTATCTCACCCATCCCTTATTTGCGGGAGGTCTCATAACTGATTAATGGAAGGGTAAGATCTCCTGACTCTCAAATTTCTGAACATATTTTCTACCTGAGTATAAAAAGGAAAACTATTTGAGTTATAAACTCTTTACAACACCCACACACGTACACCCACTCACACTTATCAAATTGCAAAATGTTAATTATTCCACTGCCTTTCCTCTAATCTATCAACTTCTGTCTGCTAAGTCCCCAACCATGCAACTGCTGAGAATCTCAGAGAAAGCAAGTGTTATCAATGTTAATAACAGTTAAGTCTCCAAAACACCACCAGATGGAAAAGATGACCACCTAAGATGTTAGTTTATAAATAGAGCAATGGTAAATTATGTGCCTTAACTACAAGCACAATACCTAAAACTAGGAAAACCAGATAGATAAATTTGCTTTCTAAACAAAAGAAAGAAAAATCATAATAATCCTCCACATTTCATCTGGAGTCTACACTAGTTTTGCCACGCCACTATTGATATCACTGTGTGTGACCTGGAAGAAACATAATTGCATATCCAGGTAAAGGTGAGGGAAACAGATAAACCCATGTGGAAACAGGAACTGACTACATAGAGTATTTCTGTTTTTTGTTTTGTTTTGTTTTGTTCCTGAATCCATCCAGGTGAGAATTTCCAAAGAATAAGCCATGGCGCAAATATTCTACTTCATGCTAAAATTTTGCCTTCTGTGAGAAAGGAATTCTATTATCAAATAAGCTTGGAAACTATGGGTTGAAAAAGTAAAGGTTCTTTAGTGCTGAACTTCAAAGAACTAATGTGCAAGGAGAATCTCTCCAGGGAATAGCTTTTGAACACACAAACTTTTCTCAAGCGTCAATGTTCAACAGATGATTCTCTTTGGCTAGTACTAATCCAGCTACCTACTTATTTTCAGCTCTCTAATGAAATTTGTGGAATTTCTATTTTATAGAGATTATATAATGATATGAAATGCTACTAGTACTTCACTTAGTTTCTTGACATAAGAACTGTGCCCAAATTTTAGGTCAACAGTCAAAGAAAATTTTATGTACTGATTAGCTCCATAACCAAATAAGAAAGTCATGACTCTAAAGGACTGACTAAACCATCTTATTCATTTATATAACATCAAAACATAACTCACATGAGCACATTAAACATGGTTTGAAGTTGTCCAGCTATTTAAATCTCCTCCAGGAATAGTATGCCATTTGTTATATTAAAAGGAATTTAAAGCTCAACTTTAAGGCAACAACAAATCTAAAACACTCACTTTCCCAGGATGCAGTATCACTTCTTCCAAACAATAAAATGTCTTCTAAGTCTTTTGCATTTCCTGCTACCACTGCAAATAGAAAAGTAAAATCTCTCTAGCAGATAGAAAGCACTACAAATAGAGAATATATACCTTTAGGGCCCTTCTCAGGCTGTACCTGAGCAATAAGCAATGTGGTCATGCATTTTCAGCATATGAACCCACTGTGACTTAATAGTTCAACAAAGAAAGCACTTTTTCCCAGATTCACATTCCATGCTACCACTTCCACAGTCTAAGCACTGAAGTTAATTCCTCTAAGTCTGAGTTGCTATCGCTTCCCTTTTGCATACCATCAGCAATCATAACTACAATCATAAAAAGTCTAGACCTAACTAAAGTAGTAGAGGTCCTAGATATTCATCATATCAAGGGGTTACAATGTTCAAATGCCTGTAAGTGCCAGGGAAGTAATGTCAACAAGCGAAGTGGTTGACCGTTCCTTTTTTTTCCTCTTTTGGAAAACATGACTACAGAGAAATATTTCTACACATTTAAAATTTGAAAATAAATATATGGTAAATACAACGGACACTCAGTCTCAGTATATAAGAATCTACAGAGAGCAGTGGGGACTGCTGCAAAGCTGAGAGTAAATGTCGCTCTAGTGATCAGTGATACTCAATCCAAGACTTTCACTCCCATGCAGGAACGTAGGCCCATGCTGCCAAACTTCAAAAAAAAAAATCTTTTTTTATGTGAAATCCCTTAATTTTTAAATGTTTATTCCAAATGTTTAAAAATACTTTGCAATATCGAAAACAAAATCTGCAAGCCACATTTCCCAGCCCCAGCTCACAAATTCAACCTCATTGTATCAGATGAGGTAATCAGAGACACCCAGAAGTCCGCTCACTTATCCAAAACTGGAAATATAATCTAAGAACATCTCATCTTCTTGAAGTGCCACGTACATACCACATGTCAATTCATTTAATCATCAAATTTACACATCTACTATGGGTTGGATTCTATTCCAAACATTGGAAATTCACCAGTGCACAGGAGAAAAAAAAAAACAAAAATCCCTGTTGTTATGGAGTTCATATTCTAGTAGAGGGAAAACAGTGAACCTAATAAATATATATAGTATATAAAAAGGTGATACATAATATTAAAAATTAAGCAGGGCAAGTGAAAGTAAAAGTACTTTATACTCAGTCTCATGTCATAGGAAGGTTTGGCAGGGCTGTTTTCCATTTACTGTGAACCTATGTTTATCTTTAGATCTCAAATGGTTCTCTTGGAAATAGTAAAAAGTTGTATTTTTTGTTTTCTGTATTTTTTGTTTCTACTCTGTGCCTTTAATTGGTTAGTTCAGCCCATTTACATTTAGGATGATAACTTTTATGTGGAGATTTGCTGCTGTCATTTGGTCGTTAGTTTTCTGGATCTATATACTTCCTTATTTGGGTTTTTATGGATTTTCTTCTCTTTGTATAGGAGAGTTCCTGTCAACATTTATTGTAGAGGTCTAATGTTTTGCAAACTCCTTCAGCTTCTGTTTTTCTGGGAAGGCAAACAGAAATAACTCCTTCATATCTGAAGGTGAATCTTACAGGGTATAGTATTGTTGGCTGGCAGCTTTTAAATCTGTGTATTCTGAGTATGTCTTCCATTCTCTCCTTGCTTGGAATGATGCAAGTCTGATGGAAGTGCAACCTTTATGCTTTTTTCTCCTAGCCACCTTGAATATTATTTGTGTCTTGACCACTTGAAAGTTTCACAACTATGTGAAACTTGATGTAGGCCATGAACTTGAATATTTAGTTCATTATCCATGTTTGGGAAGTTTCCCTCTCTTATTTCTTTGAGTAAAATCTCTGTTGCCTTCTCTTTCTCTTCCCCTCTGGAAAACCCATTATAATTATGTTACCTTTCCTAGAGGAGTGGATTCATTCATTTTTTTCCTTCAGATTTCTCTTTCTTCTTCCACCTGGACATTTTGTATATTATCATCTATAGTGGTCACTGATTCTTCCATTTGGTCTATTCTGCTTCCATAGCTTTCTCCAGAATTTTTCCTCTCTTCTATTGACCTTTTAGCTCCTGCGTCTGTTATTTTTTTTTTTTAAAGATTTATTTATTTATGCATACAAGAACTGAGGTACAGGCCAGAGATGTGGAGGGTGAGAGGATTCACCAGAGACAGAGCGAGGAACAGAACAGGAAGATGGACTGAAAACACTAATGAGGGGCCAAGCGGGAGAGAAAGGAGAGGTCTGCTGTACCATGTGGGTAGCTCCCTGGCCAGCTGGGGAATCAAACTCATGCTGCAGAGGTTGTGGATTGCTTCAGAGTGCGTGCTTAAACCCTTGCACCACCAAGGAGGTCCTCTGTTATTTTCTTATAAAAGTTTCAATTTCTATTTTCTGTTTACTAATTTTATTTTTTAGGTCATTTGTTTGTTTGTTTTGAGTTTTCTTGCAGTTCTTTTATTATGGTTATTTTTGAACTCTGTATCTGATACAGAAGAATAAAATCTTCCATATCTTTGTGGTTGGATTCTGCAGTTTTTCTCTCCTTGTGATAGCATATTCCCGTAAGGTATCAAGGTGTCACATGTTTTATTTTTCAGTCTATTTTGCTGCTTTCAATTTCCCAATATTTTATTAAGTGACTGTAGCTGTGCCTTAGTGATTTACATTACTTCTACTTTTGCAGCAGGTGGTGCTATGGATTTTTTAAGGCTTTTTCCAGCTGTAAATGATTTTAGATGTTTTTCCTTTCTGGGCTCCAATAGATCTTGTGACCTGATCTTCCTACTGCTAAGTTGGGGCGGGGGGTTATCTGGAGGGGTACAGTTGCTGGGGAGAGTTAGAGAAGGTGTGGACTGGCTTGTGTCTACAGCACCACTGACATCCCTCTTCTGAGTCCAGCAGACTGTGCACTGTCAGTGAGTTCTACAAGCTCAGTACCAGAACCTGAATGGTTAGGGAAAAGAAAGAGTGTACTGGCCCTGTCCCCTTCCCTGTGGACCTGGCCTGCTTGAAGCAGCCTAGCTCCTCCACACATACCTTTCCTCAGTCACTGGTGTGCGCTTCCACACTGCAGAGCTCTCCCCTCCTCAGGGCCTCTGGGCATGAAGCAGAGCTTTGGTTTACAAGGCAGTATCCATCAAGATCACAGATTCCTGGCATTTCCCTCCAACCACCTCTTGCTAAATGAACAGGACAGAACCCGGCATTTACAACCAAGTCTTCCACCTTCTCTCCTTCAGCACAAGACATTTCGTAAGAATGCATATTAACGTCTAGGCAGGGCCCTAAAAGGTCAGATTAATTCTAATTTCCTTGGGTCTGAATAGCTTATCCATATACAATAGAGCCAAGACCAGAGAGATTCGCCTCTTTTTCCAGTTATAATTCTGAGGATTCTACGTTCAGCCTATACATGGGTGGAGCATTTTTTGCTGCTTTGTTCAGTGCTGGAGTGGTTTATGAAGTGTGGTCCTGCTGAAAAGCTGGAGAATGAACTAGATGTCCTCTCAAAATGCCTCCTGGCCCTATAATCCCATGATGTGCTTATAATGGAATTTGGCTAGCCTTATAATTAGAAATGTAGCTTGCTGGTCACACATCTGGATCAGATAAATCTGCACAAATAGCATTTCACCAGAAGCAGAAATGCCAAGCATATAACAGCTGTGTTGTTACATCAGCCTTGCAAATAACAAGGAATACTATTTATCCATAGAAAGTAAATGATTAGAGCAGGCAGGAATTAAGCAAGTTTATTCAAATTATTTCAGGGTAGGAGAAATGTTTATAAAAGAAAAAATATTTATTATTCAGACTTCCATATTAACTTCGAAGACTGATATACATAGAATTCCCATGCATAAAAGACCTCAAATGCCAAAACACTATTTCCTACTATCCTAGTTAGTGATGAGTTTCTTCTTATTAATTTTTTTAAGTGTAATATGCATCTTTGACTTGCATGTCAATATATCACATGGACCTGTGAACCTAATCCACAATTAAGTATTATCAAAATGTCAAATGTACACTGGAAATATTCATATTCATGGAAAATAAATGTGTTTCAGATTAGCAATTTCACTCAACCAATGTGCTAATTAAATAATATGAAACAAGAGGAAATTATTTTCCTAAAAAAAAAATTCTTCCTAGCCAATTAGGTAAATATTAACTACCTTACACTTTGAAGAACATTTCTTAACCCCCAAAACTTAATACACTAATCAAATTGCTCTGAGGAATAAAAAACAAAAAAAAAGTATGACTTATGACAAACAGGTATGAATAGAAAATATGTCACCTCTTACTAACCTCACCAACACAGTCAGTAAATCTTATTTACAATAATGTTCATAATTTCCCACATTCAAAAATGTATTCACACTTTTTGGATAATGATGTGACAGTGTAAGTTCATCAATGATAACAAATGTATCAATTTTATCATTGGGGTAGTAGGGAAACTGCATTTGTGGGGCAGAGGAGTTATATACCATATTCTCAATTTTACTATAAACTTAAAACTGCTGTAATAGTCTCAAATAATGTATTCAGTGTACTATAGACTTAAAAAGCAATAAAACTGTCAAGTCAATGTCTTGCTTTGAAATGTACATATGGAATAACATCCCACTATTTTAACCTATAAAAGGCTCAAAATAGTCACTTTACATATAAAGCAATAGAGAAAGTCATAATATGTGCATAATTACCCTTACCCTCCCAATTCAAAGACTCATTCCAATAATTTTTGCATCACGTAAAGAAAAAAAAAAAAAAAGATGACAGAGACAATGAGACAAAAGAAATGTCACAGAAACCAGGACAGTATTTCTGATTAATGGAAAGAGCATCAACCATTGGAGAGGTAAAGTAAGACAAGCAAATTTCTGTGGTTTCTAAATAAGAGAATCCAAAAGATAATCTGACTCACTTCATTTTGTATAATTCACTGAAAACTACTGGTAATAATCAGTGTCTTGAGTCAATCCTAAATAGTATACAAAGATTAAAAAAAAAAAAAAAGGTTGACTAGTTAGATGAATACTTGGAAAAATGGCGCTAATAATTCACAACTTTTAATCTTTATGTATCAAGGCTTTTTAAACTAAAGCCTTAAGACTAAAATGCCACCCAGTTAAAAAAAATTCAGAAGAGCATAATATCAACTATTTCCAAACAGTGGGTAACAATTTAAGCAGCCTAAATTCTAAGCTGATACTAACCCCTAAGGAAATTACTATAAGGAAAATACTAGCATTTCAAACACTCTAACAGCTAGATTCAGAATTGCATCTACATTGTGTAACACACTCCTTAATAAATACAATCAACAGGAGATTTCATAGTTTAACCCCTCTTTGGGGCCTGGCAGATTTGTACTACTTAAATATAATCTTTGAACGTATGATGGACATGTAAGTGTGCTGTCATCAAATTACAGGTAAGAGCAAAGCCTTCTGAATTTAGATTACAGTAAAGCATCAGATGGACATGTTCCATCTCTTCAAGGGAGATATTAAGATCAAATTCTAATTCTAAGATTCAAATGTATGTGTTCAGCATAAAGGACGACAACTCCCACAATAATTACACTCAAGTTCAACAGTCAGTTCATGAGACATTCAATCTCCTAGAAAGCCTTGGCTGCAATGCAGTTGCCTAAATTTGGTAGTGCCCCTACCCTTTTTTGCTGATTCTTTCAAGTATCTGAGAGTAATTACCACTTGGGCCTGAGAGTGAAATATGAACTTCTTATAAGATAAATCTTATTTTTCTGTTTTTTTTTTTTTTTAAGATTTACTTTATTTATTTACGCATACAAGAGCTGAGGTATATGCCCAGGTATACGCTGGAGGACTCACCAGAGACAAGAGTGTCCCCACAGAACAGGTAGGTCTACTGAAATACTCTGCTGAGGGAAGCAGCAGGTAAGACAGGAGAGGAGAGGTCTGCTGTACCATGTGGGTTAGCTCCCTGGCCAGGGATCGAACTCATACTGCAGTGGCTGCTGATAGCTTCATAATTCTAAAACTTAACCCCTTGAGCCACCATGGAGGCCCTATTTTTCTGTTTTGAGTTCTTCCATAGTGCCATTTCCTTGATCTAGGCATTTAACAAACTCCTAATTCACATTTTTAAACAATAACTTGCCTATTAATCAATCTTAATCTTTCTCCACCCTCTATTATTTTAAAGTCATATTCCTGCTTTTGAACTCTGTGATTTCAGATTTGAAACCAATCATTTATGGTTTTGCACAGCCATGTAGACAGGATTTCAATTACCAGTGCTGCCAAATTAACAGCCAGTCCAGAGTGCAAAAATCTACTCTATCTTTTTTTAAAGAAATGGTTTTCTGCCTCCATGCTTTTCATTTCCAGAAACAATACTTTTCTCATGACAAGCAAAAGCCTGCAAAACAAGGAGCCGTGCTGATAAGAACATGGTCTTGTTCCCTCCCCTCACCCAATACCTTGCTTGATGATCCAGTCTGTCTTTCCTTATTATTGAATTTCATAATACTAAAAATGGCACCTTCCCAGAATACAGTTATCTAGGCATTACTTACCATCTCCACAAATTCCATTGAGTCGAGAACTGAGTACTAATATAAAACCACAACAGTGGCAGCACAGGCATAATAACAAAGTTTCTCTGCAAGGTTTCTCTGCTTTGGTGGTAAAAACGCCATGATTGTAAAACTTCATTTCAGTTATCTGAAGTCTCCTGTGTCAATATCTGCCCAATTCACTTACCAGTTTGTTCTTCCTGATCGCTCCTTTAAACAAGCGGAAGTGCTACAGGGTAGGAGAAGGGGTACCCAAGGACTCCCAAACCTGCCTGCTCTAAATAGGTTCTGCTAACCCCTGCATAAAGCAAACATACTCTTAGTGCATCAGATCTTCAATAGAAAAAAAACGTAAATACAATTACGGTGCAATAGAGAAAACAAAGAATACAGTTAAAATAGTTTTTCCATGAAACATCCAAAGTTACCCATCCCCTCGTGGGTAAATGCCCAGCCAAACAGGGTTGGACCAAAGCAGGGTCACTGAGGCCCAAAAGTTTGCCACAAGTCTAAGGTATGTTCAGGTGGGGACCCACAGGAAAAGGACAGAAGGGGCCAGGCAAGTCTGGAAGGAAAAGAGTAAAATCAAAATGCAAGTTAGGATAAAGGCTGCCATTGTCATCCTCTCCACAGGTCTCTCACACACCTGTCTACTTCCATGCCCCCCAAGTCCCTAGTTCAAGCCCAAGGATAAGAAGCAATCGCAGCTTCTTTGCAAGTCTCTCTGCTCCAGGTGCAAGCTCCAAGTCTTCTTCATCTCCTTCTTCCAGTCCTTTCAGTCTTTCTAGCTTCTTAGGGTGAGTCAGGGAACCCGGAACCTCTCCTTTCTCTGGGGCTTACACTGTTACAGAAGCATGTGGAACTGTCGTTCCAACACAAAATCCAAATAAGAGCAAACAGCAATTTTGGACAAAGGGAAAGGCCCATTATGGATTTAACGGGTGTGAGGACATCGAAGAAACCTTGCAACTGAATACAGGTCCATTTATTTTCCTCAATCAGCACAGAACAAAAGTTACTGAGACCTCATTTCAGATTCTAACTGCAGTGGAATGCCATGTAGTTTGGGGGCAAGACATTTGTAGTACTTAATGTAAGAAACAATAAATTCATATTATTGATGCTATGTCCTCCTAAATTCTGATTTACTCACTTATAAATTTAAAGAAAGATGTAAACCAGGTCAATTGACACTAACTTTATACAAATGTCAAATCTTGCCAAGGCCCTACAAGTACACACAATTTCTATGGGGTGGCAGTTCCATTATTCTTTCAAAGAAAGAATATGTATTTCAAAGAACTTGTATTTCCAAGTTCAATGATGAATTTCTAATTTGATAATTTTTCAAACAAAAGAAAAAATTCTGATTATTTTTAAAAGGTAAATAAACTCGAATTTTACCTAACAAAGATTTTTAAGTGCCTCAGACTACTTAGATTACATTCAGCTTATAGCAGATCTTTTTCACCTGTCTATTCCCATCTACTTCAAATGCTATGTCTCTAGCCATTTTTTCTAAGGTAATTCTACTGACCTATTGTACTCAAGTAGCTTGACCACTGTCTGTATAATTTCATGTATTTAGATTTTATCTTCTAATATAAATGGAAGTTCTGCAGATAAGAGCCATATCTTTTATTAACTGTTCACTCCAATCTCTTCCCCCCATATATTACTTCACCTACAATAAACATTTTAAGAATTCAATCTCTAAAACTGTTAGTACCAGTCCAAATTCACTCAAGCCAAAGTCACTCTGGAAATAGTCACAATTTTATGTTGAAAGTATATGTCAATGTTCTGTAGGAACATACTGAGGAGGAAACTCCAAGTCAGTGTGTGGTGCTCACAGTCAACTTCATGATAGAAGGCAGACCTTTACAGACTCCAGCCCTTGAGCAAGGACTAACGGGAAGTAGGGACGGAGCTGGAGCTCTGGATAGTCAGACCACTGGGGAGGTAGGGTATCTGTGGAGAAGCTACCAACATGCCAAATATGGCTTCAGCTTGAACCTCAGTCTTTGCTCAGTAGACAGTATCTGAGGTAGGATAGATGGCATCTTGACCACCTGCCAGTCTATAAATTCTATCATTCTTATTCATTCTGACTCTCTCCTGTCCCTTTTCTCATTCCCTGTGTAAATAAATCCTGCTATTGTTTCTCCTCTTGTATCTGTTTTTGGGTCATTCCTGCATTCTTAAGAGTGCACGTGGTGAGGATCCACCAGCCAGGTCCACCCAAAGGTTTCCCTGGGTTTGCTCTGTTTCAGTTCCAAAGAGTTAAAGACCCCTCTTGATTCTCTTTTGACATGAACAGAATTCACCAGCTTTTATCCCATGTGATAAAAACTTTCAACCTTCCTTTGATCACTCTGAAATACGAGAAAATTTAGAATTTTTATACTTTAATAATTTAACTCTAATTTCCACTTAATTTTCTTAAATAATTAAAATAAAGGAAAACTTCATACATACACTCACTCCTTAGCAGTTGACATTTCATCCTTGCTGAGACGTGCACTCAAGTGGAAAGGAAGGAAGAGTTCACAATTTGAAGGGAAATGCCTGAAAGCAACAACACAGAACCACAAAAGACCACATGCAACTGTACAAGTGAACACTAAATGAGAGAACCTGTGGGTGAGGAAGGCTTCATACTCCTACTTCTAGCAGCTAGCACAATTCTCCACAATGAATGCTCTCTGAGCACAGACTTGTTTTGCTTACTGCTATATCCCATGTACCAAGAACAGTCCTGGGACATGGCAGTGCTCAGTAAACATGGGTGGAATAAATATTTAGAGAAAAAATGTACAACACACAGTAGCCATTAGTAGGAAAAGAGGTAGAAGAACTGGTGCCAGTTACATTTTAATTGAAGTTACATTGGTCACCATAATTTAAGAGACTTGAGTGTCTAGGAACAGTGGTGAACCAAAATATCCAATCACAAAAAGCAAATCTTTAAAAACAACAAAGTACTGTACCTATCTTTTGACATTCATATCTTAAATTTTCAGAATAAAAAGGTAATGGGGACTGTGTGTGTATGTGTGTGTGTTTGATTTATGGAGTTTAAGGCTTTAACCTGCCTTCATTAAAGAAAATTAAAATAAAATCTCTTCTTTAAAAGTTTAGAAGACACAAAGACAAGGGAAAGATACCCTCTTAGTAACCCATAACCACCTTGAAATTAGTTATAAAACTTAAAATTCTCTAAAATAGGAATGTTCCATGCTTTGTTATCTCCCAAAAAAGACAAGTTAATCCTTAATCTTTAAGTATCTGTAGCAAAGTGGAAAAGAAGAACTAATACGATCTGCTCATACAAACTCCTACCTGTCCAGTCTTACTCATATTTTTACCACCTATCTCAGCACCCACTTTCCCAAGAGGACAAAATATTAGGAAAAACCAAACCCGTAAGGAAACAACACATTAATTTCCATGAAAAACCAGCACTGAACACTTAAATTTAATAGCATCTTATGTTCTTAGGTTACTGTCTATTGTTCTTAGGTGACCTCTTTTAGAGGTCTGTCTGTCCCTGCACTTCTTTTAGGCCTAAGCACAAGATAATAATGTGAGGCAATCTTATTCTCATCCTCTTAATTGACTTATTAAGAGGAAACCCCCAAGTTTCCCAAATACAGGGGGTAAAGAAGTGATGGAATCTTTAATTTCTCCAAAATTTTCCATTTTTAATGTTTTATTAAAACAAAGTTTTAATTGTGATTGGCTCATCATTAAAACTCTAATTCCATACCTATATAGCCATGCAAAATTCCACACATGCAAAGCAAAAAAATTATTGGAAGAACCTGGCCAAACAAGGTTAGTTTGACACTGGTGACAGCACCAATTATGCCAGATTAAGTCTGCAATATGATAACTGTGGGTCCCCAGGAATATGGTAGGTGGTCAGTCATGTGACTGTGACCGCTAAAAGGACTTGGGCTGCCAACTTCCACCTGAAGATACATTCTAACATTGTCATAAATCCATGACAGAAGACCTGACTTTCAAAGAGAAAACAGTTCTTAGGGAATCTTTGGTTATAAAAGGGAGACAGGGGGACAGGGGGGGAAGTAAACAAAAGAAAAGTGATTTTATTTTTCTGGCTAAAATAATTAGGTTTTTCAGGCCTCCCTGGTAGCCTAGGGATTAAGTTTCAGTGCTATCACCACCATGGCCTGAGTTCAATCCCTGGCCAATCCTGTCTCCCCAGTGCTTCCCTTAGCAGTGAATTCCAGTAAATCTGTAACAGAGTGGTCCCGAGGAAAGGGGGAGGTTCCAGGTTCCCTGCCCCACCCAAATCAGGGTGGAGCTGAGCAGGGAGAGAAGAAGCTGCAGAGGAGACTGAGAAGGAAGGAAGCAGGATGGAGCCAGAAGGAGACCTGGAGGAGACACATGGAATGGAGAGACACGTGAAGAAACTGCACTTGTCTTTTGGTCGTGGACGGGGTGACATAGATGTGGGTGAGACCCGTGGGGAGGTGACAATGGCAGCTTTTATCTTGATTTTGATTTTGCTCTTTTCCTTCCAGGCTTGTCTGGTGGTTTCTGATCCTTTCTGTGGGTCCCCACTGGAAGATGCTTTAGACTTGGGGCAGGCTTTGGGGCCTTGCTCTGGACCAATCCCATTTGGATGGAGTTTTACCCACGAGGGGACGGGTAACTTTGGGTGCTTGATTTAGAAACTAGATTCTTTGCCTTTCCTATCTTGTTTCCTAGTTGTATTAAAGTTCCTTCCCATTAAAGTCTCATATGTTTTGTGTTGATGTGGCGGATGGCAGAACCCATTTAGAATAGGCAGGTTTGCGAGGTCTGGGCTGCCCCTCTCCCTGCCCTGTAACAAATCCACTCTGCTCCTACTCTGTCTCTGGTGAATCCTCTTACCATCCTGTACCTCTGGCCTAACACCCCAGTTCTTCTATACAAAAATAAAATCTTTTTTAAAAAATTAGGTTTTTCAATGAAGAGGACATGGTCAGTCAGTAAACTTACTCATGCTACAGTACCACTGATCCATCAGAAGTGCTAAAGCTTGAGTAAAAAGGGTAACCACAGGGCATAACCTGCCTTTAAATAATGCTCACCTATCCCTTAGATCATCATTAAAATTTTAAATGGAGAGTTTGTAGGAAATGAGACAGTTAAGAAAAAAACATGAGAATTCACTATCACAGCTATCTTTCATCTACAAATAAACCATAGTTCTCTTTTCAAGAAGTCAAAGCACTTTCTAATGATATGTAGTTTCCCATCCTGAAAGAAGTTTTAGCCAAGAGAGAAGTCAAAGTCAATAACTAAATGATTTACCCAATGCTAAACAGAAGTTGGTTCCAGAGCCAGAAACAAGGTATATATCACCTGCCCTTCAATAATTTCTGCTTTAAAGTCCTACTCCACTGTCACATCCAAACCCAGCTCTCCACATTCTAACTCTGGTATACTTTAAAATTACCAATAGGAACTGAGCAAACAGGATCTTTTGAAAATCCCCTACTGTCATGCTAATTTTCAATGATTGAAAGAAAACCCTCTCCATACAAACCTCTCAAAGTAGAGTTCCAGACCCAGTGTTTAACACAGTAGTTGAATTATATCACCTGGCTATTGTACTTCAAGTCTTTCACTTAAATGCTAATGATAACAGTTCAATCTCATAAACAAAGAAAACATCTGTTTTAGAAGTGCTAAATAAAGGGACAGCAGAAATGTTTGATCGTACTGCAGAGTGGCAAAGGTTCAAAAAACCTGCCACCATCTGGAGGCTTTGCTTGCCTGCCCCAATGCTGATGGAAACAATTTCAGATCCCCAATGCTGATGGAAACCACCACTCTGACCCTTCTCATCAGCATAAAGAGTAGATTAAAATAATTAGGTTTAAGTGCCTCATAAAGGCTTAGGTGAAAGCACATTATAGCACATCCTCTGAAATGAAACCTGTCTTCGTTACTACTGAAGCCAGCGGTCTCGCTATGTCCGTTAAGTGGGAACTTTGTCAATCCAATTCTACAGAGGCAGCTGTGGACAGCTAAATGCTTGCTTCTTAATGGCTGCTTTTGACCCACAAATTCCATTTTACTATTTTATCATTCCTCTTGATGTTAAGCTTGACCAAGGAGCTGGGTACTCTACAAAGCAAGAACTTATGACTGAAAAGTATAAGGGGATATTAAAGCAATTTTTGCTCAGTTACAGAGGGATTTACAAGAGGATGACTCCCGATGTGGCAGACTGACTATCTCTTATGGTAGTAACAACACAGGATTTTATTGCTAGACATGGTTCTAAACATTCAAATATCTAATTTGTAAAAATATCTTCACTATCATTAAAGTCACTGCTATTTAATCATACAACCACTGACTAATGAGGTCAAGATACTGACAGAGCCATAAAATGCCAAGACGTTCTCATTACCCCAGGAAATTTATAAATTCTCCCAGGTCTCTTAGACTGTAAAACGTCAATATCTAATACTGAAATCACTATAGTTACAGGTGAATATTTAAATTAATTGAAATTAAATAGAATTTAAAATTGTGTTCCTCTGTCAGATTAGCCTCATTTCAAGTGCTCAATGTGATTAGTGGTTATCCCACTGGATAATGCAGATGGGCTGATTTCCCTCATTTCAAAAATTTCTATTGGACAACATTGCTCTAAAATGTCATGTTCATTTTTTTCATGTCGTTATAGACTATCTGAATGTCTTTCTTGGAGAAATGTCTATTTAGAAATATTGCCCATTTTTGTAATTGTTGATTTGGTTTTGGTTTTTTATTGTTGATTTTTATGTGTTCTTTACATATCTTGAAAATAACCCCCATCAGAAAGGTGATATGCAAATATCTTCTCCCAATCCATCGGTCACCTTTTTGTTCTGTGGTAGTTTTGTGAGGGGGAAAAGGATGTCCTAAAGCTAGTTCCATACAGGCTTTGTAGACTCCACCCCCACTCCAGACCAAAGCCAAAAGCCACTGGGAACTCCAAATCCCATCACCACCAAAGGGAAGGTTGCGGGGACCTGAGGGTGGGGTTAAGCAGCCAGGTTTGGTAAAACCAGACATGTGGGCTTTGGAGAAGATCCCCCATTTTGGCTCCCCGCCAGCTGGCAGCATGCAGCCAGCTCTGAGAGTGCCTTTGGGTTTCCAGGGCGGCGGATCGGGTAGGACGCATTAAAGACTTTATTTCCCTATTTTCTCCCTAAGTTGTACATTTCCTTAATTCCCTTTCCCTTGTAAATAAACCTTTTATTAACCTTTTGTGTGTGCCTGTAGTGGAGTATTAATAAGTCCCTTTTAAGCGCGCAGGTGAGGACCCACAGCCAGGCAACCCATTTTATATCGGGGCTGCTCCGTAACAGTTTCTTGTGAGGAACAAAAGCTTTTAGCTTGATGAAGTTCCACTTGTTTACCTTTGGCTTCCCTTGCCATTGGGTTTGTGTCCCCAACTACAGCTCTGTAGTTGGTGTCCAGGAGTGTATCACCTATGTTTTACATATTTTATGGTTTCAGGTCTTACAGTCAAGTCTTTAATCCATTTTGAATTAATTTTTGTGTATGGATTTAAAAATCCTTTTTTTTATTTTAATGCAGCTGTCCAAGTTTCCCAACACAATTTATTAAAGCAGCTATCTCCAAACCACAATGAGATAACACCACACCCCTGTGAGAAGGGCCTACACCAACAAATGTTATCCAAGAAGTGGAGAAAAGGGGAACACTCATCCACTGCGGGTGGGAACTCAATTTGGTGCAGCCTCCTTGGAAAACAATACAGAGATTCCTTAAGAAAGCAGAAATGGAAATACCTAGCTATGATCCAGCAATATCAGCTAGGCGCTTACCCAAAGAACATGAAAACACTAATAAGATTTATGCACTCCTAAGTTCACACCAGTTATTAGCCAATATATGGAACCAACCTAAATACCCAACAGCAGATGACTGAACAAAGAAATTATGGAATAAATATTCAATGGAAATATGTTGGCTATCAGAGGAGAAAGACAGTGGGACCACAGAGAGGGAGGGACAGAGAAAGTAAGAGCATAGGACATTGGCACTGGGGCTTTGGTGGAGGGTGAGTGAACATGTGCACATATGGAAGAATGTTGTACTCCCAAACTTACATAGTTACACAAATGGCAAATTAAAAAATTAAAAAAAAAAAAGATGTCAAGGTCTCACTGACAAAAATGCAAAGTAAAACTTTTAGCACATGGATTATTAGTATTTCACCAGATTAGTATAGGTAGTCAGTGTAGCAGGGTTGTTAACAGCCAAGACACTGGAATCCAACTGCAGAGTCTAACCCTGGCTCAAATACTAGCTTCGAGGTTGCGACCAGTTTCGTAGCTCATCCACGCCTCAGTTTCCTATCTATAAAGCGAGGATAATTACAACCTATCCTATTCTCACAGGACAGTGGTGGGAATTAAATGAGTTCAAGTGTTCAGAACAGCAAGCACTAAGCAAATACTTGCTGTTATTATTATTAAGCCCTACAGTATGCTTCAGAGCCTTGAAAACATTCACAGCCTTTTCTAGTATAATGAGTGTTTTGTTCCATGCTATCTTGCGGGAGAAAAGATAAGATTCATTAGCCAAAATTTACCTTTTATGGCTGACTACCTTTCACAAAGTAGGTTCTTCACCCAGAAAGAAGAAAGGTTAAGTCTTTTTTATTATAATAAAATTAAATTTTTAATTAATCAATTAATTTATATGTATATATCGACCCAGTTAGTTTTTCCAAATGAGGTTATATTCATAGCATTAAGGTATATAAACATAGACACCTAAAGATAAACTAAGACATAATCCATTCACTTATTCTATAAAACCTTAAGAATTCACCTGAATAGTTATTTGCAATTAGCAAATGTACTCCTTGAATGAAAACCTGCTATTAAAGTTATAAGCAACTTGCTAAAAATTCCAAATCAAGTAGAATAAAAATTACAGCATAAGCTTACAGTGCACTATATTTAGCCTGTTTGAAATAACTAAGAAATATTAAGATTGAAAATATATAAAACTGAGGCCTCACTGGTGGCACAGGAGCTAAAGTCTCAGTGCTATCAAGCTATTGCCAGCCACTGCAGCCTGAGTTCGATCCCCAGCCAGGGAGCGAACCCACATGGTGCAGCAGACCTCTCCTGTCTCGCCTGCTGCCCGCCCTCAACAGTGTATTTCAGTAGATCTGCAGTAGATCTCTCTGTCTCTGGTGAATCCTCTCACCACCACCCCCCCACACCTCTGGCGTACACCCCAGTTCTTGTATGCATAAATAAATAAAAATAAATCTCTTTAAATAATACATAAAACTGAAGATTATGGTACAACAGAAAATTGAAAAGTTTATGAACCATTTTAATTATTTTCAAGAAAGAAATATGTAAATCTGAAAAATAAGCTAATTTTTAGCAATACCAAAACACATATCTGTTGTTAATGTGAATAACATTTTCTCCATTTCAAAACACAGAAGTTTGTCAGTCAAAACTAAAGTCAACTTGAAAAGTTTTAATTAGTTAGAAATAGCATCATTCCAACCATCAATTTTCCAATGCTTCATTTGGAAAGCTTTTTTAACTTAGAAGAAAATATACTTCTGAAACACCTGATCTGAAAAATAGTGAAATATTTAGAGATGAGATGTAACAATTTACTTCAAAATATTACAGCAGAGAGTGGGGAACGGACAGAGATGAAGATGAAATATGACTGACCATAGCTGATGATTGTTATGGCTAGGTGACAATTTCTCAGGGACCCATTTCTACTCTCTACTTTTATGTGTCTGGAAATTTTTTTAATTACAATCTTTCAAACCAGAAATCCAAGTATAAGATTGTTTTGCTTAAAGTAAAAGGCAAAGGTTAAAAAATCATAACAAATATGCATCAATTTCACAGTCAGCAGCCAGAGTGCTACAAATCTGTTATTCTACCCCACCCTTGTTGGCCACTATAGGCAGTAAAATTTATGATTATTCCAAACAACCATATGCCCAAAGGAGTGTTAATTCTTTCATGTGAATTCGCTTTGGATTTTGTCTCTTTCTTCACCAATTACATGGAAAGGAAACCACAAGGTAGATTAGCTAACCCACTTCAGAAATGGCCCAGGGTTTTATTTTAATATTGTAATTCTTCACTCCAAGATGTACTTTTTTTTTAAGGCTATCAAGAAGTTGCATTCTGTTGATGGATCTGAGTTTAGTAGCAGAACATCTAAAATTATACAATTATGGTAACTTGAGTGATTTCTAACTTCATTTTCCATTTATAAAAATGAATGTCAAAATATTCTAATAACAGCCTGGGAAAATGCCAGCATATGAAAACATTTTAATGTTCCTATCATTAAAAGTGCAGAAGTGATGCACCAACAGATTTTCAGCTAGAGGTGAGCCAATATTGAGACAATTTATGCCCTAGACAGAAAAAGGAGAGGAGCACTTGGAATCAGGAGACTAAAATTGGAATCATTGCCTGATATTTCCTTTTATTTGCCAAGGTGTCCTTAAGAAAGGCACAAAAGGCACAGACTCTGGGGTTTTCTTATCTCTAAACTGGAACAATACTCATTTTTGTTTACTTGACGGGGTCCCGTGGGAATAACAGCATAGATCATATATAGAAAACTACATTGTAATTAAAAGGCATAAGTTTGTAAATTGTTTTATTGTAGTCACCCCTCTAAAATATGGTTTCAAGTTTTTAGGTTACTCCCCAAATTAGAATTGTAACGGTAATTAGGGCCAATTAAATGAAGACCAAATGAAACCGTAGTCAGCCAGATTCCACAACTCCCATTGATAACACAGAAGACACCTGTCCTGAGCATCTAGACACAGCTGAGTGAGACCTCCCAGCTACTCTGAAAGGTGAATGTGAACTCTGAGGAGTTCAGAAACTGAGGCAGGAAAGCAGATCAAAAACAGATTACAATGACTTCTAAAATTCACTAATTCTTAAAAGATCTTAACCTTTTCCTACCACAGTTGTCCATCAGTAGCCAAGGGTCCAGGACTGCCCCCCTACCTTGGTAGATAACAAAATGCAAGGATGCTCAAGTTCCCGCATATCAATGGTGTGTTTACATGTAACCCATGCACATCCTCCTGTATACTCTCAATCACCTCTAGATTACTTATATCTAATACAATGTAAATATCATGTGATAGTCGTATTGTTTGGGGAATAATGATGGGGGATAGGGAGGGTGTACAAGCTCAGTATCGATGCAACCACTGGAGGCCTAACTACTGATAAACAGTGCGATTTTGGGTTGGTTGAATCCAGAGAACCCTGGGATATGGAGCACTAACTGTGGTGTTATCCCCACATTTGCTTTTGCAAACCACATAAAAGCCAGGAAACATGTTACAAAACTTTTTGTTTAACAAAGTAAAATAGATACCTGGGAAACTCTGATTAGATCTCATTAAGATGCACAAAACTATAAACTTCAAATGAAAGGAGTAGACAGCAGCAAAGCTACCTCCCGAGGCTCAAATGCCATTACCCTCCTCCATGGCAAAGCTCAACAGGTAGTTAGTTACCAGGTCTAGGAAGCTAATAGTGAAGTGCAACCTAAAACAATGTCAAAAACACAGGGTGTGTGGGAGGGGGGTATTTTAAACAAGTATTCTACCATTAATTCTCAGAGGAAGTCTCTTCAAATGGTATAGGAGAGAGAAACTTTAAATGTTTTCACTAGGGAAGAACGTAAGTAGGGAAAAATCACTGGTTTCCCAAGGTCTTATTAAAGGAACCTGTTCTGTAGTACTAGCTCATGGACCACAAGTCCCTAAAGATACAAACTTCTGTAGACCACAATAAGTGTGTTAAGTAACTCTGTCAAGGGTGATGACATTTCAACCCCCTCCACGGGTGACATGACTACACCAAATCCACTAGAGGCCGTTTCTTAGGGGAAACTCTAGACGTGATTGTAACTCTATGATTCTGCATGATCCTTTTTTATTTTTCTACATATAAAATACTAAAAAAAAGTGCCTTTATTTTATGATCTTTTATAAAATGAAAGCATTAATGTCTCATTCATAATTATAGTAAGTGACAACAACAAAAAGAGCAGAGCCCCACTCTGATGCCTTTGTAACTGTGGAAAACATCAGAAATCAGATTTACACTAAGCCAGACTAACCCACCTCCACTCCACTTTGATCCTTTTCATCAAAAAGGTAGCAAGACTTCAAAAAGCACAACCACTAGAACAGGTTGTTCCTGCACTTTAGGACACAATCCCAAAAGACCTCATGAACTAATTACAGTGCCACATAATAGAAAGAGAAAAATAATAATTCAGCCAGTATCTTAAGAGCAAAGATTTAAAAAGACAAAATGAAGAAGCACAGTAACAGCCTAGAGGATTCTGCAGCTCATGGAAGACTGAGCAAGGCAGGAGACTGCTGAAGGAGGCTTAGGTCTGCACAGGGAAGCAATCCCACTCAAAGCCTGGAGGCAGGAGAAGCTCCAATCTGAGCAAAGGGCGCGTTGGCAGGAGCCCCAAGAGCCCACAGTACCGGAAGATGATGTTTACTAACTGAAGAACACAGATCTTTACGCTCTTCAATGAAAGTGCTTCAAAAGAGTGAGCTACCTGTGTCAAACACCTGGGCAGTTAACTAAAGAGTGCAATAGTCAAAATTGCGGATATTTTCCATTGTTTTCAATTTATATACGAACATTCCAAGTAGATAAAACATAAAATCCCTTTTTGTGGTATGCAACTGGATGTTACTTCCTCATGTGAACATTTTCTTCGAAGACAAAAATTTTGTTAATGTTCTTCAAACTCACCCAGTTACTCAATAACCACAAAAGCAACTGAAAGCAGTGTGGGAGTAGCAGCCTGTAGGTTTAGGTCTTAATCTCAGTCTTGTGACCAGGTTTTACTAAAAGGCTCAACTCCAGTTTTCCAGAGGAAATGTGCTTTATTTCTTGAAGTCCCTGGTCACCTCTACCCTAAAGGAGCAGGAAACTTGCAATAAATTTCTCCCATGTTGTGCAGAAAAAAGACAGTCGCCTTGTTAATACCTTGGGCAGATTATTAGCTCTCTGAAGCTCAATTTTCTCATTTAGAAAATAGGAATCACATCATTCTCTTTCCAGAGTTGACATGAAAGTACATAAGGTCATGTGTGGAACTCAGGCTCCAGTGCCCAGAGGAGCAAAGCCTGACTGATAACCTCCCATTCATACTGGATACCTATATCCATTACAAGAAAGGAGATGAAGTAATACCTAGCTCCCATCAGAGATAGAACAATTCACTAAGAAAAGCCACTAAATAACAGTTGTGGGCTAACAGTCAATTTATCAGATAGTCACATGTAACCCAGATGAAGCTGACTCTCATTTCCAAATCAGCTAGAATGGTGTAGGTATATACCTACATTCTAACTCTTCGTACATCCTTTGTAAATATTTACTCTCAGGATACTGAGATTGATAAAGTAACTGTATGGACCATGTATCATACCTCTATCACTGGGAACAAAGGTATCCCAAATAATAGATTCCAAAACTCTAAAGCAACATTTTTCCCCTTTACTCCCTCATGGGGCCAGGGGAACTTTGCAAAAGGAGAAAGTGGGAAGCCAATGTTCTAATATAAACATGACACGTCCAATTCCATCACTGTAATATACTCTTTGACTTCAGCACAAAAATCTTTTCTGACCATCTGGAGCTACTCCAGGCATAAGGCCAAAACTTTGTAATTCCTCTTCAAAGTAAATGACAGGCCAGTAACTGCCACGTTGCTAATATGCAGCCAGAAGGGAGCACCTCACATCCTATTCAGTACTCCTTGGAGCTTTACAATTGTAGTAAAAACAAAGTGCGCCCAAATAAAACTGCCCAAGTATCAACACTCCAAACTGAACAGTTATCATGTCACTTCTGGACAAGGCATCATTTCGGGGGCAGGGTTCTATCACCCTATTTCATAGAAAGGATGCTAGACTTTCTGCAAGTTTCACTAAAATGATTTCTCTCTTCACTAGACTGAAGCCTATATGCCAACTAATAGTTCAGTTTTCCAGAAATTGCACTTAGGAGTCCACAAGATTTTATGAATCTATCCCTGTAGTGATTCCTGTAAGGTTGCAATAAATACAGGGTCACATAACACACCAGGGCAACCAGTGACCTCCATGGTGAAGTAGAAAATTATGCAGATTTCTTCTTAAACCCCATGACCAGAAGGATCCCTTTCTTCATTCATCCAATAAACCAAATGGAGAGCCTACTACGGATAAAGTAGCTGCAATGATGGTCAAGTTCTCAACTTCTCTGCCAAATATATGAAGCTAAAAGTTCAAAATCAATTTCTTATGTGACTAATAAGAGCAACTTGAAAGCTCAAAGGTTTAAATTTGATCATCTTCCCCTTGAGCACACTGAGTAGAAAGATGTTGACCAGCATTGGTTATGAACTTCCTACAAATATTTTTCTCCAGATTTCAAAGACATGAAAGTTAGCTCTGAAGTCACACTTTCCATTGGGGAAATATCTTATCCTTTTAAGTAAAACATTTAAAAACTGAACAATCAAATTTTATCTGGTAGCAGACTGTTTCTTCCAAAGAAGTTAAAAGAAATTTTATGGATGAGTAAACAGTAGCTAAGCACTCATTAGAAAACTAAACTGCAGGTAGGTTTCAAATAAAATAGGCAATAACAGGTCTCACCCTTCTGATAAGCAAAACTCTTCCTTGAGGATAAATTTAGTCAGGGTAAGAAAATTATAAAAGCCACTAGAGATATTCTCACTTTGATTTTACCCAGCTCATCTCTTAGAAAAGCTGTTTCGTTTGTTTGCCTTCGAAGCACCATGTAATCATCACTAAATTAATGGCATCTTAACCAATTCCAAGTGGAACACCTGTGTCCTACCCTGAGACCAGGGAAGCAGTGGATGATCTTATCAGGTACTAGCGTAGAATATTCAAACCCTGGTAAGAAATTGAAAGCAGAGACCTTCAAGCAGATGCCACAGCACATAAATGCAACTTGGAGCAGATGCCACAGCACATAAATGCATAAGGAGGATTCTCCGTCCTTACTTTTTTGGAACAGAAGAGGAAATAAAATGAATGCTGCCAGAAGTACCTTTCCCAAAAGGTTTCAGAAGCTAGCAGAAATCCCAAAGCAAGTCTCACCATCAAAGGCATCTGCTGGGAGGGATGGAGCAAGAGAAGAGGGTGCCAACAAGAGTCTGAACAGGAAGAAAACGTACAAGAAAAAGCTGGGCTTTTCTAAGACATTTTAGGGTGATCTGGTAAATTGCAAAGACTAGACTTAAGACCAAGAACGCTATGTAATTTTAAGGAACTCTGGAGCACTGGTAGAAATAAATGAGAAAAACACAAAAACCAAGACTTAGAAAAGTACTTAACAAGAAAATGAGCAAAAGATACAAGTAAACAAGAAGTGGCAGTGGATCATTCAAAAGAGAAATCTTAGGGCTATATGAAAAAGAAATACGATTTTGTGGCAATACTTCAAATATAGCAATTCCATACCTCTCAAAGAAGACCTTAATTTACTTTCTTAAGATTATATTTTCTCTCAGTAACAATATGGCTTCAGGAAATAACATAAGTCAAAATGAAAGGAAGTTGAATGAAGAGTTAGACAAAATATTAGAAATACATCAGCTCTGTCCAAATTGCAAAATGGCAATCATAATGCTTAAAAGAATCATCAGTGATAAAGAATAAAAAAAATCCCAGCTTCAGGAATGAGAAAAGTAGATGACAGGGTTACTAGGTAACAGGCATGGGGGTAAGCAGACGTGGAGCGTGACTGGCCCTTCATGGTATTGCTGGCAAAACACCAGTTTTGGGAAATCTCACTGCCTGACTAAGAGACTCTTAAGAAGGAAGTAAAACTGCACAGATAAAATCTCAGCACCAGCATGATCAACTCATGCAACCACTTTTCTCATCCCTTAGTCATTCTTATTATGCAAAGTAGTTATAACTTTTGATCAGCGTCCCCCAATAACCTGGCTCATGTATCATGTGTAAGTTTGGGAAACCAAAAGGTTAATTCTGGAAAAAAGATCAGAGATCTCTTTGGTTCCTTACTCAGCTTAAGTTAAGATTGTGTAACTTGTACAAATATAACCATTTCCTGTCCACTGAACAAAGTAATTAATGAACTGGGCACAGTTTCTGAGAAGATTTAAGAGAAGAAATCAACTTGGTCATGTTTCATTGCAGTTCATTTTAAAGAAACAGAGACAGGAAAATATAGATAGTCACTAATTTTATTGAATAGCAGTCATTCTTTAAACAACTTTCCTCCCACAAACAGACTGTAAATGACACAATGGGAAAGGAATTTGCTTCAAAATACTCTAAAACAACATTATCCACTCTCTACACCTTCAATTCATTAAAAAGTAATGTACAGACTTGGCCACTTTGGATGAAAATTAACTGATAAAGTTGTATGAGTTTAGAAGCTTCTAGCATTCATATAGGATGGACATTATAGAGCAAGAAGTATCACAGAAGAAAAAAATGAAGGAGAGAAAAAAAGAGGAAGAAAAACAACCTTGGTCCTAATCACTTCCCAGGGGTGGTTCCAGGATCTCTGATGTCTAGAGACATTGTCCTCACTTCCTGTTCAATGAATCCAACCTCTATCCTTCAGTTAGTTCAGTGGGCTTGTGCTATTACAAGACACATAGTTCTTGACTATTACTGAACACCAAAAACTTTAAATCTTCACATATTTTCAGGTATTTCAATTATTTTAATGGAAAATTTCATATACATCCAAGAATTAGAATTAGATCATAGCTTTGAAATTAAAAGCAAACCAGTTTTCTCCTGCTTCAAACATATTTTACTCCACCACTTACTCGGTACTTACTGAGCACTTACTGTTTGCCAGACAGTGTATAAAAAGAGTAAAGACATGATCCCTCCCTCAGGGAATTTCTATGTTAATGGAGAAGGCAACAGAGTAACTAGAAGTCTCCCTGACCCTTTCCTTATTACAACTTTACAGTTAGACTCAAACATACTATATCTGATTGAACTGAAGTGTGTTTAATCCTTCAGCTAAGGTACTACCGTTCATGCAACCTATCAGTTCCTATAATCGTCCATTTTTAAAGAGGAAATGAAAAGAATAGAGTGAAACCCACTAGGGATTTCTCTTACCACATCGAGTAATCAGCCTCATGACCTGTGTATGAATCCAATTCAAAAGAGCCTTAGCCTGCTGTTCCCCACACACACACCCACCACCACAAACTCTCACCTGAAGACCATCTACAACCATTAACACTCCACTACCACCCTCCTCCCTGCCCCACAGCAGTGAGATGGGTATCTAAAAAAAGAATCTCTCAATTCGAATTTTAATCCACCATCTTTCATTACTTACACGTCTTCAGCAGAGGTTCCCTGCAAGACCGAGTCATAAAAATCCAAGAGGGAACTTTAGAGAATGAAACATCAGCTGATTCACTATGAGGGTTCACTGTTCACCATGAAGGTTCTCTTCTTTTGGAAACACGTTCTACAAAATTCAGGGATTTAATAAGCATCAGTCCACTGAGGCCAAAGACTCTTACAGCTAAAAGGAGCAAGCAGACTACCTGGCTAACCTTCCCATTCTTACAAATCCAAGTATGTATTTCCTAAAGCTGAAGACTGGAAGATTTAGGCCAAAATCTGCTTGAAATATTTCAGAGAGTTAGTTCTCACTAACCAAATCATTCAAAAGAGCAGAGTTAGGAAAAACTGTTACATACTCTCTGTTTGTCTAAAAGTTTTAAATCATTGGACTATGGATAAACATCCTTACACGTAATCATCCGGTCAGCATCCTGGAAAAAAATATAATTATTCTGAAGGTTAAGTAAGTTCATAGAGGCTATCAGGTGTAATGTTTTCTATGGCAAAACAAGAATTGCGTTACTGACTTAGGAAAGTAAACAATTATGCCTAACTTGTATCCGTGTCCTGATATCTTGCCAAACTTAAATACAGATATATTTCAAATAAATAGGTTACACAATCTATAACAGATTCCAGCTATTCAGTTAATAATCCATACAAGTATTTCAAACCTAAATTCTCAATTAAGATAATTTTTCAGATGAAAACATTTGACTCCCAAATATTCTCTGAAAAAGTTTTGTTTTTATGTAAGTTTTAAAACATCATAAACATGGGTGAAATTAGTGTCAGGATCCCAAAGAAGTCATCTGAGAGGTGTCAAATAAACCACTGATAAGGCCTATGTACCCTTACTATAGAAAAAGTTAGCAAAAAGCCCCAGTCCTTTTATAAATAAAAGATAAGTGTAGATTAAAAAATGTCCCTCCAGATATGTAATATAACATAGGCTATCACCAAAATATATTTTTCAAAATGCATATACAATATTCTCTGAAGTTAAGAATCCCTTGATGCTGTTCTTCTTAAACTATAACAAATAAATGAGGAAATAATCACTGTGGAAAACACTGGTATTGATAACAACCATAAGCAAAATGTCATAAGCAAAATAAAGACAGGAAGGACTATGTTCATAAAAACCCCCTTGGTTCATTGTTTCTTTTCTATGAAGATGTCAGAGACTGCTTTCCAATATATCATTTCAGGAAGCAAAGCAAAAGCTCTAGGTGTATAGAAACAAACGAATATGATGACCTGAGGTTACAGTGTAGGTGAAGTTCTGTTTGTTGGTTTGAACTACAGAGTCATTATATGGTATGATTTCTTTGACCTACTCAGGTTCAGGAAGCAAGGACTGAAAGATCTGCTTCTACTAGCATTGGCTACTCCTGTGATTTTCAGCAAGTTCCAACAATTTAAGATCCTACTCTGCATTTCATGGGAAAATGATGACAGTGTCCAAGAACAATGAATTATATACAATTGAGAATCTGTAACAGAACATCCTAACCATTTAAATATCAAAACAGCAATAAAGACTTTTTGCCTTATTCTAAAAAATGTATAGGATGGATAAGAAATTGCAAAAAAAAAAATTTTTTTAAACAAAGGATGCAAAAGAAGTAATAGAAAACAAGTGAGCCATAAGATCAAGAAACAGCTCTGAAAGGCAATGCAACTGTGATGTGCAAATACAGGCTCACATGTTTTCTCTATAACATTAACTAATAATGATTTTTTTTCTTATTATTGAAAACATAGAGTAATTGATTATCCTAATGGATATACAGATTTTCTTTGACATAAATGTTGCTTTTGAAAAGCAAACTAATCTTCTGAGAAAAAGCTATGACAAAGTCTTCCTTCAAGCAAGTTTCCAACAGCTAGTGGGACATGGGAAGAAACGGACAGTTTGCAAACATACGGCAAAATGTCCAGAATTGAGCTAGTCCTGACATTCAGAAAGACTTTCTACACAGCTAAGTTACAAAAAAGTCCATTCATGATTTCAATGAGGATAAGGTGAAAGGACCCTATGATCAAAATTAAGAACATCAAGTCTTATTTAATAACACTGATCTTATTCCATCCCAAGAATCAACTTCTATGCAGCACTGTATTTCTTTTTTTTTTTTTTACTCTCTGGAAGTTAGAAAATTTAATTTTCTTCATTTCCAGCCAGGGGCCACTCAAACAAATCTAATGGGTGTAGACAGCATTTCCTGCCTGCTGCAGGAACATAATGGGATTGCCATTATTAACATGGCTTGAGGCATGCACTGAGGTGGGGTACTGAAGAAACTGACCTTTAATTTTCATCGGTTAGCCTGCACTGCCTGATAGTTTTGGGTTTTGTTTTATTTTGTTTTGTTTTAAAAGGTGAATGTTATTTTTTCTCCGACATTAAGGTCTAACACTGGCTCATTCACTCTCATGGAGCAAGACAGGCTGCAATCCCTATTATCTTTTCCATTCAACTGTGTTTACATCTAGAAAAGCCCTGCCAGTAAATAAACAGCTAAAACTCAGTGTTGTTTTTCTTCTCTTACCTTTTTTGGAGTTAGGCTTCCAATTTACAAGAAGTTGGTGAGGTTTAGTCACTGACAAAGCAGGGAAAATTATTCATTGACATGTCTGCCAAACATCCTATGTCATTCTAAAAAATGAGCATCCTAACAACGATGAAGGCAAAGGTGGCTAAGATTTCTAGAAATACCTCAATATCTTAACCTATAGGGCACTGTTCCCCCAGCAGGGGCGTGTGCACATTATGGAGAAAAACAACATCTGAGGTGATGACCCACAGATGAAAGGCGGCTTTGGGAGCCCCATAGTTTCACCCCCTGAAGTCAAGGCCTGATCTTCTCTCTTAAAAAAGATAGAACAACATCCTCAAGAAATGGGAGAAGGAATGGGAGGGAGTGACTATCCTTTATTACAAGTTTCCTTTGATCCTAAACTTAGGAGAGGAAGTAGAGCTGTCATATATCTACTTAAAAAAGGACAAACTTTCTTAAGGGGGGGGGAGGGCAGAGGAAGAAAAACATCTTTAGAAGCAGCACATGTAATAAACAAGCATGGCTTGGCAGTCAAGCATGTTTGCTTTCCCCCAAAGTTCTTTCTACATGTATTATATCATCTTATGACTCTTCTACCTTAACTAATGTAAACAATTCAAGAACAACTTAAAAGCTGGAGTTTTCAAGGCTGTCACTTGAACAAGGGCAGCAAATGAGTCAGTACCAAGACCATGAAAAGGATACACACTTCTGAAGTAACTGGAAATTTTTTTTAAGTCACTGTCATTCAAATCAGCACTATGTCCAACAATTAAAATTGTAGTCAGGCAATAAAATAATAAAATAGCAGTACCACTTGTTAAGAACTTGTTCAAAGCACTATGCAGAGTTAAATAGTCCTAACAACGCCTTGTAACAGACACAGCCACCAAGAGATTGAGTAAATTAACCAAAGTCAGAGTTTGAAATCTGCACAGCAGGGTCGCAAACTCCATTTTCAGGCTCCAGAGCACATGGGTTCAATCAGCCCACTATAAATGATGATTAAGGATTTATCTTTTTACCAAGAATATTAATTCCAAGTTAAGTGAGTAATTTCCCATGCCCCCTCCCAATATGGAAACCATATGGATAATCTGCTATTATTTATAGACCAGGGCTAAAGAATTCCCAAGAAGAACAGTTTCTCTAAAAAGAGGTTTCCTTTTATCTAACCTACCTTGTGATTAAGCTTTCTAGAAAATCACTGTATGCTTTTACAAGGAAAGCGTTATGAGAAAGTTATTTCTTTACTAAAACTGAAAATTCAGTATGATTACAAATACAGCAATCTGTGTTAAAAAGTAAAATGCATTTTGTAAAAAAGGCTCTTCATATGCCAAGCAGAATATCCGACAGCAGCCTAGAAGTGTCTTCACCATGACTCAGTGGAAACCAGAATTGGGAAAACTTGCCATCCCACGTGAAATATAATGGGAACAAATTCGCTCACCTCTGTTGGTGCTATATCCTCCCCCAGCCCTGGCTTCCTCTCCTCTGCTCACTCCTACAACCCTGCTCCTAGCAAAAGCAAGGAAGGAAAACTTGCAAGACTAGAAAGGTAAAGGCCAACACCTGGTACCCACTATGACTCCAAATAAATGAAACTAAGGTAAGGTGGTAGAGAGAATTATCTGAATGTTCAATTCTGTCCTCATTTTAGCCAACAATTATTTCTTATAGGTTTGAACAAACTCCTGAGAACACAACTAATTTAAGAGAATCGGAAAGTAAAATATAAATAGGAAGTGACATTGTTTCCATGTTTAAATTTAATATAGCAAGCAAATGGCAAAATCTAAAAAGCTATGTTTTAAAATTATTCAGACTGTCAAAGTTATTATTAAGATCCAGTTAATGCTAAGGCATAGTAATCATTAGTGAATTAAAATGTCAAAATCAAATAAATCTGGAAATAATTGTTTCTTCACTAATGAAAAATTTTATGGTAAATTAAGATATCTGTTACTAACTAAAGCCATAAATAAAACATAAGCCTTAAAAATTGTTATCTACTTCTTTTCCCTCCTCTGTACCTGTCGTGAAAAAAAGAGCATTTTAAAAATTAAACTTAGTCTTTCAAAGAGGCTCAAACTAATTTTATAATTTGACTATGAATGCACATACATGAGCAACATTTAACAGCCCTAATACAAAATTAATTAAGTAAATCTCCACCTTTAGGTAACTGTGGTAAAAGTATGTGAAGTTAGAAGAATATTCAAGCTATTTAAAATACAAGCCAACAAAAGGTCCTTACCTTAAAATTAAAACATTTTTTTTAGAGGCTTAAAACTGCTTTCTTTCCCTCTTAAGGAATAAAATACAGTTTTAAAAATTAAGTATTTTCTTAAAGTTAGCTTGATCCCATGATAATGGACACCATGAGGATGGCAGCTAGCAATCCCTGAAAGCAGGGAGTAAGCAGAGACTTCCCAGTTCCAGGCCCCCAAGTGTACTGAAGAGAGCACACTCAGGCAACCTAGCACTGAGGAGCACTTCTCTTGGGTGCTCCCCATGCGTACAAGTGTTACCATTTATAGTCTCCCCCTGGAGAAGTTTACAGAAACAAGAGAAGGTGGTTCTAACAGTCCTCACTGTGGAAACACAATCCCCAAAGCAGCACACAGTGCCTTCTGGACCATGAAGAGCATTTCTGTTGAGGCAGCAAGAAACAACTTTTAGGTAATACAGTCTTGGGGGCTGAATCTTCATTAGTCTCTTCGTCCACACAGCCCCGCGCAAACACAAGGAAGAAAGTCAGGGCCCACTTCAAAGCCTTGTCCTTAACTCACCTTCAGTGAACTCACTTTCTAAAGATGGAGTAGAGAGCGAAATGATTTCTAACAAAGGAAGCATTTAGGATTGCCAGCTCCCCAGGTTTAGCCTGGGTCTTCTGGGAAAGCACAGGGCTCCTCTGAATCCAGAGGTCACCTTTCATTAACCACAGAAGTTGCTGTGAGCTCTGAGAGTTGAAGGACACTCGAGTTGGTTTTGTGTAGCCCATTCCTATGTCTGCCTTTGGTGCAAACCAAACACTACAAACTATTAACCTCAAAAAGAGAAAAGAGGCTAGTATTTCAAATAGGAGGATTCGCTTTTCCAGGCAGAAATTATAACTACAGGATCTTACTCTACATAAATTAACATTTAAAATAAATGCCACTGAAAAGAGGGATATAAAATGAACAAAACTGTTTTACCACTGAATGAAAAGGACTCTTTCATCTTCACTACCACCTCTTACCCTGCTGCTCTATATTGAGATTCTTATATATTACTGTCTATGAAGCATACTTTTACTTTCTGGCTGTTTTCATCCCACAGTTAAGATGCTATTGCAGAAAACATCTAGAAACATCTCCTTCTTGGGAGATATCCAGAATATTGTTGCAAAAATAAATTTTAGGTTTGTGTACACAGGAGGCATTCAATTAATATTTAGCCTTACCATTCAGCTACATGGAAAACACAAATAGATAGTGTTCTAAATCTGGAGACAGAAATAAGATATTTAATATAAACTATTGAGAAGCAATCTGCTACAGCTGAAAAATGTTCTAGAACCAGTCTAGGTAACATTTATAAACTTTTTTGAGCATGGATTCTAATCTCTGATTCACTCAACAAACACAGGGCACATACCATTTGCTAGGGACACTGGAAATACAAAGAACGGAATTATCTATCTTCCAGATTTAGTTCCAAAAATAAGTAATTTTTATATATGTATGTTTTATGGAAGTGTTTTATATATGTATATATATGGAAGTGTTAATATGTGATTGGTGTTCATCAATTGCTGGTCACTATTATATTTTATATCAGACTTGGAAGTTTAGTACACAAATGACAAGGGTTCTCATTCCCATATAAAACTAACAAGAGCAGGTTATCATTTAACCACAAAAAAAATATGATAAAATTCTAAATCTGAAAGCTTCTATTCTGTTCTAGTCCTGAGTGGAGGGAGTCCTTTGGTCTCCTAAGTATTCTTCCAGCCAAAAACATAAAGGACAGATTACCAAAAGGGATGATTTCCCAAGTCTGGGTTTCTCAAACTTGTTTGATCACACCACTCACCTAAAACACTTTAATAAAGATTCCCAGATCCCTTGACCCCACACACACCTCTATAATGTTCCAAAGATGCTTCTCTTCTCCGGAATGCTTTTCTTCCACTTTGGTCTGACCAAAGTCATTCTCCTGGGGTTTCAGTGATACGCTCTTTGACCCTTTCTCCATGGTTCAGTTTAGCACTAAATACTCTGACAATTAGTCTAGCAGAGTCAACTTGCTCAGCTGGGCCCCCAACATCTCTGCATTGCACACTTTGGTTCTAATATTTTTTCCTTGCAAAAGAATCATTTTTAATCTGATAATCCCTGGAAGTTTACCTCTTTCAAAAATAACTTTGTTAGTTTATAATCTCCATATTCACTGCAATAGACAACAACAAAAATATACATATATATAAATAAAATCAAGGGCCACCACATGTAGGGAAAAAATTAGAAGTTATTGTTCAAATTGTCACAATGGACTAGCAATCTAATATATACATAAAAAAGTTCATGTGTTCTCTGGAGAACTTTCATTTCTTTAAAATAACAATAAATGAAAAGCAAAGTTTGCACTGAAGGTGACTCATGTCTTTGTGTAAATCTGTTTAATAAAATATTTATTAGATCCCTATTATGGGAAACCGTAGAAAAACACAAAAATTTCTAAATGGCCCATGCTTCAAAGTGATCAACTTCAATGACTAAGTGCCTGAGAAGTGTTAAGTTTAGATGACACATTCAATCTCGGAACATATATCCATCTATCCATCCATCCAACATTTACTAACCACTCATCATGAAAGACCCTACGTGAGTAATCATCCCTACATTCAAAGTTAAAAGAGACATTCAGACAAAAGCTAAAAGGACAAGTGTTCTGAAAAGTACAAAATGCTAAAAGAATTTAAAGAAAATAACTGACCTAAAAAGATAGTTCTGGAACATAAGGATATGCAAAATAGAATGGGACATTCTTTGCCTTTTGAACAGCCCAAAATCAATGAAAAGCACTCAATGAAAATGATGTGATGCTTAATGTTTCCACTAGACATAAAGAGATCGTGACTCTCAGGACATTTTCGTTCCAAGGTAATGGTCCCACCTCTCTCTATAGTAACTTAGCAGACCATAAAAATGGCCTTCTAAAGCATGAGAGCCATTTACATACACAGCAAAGAAAATACACCCATATAAAGAAGAAAAGCCCAGACATTATCATACCCTTGCAACTTAATACTATTTTCCAGTTCAGGAATTAATGAACTATTATGGATGACAAATGTTTTCCAGTATATACTATGTAACTTTCTCTATAAACTGTTATTTGCATGTGAACTTAACTCCTTCCATCTAACTTTTAATCTGATATTTTCAGTAATCCTAATATGCACTTTATATCTGATATTTATGCTTTATATCCAGTCATGTACCAAAAACCCTATCCCATCTTTTGATAAGTGACCTACCCAAACTCAACACCAATATCCAAGAAGAAAAAGAAACGAATATTAACTGAGATGACTTAGACCATTTCCCTAAGTGGAAATCAAAGTTTTTACGAAAGTACTAAAGACGACAAAATTGAATAAAAATGTTAAAAGGTTAGAAAATATGACAGGTCCAACTGGACATACTGCTCCCTGGCTTGTATGTGACTTCATGAAATTCAGAATGGAACCCTTTCCCTTTATGTGCCTATATATTCTGCGGATATTAATAAACTACCTGGTTCATGTAATATTAAAATGTCTTTTTTGCCTTCCAGAGATCTACTACTTTCAGGTAGTCTCCTCTTAAATTCAAGTCAGTTAATAAGGAAATTCTGAGATCCAAAAATGGTCTGGGGTCCTCCTTTTACAATGCAAAAGAAGAACAGGGGTGGGGAAATAGCTGCCTCTACATACCACCATGAAGAAGACCAGTGAGGGAGCAAATAGGTATACTGAAACCTTGCCAAATAAACTGTCAATTTTTTTTCATTTTTTAATTGTAGTACAATATAAAGAAAACACTAACCATTTTTAAGCATACAGTTCAGTGGCACTAAGTACATTCCTAATGTTGTACAACCATCACATTTATTTGCAGAAATTTTTCATTATCTCAAACAGAAACACTACGGTCATTAAACAGTAACTCCCTATTTCAGTTCCCCTTACTCCCTATAAATCTCTATTCTACTTTGTCTTTAGGAAGTTACCTATTCTAGGCACCTCATATGAGTGAAACATAATATTTGTCCCTTTTTACCTGGCTATTTCACTTAGCATTTTTTCACCATTCATCGGCATTATAGCATTTATCAGAATCTCACATTACTTTTTAAGGTCTGAATAATATTCCACTGCATTTATGTACATATTGTTTATCCAGTCATCTGTAAACACAGATTGGATTGTTTCCACCTGCTAGCTGCTGTAAATAACAATGCTATAAACAGTGATGTACAAGTATATGCATCCCTGCTTTCAATTAGTTTGGAAATATGCTTAGGAATGTAACTGATGACCATATGATAATTCTATGTTTAATATTCTGAAGGAAAAGAAAAACTGTTTTCCAACACAACTACACCTTCTTACATTACAAATAGCAATACACTGGGGTTTCAATTCAATATACTTTTAAGTGTTTTCTGATTCACTAATTCAGAATAATATTTACCTCTTTTACCCTAAATCACATTTTTCTTCTTCAGAAAAAAAAAACCACAATAGGAAAAGCAGAAACAGCAATATCTAAAGACGTTCAGTATTTTCCTCTTACAAATACCTTAAGCAATAGAAGATACATAATGTCAAAAGAAAAAGAAAAAGGAACATAACATCCTAAATATGTAAGTGAATGTACCACTTATACTCTAAAAACTGGTAATTCTGACCCCTTAAACAAAAGTCACATATTGAAAGACTTCATGTTTGAGTAACTGGATGTAAAACATCCTTCTATTTTCAAAGGAATTTATTCTTCTTACAAGTCAGTTCACCCAGTACCTGAAAAAAATCTGCCTAGGAAAAGTCTTGTAGTAAACAGAGGGGACGATGATGTGTAATTAACTTATCTAAAAACCATCCCAGGAAATTTCCACAACTTTGCCTAATTGTAGTAGCAGAAGATGGGCAGCTAAAAGCAATAATGATTTAATACCTGTTCTCACCAATCTACCATCAAATGTTTACAGGTGACAGAAGAAATTAACAAGTAGCAAAAGAATTGTCAGCAATAAAACTGCAAAACAGGAATAGATGGAATCCATTGGCAGAGATAGGGGGAGGTAGGGGAGATGGATATTTGCTTGCTGCAAATTCACATACAAAAATACAGTTCTAACTTTTGCTGGTACACTGTTCCCAGTTCATGTGACAGCACTGAGTAAATCAACATCTACTTCATGATGATCCAATGACTCTGAAGGGCTCTAGTCCTTGAGAAGCCCAGATTCAATCCATACTCCAACTCTGCATTGATTTTAAGTAAACTGACTTTTTCAAGGTGCTTAAAAGTAGTTTGTTCTCCTAATTAGATTAATATTCCCCTTATGATATTGAACTTCTGTTATACAGTAAAACCTTTTCATATAAAATAGGAATCCAAACTTTATCCTACACTTAACTGGATAATTGCAAATTCCTAATTAGTTACAGCCAGCATGATGGAGTTATTTTTTTATAGAGATCCTTCTTTTACTAGCTGTAGACAATATGACAGTCCCTTAGGAATAAATTGTTTTTCCTGGGATTTTTAAATCTTCAATTATTCCTCAAACATATTATATTTGCTCACGTTTAAAGACAATGTTATTTCACAGAAAGCTTTTCATAATTTAATACTATGTATTAGTGTATCAACTTACGTTAAGCAAATTTCTCTGATACAAGTCTTCATCTTCCAGAGTCAAACAAGGATGTATTATAAATCTTGAATTACAATATATTTAGTTTTAAATATATCCTTAAAGTACTCCCATTTTAACATTTCTCAAATTTTCAAAAAAAAAAAAAGTAAAAAAAAAGAAGTTGCCACCATCCCGTCCAAGCAATTTGGTGGCAGTGTTCTCTACAAAAACATTCCAAAAATATGAGCAAAATACTTTTTGTAAGTAAATAGGAAAATGACTTGCACTTGCCCCCAAGAAAGAAGAGAGTAGACTATTCTGTTAACAAAGAACTTAGTCTAGAACTCGATATATGCTTTCTGAGTTGTAGGGTAAGGTCAAAAGTATCAGGCTTTTCTGCCCTCCCGCCATTAGGATAGATGACAGAACCCTGTGGTCCCGAATGCATGCCTGATGGTGGGCACCTGGAGTAGGGTGTGGGCATGTGTAGATGGGATTCACCTGGGCTAAGACTGGGCTTTTAAGGGCGGCATCACAGGGATGCCAGCAGAAGCAGAGAAGCAGAACCAGAACCACGAGAGAAACAGAGAGAACGCCAAAGAGCCCAGACAGAGGAAAGACTTGCTGGGGGCTGAAAGGCCTGCCAGCCTCCTGGCCCCCCAGCACCACTGCCTGCTGTGTTCCTGGTAAATCCCAATAAAAGCCTGCAAAAGCCACCAAGGACGCTCTAGGACTCCTCCTTTACCGGTCTGCTGGATCATAGAAAACCTGCTCAGTGGCCTGTCCTGCCCTTATATAAGTCAATACACAAGTGAATGAAATAAAATTACATTTTAAATTCAAATATAATCATTTAATACCGGAGCATTTTAAATACTGATACTTAAGCATCTCAATTAATGCTAACTTTGGCTCAATACCATCACACTAAAATCTCCCCCCAGTTATTTAAAATTGCCAAGCAGTTGTAACGATATCACAGAAAACAAACATATTAGAAGTCAGTGCCTGAATGGACAGTGAGTTTTGCCAAGGGCATCTGAAATTACAAGCAGAACACTAAAACTGCAAATCTCAACTGCGAACACAGAAGAGGAGGATTCAAGGATTGATCTGCGGTAAAACTGAGAAACACCTCCACCTGTGGATAGCTAATCAGCTTAGTCTGTCTTTCCGGATTAATACTCGAAAGTTTAAAAACCTCCCTACTGCCAAGCCCCAACCCCACCTACAGCCCTATCCCTCCTACCTCTGGTCTCTTAAGACCATCTTTGACACCAAATCTGCACCACAAACAACTCCCAACTAATAAGCTTGTGGATAGGGATGGGTCTCTCCTTGGCTGTACTTTGCAAAGCATTAAAATACCATCAAGTCAGCTTGCAATGAGCCTGTGCTTGGCTTCTACAGAAACCTGTCTTTGCCTAGTCACAATGACTCAAGTATTCGCTGCCTTTTTAAAACACATAATGCCATTCCATACTACATATTTTCAAGCAAATATATATATATACATACACATATCTATGCTTAAGAATGTTTTACTATATTCAAAGGCATTCAGAGTAAAGTGATCAAGTTTCTCAAACACATAAATGCATTCCCAACAGCTGTTCAGGATGAGAATTAAGGTTTCCTTGAAAATATGGTCTTACCACAAAAGCTTTCACATAGTGGATTAACCTTGTTAATACATTGGGGGAGAGGATGGGGAATAAGGCAGTTGTGATTTCTTAAAATGTTAAGGCAAGATTCCCCTACACTGAAAATGATTCTTTTCCCCATTCTCGGCTATAATTTTTTAAAGCTCAAATAACAGGTTTACTAAGATAATATACAAGGAATAAGTTTTATGACTATCATTCAGTAGTGGAAATTCCTTTAAGAGACTGCACTTTTCCACCTCTACCTAAAATGACCCTGAATCACGCCAGGCTGGCTGACCATTTCAGCTATGCTAACCAGCTACAATCCACATATAAGGAAAATGTCCCAAATATGTGAAGCTCGCGCAACTTAGGTATAGTATAACTTTTGAGAGATCACAAGTCACTTTAGGGATGGGGAGAAAAAGAAATCTAAAGCTTGAAGCTTTATTACTCATGACAAAGGGAAAAATAAATCATTTTTCAAAATGCCCAAGCAAAACTTGAGGTTTCTGAAAATTTGCAAAATTATATTGTAGGAGCAGATCAGTGTTAAAGTTTGAGATATAATGACCTATAGAGTTCGTATAAGGTTTTGCCAAACACTTTCCAATACAATGACTCATAATCTGTGACAACCATTTGAAAAATGGTACGGGTGAGATGTTCACCTTGTATTAAAATGAAAAAACCCAGAGTAACAGAGATTCAAAAGTCTACCAAGGACACATAATTAAAAAGTAAATTAAGTCCTTGATAGACTAGATTCTGATTCTTATTTCCAATTGATGAAACTCAGATGCAGCATCTGCTTGGCATGTAAGATTCCTCATATTGGTCCATCATGTCAGCAACTTTATCATTTCAAATCATCATAAATCTCTTTTATATTAACCACCTTGCATGTTCTACAAATCTAACCATACATTTCAGTTAGATCACATTTTCCTGTATTTGTCAAAGCCCTATTATAATATGGCTCTTTATTCTGGTTCCTTGAAAATACCAATGTTTCCAATAGTCAGGATGTGTATGTACAGGTATTCAGCTCTCTGAACAGTCTCATTAACTGATGTCTTACCTGTAGTTGAATGTGCAACTTTCAAAGAGCTGACACTACGCAATTCACGGAACACTAAAATAGTATCAACAATTTAAAGTTGATTTCCTAGTATTGGTCTTTCAGGATCATATAATGCTCTTGGGTTAACAATTACAATTATCCCTGGACAGTAAAATAAATATGCAAGGAATAGCAGATTCAGATATGTTTACACTAAACCTAGACATTACCTCTTTAAAAAATCCTAAAAAACAAAATTATTCATCATTTGTATTTTCCTGAAAGTATGCCAAAAATTAATTTAAAAGATACTGGGTTATTGTGTATTTAAAGATGGAACCCAGATAAATGCATGCTTACTTTAACAAGAGCTGAACTTTTCACTGTTTCATATAAAATGAGAGCGTTGGTGAAAGAAACTCTAAAATAGAACAGATGTATATTAAATCCACTAATCAGAAAACTATTTGACAATTTGTCAGCAAAAGTATCTTCCTTGTTGCTTGTTTTAATCTTAACTATACTAACTTTTTGATAGTAAAATAATGATTTTAATTTTAATTCCCCAGATTAACTTTGCAGAAGAAAACGAGAACAGTTTGGCTGCATTTATTATTTACCTGACACATATGACATCATTTGAAAAGAAATCACCCAATGAACAGGCAAACTTGGCACTAGGGGGTCATTTTTTTTCTTTCAATCCCCACTAGTGATTTTTCACATTACCCTGCTCTTTATACTCCCTTTTTACTAAAATAACCAATAAGCTCTGACTTTTCAGGTATAAACAACCAGTACAACCAAGTAAGAAAATCTCAATTAAATGCAAGCATTTACATGTAAATGATAATGTAAATATTTTCAAAATAATAAGGTACTTATATTATCCACTCTATATGTGAAAGTGGAACTGAGCTATAGCTAACTCAGCATTTATATTCCATTTATGGACTGAATCTAAGCATCTTTTGATGGTGTGAAAGAAAGGAAACTGAACCAGGAGATCTAAAAATGCCGTATGATCCAGTTTAAAATATGAATAGAATTAGCAGTCAGACAGTTCTACATTGCCATCACCAATATGGTAACCACTAGCCACAAGGAGCAGTTTAAAATAATTAAAAATAAATAAAGTTTAAAACATTCCTCAGCCTCATTAACCACATTTCAAACACGTGCCTGGTGGCTGCCATATTGGACAGCATAGATAAAGAACCATTTCCATCATCAAATAAAATTCTTTAAGTGCCTTTAGTAGCTCTATGAGCTTAGGGAAATTACTTTCTGTGAACTTCAATGTCCTTGTCTATAAACTGTCCATAACATCACCTAAGTTGAAATACTGTTACTAAAAATTTAGTGAGATAATATACAAAAAGCCAGTACACTGTTGCTTAGTACACAAGAGATACCCAAGAAAGAATAGCTATTAAAACAGGACTATCTTGGATTTTAATCTATTATGGCATCCCTGAACATGTTACTTCTCTTCCCTGGGACTCATTTTTCTAAACTGGAAGTTTAGGAAGTTCTTCTGGTTAACTTCTAAGGACCCTAAACAAATTTTGTCACATTAAATGACATCTTATGTAAAAGAGGGTCCAAACTCTTACTGAGTAAACTAGTACCTGGACTCTTAACAGATCCCCCAACATTCTTCCAGAAACCCCAGAAGACTGGCTCTCCAATATAGCCCATGGTCTGATGTGAGCTATTTATAAAGTCTGTCTAAAAAGGTTACGGGAATATCTTTCTGAAATTGTATATACTGTAATTAGAAGCTGCAACCCCCTATTCCATGATGATATCTTGCAGTTGTAAAATCTCTTTCAAATGAACACTATCTTTACAGATGAATTTCTTTTAGAAGCATTTAAACCAAACACTTTAAAGGCACATACCCGTTTAAAAGCAATTTTGTAATGACTGGTTTTATTTTTTTTTTAATCAGCTATGCTTTTTATTCTGAACCAGCTTGTGGGTGACCAGCTAGTGTCTAAACAAAGTGAGAATTATTATCTTCATGGGTGAGGTGCCTTTGCAGAGCAAGAAACTTGCCTCAAGAAGTTACCCTAGTTAACAGCTGCTCCCACGGAGCCAGGAAATTTACTGAACTGGTCCAATGAGGGGCAACCAAGAGCCCCCACAAGAAGAACAAACACAAAATCAGGACCACCAGGCTACAACGCGTCCTGGGCCTCTTCACCCCACTACTCCAGCCTTAACTTGAGAGTGGCAGAGCAATTCAGAAAGTAGAAATCCTAATACAGCAGTGCATTTTTGCCCAAGGCCTGAAGTCTCAAAAAAAAAAAAAAGTGTTATTCCAGAGCAGATTCCTTTTCTTCCGGGTCTGTCTACCCCCTCAGACTCTGCCACAACCACCAAGCCTCCCCTATCCCAATGCCCCACCTCTCTCCCCATTAAAAAAAAAAAAAAAAAAAAAGTGACTTATTCCTTCTCCCTTAGCTTTCCTCAGCAGGGCCTGGAAACTGGAGGAAATTCAAATCAAATTAGCTGCACATTACAAAATAAACAGACAAGCAATCAGGGGTGCCCACCCAACAAAAGACCTCGCCCGCTCCAAAATATGATTAAGCCTGGGTGCAGAGAGAGGGAAGGCGACTAGAAACCAACCGGGCTGGAGCGAGAAAAAAGAGTAGATTTGAGGCCCCGGTGTCTGCCTATTGCGGCCAAATTCCAAATTTTGTTTCCAAAAAAAAAAATGCTGGGCTGAAGGGAAAAGAAAAAGTAGCAACTTTTAAGTAGTAACTTTTCCGTGCAACCAGCAGAGCCTGGGGAAAGTGCCCGCCGCCCTTCCTCCGGGACGGCGGGGCTCCAGAGAAATTCGGAGGCTCCCCCTCCAGCCGCGCACTCCTGGAAGCCTTCCCGCCAACGGCGCCGCCGGGCGGCCCACCCCGTCTCCCGGGACCCCCGGCGGCGGGGCGCGCGCTCCCCAGGGGCGCGGGTCCCCGGGCCTTGGGGAAAGTTCGCGGGCACAGCCCGAGGCCCCACTTTCCGCCCCGAGTGACAGGCCCTTCCCACGCCGGCCGGCCCCCGCCCCGCCGCGGGCACCAGACGGCCGGGTGCGCGCCGGCCCCTCCCGACGGCCTCGGGGCGCAGATTCCCCCCGCGCGCCCCACCCCCGGCCGGGAGCCCCTCGGGGTGACCGACTGACCGGAGTTCCGTGGCCCCCACACCGGGCCGCCCGCTCCTGCGCGCCGCGCCCCGCGCCCCAGCCCGAGCGCGCAGCCGACAGCCTCGCCGAGTCCGGCCGCGGTCGCCGGTTACCGCCCCCAGCCCGGGGGAGCCCGGGGGGCAGGACGGGGAGGGAGGACGTGGCGCGCACCGGGGTGGCCAGAGCGAGGCGGGGAGTGTCCCGGAGAGGCCCGGCCGGGGCGGGGGGCTGCGGGCCCGGCTTGCTCGCGCGCGCGACCCTCCCGCGCGCCTCCCCGGGGGTCCCCGGCCCCAGCGCGCCCCGCCCGCCGCGGAGAGGCGGCCCCAAACTTCCAGCCCCGCTCCGCACGCCCACCCTCCTCCCTCCACCATATGGAAATCTACAGCCTCAGAAAGTGACACGTCGAAGATTCCGCGGCCCCTCCGCCCGCCCGCCCCCTCCCGGGCGCGTTCCTGCCGCCGAGATTCCGGGAGGGGGAGCGTATTCCTCGGACAAAATCTACAGGGAAGGCAGGGGCGGGGGAGGCCGAGCCGAGCCCGAGCGCGAGCCACTGCCCAGATTTTTTTTCCATCAACAAGAATTTGCGCGTTTCTTCCCCCTCGCCAAGCCCCGGCCGGCGGGAGGGACCGCCGGGGGACCCGAGCCCAGGGAGACGCGGCCCCAAAGCGGCCGCCGACCCCCCTCTCCCGGGCCCCGCGATCCCGGGGCGCCCCAGCCAGCGCGAGGCGCCCCCGCGCTCTGGCGCCAAGTTTGCCCCGGGAAGCGCCGCGCGGCCGGAGCGCCCCCGACAGGAACGCGCGTTGGCGCACTCGGCGTCCGGCCGGGGCTTTCCAGCGCGCCCGACCCGCCGGCCCAGGTGCGGGGTCCCGGCGCCCCCCGCTCGCCCGCGCGCCCGCCCGCCCCGCGCGCCTCACCTTCTCCCGGGCTGCAACGCGGGGCTCCGGGCGCGCCACACACCGGGTCGCCTGCGCCCCCCCCAGCTGGCAGCCCCGAGATTCCTGCCGCCCCCCTTCGCCGCTCCGCCGTCGCGCCGCTGCTCTCCGCCTCCTCCTCCGGCCGCCGCCGCCGCTCCAATAACTACCAGGAGGGTTTGATGGGGGATTCCGCCATGTCAATGATGTCGGGACCACATGGGGATTTGGGGCCCGCCCCCTGCCGTAAACTGCTTAGTATAACCGCCGCCTCCAGCTCGGTGGCTGCAGCGCTGGGGAGCCTGCTTTGCCCCCCGGGCCTGCATAACTTAAGCAGAAATTCTTTTTGGTTCAGTCCTTGCAGTGAAGGCTGAGGCTTGGGGCGCGCAGCTCGACGAGCGACGTGGCACGTTCTGCAAAGGATCACCCAAACACCTAGATAAATGCGGTGTTGCTGAATAGTAATCAAAGCAAAGATGCTGTGCCATTTCTTCATTTACACATGTATTTCTATTTTTTTTAATTGGTCATGATTAACTCTTGTCCAACTGTTGGACATTTGGATTTTTAGTTTTTCAGTATTTTTTTTTTTAGATTTATTTATGCATGCAAGAGCTGGGGTGCAGGCCAGAGATAATGGGAGGGGCGGGGTGAGAGGATTCACCAGACACAGAGTGGGGAACAGAACAGGCAGATTGACCAAAGTACACTGCTGAGGGGAGCAGCAGGCGAGTCAGGAGAGGTCTGCTGTGCCATGTGGGTAGCTCCCTGGCCAGCTGGGGGATCAAACTCGTGCTGCAGAGGCTGCAGATTGCTTCATAGTGTGGTGCTTAACCACTTGCACCACCAGAGAGGCCCTACACATGTGTTTTTAAATCCCACTACAATCTTGGGAGCTACTTTATCACTCCGTCTGTTTCCCACAGCGCTTTGTTCACAAGGCAATCATAGCATGAACAGATTTTATTATACTTAACTTAAAATGTCTATCCCCCACTCTCAGTACCCAATCTATGCTCACAAAGGCAGACACTGTTCCTTAATTCAGATATTTCAGTATCTGTCAAACATAGTACATTGCATAGGCCTCAATAGGACACGTTGGATAATTTGAGTTTCTATTCATTAAATCAAATGTAATGTGTAACTTGTACAGGCTCAAAATGAGTACCAGAGTGCATTCCATCCCACCCCTCAACTTACCCTGGAGACAAGAGGGCAGGCATTACTCCAGGGAGGCCCTTTTCCTCCTTAGCTTTCCAGGTATTCTAAATAATTACATTCAGCCTCAACTACACAATAGGCTACAAAGTAGTGACCAGAAGCAACATATTATTTTACTGACCTAAAAATATAATGGGGGGGGGAAAGGGGGGTAATAGTAATAACCATTTCTTAGATCAAGTTCTTGGGAATAGTACCATATTAAAGCACAAAGAACATAAAAGAATACTGTGCAATAACTCCTTTGTGGAATTTGCACTTCTTTTTTGAAGATGAGGGATATAAAGGCAAATCCAGGTAAATGGGTCCCTTCACCTTACTAGCTTCTTTTCCCCAAATGTCTCCAAAGTGTCTCTGGAAGACATCTTTCTAAAGCATGCTTCTGATCCTGGGTCCTAATCTTGCATGAAAAAAACACTGGTTCTCCAGCCCTGCCTCAACTTCCCCCTCACCATGCCCTGGAGCCCAGCTGACTCATGAGTTCCAAGCACACCTCTGTCCCTTTGTACTTGCTTTTATTCTGTCTGGAACATTTCTTCCTCTTCCCTATCTTAGGATCGTTTATTATCTTTGCGCTCCAGCTAAAGCCGTTCCCTCTCTCCCCATACTCTCATAGCTCCTTTCTCCACAACCTCTCAATTCTTTTCAGCTCTTCTCGCTTTGCTCTGAAACCATTGTTTATGCCTTCCACTTGACAGGGTCTTGTTCATTTTTGTATTCTCAGCATCAACTTAGTATTGTGCTTTGAATAGAGTACCCCTTATAAATGTTTGTTGAATAATTAATTGTAAAGTATGTGGAAGAAATTTGAATAACTAGATAAATGGCAATCTTCAGTGGGTGGAAGGTTAAATTCATGTGTTGAAGGACAGATTTGGAAAATGAAGTAAGACCAAGCAAGAGAAATTCGGAAAACAGAAATATTTCTACCTATTTCTTCCACTAGACTGAATTTGTTCTAATTAAAAGGATTCAGTGTATGCAAAATGCTATGCATTTTTTACTGTATCTTCATATGTGTGATGTCATTCATCTACTTATCCTTATCCTTCATCTACTTATCCTAATACCTAGCGCAGAATAGACACCTGATAAATGTTTGCAAAATGAGAGGAAGTATAGTGAAACAAAAGAGCATGTAAATTATAATCAGACAAAAGATAGTGACATTGGGCAAGTTATTAGTTCTCTGAACCTGGGATTTCTTACTTATTTAGTGGTGATATTGTCTTTCTGCTCAGGTCGTGAGTATTAAACACCAATAAATATTGGTTCCTCCTTGAATGAATGAACAATATCTTTCCAGAGGGTATGAGTAAGACAGAAAATGGAAACGTCAAGGAAAAGGGTAGAACTTTTATTTAAGAGAGTTCTCCACTGCACATTGAGGACTTACAGGTAATACAATCAGAAAACACTGAGTTATACAGGTATGAAGTGATTGAAACAGGTTCATCTACAGGCAGCAAGATGTAGACCAAGGTGCATGTCAGAGAGGTAAGCTCTGAACCTACCTGGGAGATGATGAAGACATAGCCAAGCAAGATGGTTCTGGAAATGAGATGAGGGGCCTTAGCCCACAGCAGTGAGTATTAGTGTTAGACATTGGCAACTTAAGTCATCTACCATCTTCGGTTCCAAATTATGGAACCATGGTCATAACAAGGCTTGTACTGCAAGAGGTAGTTTAGGATTTGCTCAAATACAAAAATTAACATCCAAATGAAGATACTTGCAAGTTAAAACCTATCCCAAATACAGTCTTGTAAACCCTTCTGTCATTCCATGGAAAGTAGCTTTACTTGAATTTAAAAAAAAAAAAAAGTTTCAAAGTCATACTTCCTGATTTCATACAACTTAAATTATAACAAAAGAAATACAACTTTAGCACATAGGAAAGCATGTGTTTAGAACTAGTTTTGGAAAGGTCTCAAACCACGAAACCTCTGAATACTTCTTTAACTTCAAGATTTTTCAATTTGAATCTTTCTCAAATATCGCAATGACTAGTAATACAGAAAACAGAGAAGGCCAAGGCAAATACTTAGCCTCAATATCCTTTCCCTGCATAGAGCTGGGGTTACTGGATTCAGTCAGGCAGGCTCAGTCTTGCCTCTAATCTTGAAACCCAATCTTGACCTTAGACAGAGGCCATTAACTCTTTGCAATTACTTCTTGTTCTAATGCTCTGAGCCAGATCTGATACCAGCTTCAATATGAACATTGATGAAAAGTCAATTAATCCTGTTTTGAAGAGTGTTCTGAATTGACTAGAGCGCTAACGAGAGTAATGGACAGCCAGCTTAGTCAATAATACAATCTAAGAGCAATATAGCAACTTCAATTGCACACATTTCTCCAGAACAATGTAACCAGCCAAAGCTGTGGTTTTGCCTTCTTTCTATTGTTCAGAGCAAGACAATGGCAAATTGTAACCCAACATTTTTTAAAGACCTTTCAAGGAAGAATATCTATGCTACAGTTATCAGAACTATTCAAGTAGAAGCTGAGGGACTGTCCAGGGTTCATAAAGTCATAGGGTTGATAGAGACTTGAAGTTGTCAGCCTTTTCTCCCTCCCAAAGCAAAATTTTTGCTCCCATGTTTATGACAGCTAAGCGCCCAATCCAAGCCTAAACACCACCAGGAAAATGGAAACCTCTTGTCAGTGGCCATCAACAACTCTGGATCTAACCCAAGTCTTCTGAAACCCACTCCCTTACAACATTCCTTCACTGGTCTTGTTTCTGCCTCTGTAGACAGACAACTAGATCACTGTGTCATACCATTACAAACATTAATTCAAACTGGAATGAAGACTTGGATGTCAGACCAAACTTGGATGCCATAAAATACATAGAAGAAAACTTTGACTATATATTCAATACAGTCCCCGACATTGGCCTCAGGGATGTTTTTAGAGACTCTATTCCAATGTCAAGAAAAACAAAAGCAAAATTCAACAAATAGAACAACATTAAATGAGAAAGCTTCTGTACAGTGAAAGAACATCAGTAAAACAAAAGACATATTACTGAATGGGAGAAAATATTTGTACATCATAACTGACAAGGGGTTAATTTTCAACATATACAAATAACTCATATAACTCAACAATTTAAAAAATCAAACAATCAAAAAATGAGAAGATATGAAAGGGCATTTTCCCAAAGACCTTCAAATGGCCAATAGACTGACTAAAAAAATGCTCATCGTAGCTAATACTCGTTATTATGAGGACAATGTAAATCAAAAACCACAATGCGACATCACCTCACACCATTGAGAATTGCTCATTATAAAAAGACCAGAAACAACAAGTGTTGGTGAAATTATGGAGAAAAATGAAGCCTTTTACAATGTTAGTGGGAAAACTGGTCCAGCCTCTGTAGAAAAGAGTATGGAGTTTCCTCAAAAAATTAAAAATAGATCAACATATAATGTATCCATTTTATTCTTCGGTAACTATCCAAAAAATATAAAAACACTAATTTGAAAAGATATATGCACTCATTTATTCATTGCAGCACTAGTTAGAGTAGCCAAGTTATCAAAATGACCTAAGTGTCAAATGATAAATGATTAGGAAAAAAAGATAGAGTGTACACACATATACACACACACATATATATGTATATATATGAGTGAGAGAATATATATAAAAGAAGATATAGTATATTTATAGAGTACGTTTTATATATATATATATATATATATATATATATACACACACACACACAATGGAATATTACTCAGCTGTATTAAAAAACTTAATTGTTGTCACTTGAGACAGCATGAATGGGACTAGAGGCTATTAAATAAATGCAATAAATCAGAAGGAGAAAGACAAATACTAGGGGCTTGCATTTATATGTTTCTATAAAGAAACAAGCAAAGGGATAGACAATACAAAATCAAAGCAAACTCTTTCATTCTGCCTACAGAACTGAGGTTACCGTAGTAGGGTGCAGGGATCAAAGAGTAGAGGAAATTCTGTGGGCTATGGTAAAAGGCTTTGGTGGTGAGGATCCTGTGGTTAGCACATTTGAAAATGTGTGAACCTGTATTCTAAAATTAGACATGTAAACCAACATTACAGCAATTTTTTTTTTTAAGTCTCTAATCCTACAATAGCTAAGCTTTGGAAACAACCCAAATGCCCAAAAATAGATGACTGGATCAAGAAGATGTGGGACATATACACCATGGAATATTATTCAGCATTCAAAAAAGATAAACACATGCAATTTGCAGCAACATGGATGGCACTGGAAGGGATCATGCTCAGCGAAATAAGCCAGAAAAAAAAAGAAAAATACCGGATGGTCTCACTCATAGCAGGAATCTAGAAAACCTACATAAGGGACCAGGAAAAAGAATAACTAAAAGAAAGAAAAAATCAAAATCAACAAACAAATATAAACCAGAGACACACTATGGGGGGAGGGGGTGGGGAAAGGAGGGATTGGGGTCAAAATAAGGGGGCTGCAATTGTATGGGGGATATAAAAATAAAATTAAAAAAAATAAAGTCTCTAATCCTAGAAAACATCTTTGACATGCTGAATTCTAAAATCAATATGTGGCTTCTGGATTCCTCTCCATCTTTTCCTTCCAACACATCTAGAGGCCTACATTTCTGAAAGTTGGGTATCCAGATTCTGTTCATAATATTTCAGATCTGATCAGAGAGCTCCGCAGAGTGGATGTTTTCCTACTTCAATTTGGAGAAACAACTTGTGTCACTACAATTTAGTGCTGTGTTCATTTTCTCAGCCACTTCTTCATCTTATTAATTCATGTTTCTTCTTCCATGAAAAGTTATCAAGCTGGGCATACTTTAGGACGGCCATTGATTTAATCTTAATTGACTTCCATGAATGTTAGTTAACTGTTTGATTTTATTCAATTTTATTGTATGCCTCATTCTCACATCCCAGGCTATCTAGGACTTTCTGGACATTGAATCCATCATCAAACAACCTTTCCCTGCTTCGTGAAATTGACAAATATGACAAGCACACTTTCCACATGGCCATCTAAATCTCTCAGAAAAACATAAAAAATAAGGCCAAGGACCATTAGTAAGTTTTTTCCAAATGGAGGCAAATTTGAGGCAAAGTCATTTTTGTCCATCACTGACTTACCCTGAACCACATTGACCATAGGAAACAGGTTGGGTTTGACTTTCTCCATCATCATTGTCATCTCTCTTGTCCATCCTCATGCCTGATTTACTCCTGTGGTCACCGTCTCATCCTAAGAGGGCGAGATCTTTGTATAGCTGGGTCTCTTTACAAGTGTGCCAAATACTGTTTTCCTCAAACAAATTATTCAAAATTCACCCTAGATAGAAATGAATGCATAGATAGATAGGTAGGGAGGGAGGGGGGTGGGGGGGAGAGAGAGAGAGAGAGAGAGAGAGAAAGAGAGAGAGGTGTAATGCACAGAGAAATGAAGGAAAGACATATTAGAAGTCATGTAATCTGCCTCAGATGCCAACCATTTTGATCAAGGATAAATATTCTGAGATTTTACTAGAAACCATGAGTTGAAAATAGAGTAAATTTACTGCAGAGGCCATTGGATCCATTTTATGTGTAAAGGTAGGATATGAAATTTGAAATTATTTCTCATCTTTGTGTAGTTACCTCAATATTTCTTTCGGTTCTTGAAAGCATAACTTTGGTATTTCACATGTATTCTGTATGTCTCAAACCACACTCGCCAGGGCAGGTAAATTTTGAACCCATTATATTTACCTGGCAGGGAAGAAACAAAGACCATGAAGGTGGATTTCCTAAGGGAGATTTGTCCCTTGCATTCCAGGTGTGCTGAACTTTGCAATTTCCCCAAATATGGGAGACTCCACTGCATAATTTGTGGTACCCTCTGCATTTGTATACCCTCTGGCAAAAAAAAAAAAAAATAGTCATAATACTCTTGATCCTGTTGACATTAATAAGCACCCTCTCTGTGACTTTTAGAGCCTCCGTTATTGCAGAACTTTTCAATCCCTTGGACTCTTTCTTCTTTCTAGAGGTTTCCTGTGAATTAATGAACAATTTTTTTCAGCGGCTTTTAATAATTTGTTAGCCCAATTAGAGTGATGTGCTTAATATGGTACCCCAGTGTGTGCTACGCTTCCTACCATGGAGAGCCTGCCCACATATCTCCACAAGACCAGCACCCCTCGCAGACAAACTCACTTTCCCATCTTTCTACACAAACTCTGCTAGTCAAATAGAGGATTTGGGGCTCCCAATATCTCATGGTCTTTAAATCATACTCTCCATGCTGTTAGTGTTTTACTTCATTATTTAAGTGATATCATACAATATTTGTCTTTCTCCATCTGGCTTATTTCATTAGAATAATGTCCTCGAGGCCCAACCATGTTGTCCCAAATGGCAGAATTTCCTTCTTTCTCGTGACAGAATAAGTCCATTATGTACATATACCACATCTTCCTTGTCCATTCATCCATGGATGGACACTTAGGTTTTTTTCCATTTCTTGGCTATTCTGAATAATGCTGCCATGGATTTGGGAGTGTAGATATCTCCTCAAGATTCTGATTTCATTTTCTTTAAAATATATACCCAGATATAAGATTGATGGATCATATGGTACTACTAGTTTTAATTTTTAAAGGAAAACTCTATACTGTTTTCCATAGTGGTTGAACAAATTTATAATTTAGAGGACACAGAGTTTCCCTTTTCTCCACATCTTCATAAAAATTTATCATTTGGCTTTTTGATAATAACCATCCTAACAGGTATGTGATAATAGCTCAGTATGGTTTTAATTTGCATTCCCTCGCGATTAATGACGTTGGGTGCCTTGTCATGTATCTGCTGGTCATTTGTAGACCTTTTTTAATTGAAAAAAGTCCACAGTTTATTGAAATAAATTATTTTATCTAACATTATATGATGCTACCAACTATCAGCAGTTCTACTGAAATTTTGGGTACAACAGGGAATTCCAGAATGTCCAAACTGTTAGTATAGATAACCTCGTGGGTTAAATATATGCATGCTTTTGATAACAGGTTAAAGGGGCCTTTCTAAAATTGAAGCTCTCTAAAATTCATTGGTTTCATTTTCAACAAACTGACTAGGGCCATTCAACATGGTTTTTAATATTCTTGATATTAATGCATGTTCTCTTTTTATGCCATCGTAAACCTATGGCCATCAGATAATATTAATTTGAAGTACATGGCATCAGGGACTAAATAGTCAACGTAGGTTTTCTCCTCTTTATTCATTATGTTCTTATGATTCTACTTTACTTCCACAGGAGCTCAAGTAGTTTCTCTTCAGCTCCATAGTCACTGTAGCCACCACAGCTTCCACTTCAGGCATATCCCCACCCCCAATCTCCCTGTCAAGGAGGGTCTCAAGGCAGTTGGAGAAATCACTTCTACCAGAACACAGTGCTTTCAGAAATGCACAGAGTAATCAATTTCTATGTCTTCTTTGGAAAGGTACCAGTCCCTCTGCCCATTTTTAATAGGATTATTTAGTGTATTCTTCAAGTTCTTACATCAAAGTCTTATGGTTTTCATTTAAGAGATCTTTCACTTCCTTGGTTAAACTTATTCCTATGTTTGTTATTCTTTGCATGCTATTTTAAATAGATTTAGTCTCTATTTCTTTTTCATATGCTTTGTTGTTGTATAAAAACAACTCATCTCTGTATGTTGATTTTTGTGTCCTGTAACTTTATGGAAATTGTTGATTAGTTCTAATAGGCTTTGGCTTAGGATTTTCACTATATTAGATCATATCATATCATCTGCAACACAGAGAGTTTTCTTCTTCCATTATAATTTTATACATTTTATTTCTTTGTCTTGCCTAGTTTCTCCAGCTAGGACTTCCAGTGCTGTGTTGAAAATGAGTGATGCCAGTGGGCACTCTTACATTGTTCCTAATCTTCAAGGTAAAGCTTTTAACTTTTTGTCTTTGAATAATGGGGTTAGCTCTGAACTTGTCATATAGGGCTTTTATTATGTTGAGGAGAATTCCTTCTACACCTAATTTGTTGAAAGAGTTTTATCATGAAAATATTGCATTTTGTCAAATGTTTTTCCCGCATCATGTGACTTTTACCATTCATTTGATGAATGTGACGTATCACATTTACTGCTTTGTATATGTTGAATCGTTCTTGAATCTGAGGGACAAATCCCACTTGATCATGGCAAACATTTTTTTCAATGTGATAAATTAAGTTTGTTAATATTTCACTGACAATTTTTGCATCTATATTCATCAGGGATATTGACCTGTAGCTTTCTTTTCTTGCAGTGTCTTTACCTGCATTTTGTATTATGATATGCTGGTCTTGCACAATAAGTTTGGGAGTATTCCTTTCCTCTTTAATTTTTTTGGAAGAGTTTGAGAAGACTTAGAATTAATTCTTTAAATTTTTGGTAGAATATACAAGGAAGTTCATCTTGTCATGGGAGATATTTTATTACTGACTCAATCTCTGTACTTATTATTGGTCTGTATGGATTTTTATTTTTCATGATTTAGTTTTGGTAACTTGTACTTTTCTGGGAATTTGCCCATGTATTCCAGCTTACCCAATCGTTGATGTATAACTGTCCATAGTAGTCTCTCATAATCCATTGTATTTTTTGTAGTGTCAGTTATAAATCTCTTCAATTTCCAATTTTATTTGTCTTTCCTCTTTTTTCCTTAATTCAGCTATAATTTTTTATCTTTTTCTAAGATTTTTTTATTTATGCACACAAGAACTGGGGTACAGGCCAGAGGTGTAGGGGTGAGAGAATTCACCAGAGACAGAGTGGGGAACAGAACAGGCAGATTGACTAAAGTACACTGCTGAGGGGAGCAGCGGGCAAGTCAGGAGAGGCCTGCTGCGCCATGTGTGTTGCTCCCTGGCCAGACAGGGATCGAACTCGTGCTGCAGAAGCTGTGCTTAACCCCTTGTGCCACCAGGGAGGCCCATAAATAAATAAATCTTTTAAAAAAACCCAGCACTTAGTTTCACTCATCTTTTCTGTTGTTTTTCTGGTCTTTATTTCATTTATTTCTATTTTGATTTTTGTTATTTCTTCCATTTGCAAACTTTGGGCTTAGTTTGTTCTAAAATCTGATTTACTTCAGTAAATGATGGCTCTGCCCAGTGTGTAATCCTTGGATGGGAAGGAGGATAGATTAGGAGCAGGAAGTTCCATTAGAGTGGATGAGGATGACCTGGACTACTGTTAAAATGACAAAACTCACCAATTTACTATGTAAAGTAGGGAAAAGACTGGAGCAAAAAATGTGTGCAAAAACAGCTTTTACACTACTTACAACTCTAATGTATCCTCGAATACTGACACAAGCTCTGGAAGATAGACTAGAGAAGGAATCAGTCACAACCATGTCACACACCTCTGAAGCAATGTTGTTAGACTGGCTCCAGGAGTGACTCACTCTCTGGCCAATATCTTTCCCCATGGACCTTCAGATCAAGCCACCAAAGGTGCACAGACACAACCCCAGCCTTGGTCTAATGTCTATATTTCAAATATCTCTGGAATGAGTCAATTTGTTGCCAGAGGAGTTACCATTTACATTTCAATTTTAAGTTTGAGGTAGCATTAAGTAAAAAATGGTGCTGCTAACATTATTGAATGGGGTGGAAAAGCCCACTGGTGTACAGTCTTGGTTCTGTACTGTTGTGTTGACATGCTATTGTAATCTCAGAAAGATAATTTTACTTCTCTGGGTCTTAGGCTCCTTATCAGACATTATCTATAAAACTAGGCAATATTTTAAGTCATTTTTACCTCCAACATCTGGCATTCTGTGGATGAATTAACTAGTATAGCATTTTTGAAAGGCCAAACACATTTTTGCCTTGTCCATAAAGATATCACAATATTTGTCTCTAGATTATTCTGCTGTTACTATTCATATCAATAAGAATAACCCTATGTATTTTGTTTGTGTGAACCACTATGGCTCCTGTTTATTCAATTCATTCCTTCTTTTGGTGGAACTGCCAACTATTCAGTCGTTACAGAGCTTTAAAAGGCATCATTGCATGGGCTGATAAATTACACAGGGAAATATCACTATAATATAAGATGAGGAATGTTTTTTTCAGAAAGGAAATGTTATCATATATCTTATATCAAAATTATAATAGTGACAAGTTCAACCCAACAAGGAGTTCCCATAATTTCATCTATTCTCAATTTAAGAAATTCCTAATCAACCTAACTGTGAATCTGATCACTTTTAGTTAGCAGTCATGAGATAATGACATGAAAGTTTAAATGAGATGTCAAAAATAATACTATTACTGGAATAATATATTCAATATGATAAAAAATTATGAATTACCAGTGATGCCTATAATACACAGAGTGGTTTATTATCAATGGACATATGGATGTACTGTATATAATAGAGATTCGATAAATATTTACAAGTTTATTCTCTTCTCTTTCAGTGCTTATTACAGGAAAAATCCCTAATAGCTTTCTCTTATTCCATCACTTTTGTGCAAGCAAAGCTTCTCCTTCTTCATGAAGTAATAGACTTCCTTTGACAATAAAAATAAGGTAATTTGTTGAAATTCCTTTTTGACTTGGCTGCTTCAAAGTCAGATAAATTTTGTTCCCACTTATAGCAATTATCCTTACCCTAGGATTTCTAGTAAGACCATTACACCTCTTTTTGCATTAAATAACTCATAATCATTTTATCTTTATTTTAATGGACCTTTTTTTAACTTATTTTACTATATGCTATTCTATCCTTATGAAAAGTGGATATATTATTTAGGATTAGTTTGTCATCAAGTAACAGGAAACTAATTCAAAGCAGTTCAAGGAAAAATCATCAGAGTTAGAATGAAATAGTTTATGTTAAATCCACTTTAAAATTCCCTGAATCATAACATTAATACAAACAAAACTAACTCTTTAAAATTCCATAGTTAATACATGATGGATCAAAGAATATATTGTTTAATCTTCTTAGGATATTTTAATTTTCATTTACTTTTCATATATTGACTAACAACATTTACTATCTGGTTTTATGTTAATATTTCAAGGTTAAGATGGACAAAGTTTAATCATTATCTTTCTCCTGAAGATATTTGTAAACTCAGATTATTACACATTGAAAAATGAAAGTATAGTTTGATCATATACTACATTAGTGCATTAGATTTGTCAGGATTTTCCTGAAAACCAAGAGGGTGTGTGTATGTGTTTATTCAGTCTACTGAATTATATGTTAATCCATCTATAAAAATACCTTCATAGTGACATTTAGACTAATGTTTGATCAAAGTTGACAAAATTAATCATTATGTGTACTTTAAAAACAACTAAACTAAGAATATAATTGACGTCTTATATATCCTGGTTTATCTCAAAATGTTTAGCACTGACTTGAAAATAACAGATTCTCAATAAATGTTTATTAAATCACCTAGTTGGAAATCGTATTCATTGGAATTGTATTCACTCTCAAATTTTATTCTACCTTATTATTTTTGTTTTGAGATATACATGGTACTTGAAATCAGAGTTTGCACATTTAGAAAAGTCAATAAAAACTTTGCCAATTCAGATAGTTCTGAAAGTAGGACAATTTAGTTGTGTTCCATTTTGTAGCATGGTCAGCTATACTGCCTAGTCAGAGATTATGAACTTTATTGTTTATTAGGTGACATTCTAAGATTTAGTGCAAACAAAAGGACATTGTATGCATTTTAAGTATTTTCAGTATTGTTATCTTTATTTTAAAAACTCTTCTCAATTCACATTCTACCCAAGGCCTTAACTTTTAGGAATTGAAGATTACTGCTCCATCAATAATTGTTATACTTACCTCTCAGCATTAAAGAGCTAAAGCAAATGAATAGTGCTTCAGTAATTGCCATTTTAATCAATTATAACTGCTAATATTTATAGTTCATTTATAGCTTATAGTATGCTTTTATTTATATTTCCTCATTTAATCCTTGTAAGAGGAGTGTTGTCATCACTATTGCCTCAATTTCGTAGAAGAAGAAATAAACAGGGAGAAGTTAAGTGACTTGCTTAAGTCACAAAGTTAAAAGGAATTGAGTAAGGACTCAAACTCAAATAAGAATGACAAAAATATTTAATACTGGATATGACTTTGAAACCAACTAATCAGAACAAAGATAGGCCTTCACACCATATAGGTATGTTTCTGGTTGAATATCAACCTAAATTCAGGTATTATCACTCTAAATGGTATTATCTAGCTCATACTCCTCAGTCCTCTCTTCTTCCTCTGTTGTAATAACCAGAGAGCATGGACATGTTCATCAAGTCACTGTGGTGTTTATATGACACAGGCTTTAACTCAGACCAGCCTCAGAGTTCCGGGGAAGACTGTCCCAAGATCTTTTCCTTAACAAGTTTACTCTTCTATTCTTTGACATCAGCTCTGGTTCCACAATAACAGGGCAATTAGTTGAGTTGTGAAAATCAATCTGTTGTTTGCCTTTTCTGTTATAATTTATAGTGTGACAGTTTTATTATTTTTATGAGAACTGTTGAGTTAGCAGGTTAATTTTACGTCCAATAGACACAGCTTTAAGGGGAAGTTGAGCAAAATGGATAATATATGGCATCACCATGACAACTAATTGCTGACTGAACATAGAGACCAAGGCATATTTATTTTGATTATTACTATTGAGAAAACATTGGTTTGCATAGGTGTTTGGGTATTAAAAGTACAGAATCTCCCCTTTGAGGTGTTGTTACCACACCAGACTTCCCACCAAGACACCCACAATTCATCACCATAGTCCTTTGTGCTCTCTCCCTACCTTGCTCTCACTACTCCCCCTGCCCCTGCCCCTCTGAAAGCCTCAGTTCTATAGTTAGCTTTCCAGGGTTTGTTCTTTTTTTTTTTTTTTTTTTTAAAGATTTATTTGTTTATTTATACAAGCACTGGGTACAGTCAGAAGCGCGGGAGGGTGAGAGAATTCACCAGAGCCAGAGCGGGGAGCAGAGCAGGCAGAAGGACCGAAGTACACTGCTGAGGGGAGCAGCGGGCGGCAGGAGAGGTCTGCGCGCCATGTGGGACCCTCCTCCGGTGGCCGGGGAGTAGCCGGGGATCGAACCGGCGCTGCCGAGGCTGCGGGCAGCTTCGCAACCCAGCGCTCAACCGCTGCGCCACCGGGGAGGCCCCCAGGGTTTGTTCTTAATTTGCCTTTATCTGACCAAGTATATATTATGAAGTCAACATGTATTTAGTTCCCTCTCCTTCTGCACATACTTCCCAGGCTTTCACCAACTTCGACTACCCAACAGTAAGCCATATCTTGTAGTCCCAACCTAAGTTTATTGCTCTAAAACTCATCTCTTCAGAATCCTTTAAGCAACTAACCCTCATTAATTCATACATTTAATCATTAGACTCAACCATTATATCTTTAGAACTCAACAATGTACCAGATTTGGATGTGTTATAAAAATAACTAAGATTCAATTTTTAGTCTCTGAGTCTGTCGAGATACACAGGAAAATATAATTAATGGTCACATAGAGTAAAACACATGTTATGCCATGGACAGAGGTTATGCTATAACCAAAAAGATAATAAGACTAGGTATGCCCTAAAGATCAATTCTTTTCCCATGAAGATCTAAAATATATGTCTTCAAAGCCTTGACCCAAGGGAGAGCGTTTTTCAGCATAGTAGAGTACTTCAGAGCATAAAGTTCTTTGTGTGACCCTCCAGCTGTTTCATCTACATAACATTTGATTCCTTCCTATACAGCACTATTTTTTTCTCCCCTTTTTCTTCTTGCCAGACAAATTCCTAATCCTCAAGCTTTAGTTTAAAAGTCACCTTGGAAAATTTCAGCTTTAACTTCTAGGCAGAATTAGTGACTTCATTCTACATTCTAATAACATTACTGACATACCACTAATAAAGCAATAACCAGATATGCTGTAATTATTTACAGCATCTATAGTTATTATATCTCAATCAATAAACTCTTGACTCCAACTCTTTGAAGATCTGTGTCCTATATCTGCTGTCTCCAAGTTCTCTGTTCCAATTCTCCATGCTTTCACTTCCATCATTCCACTGAAGCTTCTCGTCAATCACCAAGATTCATAGAGCAAAACCATCAATCATTTTTCAGTTTTCAGCTTACTTGTCTATAGCATTTAACGTGGTTGATCACTCACTCATGGTATATTTTTTTCACTTGACTTCTAAAACACCAACCTCTCTGAATTGTCCTCCCCCTTCACAGATTGTTTCTTGTAAGTCTCTTGTTGGTTCCTTTCCCCTCAAGGGTCTTAATATTAGGATGCCCCACAGCTTAGTCTTTGGAACTTTTCTCTATCCACATTCTCTTGGTGATTGCAGCACTATTTGTAATGACTGCTTTTCCCTTTTCTCTCCTTTTAGTATTCAGATTCACAAAGAGATAAACAACATGTGTGGTAACCATGAAAAATAAGCCTTTCACCTCTCTTGCTGTAAGTAGCATAGATGACTGACAACCCCAGCTGACATTCCTTTGGATCCACCACTACATTCTTTGAGGCCGCATTTCCTCCAGGCTGTTCATAGTAAGTGATTGAGCATAGCAGGGTTACTGGGACAGACTCGTTATTGTAGGTCATGGGATAGCTCTAGTAGGTGACTTTGGTTCAAAGAACCCCCTGATTGGCCTGGAAAAATTTTGTTAGAACTGAGCTATAGTTTTATTCCCTTCCTACCCAGTCCTCCTATCTTTACCCCCTCTCATTTCACAGGTATCAGAACTGCTATGCTGTCTGAGGTTCTCCTTATCTATACCTGCTTTAACTCCTTTATCTTTTACAGGAATTTTCTCCAATAAGTCTCTTGCACGTTTAACCCTATATTCACATATGTCTCTCAGAGAATCTGAATTCACACAACATGGAAAGAAATTCACACAACATGGAAAGAAATTCGTGAGCTACCATCACTAGAACATTTGAAAATAAACTAGCTGCCCCCAAACATATCTTGCTTTTACTATAAGAAAAACAGGAATTGGGCCAACTGAGCACATTATTTTGAGAGCACAGCAATTGTATTTTATGTCTTTGTAATGTTAGATATTTCCTTACAAATCTACTCTCTTTCCTTCTTGTGACCCTATAGGCCATTCAATGGGCTACAACAAAAGGTTTTCTTACCCTCTAACTTCTGAATGAGTTTGACCATAAGAAGTACAATTAGAAGTGGGAGGACAGAAAGAGAGAATGGTTGGGATATTTATTCTTTAGCTCCCTCAGTGTCAAGTGACAGATTGGCACTGTGTTTCTCTGCCAAAGATCATAGCTTCTGTCAGGATGCCTAGGGTGGTAACACATTCCCAAGTACTTCATCATGCCTTGTTGTCCTTAACCTTGCCCACACCTTTGTAAATAGTCCCTTCGTTAAACTGTCTTCTGTTTCCCATCTATTTTCTGCTTGCTAGATTTGTATCTATTTTCAGCAAGTATAATTCCAATGGTGTACATTGTGTTGAAACCATAGGTTATTTTTATAGCTGTTAAGGATATAAAATGATTTCAATTATAATTTTAACATTATAAATTTTATTCACATTCATTTTTTTCTACATAAAATCCTTACATAGAAAATTTCCTGTTTATTATTTTTCAAAATAAGCTCTTAAAAATCTTTATTTTTATGATATATCCTCAAATTTTTGTAGAAGTAATGAAAAGAAAGAAATAACATTCTGGTTAAATCACTATCTCATGTTTATGCGGTGCTATACATTTTCTTGTAAGTATTTATTTAGTTGCAATTATTAAGGTTTTGATATGGAGCAACTTCATTGTCATCTACATCTACTTCTTTTCCAATTTACATATTTATTTCTTAACACACAAATTATTTTGAAATATATTCTGAGATTTCAAAAAATAAAGAAATTTTATTAATTTATAAATGATCTTTAATTTTTAACTACTACTTAATTTCTTTTTCATACTGAAAATGTGGGCAAGTATATATTTCTAACTATTGGGTCCAACATTCCAAATATGTACTAGACTAAATACCTTTAGAACAAGACTTACACATAAGACTTGATACTATAAAATATTTAAATATAAGACCTAATACTGTAACATTCCTTTAAAAAAATGTCAAAGTAGTTCTTTGACATTAGTCTTGGCCTTGACCTTTTGGATATGACACAAAGTACAAATAAAAAAGCAAAAATCAATAAATGATACTATATCAAACATAAAAGCTTCTATATAGCAAAATAAGCAACTGAAATGCAAAAGCAACCTACAGAGTGGGAGAATATTTTTGCAAACCATCTATTAAAAAAGGGGTTAATATCCAAAATATATAAAGAACTCACACAACCAAAAATTTCTATAATCCAATTTTAAAATGGATAGAATAATTTTTCCAATGAAGATATCCAAATGGCCAATAAGTCCATAAAAAAGATATTCAACATCACTATCAACAGGGAAATGCAGTTCGAAACCACAATGAGATATCACTTCACACCTATTAGAATGACTATCATCAAGAAGACAAAAGATAAGTGTTGGCAAGAATGTGGAGATAAAAGAACTCCTACATGTTGCTGGTGGGAATGCAAATTGATTCAACCACTATGGAAAACAATATGGGAGTCTCTTAATAAATTAAAGATAGATCTACTATATGATCCAGCAATTCCATGGTTGGATTTGGATATATACTCAATAGAAAGGAAAACGGGATTTCAAAGTAGTAGATGCATTCTGATGTTTATTGCAATATTATTTACATTTGCCAATATATGGAATCAATCTAAGTGCCCATCAACAAATGAACGGTGTAAAGAAGATGTGGTATATGTGAATGTATGTATGTATGAACATACACATTGGGATATTCAGTCTAAGAAAGGAAGACAATCTGTTATGTCCACAATATAAATGGAAGTACAGCACATTATATGAAGTGAGATAAATCAGAGAAAGACAGGTACTGTATAATATTATTTAATGTAGAGTTTAACAGAGCCACACTCATAAAAACAAAGAGTTAAAAGATGGTTACCAGGGAATGCAAGTTGGGGAGGACAGGGCATTTGTTGTTTGAGGGTATAAACTTACAACAAACAATAAATAATTTAAGGAAAATTTAAGGAAATTTTCTCAGGTCACATACCTAGCAAATGGCTGGACTTAAATCTAGTGGTCCTTAGCAACATATTGTACTGAAAGGACTATCATTGTTATAATAATAATTATTATTATATTGATAAATAGTATCCCCTTCTCTAATGATATGACTTAATACTGCAGCACACAAGTCCATGTGAAAGGGAACAAAAGTTAATATTGACTTTATTATGTTTTTTTTTAGCTGATTCCCTTCCTGGTCATAAAAGGCACATAGCTATTCTAGATCCTCTTCTTTGTACTGCATTGTCCAAAAGAAGGTAGAAGCTTTTCCATTGTGTTCTGAAAGAGATAAGGAAGTTTCTCTTTCCAAGACTCCCTTATAAATGTAACATAGCACCTCACTGGCTCTGATTAATTTTTGTGACAATTCCTCACCTCTAGAGCTCAGAGCAGACTCAATTCCACCAAAATGGTACAAACAATAGGGGAGGAGACTTCTCAAAGGAAATTTGGTGAAGTATTCCCAGAAACAGAGGAATGGATGTTTGGTAGCAACGGACGGGCGTTAGGTAAGCAGAGAGCATGGGAAGGGCGTTCCAGTAATAGATAAGCAAGGGAAAAGTGTGAAATGAGCACGATAGACAGAATGTTAAGAAAAGCATACAGTAAAGCTCCCACTGTTATGGGAACATTTTCCATGTGGGAGCCAAGCTAAAAACTTTTTCTGATTATTTTTTCTCTCTCTAAAGTGAATAGATTTTGTGCTTAGCCCAAAGAATGTGCTTCAGAGCCAGTCTCTGGGATGACAATCATTCCTCATCTTCAATTTACTGCAATCAGACTTTCACCACTCCATGGAAATGGCTTCTGACTCCCAATCAAGGCTTCCCAGAGGTCGAGAGAAGTTCAAGCACCAGAGCCTTAGCCAAGGGGGACCAGAAGCAGCAGATCCCTCCCTAAGAACATTCCCCTCAAGTGGCATTCTTTGATGAAAGTTCTTGGTAGAAGCAGTGTGAAAGGAGAGCAAGTTTATTATGTTTACAACAAAGCTCAGATGGTGAGCCAAATGGCAAAAAGGAAGTCAGGATGGAAGACATTTTTAATGCAGTGATTTTTCTGCCAATTCTTGGTGCAGCTCTGGGTTCTAACCCATACTTGTCTTCAGACTGGTAAAATTCGATGGTGGAACCCAGTTAATTGTGTAAGTATTTTTATTTACCCAGGATCGGCTATATGAAAAAAAATTTGAAGAATAGTAAAATGATTACCAAATTCATGGGATCTTTTATAGATTTATATTTAACAAATTAATGATTTTCATACTCATAAATATGCCTGTGACACAGAGTATGAAACCCTTGCCTTTGCTGCACCCATCTGTCACCAGGCCCAGTATGTTCCTATGTTCCTCAGGACCAGTAACCCTATGTTCCTTGTCCTTGCTCTGTCCCTGAAGACAAAACAACAACAACAAAAAAAAAAAAAACAGGCAAAACCAGCTGAAACCAAAATGGTGAACTTTTCAGTGAATCACTAACCCTTGCCCTTGACGAATGACGTCAGTCTGATCACCAGATGGCCGTGAGTCAAGATAACATCAGAATTGAACATGCTGACCTGCACATCCCACATAGATCCTCTCTCTTAAAAAAAAAAAAAAAAAAAAAAAAAAAAAAAAAACAAAAAACCCTCCAGTTAACTTAAGAGAGCAGAGGTGGTCTTTGCGATAATAGTCTGCCATCTCCTCGGGTTGCTGGTTCCTGATTATATTTGGTTTCATCCCACCACCTCTTGCCGCTCCAGTTTTGACTTCTGAGTGGCGGGTGAGTAGCTGGTTCTAATAACACGGTCACAACCTTCTGTCAAGGTTCTCCTGTTCTGATCTTGTTATCTAAAGCATGTTTTCTCCCCATTTTGGTTTCATTCATCAATTCAGTAAACACTTACTGCTGTTCTGTGCATCATACATCAGGCACTGTGTTAGGGATATGAATAATGAATAAAGCAGATATATTCCTGCCCTCATGAAAACTGCTGCTTGTTCTTTTCAGCCTTATCATCTTTCAAAGACATCACACATGCCCTAAGCACCCAGCAGTACAAACTGCACAGGATACTCTTCAAAGCAGCAACAAGTTTCAGGCCTCTAATGCCCTCCCTGTATTAAATTGTGTCCAATTAGCAATCTGTTCTTCCTTCACGACCTTCCTCTGTAAGACCTTTCCTGACCTGCACAGATTATCTATCCCTCCTTATTTGTGTACCTTGTATGTATTCTTTCACATACATCACACCCTGTTATAATTCTCCTGTGGTCAGTGAACTCTGGCAACACCATGAGATTTCCAAGTGCTCTGCATCCCACAGACACAAGCACAGAGCCTACTGTGTTACAGAACTGCTGGTCAATAGATCCTGCTGAATGGAATTGAAATATGTGTTAATTTCTTATGTGAACTATGCCACAGTTAACAATAGTAACCCTCACATGGTATCCTTTGTTTAATTTTGTTTCCTGGCACAATTCATTGACCAAAAAGTCTTTTTATCATCTTAAAGTCATTAAAGAAATAAAAATGTGTTTAATTCATGTGCTATTCAAAGGATTGTTGGCATTTATCCATTTGACATGTGCATACTGTACTCAATTTAAAGATAAAATTTTAATTCAATACTGAAAAATGTGCAATTTCAAGGAGAAATACTATTCATAATTATTAAGTCTGATGTGAAGTATCATCAAGATGTACTTATACCTTTCCTTAAACTTCTATTAAATGTTGTCCTTGAAAATTGTTAAACTTTTTTCTATATACTTTATCTTCAAAGCTATACAGCCAAATAATATAGACACATATAGAATGGTTGTAAAATTTCTTTATATCTGTGTCCCATCCAAACTTCCATATCTTCTCTTCAGAAGTAATCGCAATTTTTTTGGTGTAAGTTTCCAGAAATATTCTCCATGTATGTATAAACATATACTATACAATCATTTTATAATACAAATGGGAACCTATTTAACTATGTTTATTCTTGGAATTAACTTAATTTCTTCACCCATCACGAAGCAATTTCATTCTCATACCCAACTCAATCAACTCTTCTTCCCTGATATCACACTCAAATCCAAATCTATTTTTAAAAGACATTTGTACCACATTGATTTCTTCTGTACCTGTTCTATCTGTGTTCTTAACTTGACATTATCTCTTGATGTTTTGCAATGTATAGATTGTTAAAAATGCAGGAGAGATCTTGTCGCTTAAAATATCTGAAAAATTGATTAAGTTTTTGATTGTCAGAGCTGTCTCATTTTTCATCTCTTATACTTCCGTACTTTAATTCAATCCCTTTGCCCTCCATACCATAGTCATACCTTTATTTCTGCTACAGAATTTTAGTTTGTCATATTCCAAACCATGTTTTATTAAATATTACAAATCTTCTACTGAATATATCCTTCTAAAGTAGATCATTGACCTTGCTGTATCTGGGTTCATAAATCATACCCATTTTTGATTTGTTCTGTAAATTTTTCTTCAAAAAATTGTATAGTAATTCAAAAAGTATTTTGGAAAATCCATACTATTGGACAGATTTTACCAGAGAAAACCGATATTTATATTGGGTAACTGAAACTTCTCCCACCATCCACAAACCATACTGCCTGGAATTTCACCAATAAAGACTTACTGTTTCAGAATAAGTATTCCCATTTTTCTGCTGTTTTTTTCTTAAAGTATAAATAACTTAGGGAAATGCAGCACACTGGGCAATAAAATGCAGAACTTTCATATTATTTAAGGTAAAGTAATGACTCCATTAAAAAAATTCTGGGTGGAATAAGAGATAGTCACAGTTTTCACCAGTGAATAGGGCACAGGAAAGGGAAGATGAAGAACAAGTAGTACACAATTCCTGGCAATTTGAAGTCTGTATTGCTTCCAACCTGCTAAATTTTTTTTCAGTGATTTTAGTTGTGTCCACTTGATAGAGGCAACATAAGTTGTCCCTTGAGCACATATGCAGGGGTGGAAGTCCTGCCTGTCTGTCTCACAACCTTTCGTTTTTGCAACAATGTTTTTTGAATGCCTACTTGGCATTATGTACTGTTCTAGGTACTGGGGATACAACGATAAAACAGACAAATGGAGCTTACATTATCACATGCAAATAATAAGTGATACACATGCTGGATAAGGAAATAGTATCTTAGAAGGTGAGACATCCTGAAAGAAAAAGAGAAATAGAAGGTGTGAGAGAGGTTAGCTGTCAATAGGGTATAAATGGGCACCTTGCAAATTTCAACAAGAATATTGATGTAAACTTTTTAATAAATGTCTTTTGAACAAAGGAGATGGCATACGAGGAGCATACCTAGAGAAGAGCATGCCGGCAAGGGAGAGAATCAGGAAAAGACCATAAGGAGGGAATAATGCGATTACTCTGTTTACATTGTAGAGAGCAAGGGGTAGAGCAGAAGATAAGGTGAGGGGGAAACGGGAAGCCAAATGGTGACAGGTTCTCTGTTGACACTATCTGAGTGAAGGGGGAATCTGTTAGCGGATTTGGGAAACAGCACAAGAATGCCGTTGGGTTTAAAAGGCTACTGCTTGCGAATAGATCCTCCCGGGCAAGAGCAGAAGCAGGGGGGTCAGTTAGAACACTGCACTTGTCTCTGAGTGAGATGAAGTGGCCTCAGGCAAGTGTGGTAGATGAAGTGGAGGTAGGACTGTATTTTGAAAAAGGAGCAGAGGGGCCTCCCCGGTGGCACAAGGGGTTAAGACACAACCTATGAAGCAATCTGCAGTCACTGCAGCATGAGTTCAATCCTGGGCCAGGGAGCTAACCACATGGCACAGCAGACCTCTCCTGTCTCACCGGCTGCTCCCCTAAGCAGTGTATTTCAGTTGATCCACCTTTTCTGTTCCCCACTTTGTCTCTGGTGAATCCCCACCCCCCACCCCTCTGGCCAGTACTCCATTTCTTGTATGCATAAATACATAAATCTTAAAAAAAAAAAAAAGCAGAGGATTTTTGACAGATTAGATACAGTGGTAAAAAAGAAAGGGTGATTAGGGTGATTGCCTTCAAGGAAAAAAAAAAATAGAAATATGTTCTCTGATTCCAGACTATACTACCAAGGTTTTCGATCTGAGTAACTGAAAGGATGGTGTTGCCATCAACTAAGACAGGGAAGTTAGGAGGCACAGGAGTGGAGGATAAGAGGAATTGAGCTTTGTGCACATTGAGTGTGAGAACCCTATTTAATTCAACTGTTTTTTGATTTTTATCGTTTGTCCCATCTGCAGGCAACCATTTAATCTGTCTGGGCTTCAACTGTAAAATGAGAAATTTGGACTAGAAAAACATCAATTTCAAACATATTTTTTTGAGTCTAAGTTTTACTTGGTTAATTCTTGTTTGTGTGCTAATTTATGTGATTACTTATGGGTATTGTTACTGATTAAATTTTATTTTTGTAATTTTTACAGAGCGTGATCAGGGTGAGCCTCATTGAAAAGGTAACTTTTAAACCAAGGAACTGAAGAAGTTAACCAGGAAATTAAATCAAGTTAATTAGTTATCTAAGAGAGTATTGCAGGCAGAAAAGCATCAGTGTGAGGCCCCTGAGGTACCGGTAAGCCTGTTCATGCAATAGCTCAGTTGGAGATTCATGAGTTAAATAAAAGGCACTTACTTCACTGATAAAACCTACAAAGAGAGCAACATCTTTAAGAAGGGGCAAAATAGACATAAAAAAGTTTTGAAGGATTCAGAGATTAGTGATAGATCAAATAATTTTTAGAAAAACAATAATTTGATGATTCAATGATAAATGAATTAGAAACATAAGAATTACTTTTCTCTCTTTAAGTTGGTAGGAATGAAATGTCAGATATAAAATTTTGTAAACAATCTCAAATATTAGCAATAAAGAAATGATTTACTTGTAAGGAAATGCCAATTAAATCAACAATAGAGTAACCAGTAGAAAAACAATACAACTCACAAAGAACAAACTTTTCAATTATATGAAGTCCTTTTACAAACAGGAATTTAAAAGTTAAATAAAAGCAAGGAAGATTTTCTTATGAAACTGTTAAAATCTGTTCTGATTTTGGTATTTTCCAGGATTCTTACATTTCCTAAGATTTTTGAGGACACCAAATTTATTCCTTTTTTCCCCTTTAGTCTCCTAAATAAAATCTGTTGATATCTAACACAAACCTGGTAAAATTGGGAGAGAAACTCATTAGTTTGAATGGAATGTGGGACCCTGGTTTCCTGGGGCCAGAATAATTGAAATCTAAGCGTGAAGAGCCCAGAGAAGTCTGGGTCAGATGAAGGCGAGGCTGCGGATGGAATGTAAGTGGAAGATAGTGCTAATCCAGGAATAGAGATTAGTAGTGGGTCGTGGTCCAATGTAATGGCAATAACAGAAAACCCTCACAGAACACTTACTATGTAGTGAGGGATGTATTTTCTATATCTATACTATTTCATTCTGACAAGTGAAAAGATACGCAAGTGGTCATAGGATTTTTAGTTAGAAAATACATTCTGCTGCCTTCTACCTTCTTGTAGGTGTACGGAAGAGAATTGTCCTGCCAGTCTATTCTTCCTCCCCTACCCCACCCTCCAATTTATCAATTACTTGTTCATTCTGTATGGAAGCTTCTAATATTTTTCCCTTTATCCTTGAGTAAATAATAACAGACCATATCTAAAGAGAGTTACTCAGTGCCAGGAAATATTCAAAGCCTTGTACATGTGTTAGTACATTTAATCATCACAGCACACTTTGAAACTACAATATTACAGCTGCTATCTCTATTTTACAGGTGAGTTAATGAAGAGCTGTAAAAACTGCCCAAGTTAAATAACCTCCACATAGTTGATCTAGGAAAGCTGACAAAGAGAAGCAAACACAAAGAGAAGCAGAAAACAAAACACAAAAACTGTTTTGAAGACATTGTGCTTTTAGAGTGTAAGAAATTTGAAAAGAGGATTATGTCAAGGATGATGGGATGCTGGGATACTAGCATCGCCAGGTGTGCCACAGACGAAGCCAACTGAAGAAAGTTCTCTGAGCCCAGAACAGAGGAAGCGCTGGGAGAGAGCACATCGCTGTCCTCTTAAAACCTGCTTGGAGAGCCTCCCTGGTGGTGCAAGGGGCTAAGACACAGCACTATGAAGCTATCTGCAACTACTGCTCCCCGGCCAGGGAGCTACCCACATTGCACAGCAGACCTCGCCTGTCTCCCCCTCAGCAGTGTATTTCAGTAGAGCTACCAGTTCTATTCCCCACTCTGCGTCTGGTGAATCCTCTCACCCCCCACACCTCTCTGACCTATACCCCAGTTCTTGTATGCATAAATAGAAATAAATCTTTAAAAAACAAAAAACCTGCTTGGGAGAAAACAAAATCTTGATCATGGCTTGGTGTGGCCTTGCGTGATTCCAGCCCCTGTAAACATGACTTGTTTGCTTCATTTTGGTTGCCCCACCCCTTAAATACCTTCCCTCCCTGCGCTTGGGGGGATTCATGACCTTCAGATCCTGTTTCCTTGTACAAACCACTCCTGGTTTCGAGGTCTACTTTTATCAAGAGTAGAAACGACATCAAATGTGAAAGACTGAAGAACTGGCAATGTTTAACCTGGAGGAGAGGACACATCGGTGGGGCGGGTGGGTGAAGGAAACCATTGATAGAGACCTCCCCAAATATTTGGAAAGTCGGCACATGAAAAAGGCTGCGACTTAAGAGCAGAAACTGGGAGAGAGTGTGGGGGAGGAGAAGTCAAGCTGGTGGACGAACAACTCCAACCACATTCTCTAAAACGATTGCGTTCTGAAGCATATGTAAAAATCAACTTTCTCGAGCTATAGTTTATATGTAATAAAAATGCTCCTATTTTTAAGCATACATTTTCATGAACATTTATGAATGAACACACCCATATAACTAATCCAGATTCAGTGCACATCTGTCCCTCTGTAAAGTTCCCAATTGCTCCATTCTATTCAACCACTCTTCTCCCTGCACCAGGTAACCACATATCTGATTCTAGTAACTACATCTACCTATTACTTTTACCTTATCTAGAATTTCATATAAATGCAATCATCCATTTAATATCTGACTTCTTTTGTTAAGCAGATGTGTTATATATATATATTTTTAAAGATTTATACAAGAACTGGGGTACAGGCCAGAGGTGTGAGGGGGTGAGAGGATTCACCAGAGACAGAGTGGGGGACAGAACAGTCAGATTGACTGAAATACACTGCTGAGGCAGCAGCGGGTAAATCAGGAGAGGTCTGCTGTGCCATGTGGGTCGCTCCCTGTTTGGGAATCCAACTCTTGCTGCAGTGGCTGCCGACACCTTCATAAGTTGTGTCTTAACCCCTTGCACCACCAGGGAGGCCCAGATGTGTTTTATACTTATTACCTTACAGCATTATCAGTTGTTCATGATTGGGTCATACATTCATTTGTTGATGTACATTAGGCTTGTTTCCCAATTTTTGTTATTCTGAAGCTGCCATGACCATTCATGTACAGATGTTTTCGTGGACATGTATTTTCATGTCTCTTGGACAAATATGTGTGAGTGAAATTGCTAGGTTATGTGGTAAGTGCATACTTAACTTTTTAAAGAAACTGCCAAGCTCTTTACCAAAGTAGTTGTGCTCATTTCCATGCCCATCAAACAATATAGGAGATTTCCAGTACTCCCCACTCTTGTAATATTATAAGTCTTTAAATTGTACCCCCTTTCATGGCATGTAGTGCTGTGTCATCGTGTAAGTTGTGCTTTCCTAATGATTAACAGTTTTGTGTATTGAGTATTATTTCATGTGCTTATTTGTTGTTTCTCATAGCTTCTTCAGTGAAGTGGCTGTTTAAATCTTTTGTCTAGTTTTTCATGAATTGTTTATTTTTATAAATTGAAGCATTCATTGTGTTTTCTGGATGGAAATCCTTTATTAGGATTATGTTCTACAAATATTTTGTCAAAATCAGTGGCTTGAATTTTATTTTTTTAACAGTATCATTTTAAGAGGCAAACGTATTTTAATCTGGAAGAGGTCCAATCTAAATTTCTTATTGAGTCATGCTTTTTACATTCTAGCTGAAAAAAAAATCTTTGTCGAACTAAAGGTTACAAAAATTTTCTTCTAGAAGTCTTACTATTTTAGCTCTTAAGCTTAGATCAATATTCATTTGGAGTGAATTTTGAATATAGTAGAAGATAAGAGTCAAGGTTCATATTTTTGTAACTGATAATATATCGTTCCTTTATCATTTGTTGAAAATACAGTCATTTCATTATTGAATACCTTGGTGTGTCTTTGTCAAAAATCAAATGATCCTTTTAGTGTGGGTCTGTCTTTGGACTCTTCATTCTGTTTCATTGATCTCTATGTATAAAATGGTACCATACTCTTGATCAGTGAGCTTTACAGTAAACCTTGAACTGGTAATCTATCTCTCCCAACTTTGGTCTTCTTTTTCAAAATTGTTTCTGCTATTTATAATCAGCTTGTTAATTTCCAAATGAAAACATCTTCTGGTGTTTTGACTGGTATTGCATTGAATTCTATAAGTAAATTTTAGAAAATTGACATCTGAATATTACTGAATAATATCAATCATAGTATATCTCTCCAGTTATGAAGGTCTTCTTTAAATTTTCTTAGTAGTCTTTTATAGTTTGCAGTGTACATGTTCAATAAATTTTAAATTTTCTTTAAATATATTATGGTTTTGATGCTATCATAAATGGCATCTCAAAATTTCAATTTTCAATTGTTGCTTGTGTGATAATTGATTTTTGTACATGGATGTTAATTCCTGTTAACTTTCTAAGTTCACTTATTAGATCTAGTAGTGCTTTTGTAGATTTCTTGTCTTTCTCATGAACATGATCATGTTCTCTGTGAGTAAACAGTTTTACTTCTTCATTTGCAATTTGTATGCCATTTATTTCCTTTTATTATTTTATTCTACTTATTAGGATTCCCAGTACAGTATTAAAGAGAAGCAGAAGGAAATATCTTGTTTTTTCCTGGACTTAATGGGAAAGTGTTCAATCTTTCAGCAAGTGTGATGTCAGCTATAAGTATGCTCTTTATTAAGTTGTGAATGTTTCTGTTGTGGTTTACTGAGAGATATTTTTAAAAAATTTATAATGAATGGGTACTGAAATTTATTAAATGCTTTTCCTGCATCTGTTGAGATTATCGTATGATTTTTCTTTTAAAGTGTACTGATACAATTGATTTTCAAATATTAAATCAGTCTTATTACTCTTCACTTTTAATTAAAAAAGATAGACAATGAATGACAAGTGTTAGTGAGGATGTGTATCCAATTTGGGAAAAAGTTTGGCAGTTTGTCAAAAAGTCAAACATAGAATTACCATATGACCCAGTAATTTTAGTAGTAAGCATATACTCATGAGAAATGAAAACATATATACATGAAAACTTGCACATTAATGTTCATAACAATTCAATTTATAACAGTCAACAAGGTAGAAACAGCCCATTACCTATAAATTGATGAAAAGACAGGCAAATGTGATATATCCATACCATGGAATAATATTCAGCCATAAAAAGGAATTAAGAACGGATACCTGCTACAAAATGGATGAGGCTTGAAAGCATTACACTTACTGAAAGAAGCCACTTACAAAAGGCCACACATTGTATGATTCTATTGATTGGAAATGCCCCAAGGAGGTAAAGTAGTAATGGCAGTAAACAGATTAGTGGTTTGCACTGATAGGAGAGAGAAATTTGAGGACTAAAAGATAGAATTTCTACTCAGGGCAATAAACATGTTCTGGGATTATTTCTTATGAATATACTAAGTTACTAAATATCATTAAATGGGTTATTTTATGGTATGTAGTTATATCTTCTTAAAAATTAATAAAATAAACAGACTTCACTTGAATGTGATATATTATTGTTCTTAGATATTGCTGGATTTGATGCGCTAAAATTTTAGTAAAGTTTTTGTATCTGTTGATAGCTTCCTTTTTCTTATAATGCCTTTGGTTCTAACACCAGTATAATGCTGATTTAATAACAACGATTGCATTGAACTGGTATTATTTCTTCATTAAGTGTTTAGTAGAGTTTAATAGCAAAGTCAACTGAATCTGGAGTTGTTTTGTGGGAAGGTTTTAACTGCAAACTCTATTTAAAGATTTTTTTTCTTGTATGAGCTTTGATAGTATGTTTTTCTAGGAATCTTCCCATTAAGTTACGAAGCTTTTCATTTGACCTATTATTGTTTCACTTAGCATAATTTTTTCAACATTCCTGCATATTGTAGCAGATATCAGAAATTCATTTTTATAGCTACATAATGTCCCATGATATTATATGTGTGTATGCACACACCATATATGTGCTTATGTATGTGTTGGGTTGTTGCTTTGTTTGGACCATTTACCTTTAATGTAATCATTGATACTGTGGGTTTAAATTTACCATTTTGCCCTAATAAGCTGACCCTAGATATGAGGCATACAGCAAGAGAGAAGGATGAAGGGAGTTTAAAACAGAGGAGTTTAAAACAGAGGAGTTTAAAACAAAGGAATATGGGCCTCCCCGGTGGTGCAGCGGTAGAGCGCTGGGTTGCGAAGCTGCCCGCGGCCTCTGCAGCGCCGGTTCAATCCCCGGCTGCTCCCCGGCCACTGAAGGAGGGTCCCACATGGCGCGCAGACCTCTCCTGCCGCCCGCTGCTCCCCTCAGCAGTGTACTTCGGTCCTTCTGCCTGCTCTGCTCCCCGCTCTGGCTCTGGTGAATTCTCTCACCCGCCCGTGCTTCTGACTGTACCCAGTGCATGTATAAACAAAACAAACAAACAAGCAAACAAATAAATAAAGAAAAACATGCCTCTATTAAAAAAAAAAAATCTTAAAAAAAAAATAAAACAAAGGAATATGATGATGGCTCATGGGTGATACGGTGGTGGGAGAACTAAAGGAACTGCAATGATGTAAGAAAAAGAAAACTAGTTAATGAAAAGAAAAAAAGTATAAAAAATAAATGGATAAATTTACCATTTTGCTGCTTGCTGAATTTTTATTTGTCTCATTTGTTCTGTCTACCTCACCCCCACCCCTACTTTCTTTTGGGTTAATGGTCCAATTTTAAGGGTACTATATATCTCCACTATTGTTCAATTACCTATACCTCTTTGTTTTATTTTTGTAATGTGATTTTTCCATAACTTTAATATGCATCTTTAGCTTATCACAGTACCTTCAAATAGCAGTGCATATTTATAATAGTTATTTTAGCATATGTGGCTGCTAATTCCATTACCTCTGTTATTTCAAGATGTTTCATTTACTAAATTTTTGCTTGTTTATGGGTCACATTTTACTGTTTCTTGTACGTCTGTTGTTTTATAAATTAGATAATGAATATTGTGAATTCCACATTATTTAGTGTTGGACTTTGCTGTTCCTTTAAAGAATGTTAGGCTAATTTCTGGTAGGCAGTGAGGTTACTTGCAGGTCAGTTTTGTTGTACTGAATTTTTTTTAACTTTTTGTAGGAAACTTCTAGAACAACCTTAATTTTAGAGCTAATTTATTTTTTTATTTTATTTTTTTTTAAATAAATTTTATTTTTATATTCCCCATACAATTGCAATCCTCTTATTTTGACCCTAATCCCTCCCCTCCCCGCCCCCTACCCCATATACAGTGTCTCTTGTTCATAGTTGTTTGTTGATTTTGATTTTCACTTTATTATAGTTATTCATTTTCCTGGTCCCTTATTTAAGTTTTCTAGATTCCTGCTATGAGTAAGACCATCCGGTATTTTTCTTTTTCTTTCTGGCTTATTTCGCTGAGCATGATCCCTTCCAGTGCCATCCATGTTGCTGCAAATTGCCAGTGTTTATCTTTTTTGAATGCTGAGTAATATTCCATGGTGTATATGTCCCACATCTTCTTGATCCAGTCATCTATTTTTGGGCATTTGGGCTGTTTCCAAAGCTTAGCTATTGTAAACAGTGCTGCTATAAACATAGGGGTGCAGGTGCTTTTTGGAATTGATGTTTCTGTGTCCTTTGGGTAAATACCTAGGAGTGGAATTGCTGGATCATATGGAAGCTCTATGTTTAGTAGGTCAAGAAATCTCCACACAGCTCTCCACAGTGGTTGGACCAGTTTGCACTCCAACCAACAGTGCAAGGGAGTTCCTTTTTCTCCACAACCTCGCCAACATTTGTTGTTGCTAGTTTTTTTAATATGTGCCATTCTCACTGGTGTAAGATGGTATCTCATTGTAGTTTTGATTTCCCTGATTACAAGTGATGTTGAACATTTTTTCATATGCCTGTTGGCCATTTGCATTTCCTCTTCAGAGAAGTTTCTTTTTAGCTCTTCTGCCCATTTTTTGACAGGATTATTTTCTTTGTTGTTGTTGAGTCTCATCAGCTCTTTGCAGATTTTTGTGATCAGTCCTTTATCATTAGTGTTGGGTGCAAAAATGTTCTCCCAGTCGGTGGGGTTTCTCTTTGTTTTTGCTATTGTCTCTTTTGCTGTGCAGAAGCTCTTTAATTTGATGTAGTCCTAGCTGTTTATCTTTGCCTTCACTATCACTGCTTTGGGTGATGTGTCTGTAAAGATGTCTTTGATGTGAATATCACGTAGTGTTTCGCCTGTATTTCCTTCTATATATTTTATGGTTTCAGGTCTTATGTCTAGTTCTTTAATCCATTTTGAGTTGATTTTTGTGTGTGGTGTGAGGTAGTGGTCAAGCTTCATTCTTTTGCATGTAGCGACCCAGTTTTCCCAGCACCATTTATTGAACAAGCTTTCTTTGCTCCAATGCATAGTCTTTGCTCCTTTGTCAAAGATTAGTTGACCATAAATCTGTGGGTTTATTTCTGGATTTTCTATTCGATTCCATTGGTCTGTGTGTCTGTTCTTGTGCCAATACCATGCTGTTTTGATGATTATGGCTTTGTAGTAGAGTTTGAAGTCTGGGAGTGTGATGCCTCCATTCCCTTCTTTTTTTTTCAGGAGAGCTTTGGCTATTCAGGGTTTTTGGTGATTCCATATGAATCTCATCAATAATTGTTCTATTTCTTTGAAGAATGACATTGAAATTTTGATTGGAATAGCATTGAATCTGTATATTGCTTTGGTAGGATGGCCATTTTAATAATGTTTATTCTTCTAATCCATGAGCAGGGCATGTCTTTCCATTTCTTTGTGTCTTCTTCTATTTATTTTAACAGTGTTTTATAGTTTTCTTTGTATAGGTCCTTTACCTCTTTTGTTAGATTTATTCCCAAATATTTGATTTTTTTTGTTTCAATAATGAAAGGGATGGTTTTTTTGATTTCTTCTTCTTCAGATTTATTGTTTGTGTATAGGAAGGCTACTGACTTTTGCATGTTGATTTTGTATCCTGCCACTTTACTGAACTGATTGATGAGTTGAATTAGTTTTTCTGTGGAGTTTTTGGGGTTCTCTATGTATATTATCATATCATCTGCAAATAGTGATAGTTTGACTTCTTCTTTTCCTATTTGGATTCCTTGTATGTCTTTCTCTTGTCTTATTGCTCTGGCTAGGACTTCCAATATTATATTGAAAAGCAGTGGTGAGAGTGGACATCCTTGTCTTGTTCCAGATCTTAATGGAAATGCTTTCAGCTTTTCACCATTGAGAATGATACTGGCTGTTGGCTTGAATTTTAGAGCTAATTTAGCTACACTTCTAAAGTATTGCCGTACTCTGATCTAAGTGGCTAAGTATTCAACAAAATTTCTCTTTTCTAGATAGAGGGAATTCAAACATTTTTGTTTTATGTGATTTATAGGAATTGTTCACCTCTCAATTTCTCAGAAATTAGCTTTTCCTGAGAAGGTTTTCTTGCCCAGTAACAAAAGATTTCATCTCATGAATACACAGATTGATATTAAAAAAGAAGAAGAAGAAAACTCTCAAGGGGATTCCTATGCAGATCTCTGGACCTCCTTCTCTGCTTATTTCTCTCTCTTGAACTCTGCCCTTAACATTATAGCTGCCTGACCACCCAAACTGCTCAAGTTCCTCAACTCAAAATGATGCTGAGTTCTTTTTCCATGTGCTGTGCTTTGGAAAATTGCTCAAGGCAATAATCTGGAATAATCACAGTGAGCCTCTCAGGGATCCAGTTCTGCTATGTCTTATGTCTGAAAATTTTCATTTCATATACTTATACTTTGCCAGATTTTCTAGTTTTTTATAATGGGGTTGAAATTTCTGTGGCAGTTAATCCTTCATAGGTGAAAATGGAAATTTTCCTCTCAAAAATGTTAAAGCTCTTACATTGACGTGGTAGGTAAGTGATGAAAAATGCAGAGAAAACTGTGAAATATGAGATTAAAATTTCAGAGGTCAATTTGTGAGACAACTAGAAAACAAAGTCAAATGACTCCATTTTGTGTACCAGCTACCCTCACTGTTAAGTTCCCCTACCAACTAGCTGGGCTTCCTCCCCGTACCTTTTCTAGGTCACTCCTAGACTTTACATGACCTAGAGAACTTATTTTTTAGAATGACTTTGGATTTTAAAAAAAATCATGTCTAAAAATTATCTTGAATACAAAGATTAACTGGGTCCTCCAAATTTGTTAATCTTTGGGTTTTTCCCCCCCCTCCATAGAGATTTACAGCCTATAGAACTTAAGCTACTATGAATTCAGTGATGATGATTTATGTTGAAACCCAAAAATCCACAGCTAAAAGCAATCAGAAATTAACCTGAACACAATGACAATAAGATCTGTAAAGATTTTTGGTTGTCCCCTCAATGTATCCTATTATCAAAGTGTTTTTGGATTTCTGATTCTGCACACATCCATCTGGACTTCTTGAGCTGGTGAAAGTAGTCATCAAGCATAAATTTTCTTCTCATATAAGAGAACTGATTCTTAAGTAAGTATAAACTGGAAAATAGCAAACAGAGATCTTCTCTCTCAGTCTTTGTGCTGATAGGAGTGCTGTGAGTTTTGTGATGTTCACAAACTGACAACAAAGACAGTATATTTGGGCCTCCCCGGTGGCGCAGCGGTTGAGCGCTGGGTTACGAAGCTGCCCGCGGCCTCTGCGGCGCCGGTTCGATCCCCGGCTGCTTCCCGGCCACCGGCGGAGGATCCCACATGGCGCGCAGACCTCTCCTGCCGCCCGCTGCTCCCCTCAGCAGTGTCCTTCGGCCCTTCTGCCTGCTCTGCTCCCCGCTCTGGCTCTGGTGAATTCTCTCACCCTCCCGCGCTTCTGACTGTACCCAGTGCATGTATAAACAAAACAAACAAACAAAATAAATAAATAAAACATGCCTCTATAAAAATAAATAAATAAATAAATAAATAAATAAATCTTTAAAAAAAAAGACAGTATATTTGCATATTATTTCATCCCATGTAAATTTTTTTAAATAAATGGTTCCTACGTTCCAAGCCAAGCCTTGGTGAATAACGCCGACTTTTTCCTGTCCATGAAACTTACCACATGGATTACATATATGCATTACTCACAACAAAATCACCAGCCCGTATGCCAGAATGAAATATGATTTTACAGTTGCCTCTAGAGCGCACATTCCCACTGTTTCCACATATAAGGAAACAGATTTGCACTTTTAGTTTTTTTTAGACAGACTCAAACACATATGCTTCAAACAGAAATATATGCTCCATAGGGTAATTCTTTTGTTGTAGGGAACTCTTGCTTCTTTTAGGGTAATGTCACCCGTAAAAAAAAAAAAAAAAGAGCAAGGTTACACTGTTTGCATTGTTAAAACTTAAAGCAGGTTCAAAGGAAAATGTGCCTTGGAAATCCTTCACTGGTTTGTTTTTATAGAACAGCTGGAGGTGAGGCCCACTATACTAATAATGTCCAGTTGCTGCTGGTTGAATTGTACATTCAGGAAATTCATAATTAGGTGGTTATGTCCCCTGAGTTTCTCCTTAAGCACTCCTTACAACTCTTGATTTATCTTCTTCCTCCTTGTAATTCAAAACAATGTGTGTGAGAGAGAGAGAGAGAGGGGAGCGAATAGGATTTTAAATAGTGATGCTTCTAAAATAAACCAAATTGTCTTTATGACTGCTAGTCCTCTCTTAAAAGAATAAAAGCCTAACATGTGTATATATAAGTGTATATGTTTGTGTGTGTGTGGATACAATTCTCTGAAACATTAAAAAAGGTTAATGTTTTTAAATGGTGTTCTCAAAAAATTATGCTCTGGAATGTTCATCTGCCTATGTTTTAAGATCCACTGGTACTACCTGCACTTCAGGAATTAAATCTTAATATTTTGTGGAATTTGCCCGCATTTCTTTATTACATTTGCTTCTTTCTCCTTTCCCCAACCTCACTTAGAATTATTTGGTAATTAATACAATGCTGGAATTTGTAGCTTGAGTATCAGTCTCTTGTTGATTATTAGCAAGCTTTTCAGTTCTGTATTGGAAGAACTGACTTTTAATACATCCTTCAGAAAGCAAAGTTTCGGGCCTCCCTGGTGGCGCAGCGGTTGAGCGCTGGGTTGCGAAGCTGCCCACAGCCTCTGCAGCGCCAGTTCGATCCCCGGCTGCTCCCCGGCCACCGGAGGAGGGTCCCACATCTCGCGCAGACCTCTCCTGCCTCCCGCTGCTCCCCTCAGCAGTGTACTTCGGTCCTTCTGCCTGCTCTGCTCCCCGCTCTGGCTCTGGTGAATTCTCTCACCCTCCCGCACTTCTGACTGTACCAATATCAGTGCTTGTATCAATAAATAAATAAATAAATAAATAAAAATAAATTAAACTTAAAAAAAAAATAAAGCAAAGTTTCTTAGGACCTTAAATTCTTTGTTAGACAGCTTTACGGAAAATGACGAAATAGAAAATGCTTCATAACTTGAACTATGGTGAGAAATATGTATCCTATTTTCCTAATAATCCTATACTACTAACAGTTAATTCATTGATCTTGTAGAAATAAAACAGATGTTCTAGTTAAGTGTCATATGCTACTTATGCAGAATTAAAACCAAATACAATTCATCAAAAAGTCAAACATAGAATTACCATATGACACAGCAATTCTGCTTCTAAATATCCTGTTATTGAAAACAGGTGCTCAAACAAATATCTGTACACAAATTTTCATAGTGGCACTATTTTTAAAGTTTTCTTTTTTTCTTTTCATTGAGGTAACATTAGTATACAACACCATGTGGGTTTCTGGTATATAGTTTCTCACCTCCAAAACTGTATATTTCATACCACACCCACCACCAAATGTCCAATCACCATCCACCATCAAGTTATTCCTTTCCCCTCCTTGCCCTCTGGTTAACCACCATTTTGTTGTCAGTATAAGTGCTTTTGTTTTTATTGTGTTTATTTGATTGCTTTTATTTTCTTTATATATCATACAATATTTGTATTTCTTTCTTTTTTTTGACTTATTTCGCTTACCATAGTTCCCTCAAGATCCATCCATGTTGACAAAAATGGCAGAATTTCATTTTTTTATGAGTATTCCATTGTGTATATATAGCACCACTATTTTCAATGGCCTGAAGATGGAAACAGTTCAAGAGTCCAATAATGTATGAATATATAAACAAATAGTTATATCCACAATGGAATATTATTCATCCATAAAAAAGGAATGAAATATTGATACATGATGTGTGGATCAATATTGAAAACAGTCCAACTGAAAGAAAACATACACAAAAGTGACATATTTTGCCATTAAATTTACACAAAGCATACTGAATATTTAAATCTATCAAGACAGAAAGGAGATTGGTGGTTGCCAACGGCTGAGGGAAGGGAAGCATTGGAAATAATAGTTTAATACATACTGGGTTTTATTTCATGGTGATGAAAAGTTGGTGGTTATGCAACACTGTGAATGTACTCAATGTCACTGAACATTTCACTTTAAAATGATTAATTTTGTGTTACACACATGTCACCTCAATGAAAAAAAGGAAAAGTAAAAAAGAAAAAGAATGCATGCTTTCTGTAAGGCCGTATGACTTCTTAGACACTCGATATCTGTAGATAGGAACACAATCTAGCAAAACAATCCAGTTATGCTTTATTTTTTCCAAAACCTAATTTTTAATGTTAATTCACATATTAAAAATAAGACTTATAAACAGGACAATAATCACTTACATGTGTTTTCCTCTAAAAGCAGATCCTTACATGAGTGAGAGATGCATTCTAGACTTCACTTTCTTTTTCTTTATATTTAATTTTATATATTTTTACATCATTTTTCATTTTTGCACAATGTATCCTTTTTCATCTTGGTTATAGACCCCATACAATTCCCACCCCGCTTATTTTGACCGTAATCCCTCCTACCTTCCTCCTGCCGCCCCCATAGTGTGTCTGGCTTATAGTTGCTTGTTGATTTTGATTTTTTACTTTATTATAATTAGTCTTTCTCCTGGTCCCTTACTTACATCTGATTTTTCTTTAATGTACTCATTAAACCAATGTGTTATTGAGATTTAATATCACTTCAATAACTTCTCAGTTATTCAATGATATCTCATCAAATCAAACAAAAACTTCTACTCTTTAGAAGTCCTTTTTCCCTTTCTTTAATTTCAATAAAAGTAAATGGGTAACTGAGGAATTCTAGTACAATCTCTTTTTTAAGGAAAGGTAGAGCTTAGAAACAAAAAGAACAGGGCCTCCCCGGTGGCGCAGCGGTTGAGCGCTGGGTTGCGAAGCTGCCTGCAGCCTCTGCAGCCGGTTCAATACCCGGCTGCTCCCCGGCCACCGGAGGAGGGTCCCACATGGCGTGCAGACCTCTCCTGCCGCCCGCTGCTCCCCTCAGCAGTGTCCTTCGGTCCTTCTGCCTGCTCTGCTCCCCGCTCTGGCTCTGGTGAATTCTCTCACCCTCCCGCGCTTCTGACTGTACCCAGTGCATGTATAAACCAAACAAACAAACAAATAATAAATAAATAAATAAGACATGCCTCTAGAAAATTAAAAAAAAAAAAAAAAAAAAAAAAAAAAACAAAAAGAACAGGGCAGTGACACTTCAGATTAGCAATTTTTTTAATTATACAAATAAAATTGTAGGAAAAAGTACAAAAGAAAAACTGGATGAAGCCAGGCATAAGGAGTCATCCTCAAACTATGAGAGTATGCTTTTTTCCTGGTCCCCTAGAAAGACAGACTGGGTCACCTCTCTCCTGAAAGAGCATAAAAACATAGGGGGTAGAAAGAACTTGGCCTATTATTTTCTTTGTTTTACTGTCCTTGTCTGGTTTTGGTGTCAGTGTTATGCTCATTTCACAAAAGGAATTAGGAAGCATTCCCTTCTTTGGAAGACTTTGAGAAGGATGGGTATTATGTCACCTTTGAGTGTTTGATAGAATTCACTGGTAAGTTCATCAGGTCCTGGATTTTAGTTTTGGGGAAGTTTTTTATTACTGTTTCAATTCCTCTGCTTGAAAGGATCTGTTCGGATTTCCTGTTTCTTTATGTCTCAGTTTTAGGAGGTTGTTCATTTCAGGGAATGTATCTATTTCCTCTAGGCGGTCCAATTTGTTGGCATCCATGTGTTCACAGGAGTGTCTTATGACCTCTTGTATTTCTATGATATCCATAATTATAGCTCCTTATATTTCTGACTTTTTGAGTCATTTCTGCCTAAAGGCTTATTAATTTTGTGAATTTTTAAAGAAAATTGCTCTTCATTTCACTTATCTTTTGTATTTTTTATTTTCTATTTCTCTTATTTCCTGCTTATTTTTATTTATTTCCTTCTTTCTACTGGCTTAGTGCATCCGTTGTTCTTCTTTTTCTACTTCATTTAGGTATAAGGTTATATTGTTTAAAATTTTTCTTGTTTCTTGAGCCTTTATTGCTATAAAATTCCCACTTAAAAATACTTCTGCTTCATCCCAAAGACGTGATATTTTCATTCTCATTCATCTCCTGATACATCTTGATTTGTCCTTTGATTTTCCAGTATGTCTGTCTATATTTCTCTCTTTCTAAATATTTTTCTCATCATCACTAATCTCTGATTTGAGACTAGTATTCTTTCTTCAAGTCAAAGAAATGTATGTTTTTTTGTTTGTATGCTTTACCTTGTTTTGTTTAAAAATGTTCTCTCCTTTATTTGCAATATTTGACCACCATAATTCCAGATATTATCATTCTCATTTTTTTTTGCTCTTTATTATATCTATCAATCTGTCTGTCTGTCTGCCTACCTTCCTAGATACAGACATAAACACACATACATATATCTTTATGTTTTTGGCTAGACATATCTTGGTCAAGGTTTTGGATTTAAAAGATAAAGAGAAAAATTTTATTCTTTCTGTAGAAACTTATAAGTTATTTATAGAGGAAAAGATTAGTCTATCATTGAAATTCTACTTAGCAAGACAATGAAATACATTTTCAATTTAAAAATACAAAAAAATATATTTTACCTTTTAGGATGTAAGAAATATGTTTACAAATATGTAAGCATTTAGAGAAGCCACACACATTATTACTTACCTGGAAAATACTAAAAAAAAAGATTTATTTCACTTTAAAAGAGACAAACAAATAAAAAAGAAACTCAAAGGAGAGAGAAAGCCATAGTGAGCAATGAACTTGTGAAAACTAAATAAAAACAAGCAATGGTAGACTGGGGGTGTGTAAGTCAGTGCTAAAGAAAGATCCTAAAAATAAAGAAGCATTCTAAAAAAGGAACTTCTAAGCATCAAATGATGCAGTTAAAGAACATAGAATTTAAGCTGACAATTTCTAAACAGAAAAAAAATAAGGACACCATACAATGATAAAAAGCATAATTTATAAATAAAATAAAAGTCCCAAATTTATATGCATGAGACAACATAATGAAAAATAAATAAAAAGTCATTAGAAATACAACTGCTAAATAAAATACTGTAGTAAAAGACTTAGCTCTCAGAATTGAGCATCTCTGATAGGCAATCAGACAGACAAATAGATATAAGTAGTCAGGTAGTCAGAGAAATAGATAGACAAAGGGACAAGAATTAAAAGACACTGTCTTAAGTTTGTCTTATAAGGATACCATCGACCCTTGTCATTCGTGGATTCCATATTTGTGAATTTGCCTACTCAAAAATGAATGTGTAACCCCCAAATCAATATTTGGAGCACATTTGCAGTCATTGGTAGACATGTGTGAAGAAGTTAAATTTTTGATTTGCTTGATGGGCATGTTCCCAGTTGAGGTCAAACAAAGTTATATTCTCTTCCTGTCTCTACTCTTGTACTATAAACAAGTGTTCTTTTGCGGTCTATTTAATGCCATGTTTTTCACATTTTTGTGCTTTTTGTTGGTGATTTTCCTGTTTAAAATGACTCCCAAGTGTAATGCTAAAGTGCTTTCTGGTGCTTATAATTGCAAGAAGGTTGTGATGTGCCTTACAGAGACAGTATGTATGGTACACGAACTTCCTCAGGCATGAATTATAGTGCTATTGGTGTAGATTCAAAAATATATTAAAGATGGTTGTCTTTAAACAGAAGCACACATATAAAAAGGCTATGTGGGCCTCCCTGGTGGCGCAGGCAGTTGAGCGCAGCGCTGTGAAGCTGTCCACAGCCTTTGCAGTGCTGATTCTTTCCCTGACGGCTGCAGAGATACCCACATGGCGGGGCAGACCCCTCCTGTCTTGCCCGTTGCTCCCCTCAGTAGTGTATTTCAGTCAATCTGCCTGTTCTGTTCCCTGCTCTGTCTCTGGTGAATCCTCTCACCCTCCCACACATCTGGCCTGTATAAAAATAAATAAATCTTAAAAAAAAAAAAAAGGCTATGCATTGAATAGTTGATAGAAATGTGGCCAGAGCTCCCAGGCGCTAACACTGTGTTACCCTAGGAGCAGTGGTTTAGTTTCAGAGTGACTTCAGAGCCCATTATACCACAAATAATGAGAATCAACTATGTACAGACTTAGATTGTTAAGTTCCTCAAATACAGAAGAACCATTTTTTTATATTCCATAGGAGATTTCTAAACATGACATGTTTTTTCCTCTAAAGAATACTTCATTATGGGCCTCCCCAGTGGCGCAGCGGTTGAGTGCTGGGTTGCGAAGCTGCCCGCAGCCTCTGCAGCGCCGGTTCGATCCCCGGCTGCTTCCCGGCCACTGGAGGAGGATCCCACATGGCGCGCAGACCTCTCCTGCCGCCTGCTGCTCCCCTCAGCAGTGTACTTCGGTCCTTCTGCCTGCTCTGCTCCTTGCTCTGGCTCTGGTGAATTCTCTCACCCTCCCGAGCTTCCGACTGTACCCAGTGCTTGTATAAATAAATAAATAAATCTTAAAAAAAAAAAAAAGAATACTTCATTATGATTTCTGATCATAATCTAGTACATTTAGGAACAAATAAGGATTCAAAAACATTAACTATAGTGAAATCTAAAAGTTCATATCTATCTATAGATATCTCCAGAATACAAAGAAATATTAAAAATTGTCAAAAAAGCAATGAAAAATATGAAATAATCTAGAAAACAATAAAAATGACATTTTCTGACAAAATGTATAGTACTGGTAAAAGCTGCATCAACAGAAGAAACAATAATCTTTTTTTTTTAAGATTTTATTTATTTATTTATACAAGCACTGGGCACAGTCAGAAGCGCAGGAGGGTGAGAGGATTCACCAGAGACAGAGCGACAGAGTGGGAACAGAACAGGCAGACTGATGAAACACACTGCTGAGGGGAGCAGCGGGCGTGGCAGAAGATGTCTGCGCACCATGTGGGGATCCTGCCAGCAGCCGGGGATCAAACCGGCAGTGCAGAGGCTGTGGGCAGCTTTGCAGCCCAGTGCTCAACCACTGCTCCACCAGGGGAGGCCCTGAAATAATAATCTTAAATTCTTTATTTATAAATATTGAGATATTAAAGTATATAAACTGTAATTCCAAAGAGCACCTGCACCCCTATGTTTATAGCAGCACTATTTACAATAGCTAAGCTTTGGAAGCAACCCAAATGCTCAAAAATAGATGACTGGATCAAGAAGATGTGGTACATATACACCATGGAATATTACTCAGCATTCAAAAAAGATAAACACATGCAGTTTGCAGCAACATGGATGGCGCTGGAAGGGATCATGCTCAGCGAAATAAGCCAGAAAGAAAAAAGAAAAATACCGGATGGTCTCACTCATAGCAGGAATCTAGAAAACCTAAATAAGGGACCAGGGAAAAGAATAACTATAAGAAAGAAAATATTAAAATAACAAACAACTATGCACCAGAGACACACTATGGGGGGAGGGGGCGGGGAAAGGGGGGATTGGGGTCAAAATAAGGGGGTTGCAATTGTATGGGGAATATCAAAATAAAATTAAAAAAATAAAGTGTTTTTCATGGGAAAAAAATAAAGTATATAAACTGAATAATCATTGACAAAAATCAGAAAAGGAAGGAAAAAAGTAAAAACAAATTAGGAAGGAGGTATTAGGAAAGAATAAACCTAAATTAAGGACATAGGAAACAAAAAGGGAAAGAATAAAAAGCTCAAAACCTGGATCTTTAAGTAACATATAAAAAAGAAACCTTTTTTATTTGAAATTATTTGAAATTAAAGAAAAACAGGAAGAGCAGAATATAGGCAAGACTTTGAATGAGAAAGCACATGTAAAAACTAATATCAAAGAGAGGAAAATGAAAGAAAACATTGTATGAAACTCCATAATAACTTGAATTTGAAACCTACATGATTTTCGAGCTAACAATATGATGTAACAATTTGCCCAAGTAAAAACAAGAATCTTGAATAAATAAATTATTATAGAAGAGTTTTTAAAAGTGATTTAATATGTATCATCTACAAAGGCATCAGAATTCATACCTGAATTCTAGCAACCTTTAAATAATTACAAGATTATTGAAACTGTTTGTGACCTTAGATAACACAGAAATTACCCAAATTAATTTGTTAAATCAGAAAAATTTTAATACCATAACCCAACAGAATATCAAACAATAATCCATGACCAAGTAGGGTTTATTCCAGTAATGCAAGCACTCTTTGAAATCGTAACATCTTTTTTATCTTTTTTATTTGAAATCATGCCATACTCACCAAACACTGAATCATGTAAAAGACCCTGTTTTTGTTCCATAGCAGATTTTAGAAACTGAATTCTTTGCTTTAAAACTTCCTTTCTTTTAAACCTGTGTAGACCAAAAATAAAGAGACATACTTGATATTTCCTCACCAGTTCCACCATCACACTGCATCCAGCTAACATTTTCTGTTTTCTCTTAAGACTGTCTGACACTTCCAGGAAAATATTATAATAGCCAATGAATGAGGGAAGCAAATTATACTTTTGATTTTGGGAATTTGTTTCAGAAGCACTGATTAGTAAAGTTACCAGGATCGAATTTTATTAATCCACTCTTTTTTTTCCTGCACTTGACACTTGCTTTTTGAAGTTTCTGCCACAGACTGGTTCAGTGACTTTAACCACAAGTACAGTTTTTCTAAGTATGACTTTCAAGATCTGTCTCTATAAAATAAACTAGAAAATTTCACAACACTGCATTTTTTTTTTACTGTATTTTGATGTTAACTACTTAAATTCTTTGAAAATAAGCTAGACCCTTTTGAGTACAAATAACTAGCACAATGTAAATTTATTTCAGTTCAAATTGCATATCTGAAACCATTTTCAAAAGAATCATCATCTACATGAAAGGACTTCAAAATTTGTTCAAATGATACCATTTGTGTTTTATTTCTCCATTAAAGATTTAACTAAAAAGAATCCATCAAGCAAACGTTTTCCGTAGAGTGAGAATAGAACCTACACCCCATACTAATTCAAAGAGTCACTTTTGAAGTAATATGGAAACTTGGCATTATCTAGACTCTTTCGTAATTTATCAATGAAAAAATAGAATTAAAAAGTAAAATTTTAATTTGAATGTTTCATACCATTTTATCTATTTAGAAGAGCAAGACCTCACTAAGGGAGTAGGTGAATAACTACTTTAACATCATGAAAAATGACTTTGATTTTCTTTATTTTGAAGTAAAGGTTATTTTAGGTTCACATAAATACACAAGCAAGAATTTCATGTCAGGATGTTGTCGTAGAATAAATAAGGAACTTAACTCTAAGAGATTTGATTTCTCATGCTAACTTAGTCATATGACAATATCCCCAGGTCACAGTCTGCTGGATTGTATAAAGAGGTAGTGAAGTTAGGGGGAAAGTTTATAATTTCTTCTGCATTTAAAACTCTATACCATTAGGCCAGTAATGCTTGTGCACTTACAAAAATGGAATCACGTAATTCATTCATTTAAAAACATACGTATTCAGGACATACCATGTGCCAAGCAACATTTGAGTCACTGAAAATAAAGATTTCTTATCCTCTCAAGTGTGGAAAAGTATATAATAGGCATTTAATTAGCAATAATAACTTATTTTTATTTATTTTTTTCTAGGCATTTAATTAGAAATAATAACTTATTTTTATTTATTTTTTTCCAAATTATGTTTATTAAGGTAAAGAAGGTTGTTTTCTCAGAAGACAAATTACACTCATTCAATAAATGATACACTTCCCCTTCCCATTCCATGGGCACCACTCCTGTTATCAATGACTGGTATGCTGCCAAAGCTAATCAATTCAGTTTTTTTGTCAACTTGATCTAATTTGATCATTCCATCTTCTTTGAATCAGTTTCCCTTTAGGGCAGCAGGGCACAATTTCCCAGTTTATCTATCATAATAACAGCATCTTTTCAATTTTCCTTGCTAATTCTTTCCATCCCTCTGATCTCTAATTGGTGGGCTCCAAGAGCCACCCTTGGACCTTTCCTTTTAGTGTAAGTTTTTACTGAAGTAACATTGCATGAATTGTTCTAGCTGAATCAAGAAAGATCTGTACCACTGCACAGCCAGTTGTTGAATACAGGCTGCCCTCGGCAGCTGGCGACATGAGTGCCAGCTGAAAGAGAATCTGGGAGACACAGCACAGCTTCTACATAACCACTCAATAGTGGGATGGTAGCATCTCATGTTCATCAAGTTCCATTCCATATACAGTTTAATTTTTCTCTTAAAGTACATATTTTGTATCTTATCTGTTTGCTTTTTATTCCCTGCTCAAATAAAACACATGAGAGCAGCAATTTTTTGCCTTCTTCTTTAATCCTACATCCTCATCAACTAGAAACAGTATCTATAACATTGTAGGTGCTTAGCGAGGATTAGTCAATGAGTAAATAAAGGTACCACATACTTACAATATGCTGGAAATTATAGTATGTTCTGGGAATACAGAAGTGAATAAGAGAGACTCAGAATACTAACTTCATGGAATTTATAATCTAGTAAAAATAATATATGTATATTACTCATGGATTAAATAATTAAAAACACACTGTTTTAAAAAAATCTAACTTTTACCAAATGCTGTTATTTAGCAATTCACTAATCCAGCTAGATTCAGCATATCTTAGTCTATGCTGTAAATTTTTTACTGGATGAAATGTCAGAAGACTATAAAAGGTTAGGGAGTTGCTTCTTTTTCTTGCTAATTTTTGGAATAAAAGACCACTGAAATAGATAGGTTTTACCCAGTTAAGGAGAGAAGAATAAGGGACAAAATAAGAGAGAGACTAACTCAGAAAAAATGAACACGGAATTAACTGGAATTTTTATTAGCCAACATCCTGTTTTCTAAAATGTTGGAGAGCAAGGCTATTGTATCTAAATAGATAAGGGATGTTTTGTAATGAATGGATAATTTATGGTCACTTTATACATACAAATATAATTTTTCTGTTACTTTAGTTTCAGTGGCAGTTAAAATGTAGTAAGGACTAGGAAATATCACTTCAGCTTTTATGTCATTGTGGTGAAATCACGGGTTTATCTTTTAAAAAGCTGCCTATCTCCCTAAATGCTTTCTGCTTTCCTGTTTTCTGCTTTCTAAAGCATATTTTCCTATTCACAGCTAACAAAATACTTTTGCCTTTATTGCTCCAGCAAGATGAATCCTGTTTTCCCCTCTGCTTATTTTATCTGAAATGTGAAAGCCTTTTACTGTGTGTTTTCTGGGTGGTAATGAAAATGATAACCAACATTTCAATTCTTGGTTTGTCATAAACAAGATACTTGGCATTTCTAGAATAACTTCTATGGGAGATCTCAAATTGCATGGTAGTTATAAATTCGCTGGTCTCTTTGCTTCCTGGAACATTATTGTTGCAAAGCATGAAATGTATGTGGGGTCTGAGCTAGTTAATTGTGCATTATCTTCTGGTTATTACTTCATCCTAAGAGCAATGTAAGACTTGAAAAGATGATAGTCTATAAGAATTTCTACTTTAAAAGTGTAAAAGCAAAGTTTTTTTTTTTTAAACTTACGGGGTAATAAAACCACTGGATCCCACTAGTTTTTACTTCAGACCGCTTGATGTGGTCCTTTATTAAAATACAATTTTAAATCTGATGAATACCTTAACCATCAATTTTATAATAATTTATAGAGCTGTCCCACTGAATATCATTTAGAAAAGAATATGTGCCTACTAACCTAGTGTAGTGTGCAGATCCATTCATATCCAATTATATTATTGCTTTGATGACTAATGGCTAGATGCAACGTCCTTACAGTAGGTCTTAAGAGCACAATAAATATTAGAACTCCACAAATTATCCTTGTTGCTAATTAGTTATTCACCCTTGTACAATTGGAAGCAATACCCAAGTAGCTCCAAGCACAAAAGGGCTGTCACAGCCCCTCAAAGTTAGAGTCAGCAATATTTGATAAGAACAGGTGAAGAGCCATAGAATTTTCCAAAGGGAAATTGCAGGAAATGGTCACTTACCATGAGGTCAAATGAATGTCAGGTGTGGAAAAGGCACCCCTAACTTGCCTACTACCTCTCACACCATCACACCTGTGTCTACCTCAACCTACCTGTGTCTGTGTCTCCTCTATTCACCTCTCACTATCTCATACATCTAATTTTTTTGAACCTCTCTACTTCCTTGTTTTGTGTGTTTTTCTTCCTTTCCTGATCCCAGGTTGTTCACATGAACTGACCAGAAAATGTATTTCAAGTGTATAGTTTATGGTTTCCAATAGTTAAAAATGTGATTTTCTTATGAATAACTTTAAGGACAGAAGAGTAGAAGTATAATAACAATTTTCTTAATTTCAAAACTTTTCAATTATGTGTAGATCTGGACTTATGGTGTGCTGTAGTTGGTTTGGTTATTCTTGTAGGAATTGAGACGCAAACAGTGATTATTGGATGAGTACTCAACATAGATAATACTCAACATAGATAATAGAATTCTCAGTGGAGCATTTAATAGGTGCTCTTGTAGCATGCAGCAGCCCCCACACACAGATAAGCATTCATTGACAACCATCTGCAAAGGTGTGTTTATACATTTTTGTTCATCTGCATATCTTGGCCATAATGGCCAGGTGTGGTTCACTGGGATAAGATTTCTATAAGCAACAATACCTACAGGGGTTCTTCAATAGGAAATCTTAAAAATGCTCAAAAATACATGTTGGCAACTATATATACTTTATCTTGTATGCTTCTCTTCAGTGAACTCCAAAATAGAGCTTTTCAGACTATAATGTGCAAACGATCCACCCTAGAAATCATGTTAAAATGAAGGTTCTGGTTCACTGTATCTGAGGCAAAGCTTGAGATGCTGCATTTCTAACAAACTAAGGGGCCACTTCTGTGGCAGGTCTATGGCTTTCACTTGGAGCAGCTAGGGGCTAAAGGGAATAGGGTTTTGTAACAAAACTTTTGTTAATCACCCTTCAGTTTCTTCTCATTAAGGAACTGTTAATAAACCTCAGCTAGTGGGCTTCTGGCCTCTAGTCTCTTCCTGTGATCTGTCCTCTCCCGGGTGTCTGTGTTTGCTGCAAGGCTTTGTTTCTGATGACATAGAGTCCTTAGTATTCACTTGTTAACCCTGGGAACAGCTGCTGGTAGCTAATTTGTGCACCATTTGGATGCTGGTTCTGGCAACTGCATTCTCTCATGCCTCAGGGGTTTTTGTTGTTGTTGTTGTTGTTGTTTGTTTTGTTTTGCTAGGGGGAAGGGTAGACAGTTGGGAGAGGTGCAAGAATTACTTCTTGTCTTATATATAAGCTGCCCGGCACTGTGACACTTTCTGTGTGGTATTAGTGGTGGCAAGGGACTGTTTTCTCAAATAGTGTAAGTCTCATATGTGTTATTTCTTTGGATTCTAATAGCAACTCAGTGATGTAGGCAGTATTAATATTAAAATTTCCATTTCTGGGGCCTCCCCTGGTGGCCTATTGTTTGAGCGCTGGGCTGCGAAGCTGCCCGCAGCCTCTGCAGCACCAGTTCTATCCCCGGCTGCCTGCGAGGGTCCCACAGGAGCACAGACCTCTCCTGCCACGCCCACTGCTCCCCTCAGCAGTGTACTTCGTCGGTCTGCCTGTTCTGTTCTCCACTCTGGCTCTGGTGAATTCTCTCACCCTCCCACACTTCTGACTGTACCCAGTGCTTGTATAAATAAATAAATAAATCTTTAAAAAAAATTCCATTTCTGGATGAGAACTCTGAGTCAAAGCATGTTGAGCTCTCCTGCAGTGTCACAGAGGCCATAAAGGCAGACATTCTCTTAATGTGACTCCGAGTTGTGTAGGAAGAGGGGCTAATCATCTTTGGGGTTTTCTTGAAGTTCCTACACATAAATTTATTTTTCTTTGGTTGTTCATTGGTCCTCTACCACATTTCCCCCTTCTCTAAAGAGTTAGCACCATGCACAAACTGAAAACCTTAAGTTTATTGACTTTGGATTGAGAAAGATTACTACTTGACTTATAAGTGTAATATAGAAATAGAGAATGTAATATAGAAATAGAGATGTGGAGATAATATTAAAATGAAGATGAATGCTAAGAAGTGGGGTTGCCCTCCTTCCTAGTTTTTCTGTTCCTTCTCTTGTTTGCATTATACTATGGAAAGGGAGACAATTTTGTAAGCACTTAGAGCCTTGAGTCCCACTATTTTATGTATTACTAATCTTTGAGATCTTTCTTATATTTTATTAAGAAACATTTTTTTTAGAGATCAACAATGGTCAATGGTCAAGTTATTTGAAGTCTATAATATAAAATATTGTACATATTCACTCTGACATAATACCCATTGGGGTGACTGAATGCATTAGGGATTTAATTTAAAGGCAAATAAATGGTCAGCTCCATGGGCAGCTTGGATGGGACATAAACTTGACAGTTAAAAAGATTTTTATAACTTTCAGTTTAAAATGAACTTTTTGGGTAATTTGTTTATTTTGTGTAAATATTCAGCATTTATGGATCCCCTCTCCCCACTCAGCTCTTCTCTTAATGGTCCTGGAGGTGGGGCTAAGAGAGGTAGTGCTGGTCCTTGAGTTTTTTCAAGCCCCCAATGGCCTTGAAAACAATGTCCCTTATCACTTCTGGCTGCAGGGAACCTGCTACTGAAATCTGTGATTCTGAAGCCTGTACCCATTATCTTGATTCAGCCAAGACCTAGATTATTGCTGGTGCTACTGGTCCTCTGGGTACAGTCAGAACCAACATAGGTGGAAAATTTCATCCTTACCCCATGCTCAGCTGCCCTGTGGCAAGCACCCTGGGTCTACTCAGTCATTCTCAACAAGGACCATGAAGGAACTTCAGGGTTCCATTTACTCCAACATGGAAACCATGGAAGGACACGGACTTCTTGGTTTCCATGTGGCCTTGTGGACATTCTCTCCTGTGGACTTCTCTCCACTTGGATCTGCCCCTCAACCATTTTCAATCAGCTTGGGCAGTGCCATCCCAAAGTCCTCTGAGTGACTTGAAATAGTTGCAATGTGTGCCCAGGGAAGTTAGGAAAGGTCCCTTGGTCTGAAAATCTTTAACCACATCTGAATGCTCCCTTTCTGATTATTTGGACCCAAAAGCAGTGATGGAGACTACCAGCCCCTGTGAAAAGCCCTTTGTGAAAATTAGAAAATGATATCCCTTAGGTGGATATACCCTTGCACCAGGTGGCAAAGCTTGGTGAATGGAACAAGACATGGGTATCCATCCCCTATTTGTCTTCTTGGCCAGATACCCAAGTGCACTGTACAAAATGCACACTTACTGTGGTCCTGGAGTCAGAAGCTAGGATTGAAATATCTAAATGATTCCTTTTCTTCATCTTCTCTTCTCACTTCTTCCACAAACAGCTCCTCCTTTGCCCTTCTGATTGTGTAGATACAAACTTCCTTTATGTTATAGCTTGAGCTATCATTCCCTAAACTCATTTTAGAGCACTGTTAGCTGATTCTACAGTGTCTAGTCTTGCTATGAACTAAATGACTCCCAAATGTAGCAGACTAAAAGAACAAGTAATTTTAATCTCACACAATTTCTGAGGGTCAGGAATCCAAAAGTTGCTTAGTTGGATGGATTGCTCTCAAACTCTCACCTAGGACTATAGTCTCTGTGACTAGAGGATTTGTTTCCAAGCTCATTCATGTGGCTGCTGGAAGAATATTCCTCACCAGAAATCCTTTCTATAGAATTGCTCTCCTCAGAGGGAGGACATAATATAATATAACTGTCCTCAGAGGGAGTGATCCAAGAGGGAGGTAGGGGCTGCAGTCTCTCATAACCTATTCTCAGGAGTAACTTATCACTCCGCCATATTCTACTGGCCAAACCAGTACAACATGGGAGTTACAAGACCAGGATGTGTATATCAGGAGATAGGCCTCATGGAGGCTGAGATCACATTGTTCTGCCAGTACTCCAGCACTGACCAGTGAGCTGGGACAACTGTTGGTTGGGTTGGCCTATCCCAAGCATTGTTGGACATTTGACATCCCTGACCTTTATCCATTAAATGCTAGCAGGACTTTATAAAGTGATCCCTGTAAAATTTCCAAGGACAGTATTCACCCTAGTTGATGACCAGTCTTGTATGTGAGTTAGGAGGACCTACGCTTTATAAGTTAATTAGAATAAAATACATATATTATTTTCAAGGTTATCACAAATGTGTTACACTGGCATCTTCCCATATGGCTTGAAGCAATTAAAGGATTAACAGGTTTTTTTTTAAGTTTTATTTATTTATGCATACAAGAAGTGGGGTACAGGCCAGAGTTGTGGGAGGGTGAGAGGATTCACCAGAGACAGAGTGGGGAGCAGACAGACCAACCGAAAACAGTTCTATGACACTGAAGACTATAGTTTGAAGGAGCAGTGAACATGGAGCCAGAAAATATTTGCTTGATTTCACTTCTACTACTTATTAACCACTTATTCTCTTGAGTGGGAGGTAAGTTAACTCACAAGGTGAGAGCTAAATAAATTGGAGATAACTTCTGAACCACACATGGGCTCATTCCTTCTAGAGATACTCAAGTGGCTCAGGCCCTAAGGACTACCATGGTCTCCAACAGGAGTGTTACAGGAACCAGCTCATCCCCACAGGCCAGGATTCTCTTAATGGGACAAAGAATGAAAGCCTGGCTTAACTCCTTCACAAAGGCCTGAGTTTTTCCTAGTTATGAGTATTGGGTTTTGTTTTTTGGAGATACTTTGTCAGCTCAGCTCATATTTCCTCCATCTTGTTGCCTTCCCTGGTCACAGATCAAGAAGTAGCACAGTTAGGACAACTATTTCCTCCACTTTACTCCCCTGTTTTGGGTTTCCTTTCTCCTCACTGAAACTCCACCCCTCCTCTCCTTTTGTGTGTTTCCACTTTCCTTTGGGAGGGGGGTCCCACCTACCCTCCGCCTCTCTCTCAACTGTCTTTACTTCCTAGAAACTTGGCACACTGTTGAAATTATGTTCCCCCTGCAGTATTCTCAAGTTGTATCAAAGCTTTCAAGCAAAACTCTTTCACTCATGTAGGTTGAACTTCTTCATTCTTCTGGCCTGGGAAACACTGCTGATTGTAGAAAATCACCCAACTTTTTTGGAAGGGTGTAAACAAGTTCACTCCCATGCCCCAGGACCATCAGCACTGACCAGGAATTCCTGTTTCCCTGACCATCATCATTTCTTCAACCTCCACAACCTCCTTCTTCAATCTATTTTTTAGATGTCTTTTCACATTTACCTCAAACCTTCTACTTTACTCCTCTATATTTTCTACTGCACCCCAAGCCTGCTACTTCAAACACACACACACACACACACACACACACACACACACACACACCCAGAAATCAAAGCTAGGAATGACCACAATGTCTTGCCATCCTCTCTCTACCATCTCCCCTGTCCCTATACCAGTGTACACCTTCCCCTAACACTGACTCCTGCCTTATACCTAAGCTAACTTTCCCCTGGGCCTCCTTAGGGACTTCTATCCCAAACTATCCTCTCTTTTCTATATTTAGCATAATAATTTTCACTTGTTCCATCCCATTTAAGTACGCTCAAGTCTCTTTCATCTTAAAAAAAAAAAAAAAACTTCCCTCCAAAGCTTCCCTCCCCTCACCTGTCCCACGATTTTCTCCTATTCTCCTCCTCCTCATAACTCAAGTTCTTGAAATAACTGTTCGTGTTCTTCGCAGCTTCCTCATCTTACTTCTCTCTCAACTGACAGCAGTCTGCTTCTGCCCACATCTTTCCCCAGAAGCTACTTTCACCCAGGTCACAAACTGCTTCTTTATTGCAAAATCACACAAACAGCTCTCATTTATTATCTCACTTGATCACTCAGCATTTGATATCCGCCACCACTCCCTTCTCTGTTGGAGGACTCCTTCCCTTGCTTTCTATTCGACCACATTCTCCTAGTTTCTCTCCTACTTCCCTGGCTGCCCCCTCTCAATCTCCATTTTGACAGTCTTTTCTCTGCCCTTCCCTATAACTCAGTGTCATCAAATTACTGGTTTTGGTTCGCCATCTGCTGCACATGCTTCCTAGGTGATCTCATTCAGTCTCATAGCAACAATGAATATTTGCATTCTAATGATTTGCAAAGCAGACATTGGCCCAGACAGCTCTCTTGAACTTCAGACCTGTGTTTTACGGGGTATTCTGGATGTTTACACCTGGATGCCCCATAGAAACCTCCAAGTAATTGGGCCACAGTTAAGCTCTTCATTTCCCCTCTAGAACTGGTACCTTCTTGTAGGCATTTCCATGACTCTCCCATCTCCCTGATGTCCAGTTAGTGGACAGGTCTTGAACATTGTATCTCTCCCAAACACTTCTCAGCTCAAAGGCTCACTCTACTTTCACTGACACCAGATGGGTTTGGATATCTTTTTCATTTTGAAATAATAACAATACGAAACACAGCACAACACAGCAAAACAAACAGACAATTATAAACCAGAGACATCCTGCAGGGGATGGGAAGGGAGAGAGATCAGAGGGAGGGAGAGAGGAGCATAGGAGACTATGGTGATGGTGCACAGGTGCATGGGTGAAGGAAATTCTATGGGGACTACACCTAGGGGGGGGAAACAAACGTTTAAAAATGAACAATGATGTAAAAAATATATATATATAAATATATAAAAAATTAGGATAATAAAGATGTAAATGAGGGAACAGTATAAGAAAGAAAAGGTGAAGATGGTCAATGTTTAAGATTAAAACATAATATATGAAGTTATAAGGACAAGTATTTTTAAGCCATGGTAAATAAAATTTCAGTCCAAAAAAAACTTTTTGGATTACTATCATGGCTTTCCTATAGGTCTCTTGGATTTCAGTCTTCACATTGAAACACAGGGAACTTTCTGAATCTCTAATCACATCCCTTCCCTCAAACCTGTTTAAAATTCTCATTGACTCCCTCTTCTCTACAGGATATAAAGATGTCCATGGTTTGGTCTTTTCCCCCCAATTATCCATCAACAACTGAACTATTTTTAATTCTATAAGGTGGCCTGCTGTATTTTGCTTCTGGACTTTTGCACATGTTTTTCTGTGTTCTTTCCCTCTTTGAAAGTTAACTTCTGTTCATGCCTTTTTCTGTGATGCCTTCTACGGCCTTTATTTTCTTTTTAAAAAATTATTTATTTATTATTAATAAATATTTATTTATTTATTTAAGAGCTGGGGTACAGGCCAGAGGTGGGAGGGTGAGAGGATTCACTGGAGACAGAGTGAGGAACAGAACAGGCAGACTGACTGAAATACACTGCTGAGGGGAGCAGCCAGAGAGACAGGAGAGGTCTGCTGCGCCATGTGGATATCTCCCTGGCTGGGGACTGAACTTGGGCTGCAGAGGCTGCAGACAGCTTCACAGTGCTGTGCTTAACCCCTTGTACCACCCAGGAGGTCTATGGCCTTCTTATAACAGAGTTAGATGTTCCTCCCATGTTCTATTATGATGCCCCATCTTTGCGTCTGTCATTGCAATAATCATGCTCTAATGTTCATCCTCTCAAACTTTCAGGAAAAGACCTTTCTTCTCTGATTTTGACTCTAAAATCGAAGCAGTGCATGGTGCACATTAAGAGCTCAATAAGTAAATATTAAATGAAGAAATAAATGATGCTGTTAATGTGTATCACATGAGTGGTAGATGATGGACACACATAAATATTACTTGAATTTGAGCATTAGGTGGGGGGAACTATTAGGGAGATAAGACATGAATTTGAAGAGGATAAAAAATCAAAGAGATTTTTCTCCCTTGAATCGTGTGCCAGACGGCCCTATATTCTCATCCAGTTTCCCCTTTGGTAAGGGGAGAGCATTTGCCACCTGGAGAAGTCACTGTTGACCTTGGTGTTGCCATTTCAAAGGTGATATTAAAAACAAAGGGTGGGCCAGGATGGGACAAAGAATTGCTTTCCGGTTTTTTTTTTACTAATTCGGGTGGAAAAGAATTAAAGACTCAAATGTAAGAGGAAAAACTACTCTGGAAAATGAAGCGGTTTCCTGGGATGCTTACACTTTAGAATTTTTAATGGTCATTTAGATGGATATCTTGAAACAAACTGGCTTATTACTTTATCCCACAAATTAAAAAAAAAAAAGACCAATCAATATGTTTTCTTGTGATCATATCCCACCTGCCTTATTCACTGAGGAAAAGAATAAAGAGTTGCAAGGAAGGGCCTCCCCGGTGGCTCAGCGGTTGGGCGCTGGCTTGCGAAGCTGCCCGCAGCCTCTGCAGTGCCGGTTCGATCCCCGGCTGCTCCCCGGCCACCGGAAGAGGGTCCCACATGGCGCGCAGACCTCTCCTGCCGCCCGCTGCTCCCCTCAGCAGTGTACTTCGGTCCTTCTGCCTGGTCTGCTCCCTGTTCTGGCTCTGGTGAATTCTCTCACCCTCCCGCGCTTCTGACTGTACCCAGTGCTTGTATAAATAAATAAATAAATCTTAAAAAAAAAAAAGAGTTGCAAGGAAGATCTACACATAAGTGAATGAAATATTAGTTTGCAAGAATCTAAGGACCAACCAAAGAACAACCTGGTTTTAATACAGAAATAGAAATACTCTTTCTTTGTTGTAGCTACATGCATTTTCCCTTGCACTTCAGATCTCCAACAGATTTAAGCTAATTTCTATCTATTTGTCTTCAGGAATGGGGAGGAGAAAACCTGGACTTGGCAGGCACTGAGCTTGGAAGCCACATACAAGCAGAGCTGTTGGTTCTGATGATCCTTGAGGCCAGTAACACTTCCAGCCCTAGGGAAACTTCTGTTCCAATTTTTTCCATCATTCCCCAAGGGAGTTCTTTTTGCAAAAGCATTTGGCTGTTTCTAGAGCTTTCTCTCATTTTGTCTTGTATAAAAAGTATTTTGTGGGGTTGGAACATTGCAGTTTCTCCCCCTCCCTCTTCACCCAGATGTTTCTGGTTCTCAGGATGTACACCTGTGAAGCAAGGCCACTTGGGAGAAATGCTTGAGTTTTATTTACAGCAGAGGAGGACAGGATCTTCACATGCAAATGTTCAAAATGGTCATTTTGTTCTCAGGGATCAATGGCAAGACCTGCTGGGATAGAATCTGCAGGGATATGAAAAAATAATTAAGATCAAAATCATTTGATGATTAAATATTTTTTGAGTGTCTTCTTTGGCTCCCCAGCACTTTGTGAAAGTAAGGAAAGGGAGAGGTTGGAGAGAGAAAGGATGGAAGGAAAGGAAAGAAACAAGGAAGGAAGGAAGGAAGAATTAGCAGCTCTCTTTGCTGTAGTTGGGAAAAATTGGAGATTGTGGACAGTGTAAAAATACACAACTGAATGTGTCATTTGTGTATTAGGGCTTAGGTTAAATTGTTCTTAACTTCAAAAGATAAATGTGTAGATGGATATGGCTTCTTGCCGTGCAAGTGGTTTCCTTGCCTGGAAGAAAGATGATGTATATGATGTGTCTAGCATATCGGATGCACAGTAGGTGCTCATAACGTTATTTCCTGTTTTTTTTTTTCTAGCTTGAACCACCAGTACAATGGAAGCATCTTGCACACTAGGAATAAGTTCTGTAAGACTCACTTTTAACCAAACACATGACTTTATTTCAAACTTTATGTGCAGACATGAAGGAATAATTCCAGTCATCAAAAATTATTGCTAGTCACTCAATTCAATCATTTTCAAAATACTATCAAGAAGATACTATTTTTTTAAATATTTATTCATTTATGCATACAAGAAGTGGGATACAGGTCAGAGGTGTGGGGGGGTGAGGGGATTCGCGAGACAGAGTGGGGAACAAAATAGGCGGATCAAATGAAATATACTGCTGAGGGGAGCAGTGAGTGAGTCAGGAGAGGTCTGCTGCACCATGTGGGTAGCTCTCTGGCCGGGGATTAAATTTATGCTGCAGTGGCTGCAGATAGCTTCATAGTGCTGTGTCTTAACCCCTTGCACCACCAGGGAGGCCCTCAAGAAGATACTGTTTATCAAGCAGAGATAAACTATAAGAATCCAGAAATTATGAAACCCCCAGCCCTGTTCTCAGGAGTGATGATTAGATCGGGTAGCAGTAACTCTAAGATTGAGTAGTAGAAGATAAAGTCCAACATGCCAATACAGTCATGTGTCGCTTTACGATGTTTCAGTCAACGACAGACAGCACAGAGGACAGCGGTCCTCACAGGCTACACCACAGCCTAGTGTGTGATAGGCTGTACCATCAAGATTTGTGTAACTACATTTTTGGATGGTTACACCGTGGTGAAATTGCTAATGATGAATTTCTCAGAATGGAGCCCTGTCATTAAGCAACACATGACTGAACAGATGAAGATTTTGGGGGCCCAAAGAAGAAAAGGTTATTTTGTATTTTCAGAAAAAAATAGAAGAATGTTAGGAAGGATTTCAGTAGATAGGTGACCTCTGAGATGAGCCACATGGAACTGAGTATGCGACAAGGAGAGACTGAATGGAAAGCCTGCAGAATATTGGGGCTGCTGGAATTGTGCCGGTAGCCTAAGACACCCAACATGCAAGGGACTTGGTGGGAGGTGGGCTTCAAAGGGGGCTCAAGATTGCCTGAGTATCTTTACTGATATTTGATGTGCCTGACACTGTGGCACATTTTGAGGTTCTGGAGTTGAGAACAGCAGGGGTTATGCATCAAACAGCAGGCAGGAAGTGTGAAGACCATTAGGAAGTGATTAAAATCAGCCAGCTAAGAAAGAATGAGGATCATAAGAAGGGCAGTAGCTGTAGGAACTTATAAAAGGTAGGTCAAGGTATTCGACGATCCTGCTTTACTGTCTTTGTGGCACCTGTTACAATTTGAAATTATTTTGTGCACTTGTTCAGATGGTTCTTGTCTTTTTTGTTCGTTCTGTGACAAACTTCCACAAGAGCAGGACCTTGTCTCTCACCTTCTTGGCTGGTGCCTACAGTGATTCTGACGCACCGGGACTCATGCATGTGTACAGTAAATGAAAGACCAGCATAGAAATAGAATTGATATGACTTGACAAACAACTGATGCAAAATAGAGGGTGGGTTTGAGATGCTATGAGGAGAGTTACCAGGGGGACCTCTGTTTGACACACAGAGGCTCAATTTCCCACATCCCAACTTTTTTTAGCACTTATCTGCGTCTTTAAGAGATGACTCTTTTTTTATAATGACTCTTTTTATTGTCGGCAGTATTATTCATTGCCTTGTTTCATTTTATGATTTTGGATTGAGTGATAGCAACAAAGTGTGTCTTGATTTTTTAATTAAAAGTATGATCAAGGGAGGAGATCCCTTCTTCCCTCTATTGACAAAATATCAGAATCCATGGAGGTGTGTAAAGTGAACCAGAAAGATTTGTCTATCAATAACGAAAGAAGGTTTTGGCTGGCTACACATTACTACATGAGAAGAGACTTTCTAGTATTGATAAATACTGCTTTCATGACATAAAATACCTTTTAATAAGAGGTGATACATTTTCTGAGTTACTGTTATATTAAAAGCAGAGAGAAGGATGATTTTTCAAATCCAATAGAGAAGGAGAAGACAGATCAAAGAAGAAACTGCAGCAGAGGACTGGAAAAGATTGAAGGACATGAGACTTGAGGTTGATTTTTGAGAAATGAATTTGTAGGAAATTGGTGAACACAAGGGTTTCTGGGGCCAAGAATTATGGAGCCAGAAACTGGGTAGATGTGATTGGCCCTCACCCTCTATGAGACGTGACCTTGTTCCACCAGAGTTTGATCTAGAAGATGCTCCTTAAAGAAGGTGATACCTGCATTGTGAGGTTGCAGGGGAAAGAGAAAAGTGAAAGAATATTTTCTTAGAAGTATTTTATGATAAATGGAGTGATAGTGTTAGGAATACCATAGCTAGATAGGAAATTCGAGAAGAGGCTGGTTTACCCAAGCCTGAGCAGCACTGTGAGTGTGGAGAAATTGATGGTGAAAGGGGATTTATGATCCCTTCATAAAACACACTGAACAATGCAGGGCAGGGCGGGGGGAGGCACCTCAAAAGTAGCTTACGAAAATGTGATTGACAGTCACATAGACAGTATTGTCTAATGCGCTATATGAGGCTGATCCCCTGGAAGCATGCAATGCGATGTACTGTCTGCTAGAAAATGAAAATCTTGGGTTTTCTGGGTTTTCGTATTAGGATTCTTTTGGCTACAAATAAGAGAAACACTATCCAATAACTTAACGATAGAGGTGATATATAGGCTCTCTACTGTGTGTTCTCGGCATGGAGCTGGCCTCTTTCCAGCTCTTGGCATTGCCATTCTCTTTGTGTTAGTATTATTACCTTCTTTTTCTGGGTTTTCCTTATTTCTTGTGTGTGTGATGGTGAGAAGTGTCTGTGTGTGTTCACAAGTGATCTTTTCTTGACAGTCTTCCTTTGCCCCCGCCTGTCACATAAAAAGCATTAAAAAGTAGAGAAAGGCAGTTTCTTCTAGCGAAGGGATATTGTCATCTTCTGGATTATGGAGAATATGAAGAAGACCGCAAATAAAGCATCCAAGGGCAGGCTTGACCATGGTTTTGGTGGGCCACTGGTGATCACATCTGGTAAACTGGATGCTAAGAATCACTTCCTTAACAGTTTTTCTTCCTTGTTGAAGTAATTCCATTACATTTTAAAGAAACCCCACAAAAATTCTGTATACAAATCTTCTTTCATGGTCAATTTACAACCTAATTAATATGGATTGGTGAGTGATTATGCAGTTCTCCTAGAAAAGAAAATTACTGGATTAGATTGTAATGAGCATTTTATGGAGAAAGTCAATCCATGGCGTATGTTTTCAGTCTTTGTCATCTGGTTCTAGTCTCTGTTTGGCAACAGGATTTTGTACGTGGCTCTGTTAGTGCAGCCAAAAAACCTTGCATACTTCACAACTTGCCACTCTTCAAAGATTTAGTTCGAGACTGAAGCTTATAGCACATGCTGCTGGATTAAGTGTCTAAAGTGAGAATCTCATGGGCCTAAAATATCACTTGTACCCACACATTTCCTGGTAGGCCAAACTTCACAAAGTAAACATAGATGACCTCTCATCCATCCAGTCTTCCGGAAAGTTTAGAAATGATGCAACCTTTGGCAACATGACATGACACATTGCTTTACTTGAGCAGAGCGTGAACTTCCTTCATTCTGCACAACTCTGGACAAACAAGCATTTATATTAGCAATACCCTGGATTCTAAAACAAAGTTTCACCCACTTTAACCAAACTAAGTGTTAAATAAATGGCCTTGACTTGGGAATGGATGAGTCCACACGTGACCACAGGGGAAGTCTCACAGCTGCTTCATGGTGACGTGGAAGTCATTTGGGAAAGTACGAACTGGTTTTTCTGTCAGTGCCTTGGTGTCCTTTCCTTTCTTCATTCCCCTGGCATGCAGGAATAACAATGTCTGGAATCAATATAGGCGCTTCTTCAGAGAGGTTGTGTTTTCCCACACATGGAGCTGACTCGTTTTGCCCTTCCCCTTTGCGGGAGAGAATGAGCTGTGAGATTTCCTACTGCTCTCCTGTCTGCTCATCTGTCTCTCTGCCATTAACCTACCTCTCAACTCAGTTTCTCTTCCTGGAATGGCTTCTTCTGGTTTCTCTTATTCAATCAATAAAAACAAGCATTGAATGCTGATTAGTGTGCTATGTGCTGCTTTTAACATCTTTTGATTATTTCATACACTTTTTGCTGACTCCAAGATGGAATAGATATGCCCTTGCTTCCCAGAAGGCTTAGTTTTATTTTTAAGGGTTTTCTTTCCCTTGAAATTGCCTGATCACATTGTTTTCTCATTTTCTAGGAGATAATCCATGCTTAGAAGTGCCACAATGTCCCAACTAGGGTGTGTGAAGAGGTGCAAGTTCACTAAAAAGTCCTGGACAAAGAGGCAATCCCAAACTATTTTACATATAATGTTTTTCCTATTCTGTATTTCCTATTCTATTTCTCCAGCCTGTTACTCTTTCTAATGTATCCCATATGACTGCTTTTCAGACTATACAAAGTGAAAGACCAGTTGTTTTCATTTCCCATCTGTCAAGGTTAGATGTGTCGTCCTACTGTGAAGGTCTAGTGCACAGCTTGGGTGACACGCCATTCTCCATGTGAGATTGACAGGCAATGCGCTGTGGCTAAGGTTTCCACACTGTACTCACAACTCTTCTCTGTATATCGTCATAGAATGTAACAAACAACTCGCCACAGACCACACTTGGAGTAGTCCAGTCAGGGCTATACCCTCACCAGATTCTTATCATTTCTTGAACAACCTTGGTTGTTACTGCCCTTGACCTTTGACCTCAGGAGTCTTCTCAGTCTGAGTGTCCTCTTTCCTATTCCCCTTGCTGTGACTGAGCACTCACTATTTATCTTTGAAGGCCCATTTTAAATTTGTTTTTGAGAAATAATTTAATGACACAATGTTCACCATTTTAATGTGTTAAATTCAGTGGTTTTTAGTACATCTACAATATTGTGCAACCATCACCACTACTCATTTCCAGAACATTCTTGGGTATAAGAAAAAAAAAAACTGTACCTACTAGAAGCTACACCCTACTCCTCTCTCCTCCCACTTCCTGACGAATACTATCCAAAGTGTACACTAACACACAGGTCCCCTTGAGCTAAAGATATTAATGTATTTTAGATTTTTACCTCAAGAAGCATTGAAAAGTGATGAACTTGTTTTTCTTTATCCCCATTTCAAAGCAATGTGTGCTGTTCTCACTACTTTCTTTCTTTATAGGTTTTCCTGTAAATTTTGATACAATTTATATCCATGGAACCATATGTATAGTCTTTTGTGACTGACTTGCTTTACTTGGTATAATTTTTTCAAAGGTCATCCAAAGTACTGTTTTATCAATTTTTTTCATTTTTATGTTTGAATAATATTCTATTCTGTGGATATGTCACATGTTGTTTATACTTTCATTAATTAATGGACATTTGGGTTGTTTCCACTTTGGAGCTATTAAGAATAACATTGTTAGTACCATGTTCTAGTTTTATTTTGGATATATACTTTCAACTTTCTTGGGTGTGTACCTAAGAATGGAATTACTGGGTCATAGAGTCATATATAGTCCCTTTATAATTAACTTTTTGAGAAACTACCAAACTGTTTTCCAAATGGTTATATATTTTATATGCCCACAAGGCCTACAGGAGGATTCCAATTTCTCCACATTCTTGCCAATATCTTGTCATTTTTTTCTTTTAAAAGAAATTGCAGCTAACCTAGTGGCCACCATATATAATTTTCTTCTGCGAATCCATCTCTTCAGAAGAAGATGACTCTTCTTCTGGGAAGAATAAACCTTTTTCTCTGTTCTTACAGGGATATATGGTACAGTAATTATATGAACAGGTATGTTTGCAGACTTTGTGAATGTTAGGTAATATGTTAAGGGCTTTACACATGTCAGTTCATTAAATGCTTTTTTGGTTAGTTTTATTATTTCTTGCATTTTATAGATGAGGGCACAGGCAGAAAGAGCAACTCATCCAGAATCATGTACCTGCAAGAGCAAAAGTTGAAATATGAACTTCTGGGCTTATGCGTCCATGAAGCCAATGTTCTGAACTTGTATGTTTCCAGGAAATGGAAGTTATCAATATTAATATTAAAATCTCATCTAGAGCAGACTCATGTTTGCCTATTAGAAATAGCAGCATTTCATTTCCAAATATTTGATGGCATTTTATCCTTAGTTTTCTCAAGAATATTTCTACAAAGCACAGTCAACTGTTCTCGTTTTTGTATTTTTATATTCCATTATATACAAAACAAAAATGAACTGTCCCGGACCTCCCCGGTGGCGCAGCGGTTGAGCGCTGGGTTGCGAAGCTGCCCGCAGCCTCTGCAGCGCCGGTTCGATCCCAGGCTGCTCCCCGGCCACCGGAGGAGGGTCCCACATGGCGCGCATACCTCTCCTGCCGCCCGCTGCTCCCCTCAGCAGTGTACTTCGGTCCTTCTGCCTGCTCTGCTCCCCGCTCTGGCTCTGGTGAATTCTCTCACCCTCCCGCTCTTCTGACTGTACCCAGTGCTTGCATAAACAAACAAACAAACAAACAAATAAATCTTTAAAAAAAAAAAAAAAAGAACTGTCCCACTGCTAAGCCCTTCATCATACCCAGCATCGAAGGTCTGGTGAAGTGTCACTGGTTTATCCCCAGTCACCAACCATCATACACACGGAGCTATTTATTATTTGCATTCGATATTGAAGAAGACTGCAATTCAATCAATGCATATTTATTAACATATCTTCTCCAGTTGGCTTAGGCCATAAAGATATTCTTTTCTCCCTACTGATTTCTTCTTTACCTCTTAAAAATGAGAAATTTCAACATACTTCACTGCTTTGCCATCTTTTGTTCTTATACATTTTTTTTTTTTGTCACACGCAAACCCTAATTATGTTCCTGGGTCTTTCCAGGTGCATCAGCATAGTTTCTACCACTTAATAGAGAGGGTGTGTGTGTATGTGTGTGTGTGTATGTATGCATGTCTATGTCTACAGGGGAAAATATGTCTTGCCATTTGCCACAATAATGACATAAGGTGTGTTTCACTATTGCCATTATATAGATGAGACAATAGAAGTATGCAAAGATTAAGTAACTTGCCTAAGATAACACCTTTAACAGTAAAAGTAAATTTTCCAATTAAGGGCCTGTTTAAATAATTTGATTATAAACCCCTCCCCTCCTTGTATTTGAAAAAATAATACGCTATAAATAATTTAAGAGTCAGTGTAATACAATCTCCTCTCCCCCCATCTTTTGTACCTCATTGAAGCCTTTCCAGAAGAAGTTAATCACTTCCTCCTCCTTCCTGCTCTGGCCCTAGTACGTCAGGGCATTGAGGATGCTGGGTTATAGTTTATTTATTAATACGTCTACCTCTTTGTTGAGCCAGGTCCCATGGCTTATTTTTCTTTGTGTGTCCAAGAACTGCCTAAAACTTAAGACCTATTCAATCACTGTACATTGAATATTTGTCACTGTCATATTTGACATGTACACAAAACTCTTAACCCCAGATGAGAACAGCAATGCACATTACTTTGAAACAGGGATAAATGAAAACAAGCTCATCACTTTTCATTGCTTCTTGAGGTGAAAATCTAACATACATTAATATCTTTAGCTCAAGGGGACCTGTGGGTTAGTGTGCACTTTGGATTGGCATGTGTTCTCAGCAGACAAATCTACAAGTGAAGAGTCGATTTATTTGAACGAGCATGTATTAATATGACTTGAAAAAATTTGCTATTATGCCATCCTAGTGGATCCTTGAAGAAAACCGTTTCTATGCAAAAATGCTTTGTTTTCTTTCATACTTTGATCCAGAAGCAGAAGAATATTGCTTATTTTGGTTCTGGATGAAGCTGAAGCAAAACAGAATCGGACTTTCAACCTTTAGTTCTGAGCTGATAGTTGCTTTTATCATCTGCACACTCTTCTGCTCTGGTGAAGACCTCATTCTCTACCACCTAGCCTCTGCCTTTTCCCTAGTCCATTTCTGTGTCTGCTAACAAAAATATTTTAGTTCCTTCTTTTTTTTTTTTTTTTTTTAACATATTAACTACTTGTCCCTATGGATTAACACACCATCCCCAGGAAGAAGGACTTTACAGAATAGTCAACTGTTGTGGCCAGTTCACACAGGAGGACAAAAATTAAACCCAGAATCCAGATTTTCTCACCAACGTTTCCCACTAGTTTTCAATCGCACTATATTTTTAAGATATTGTTATTGTCCAAGTTTCATGCACTAACACACCTCTTCCACCAAAGTTTTAAGAGACATGAAAAGTTTTCTTGTCAAAAGACATTAAGGGAATGGAAATTGTGAAGAAGCTGTGAAGAGCCTCTAAGTTTTATTCATTATTTGCACAGAGTAGGTTAAGTACACAGGAAAGGGTAGTCTCCCGACTTCCGGAGGGTGGACAGACTTTGTCTGAAGAGGCTGTTCTCTGGCTATCCCTGAACCCCACGCAGGTGGTGAGCTCATTCTTCTCTGAGCAAATGTGGCCACTACTGAAAGGACAGACCCCCCACCCCCACCCCCCAGGGAGCAGGCAGGAGACCAGGATGTGGGGAGGGTGATTCAGCAGGTAATTGTTCCTCTTAAGCCACCTTCAAAACTGCCCATAAAATTCCCCCTTTCAGACACGTTTTAGAGGAGAGAGAGCAAACTCCTAGCAGTCCACAATATTTACCTCAAGATGAATTTTCTGTTTACCCCTTTAGAAGAAAATTTTATATATTGATTCACATAACTCAGAAAATTCCTTATGAATTTGATCACTGCAGTACAGCTTCCCTTTCTTTTATTATGATACCGATTGACGGTGAGCACATCCCAACTTTATTTCAATTCCTGATAAGATATTGGGGTGCTACAAGTTGAGACCCACCACAGTCTGGGCCCCCCAAGAAGTGGTTGAAGCCTGTTTGTGATGGAAAAGAGAAATGGAAAGTTTTGAAGGACTCTCTCCTTGAAATTTAAAATCTGTTCTGAGTTTAATAAGCATATAAATAAGGTGTTTTATACAAACTCTATTGATACCTGAACATTTATAGTAGAGTAAATTTGAATTGAGTTGATATCTTTCTTACTACTGGGCACTTGAATCATAAGAATTGAGACACTGTTCCCTGGTAGCATATTTTAAAGTGTGTTTTTTCCTTTCTCAGTGAATATTTTTAGAACAAACATTAACATGCAAATTATATGGAAAGCAGCCCTCCCCCACCTTCATAATAGCCTGTGAAAAGTCAGACCACAAAGGCACAAAGAAAGTCTTATTACTTTCAACCTTTGGGGAAAAGCGGCTTCATTGACCACGCAGTTTACTTGGGTATCAAGCTCAAAACACCTATGGCTCAAAAGGACTCTGTCAGATAACACCCTCCCACACATACCGAGGTGCTCTTTGAACTCTGCTATGGAGACAGCCTGGAAATTAATGACACAGACTGAGAAGGACAAAGAGAGGGAAAAAGGGATTTCAGAAATGTCAGGGGCTCCCTCCCGCTGATTCCTTGCCAACAACTTGTCAGAGGCTTTTCTCTGTGGTGCTGGAGCTGGATTTTCCCACAGGTAAACTCTGTATTCAGCATTAGCTCCTGCCTTTTGGGAAAGCCCTAGGCTGTGATATGGAACCCAGTGGGGGGTGGCAGCGGTATCATCTGATAAGGGCTTCTGTAGGTAGAAGGCCCGCTGGTGTTGGGCATTGATGCGGGATGTTCACTTGGGTACTTCTTAGGGTTTCCAGGCCTCAGTCACTCCCTTTCCCTATCTCCTGAGAGAGAAATGCAATTCTTCTCATTCCCCTGCTTTGAAATCAAATTTGGGCCTTTATTACCCACAAAGTCTACATATTTAGTTTATATTGCAAAAGTCTTAAGAACTGCCACTGACTTACCTTCCTAGTCTCCTGTTTTGACATTCATGTCTCATTTGCCCTAAGGACCCTACAATAAGTGTCATCTCTAGCACCCTGGTCATCAGGGCATGCTCTTTCTGGACCCACTTGCTCCACAGATAATGCCTGGCTAAACCCATCCTTGGGGCTCATTCAACAGCCAGGCATCACCTAGCTCTCTCCATTCCTACTTAAAATTTTTATTGTGATACTTATTCCATTAAATTGGGGTTAATTTCTTGTAACTCTGTATCTCCACAAGACTATGAGCTCTTTGAAGGCAGGAATATCCTTTGCTGTCTGAACTGTATTATTTTTTTTCTGAACTCCCATCCTCCATACAGGCCCTGGCAAGAGCGGAGTTATTTTGGTGCAAGACATATAAATTATATGCTAGTCACATGCAATTTGCATATACAATTTGCTCCTATTCTACGGACAAACAACTGGAAAGTGACCAGAGAGGGAGAGTATCAGGGCCTGCTAGCTTTCCTGCTTACTCCACTTAAGATTTTATCTCCCCGGAAGGCTAGGGGTTAACTAAAGCTAAATTTATGTCCCTTCTGCAAATCATGTCAAGTCAAATAAGAAGGCAACATTGAAACAAAGACTGCTGGAGTGGGAGTCAATAAACATGGATTCTAGCTCTAACTCTAACATTATATAGCTGTGCATCCTTGCAGAAATTACTTGGTCTCTCTGACCCTCAGTTTCCTCATCAAAAAATGAAGAATTTGGTTTAGGTGATGTTATTTTCTAGAGCATATCCATTATCGCCTCTGGGGCAAAAATCCTTTACAGAGATTTGAAGAAAAAGCAAAGTGAAAAGCAACTAGGCTGACCTATCCATTTATTTATTTGTTTGTTTGTTTATACATAGAAGAACTGGGGTGTAGGTCAGAGATGCAGGGAGTGAGAGGATTCACCAGAGACAGAGTGGGAAGGAGAACAGGCGGATTTACTAAAATACACTGCTACAGGGAACAGCGGGCAAGACAGGAGAGGTCTGCTGTGCCATATGCAGGTTAGCTTCCTGGCCGGATCGAACTCAGGCCATTGTAGTGGTAAGTACTGAGAATTAACCCTTAAGCCACCAAGACTATCTTTTTAGGCTTGAGATCATGTGAAAGTACCTGGCACAGACCTGGTGCACAGGGAGTCCTGAAGAAATGACGTTTCATCTAAAAAACATTGAAATTCTAACCCCCATACCTGAGAATGTGGCTTTATTTGGAAATAGTGCCATTACAGAGGTAACTAAGTTAAAATAAAGTCACAGGCTTGGTGTGCTTATAAAGAGGGGAAATTTGGACATAGAGACAGAAATCAACAGGAGGAAGATGATGTAAAGACGCACAGAGAAGACAGTCATGTAACTGGAGTGGCGTATCTGCATCGAGGAATGCCAAGGATTGTTGGCAAACACCAGCAACTAGAAGAAGCAAGTGAAGGTTCTTCCCTAGAGCTGACAGAGAAAGCATTATCTAGCCAATGACTTGATTTCCCATTTCTAGTGTCCAGAAATGTGAGACAAGATATTTCTGTTGTTTTAAGTCACTCAATATCTGGGACTTTGCTATGGCCTGGGAAATATACAAGATCTCAGCTGAGCTATTCTGAGCTGCTTTGAGCAGTATGTGTGTGCGTGTGTGTGCGTGTGTGTGTGTGTGTGTGTGTGTGTGTGGTTAGAAGGTAATTTACATCATGGGCAAGTAATGTATAAATGCCTAGGAAACGAAGCAGATGCCATTTGTCACAAATGACTTAAAATCATTTGCAGATTTTACCTACTCTTTTTCCCATTTCATTATTTCTTGTCTTGCCTTGCTACAACTCAAAAACCCTCCCTCACCTCTTCTCTCTAACCCTGCACTGGCTCCTTTAAAAGGGACATTTTATTCTGATGTTTACTTAGAAATGTTAGTGCTACAAAATCGGGTGTGATTGAAGAGGCCTCAGAGTGAAGGAGAGAGACTGAAGGCTCCAGCTTGAAGGAAATTTGGGGAGGCTCAGATCCTGGTGGCACCAGTGAAAGGAAGCCAACTAAGGTAAACTTTTTCCCTCAGTTCGTAAATCCTCCTTGTGAAATTGGTATAATAGATGCTGTATGAGCACTCATCTGAATTCTCCCCTCTGGAATCTTCGGGGCGCCTGACATAACCCTCACCCTCCGCAGGGAGGAGGGCAGAGAGGCCTCCCTCTGTGCACTCCGTCACAACTTTCCACTGAATCTGGGTTTGGGAGGCTTGATTTGAATGGGGGATTGTTCAGCTGTAGCCAGTGACCAGCAGAGCTGCCAGTTCCAACACTTAAAAAATACAGTACTGCTTTTAAAGTAGGATAGAAGGGCGTTGAAGCTAGGATGCAGGGGTTCCTTGTCAAATACACTGCCCATCTGTCCTGACTCTCCTCAGAGGGGAGGGCGGAGGTGTCCCACAGGCGAGGAACAGTCCCCCTACCTCCACCTCCAAACCAGCAAAGATGGGGAAGGAGCCAATTCCATTTCTGAGCTCTCCAACAGACCTTTTATTGGGCAGATTCAAAGTGATAGTTCCTTCCCCATTAGCTCACTCTCAAAGTTGGTATTTATAGATGAACTGAGCGTAGATGTATTCCATAGACATGTGGTATCTGCTCCAAGTGATATGAAAGAATTGTCATCTCTGAGGTTGTAAAGGATTCCATATTATAAGATCAGTATAGAAGTCATACGATTAATATCTCTATTGAAATCAAATGTGATAATATGGTTAAATATTCATGTTTTCATCACTGGGAAGAAATACCTTAACAAACTGGTTGAAATATTTTCCATGTAGAGTCAAGTAGGAAAACCTAGTTAGTCTTTTCTATACTTGCAATGAAATAATTTCATTGTTTGCTGCAGCAGGGACATTTTTTACACAAGGATTGAAATTATTTAGCTGCTGGAGTGACTTGACCATTGCTGAATAAAATCCTTGCTTGGCAGCCGAATTTTTACTATTCGTCACTCACAAAATTCCATGGGAGTGTTTGGAAACACACACTATGGAGATTCCTTAAAAAGAACCACTTTTGTTTTGCTGGTGATGGGTAGAGGGCAGATGTTTTGGTCGCTGACTGTTTTCTGGGATTCAGACAATTCATTAAAAACAAAAAACAAATTTAAGACATTTCTCTGTTCATGCTCTAATCAAGTGTGGGGGAAAGTGTTCTCACACATGCACAATCTTCCTTTTCTAGCCACTGATAACACTGTCCTTCTTAAAATCAACTATATTAAAGCATTAGCTCTTCTGCCAGTCTTGAGATCAAAACAAACAGAACATAGAATACAGAAATAGTAACCATTGGACTTTCTAGATGAAATCCAGCAGGGATAAAAGCATCATTCTGATGAGAAAACGTATCAGGAATGAGTCTTGCAAAGGTAAAAATGACAAGATCACAGATATATTCCATTGAAAAAGGTGCAGTATCCTACTGTTCTAACTATTCTGTAAGACAGAAAGATGGAGAGTAATAGTCAAGGCGTCTGCAAAGGAAATGAGCCCCCAACTTCCCTGCTCGGTCCTTTAGTCAAAAAGGATACCGACTTCATTTACCAAATAAGCACTTTTTCCCAATCCTTTTACAAGTTCAAGCCCTGCTGCTCTGAGGAATGAATTAGCTGTATTATATTTACCACAGAAAAATAACCAATTAAAAGGAGCGATTTCCCTCTTTTTATTTTATCACATTAGAAAAAGCAAAGATTACAAGTAAAATTTAATTCTTATTGCCTTATTGATCATACCTGAACATTGACCACATTTTTACTAAAGAAGCAATGCTACTTTCTCAAAACGAGGTCGAAATTACTTAATCAAATCTCTGGTAGGAAGTGCAGGGCTGAACAATGCCCTAGCTGGTGTGTTTTGACTTTACTGTCTCCATGGCAACTACATGAAGAAATTAAGAAAAATATGAACTATTTGTCTTGAGGGTAGGAATTTGCCAAATTTTATTTTATGTAATTAGTTTTAAATGAATGATATTTTAGGTGGTTAAATGTTTTCCCAGAAATTCTCATGCAAAAAGACTATTGTATTCGCTTTTTTTTATAATTAAATGTCCATATATTTCGAGTAAACCAGTTGTAGAGTGAGAATTACTAACTTGCACAAATGAAAGGGGTAAGCATTTCAACAATGGTTATGATGGTAATAAGCCAAAACAACTGTTTAAAAGTGAAATATTAATTAAGTTGATTATTCAACATCCTGTCTACCTCATTTCTTAAAAATGTGGAACCATACTTTTAATTAAAATTTTATCTGATTTTAAGCAAATCATACTACTCTGCACACACTGTATACTAGGAACTAACTGGAGCACTAGGAAGGGCAAAGTCACTAAAATCAAAGGGTTTTAAAAGTGATGCCCAGGGCCTCCCCAGTGGTGCAGCAGATTGAACACAGTGCTGTGAAGCTGTCCACAGCCTCTGCAGCACAGGTTCAGTTCCTGGCTGGCCAGGGAGATACCCACATGGTGCGGGAGACATCTCCTATCTTGCCCACTGCTCCCCTCAGCAGTGCTCTTGATCTGTCTGCCTGTTCTGCTCCCTGCTCGGTCTCTGGTGAATTCTCTCACCCTCCTGCACCTCTGGCCTATATGCCAATTCATGTATAAGTAAGTAAATCTTTAAAAAAAAAGTGATGCCCAGTAACACCAATGTTTGACTCTCAAACCACATTCAATCAGGATCTCTAGAAACTCTCTTCTAACAAAGGTCAGAGCAAGGCAACCTTTGATGTGACCCTTCACACTGTCATGGGTTGTAGGCTGCAACCTCACTCAAGAACCTAGCTGTTTTCTGTGGGTCAAAAAAGAAAATAAGCAGTGTCAGCAATTATATGAAATGTGCTGGAAGCAGAGCAAACCTCCTTTGCTCTGTAAGATTAGCACAAGGTGGGCCTCCCTGGTGGCACAGGCAGTTAAGCGCAGCATTGTGAAGCTGTCTGCAGCCTCTGCAGCACTGATTCGATCCCCCCGGTCTCGGAGCAACCCACATAGTAAGCAGACCTCTCGTGTCTTGCCTGCTGCTCCCCTCAGCAGTGTATTTCGTCAGTCTGCCTGTTCTGTTCCCCCTCTATCTCTGGTGAATCCTGTCACCCTCCCACACATCTGGCCTGTACCCCTGCTCTTGTATAAATAAATAAGTAAGTAAATAAATAAATAAATCTTAAAAAAAAAAAGATTAGCACAAGGTTTACTAGATATAGGGAAAAGAAGATGGTGAAGAGTCAAAAAAAAAAAAACAAAAACAAAAACCAGAACCAACAAACCAAATATCCTGAGCTTTGTGTACCTGTGCATGACCAGAACCTTTTCTGTAATTGGTGTTAAATTACAGAATGCAAGGAATCCATTGTTCCTGCACCAACTAGTACATGATCCCAAGAAAAGGACCAAAGGCAATGAAGGACTGGCATGATGGGAAAGGGAAAAATCTGCCAGAGAGAAAATTCTCTGAGACTCTTAAAGGTCATTCATAATTTGTCATCAAGGAGAGCTGGAGACTTTATGGAGACATGCATTGTCTCTCTGTCTCTGTCTCTCTATCTCTCTCTGTCACTCTCTTTCACACACGCACACACACACACACACACACAGTTTACTAAACATATTCCTTGGGTGTTGTCATCATTCTCAGTTAATAAAACTGCATAAGCTTCTGAAATGTAAGACTTGTTTTAAGGATGCATAGTTGATCCAGGAGTCATTGAGTCACAATTTCAGTCAAGCTTCTGCTATTCAAAGTAGGCAAATTAGTCACACAACGCTTTTTACACACTGTGCCTAAATTATCACATCTCTGAGAGCACTGTGGGTCGCCCTGGGCACTGTGGCCAGGCTGAGGGGACCACTACTCTCAGCTCACAAAGTAGAAAACATTCATTTGACAGACCAACAAGAGCTTGAATGGATTTTTCCCCCTGGTGCTAGGAATGAGAATAAGCTAATTCTTTCTTGTCATTTATAATAACAGTTTGTGTCGAGTTTAGACATACAAGCAAATAGTTCAAAAGAAAGGAGAAAAGATTTCAAATTAAGATAATGAATTTACCTGTCGATTCTCACTTTTGTGTGTGTGTGTGTGTGTGTGTGTGTGTGTATACATATACATATATATACCAATGCACAGATGAGCAGTGTCTTCAGAAAGTACTTTTAAAATCAGGTGTTCAGGCCTCCCCGGTGGTGCAGCGGTTGAGCGCTGGGTTGCGAAGCTGCCCGCAGCCTCTGCAGCGCCGGTTCAATCCCCGGCTGCTCCCCGGCCACCGGAGGGTCCCACAGGGCGTGCAGACCTCTCCTGCCGCCCGCTGCTCCCCTCAGCAGTGTACTTCGGTCCTTCTGCCTGCTGTGCTCCCCACTCTGGCTCTGGTGAATTCTCTCACCCTCCAGTGCTTCTGAATGTACCCAGTGCATGTATAAATAAAAAAATAAATCTTTAAAAGAAATAAAAAATATATAAAATAAAATCAGGTGTTCAGTGTAAAAGCTAAAACCATAATGCCTTCAAAAGAAAATACAGAATATCTTTGTGACCTTGGAATTATTCTTAAATATGACTATGAAAACACTGACCATTTTTAAAAGTAATAAACTGGACTTAATCAAAATAAAAATCTCACTCATCAATAGATACTGCTAAGAAAATAAAATGCAGACCTCCCTGGTGGTGCAGCGGGTCGAGCGCAGCGCTGTGAAGCTGTCTGCAGCCTTTGCAGTGCCGGTTTGATTCCCGGCCTGCCAGGGAGATTCCCACATGATGCGGCAGACCTTCTGCCTGTTCTGCTCCCTGTTCTGTCTCTGGTAAATTCTCTCACCCACCCGCGCCTCTGGCTTATACCCCAGTGCTTGTATAAATAAATAAATCGTAAAAAAAAAAGAAAAGAAAATGCAAGTCAGACTAGGAGACAACATTTCAATGTAGATGTCTGACAGAGTACATAAAGAAATTCTTACAATCTGGCAATAAAAGTATATCTGAATTTTTAAAATGCATAATAGACGTGAAAAAACATTTTACAAAGGAAGATACATGGTGGGCCAAAAAGGAGAAGAAAAGCTGCTCAATGTCATCAATTGTCAAGAAATTGTAAATAAAAGCATAATAAAATGCCATTTCACATTAAAATAGATAAATTTTAAAAGACTGGCTATACCAGGTGTTGGTGAGAATGTAGAAGAATTAGGAATCTCATACATTGCTGGTAGGTTTGCAAGGTAGAACAATCAGTTTGATGATTTTGTGTAAAACTAAGCATACACCTAGCCTAAGACACAAGCAACCCCATTTGTAGGTATTTTCCTTCCTAAGAGAAATAAAACCAAAAATATTTGTATAAGAATATGTATAGAAGCTTTATTCCTTTTTTTTTTTTTAAAGATTTATTTTTTTATTTATACAAGCACTGGGTACAGTCAGAAGCACGGGAGGGTGAGAGAATTCACCAGAGCCAGAGCAGGGAACAGAACAGGCAGACCGATGAAATACACTGCTGAGGGGAGCAGCGGGCAGCAGGAGAGGTCTGTTGCGCCACGTGGGACCCTCGCCAGAGGCCGGGGATCGAACCATCACTGCAGAGGCTGTGGGCAGCCTCGCAGCCCAGTGCTCAACTGCTGCGCCACTAGGGGAGGCCCTAGAAGCTTTATTCCTTATATTCCAAGACTGAGAACATCCCAAGGAGTCCATGAATGGGACAATGACTAAACAGCTGTGATACATCCATTCAATGGACTACCACTTGGCAAAAAAAAAAAAAAAAAAAGTAACAAATTATTTGAACATGTAACATGTGGATTAATGTGAGGAATATTATGTTAAGCTAAAGAGGTCTTAGATCAATGAGTACATCTGTACATTTTTGGCTTCATTTACATAAAATTTTAGAACAGGCAAAAATAATTTATGTAAAAAGAATTCATAATAATGGTTGCATGCAGTGAGTGGGGATGGATGGGACTAACTGGAAAGGAGCTTGAAGGAACTTTCTGGCATGATGAAAATGTTCTGTATCTTGGCAGAAGTTTGGGTTATATTCACCCAAATTCATCAGAAGTACACTGAGGATTTGTGCATGTTACTGTATATAAATTTTATCTAAAACATCTGTAAGCAAATACTGAACTGTAATTACTGATATGCATGATGAAGTGTTTAGGAGTAAAACATACTCATATCAATGACTTACTTTGAATGCATTAAAAATGTGATGGATTAACGGATGAATAGAGAAATATGTGACAAAGCACATAAAGATGCTAGTTGTAAAATTTAGGTGGTGGCATGGGCTTAATGATTGTTGAATGTACAGCTCTTTCCACTTTTTCTGTATGTTTGAACATTTTTAAAAAAATGTTGAAAGGAAAGGATAAAGTTGAATATCTTATGTACACCATGACTTAGCATTTTCACTCCTATTTACCCAAAAGAAATGCAGAACTACATACTCACAGAGACTTATTCAAGAATGTTTACAGCAGAATTATTCATAATAGTCTAAACCAGAAACACCAATTTTCCATCAAGGGACTATGAATATGTAAATTGTGACACATTTATACCTAGGAGTGCTATGCAGCCATAAAAAGGAGTAAATCACTGATATGTACAACAAGATGGCTAAATCTAAAAACTGTGTTCAGCCAAAGAAGTCAGACAGAGGCACAATACAGAAATAGATAATCAGAATAGACATTGATTGGAAGGGTCATGAAACAACTCTCTGGATGATAGAATATTTAATATTGTGACTGGGGCAATGGATATTTAGGTGTATACATTGACCAAAAGTCATTGAATTTTACTTTTAAGATCTGTATGTTTTGTGCATAAGTTTTACCTAAGGTGAAGGTTAAAGGGAAAGCGTAGGAAAGAAAAATCCCAAATTATAAGCAGAACTGTCTTTCTCTGTGTGATGACAGATGACAAGAAGAGAAAACTTTGGATCGATGGGGGAAAGGTAACAGATTTCATGGCAGGAATCTAAGCCTGAATAGGAGGGTAGGTCTATTTTTTGAGATAAAGTGAGAAAGGAAAAAGTCACTCTTCATATTTCAAGGTGGTGTAACATGAGAGACAATTTGTCAATTTCTGGTCAATATAGATCACAGCCTTTAATTCTATGGCCACGTTGGTACCTTTTCTCCTTGTTTAGGGAAACATACAGATTAAGTTCTAGTAGGGAAACTAGAAGCCAAACGGATGGATTGAAATCATTGGCCTTTAATTCTCCCAGACCCTTGTTCAGAGTTTATTTTATATATAAGGCAAAGAAGGTAGACTTGCAGCTTTGTTTTCAGCAGGTTAGAAGGGCAAATTAGAAATGGAGAGAGGCAGTGAAATAGCCAAGGGCCTTCACTCACACAGCAGTGACAGCTCACAGCGGGCAGAAAGAAGAAATATAAAAAGCCAACCTAAATACTTGAGCAGACAACAGTAAGTGGGGAACCCCCACAGCTCAATTTATTTAAATAGCTCCTCAGTGACTGCAGTGTTTTACAGATCAGTCTAAAGATTTTTTTAAGGTCCTGAAAGAAGAACCTGGAATGTAATGGCATCCGTTATACAATTCTAAGAAGTCAGAGAATGGCTATATCTTCCTAAAATTTTCATACCATATGATTAGAATATTTAAACATGTTTCGATTAGAGGCATAAACTTCAGTTATTTAAAAAAAAGCTCCTGTAAAATACTTATTCTTGACAATAATAAATCTGTCTAAAGAGTTCTAGTGAATGCTGATCCATCAAAACATTATAGTAAATTATAATATCTTGAAAAAGAAAAATAACGATAACATCTACCTGTGTTACCAAAGCTGAGGCCTTAAACTGATGTTTGTATTTTCCAAAGTCTGTGAAATGTCACCCCTATTCTACAAGGTCTTTATATTCCTGTAGACATGTCTTGGAATTCCTTTCTTCTGAAAGGCAATCCTTACATCAGATCAGACCTAGAACATTTTGGAGCAGTTTTGTGAAAAGGTGATCCTACTTTGTGCATTGCATATGGGGTCATGTGATGCCTAACAAGTCTTGAGAGCCCACTGTGGCACCTCTTTCCTGAGTTCAGCGACTTCACATTGCAGTTTGAAAACCATAATGGTAGGAGTATTTATACCATGAAATCAACAAACACTATAAACCAGAATTCTTCTTCTTTTCTTTTCCCAGAGTTGATTGTTAAACATTTACCAGCACATCACTGGTTACAGCAGATACTTTAGATACATTGGATGAGTAGATTCCTATTGCCACCACCTGTTCTTTCCTTAATAAGAAATGTGGTTGTTACAACTAATCAGTCCTCTGTACAATGGGCAAGGCAAAAAGCTTGTTCTGTTGCTTACATTTTATTGGGTTCCAGATAATCCAGTTTAATTACTAAATTATGCAGGCAGTGTTGACAAAATAGATGGCAAATCTCTGAGTAAAGAAGATAAGAAAGTTTATAAGGTCAGTACTGTTGTAAGATATGATCCTGGTATTACTTGCTTCAAGAAGTCATGTAGTTTGTCAGATCCTTATAGGGTCTTGGAAGAAACAGACAAGTAACTGAAGCAAATATTTTGCTAAAGTCTTCATATTTAGAACAGATGTATATTACACATTTCCATGAAGACAGTTATTTTTATTGGAGAAGGTATCAGCCCTTCCATGATCTAGATATTTGATGCTCTTTAAATAGGTAATTTCATTTTAAGCACTCAAGGTATTAGTGAGTGCTTCATGCATATTTGTGATTATAGGGAATTCCTTAATGTCATCACTTATGTAAATTCAGCCTGATGTCACTTACAATCTATTTGGGAATTGGATATTGACATGTGCTGACCCATAGATACCTATATATTTTTAACCAGGTTTTATTGTTTTGTAACAACCATGAACTATTGACTGGGGGTCAGAGCTGTCATACGAACAAAGAAGTTGAAATAACATTTTCTTTACTTTTTAAACCTGGGCGAGGACTTAGACATATGCTTTTAAAGAGACCAATTTGCTATTCACCCAAATCTTGTATTTGGTCCTGAGATGAAAAATATCTTTATATAATAAATTCTACTATTTAACACAGCTCACCAAACTCTGAATAATTTCATCCAAAAACTTGAGTTTACAAATGTTTATGGAGTCACTCTGATAAGCAAAGCTTTCTGGTGGTCATTATAGAAATATAAAAGGATGCTTGAACTATATATAGTTTCTGGCTTCAAGGACTATAATACATAATAAAGGATACAGTTACCATATTATAATCAACTGCTAATTTTAAAAATTAAAATTCAGTAAAATTCTCAATTCTAGACATATAAACAGACTATTTTATGATTAGAACATAATTGGGAAAGAACTGGAATGTCCGTCCCTTAAGGGCAGGACCTTCTTTATCAGCGTTTCAGTTGTGCCCAGTGAACATTCATTAAGAGTATTTGTTAAATGAAACTTCTTGTCCCTTCCTGTCTTTTTTATAAACATCTTTGATCACTGAGTCTAAAATTAATGATTAAAGATCCCTGGATGGTGAGATGTCAAATAAACTCGTTTATTTTCCAGTGGTATATGCAGTTACATTTCTAAAGTATTTCATACACTTTTTTTTAAATGTAATTTATCTTTCAATTTCAGTAGAACATTTAAATTTCATCTGAAGAAAAAGTCAATCAAATGACTTGTCCTGGTGTACAAAATAGTACTTCAACATAAAACAACAATCTCATTACCTAAATATTCTTCATTAAAGTAACATTATCTTTCCCAGATATTCATAAATACTGAAATATAGACAGGAAAGAGGAAATCTGATTTTCATACAGTGTTTTATAATAATTTACCAACTTCCTTAAATTGGAATTTTATCAGGGAAAAAAACCAGAAAACAGGAAAAAATTGAAGCCAAAAAAAGGCATATTGAAGTCAAGAAAAAAATTGGGTGAATCCCAAAAAAGCTACTTGTGAATTTGCCAAAACACTTAAAAATCTAATGTTAGATTTTTTTTTTTTCCCTCCTTCAATGTAATTTACTTAACTCAAGCCTGACAATGTTGCTGAGAACATAGGCATGCAACTTTGAAGCCACAGTTGAATGGAAGGTAAAGGAAGATTTCCACTTTCAGGACTTCCCTGCTGCCCAAAACAGACCCCTCAACTCCCCTGGTCCCACCCCTTCTCACCCTCACCTCCCATCCCTGGCAAAACCAAACAGTGGGTTACTTGGAGCAAGCCCTCTGAGTTTGGGGTAAATGAACTGGGCTTTTTTACGTCATCCCAACACTAACCTAAGTGTGGACACCTGTGCTGAGAGGTCAGGGATAAAAGGGCTGCGTCACTCTAAGGGGAGACTAGAGACTAGTAGGAGGCTGAGAAGGAGAATAACGCCCACAGAGGCAAGTAGAGAGAGAGAGAGAGAGCTTGGAGATCCTGGAGGTCCTGGGGGATCCAGAACTGGGGACTTGGTTGCCTCTTGAACCTCATGGCTCTCTGCCTTGCCTGCCTGTCCTACAGGCTTTTTATTAACTTGCAGTGGAGTGAGATAGTCACTTCACCTCTCCCGGCCTCAATTTCTTGATATTTCCCCCCTGAGGCTCAAATGACGTGATGAATAAGAAACAGTAAAACCCATGCAACTGTGGTTACTGTTTATTTCAGACTATCTATTTCCAACTAGTAAGGAAAGCTTCGATTTGTGAAACCACATTATTGCAGGTCCTTTTCCCTTGGCTATATTGGGAAGTTCCAAAATTTCCCATGTGTCACCCATCAATTACATTACTTCATTAACGACAAGGTCAAGTGGGTTAGTGGTTAGGTTATGGGATGAGGCTTGGTCCTTGTTTTGTTATTGCCTCAGGGAAAATCTTAATGCCTTAATTTTCTGTAAAAACAAATACACATCAGGGATATTTATTTTGAAAAAGGGTCATGAAACTTTGAATGAATTTGTATGGGAGGGCTTTCTAAGTGAAATTTGTTCTTTGGAGCCTAAGTTATTTCTAAAGTAGTTATGTATTATGTATTCCAAATTGATAGAAAAGGAACTAATTTAATCAAACTTTTATGTTGCTTTGAACATTGTGCTTACATTCCCATTCAATCTTCACAAGCTGTATGGTACCTACAGTTTGCGTATTCCCTTCTTTGTGTTCCAAGCTCCCCAGAGGTTGCCTGAAATCTGATAGCATCAAACCTTATATGGACTATGTTTTTTCCTATTCATGCATACCTATGATAAAGTTTAATTTATACATTAGGCACAGTAAGAGACTAACAACAACTACAAATAAAATAGAACAATTATAACAGTATACTGTAATGAGTCATGTAAATGTGCTCTCTCTCTCTTTCAAATACCTTGTTATCCATAATATTTTTGGACTGTGGTTGACCTGGCGTAACCAAGAACTTTGGTAAGTGAAATGTTGGTGGGACTACTGTAGGACCACTTTTATCGACAAGGAAGTTGAGACTCAGTACAATTTACCCAAAAATCCCCACATATAAGAGACAGAGCTGGGATTAAAATTTTACTTTTCTCTGATGCAAAATCTTTGCTTATTTTACTAGGCCTCTGCTCCTCACCGTGTGGTCTGTGAAGAACAGCAAGGGAGTCATCTGGATTTAGTTAGCAATGCAGAATCTCCATCACCACTCCTCTGCCTACTGAATAACGATCTGCATTATAATAAGATTCCCACATTAAAGTCTGAGCATCTTTTACTAGACAACCTGTCCTCTCAAGGTGAGACTGTTAACATAAGTGATGTGCAAGGCTGACCTGACTCCTGAATCAATTGCCAACATCCTATTCCCCAAAAACATCCCTTCATCTCAGCAGTTCAAGCCCCAGGCAAAACTAATCACCACTTCTCTTTATAAACTACATTGGTTTATTTCACCGTTGTAAATTCCCAATATTGTCATAATTAATTGGCCATATGGAGAGGTAGGAAGGGATGGAACAGGATCTCTATGATCCGAGCGGATGGATGAAGAAGTCCTGGAGCCCTCAGTGGCTTTATTCAGGCTTTTGTTGTGATTTTACAAGGTACATGGCAGGCAGGGTGCTGGAGGGACAGGAGGCCTGCAGGCCTCCCAGCCCCTGGCAAATCTTCACTCTTCTTGGGCTCCCCGGCCTTCTCTCGTGGTCTCATTCTCTCTCTTCTTCTCTTTCCCTCCTCCTTTGCTGGTGTTTCCCTGTGACTCCACTCTTATAAAACCAGTCTCAGCCCAGGTGAACCTCCCTATATATGCCCACACCCCACTCCAGGTGCCCTCCATCAGGCATGCATTCACGCAGGGATCCATCATTAATTCTAATGGCAGGAGGGCAGAAAAGCCTGATAATCACTTACCCTACACCATGTAATCTTTTTCTGTGCTACATTATACACTATAAGAGCAGGATAGGGCTTGTCCACCTTCATGTTCTATGTACCTGTGATTAAAATGATTGTTAATTAAATGAATACATTAAGTAGCACTTCCTTAGTGTCAAAATTTTCCCTTTGTTATCTCTTCTGCAAATGTAGCCACCAGGACTGCCACTCTTCACTCTGGGAAGCACAGCTGCTATCAGTTGGAAGAGTTCCTAATAAGTCACACAGCCTGGAGCCTACTGCATCCCAGGAGAAATGCTACTAGAATGGGGGGAATCTCAGTGCTAGGAGGGTTTCCCTGTCCTGCCAGGAGGAAGCCTCATGCCTTTCGGCAAGTCCCTCAACTCTTAATTTCCTTTTCCCATGAAAGACAGAAACCCCCTAGACACGGTTTAAGTTCTGAAATATAGAAATTTTTCAGCTACCATGATCTATTACTTGTATCTCTAGCATCACCAACCCTTCCATTTTACGTTACAAAGATGTTTTCTTTCCTTAAACCTCATGAATCAGCTTCGACTTGCTTCAGATTTTCTTCTGCAGCTCCCTGACTTCTTTCAGCCTTCATAGAATTGGAGTATGAGGGCCTGATTCTGGATTAGGCTTTGACTTAATGCAATGTTGTGACTGGCTTGACCTCCTATCTAGATAACTCAAACTTTCTCCATATCAGCAAAAGGTTGTTTTGCTTTATTATATTCCATGTGTTTACTAAAGGATCCTTCTAATTTCCTTTAAGAACTTCTCCTTGGAATTCACAAGTTACTTAAGTGGCATAGGAGGCCTAACTTTTAGCCTAGCTCATTTTGACATGTCTTCCTCACTAACCTAATCATGTCTAGCTTTTGATGGAAAGTGAGAGATGCCCAATTCTTCCTTTCACTTGAACACTTCGAGGCTATTACAAGATTATTTACCTGCTAATTTCATTAGTGTTGCATCTCAGGGACTAGGGAGGCCTGAGATAGAAGAGAGAAAGTTGTTATGGCAGTCAGTGGAACAGTTACTGTGAAGCAGGAAGTTGCTAAGTCTGCTGCTTGGAGTCTGCTGCTTGCTGGAGTGGAAAGTTGCTGTGGGGAGCTGCTTGCCCGCAGTAGTAGCCCCGGCTACCTTGACCCCCTTCCCAAACAATAAAGAAAAGTCTATGATGGATGGGGTGACAAGCTTCTGCATGCAAACTGTATAAAACCCTGCCATTTCTGCTCTTCGCGGCTCAGACTTTTGGGAGCTATCCCACTGGGCCCGCCGGTGTGAGAATAAATCTCTCTCCACCTCTCTGAGTGCCGCCGGATTGCTCTGGGAAAATTGCCATAACAACTGTCTTGTATGATTGTGGTTTGTGGGGCCCCCAAATAATGACAATAGTAACATTATAGATCACAGATCACAGGTCACCATAACAGATTTAATAATAAAAAAGTTTGAAATATTTTGCGAATTACCAAAATGTGACACAAAGACACAAAGTGAGCACATGCCATTGCAAAAAAATGGTTTTGGTGCTTCATGGAGGATTTCTATAAACTTTAAACATACTTTTAAAAAAAATGTAGTATCTGCAAAGCACAATAAAGTGATGCATGATAAAATGAGATTCTGTACTACTCTTTAGACATTCTACATTGAGTTTGGTACCTCGGATGTCCTTGCGAAAGACACCGAATGGGTCCATTGTACGTAAAACTGTGTAATTCTGGAATGTAGAGAGATATATGTATATACTCTCAATTCATTACAACAACTCTCAACTACATGTCTCAATGACATTATTGTGAGGTATGTCTCAGATCGTTGTTACTTGTAACAGTTATGATAAATTGAAATTTGCAAATGTTTCCATTTCTTTCTTTAAAAAAAGTATTAGAGTGGCTCCAAATTGATCCTGACCTCTGTAACTAATTTCTATCACCTTGTGCTTTCATGGATAAGAGAGAGAAAGGGACAGAAAGGTCTGTAGGTATTTCATATAATCAAGGTTTTATCTTTGCCACAGATCTGAAATGTGGATATGGTCAAAGGGTTGTGTGATTCAGATACATGTTCACGTGTGAACATTACATGTCACGTGTGCTCTAGAGGTAAAAGGGTTGAGACATGGTGCACTTGAGTTGACACTAATGTTTTGCAGACAGTTTCCTGGTGAGGTTTTCATGATCTATTAAAGAAAGTAATGTATTAGAAAGGCAATCCCAGGATCAATGAAATGGATGCTTGGATTTATTTAAATGTTTTCCATTGGTCAGAAAGATTTGATGTTTATGTTTTTCCCCACTACTACTAGGACAGTGACTTTTCAATTATTTTGACTATGACATACAGTAAGAAGTATATTGTCTGAAAGTAACCGTGGTGTGTATGGTATCAATCTATCCATTCACACACACACACACACACAAATACACACACAGGCATATATATATGCTTATATATTATGCATATATTACATATATACATATGTTGTGTGATTTATATATGAGCATATATATAAACAAAATGTAAACATTTCACAATGCTATTATTGTGCTTAAGATTTTTTACTCTATTTCAGTTTTTCAAAAAATGCTAGATTGTTTTCATGACCATGAGTGGACTGCAACTTGGAATTTTAAGATATCACTTCAGAAATATCCTCATTTCTTCCCCCTTGAATTGTTTATTTCTGCCGGTTAGCTGGAAACAATCAGGTTAGTTTCTTTTGGCCAACAGACCTTGACAGCTGCCTCAGCAGCACTAGATGACTGGTTTGGTGACTATAAACAAAATAAAAACACCCCTTTCCATTTAGCAAAAGTCAATGAATTCTACAAAACATTTAGTCAAGCAGCTGTCGCTAAGCCATTCATAAATGCATTGTCCTAGTTCATCACAAATTTATAGACAACTATACTATTGTGTTGATCAAGTCAGTTGAAAAGAAGGCATCACTGAAATTACAACATTATCTTGACACATATTCTCATCAATAAGACCATGGCCGGAATTATTTAGCATATGTAACGATCCAACATAAAAAGATCTGATCCTCTGCAAATTTTGCGTATCTGTTTTTCCAAATTATAGTGAGTTTTATTTTTCAAGTTTTAAAAACTTTCAAATTCTGCATCATCAAAACAAATTTTTTATGTATAAAGTAATTGCTGTTATATACTCGTAAAATGTCTGTTAAAAAGCTTTCCCAGATTTTAGTCATAGGTATTAATTACCTATTTGACAGTGTGGTTTTCTTAAGTAAAATTCAACAAGGTAAAAAAGTTACTATTCTTTTATTTGAAATAAGGTTTTCTTTTCTGGCAATTCCTTTAAAATAATTGTGAAATACTGATTCTATGGCCATATTCGATTTCTGAAGAGTGGAATTTAGGAAACAACCACTGCAGAGCATTAGAGACCTGTAATAGCTGCATGAATACAATGAATCACTCAGAAGGTTCAGGATTGTGAGTTGTTTTTTTAAAAGATTTATTTATTTATGCATACAAGAGCTGGGGTACAGGCCAGAGATGTCGGGAGGTGGGGTGAGAGGATCCACCAGAGAAAGAGTGGGGAGCAGAACAGGCGGACTGACTGAAATACACTGCTGAGGGGAGCAGTCCGAGAGACAGGAGAGGTCTGCTGCGCCATGTGGGTTGCTCCCTGGGTGGCCGGGGATGGAACTTGTGCTGCAGAGGCTGCAGATTGCTTCATAGTGCGGTGCTTAACCCCTTGTGCCACGAGGGAGGCCCCAGGATCTTGTATTTTTGAGGCAGCTGGGTTGCTGTTTTGCAGGTGGCACGTTACGGGGTGGCAACTGGACTTTGTGATCCTTTTCAGTCAAGCAGAGATTTGCCCTTTGAGAACTAAATAGGAAAATTAGCCCCTCCCCCCACACACGAAGTCTTGAGAAGAAACAATGTAATATTTTGTTTTGGAATATAAATTGGGTGTATCAGTAAGACTCTATCCCATATAGTTTGAGATTTATTTAAAAACCAATATCTGAATGTAGACTCTTTCACATCTCAAAAATAAATGTTTATTCATAAACATTTTTTTCTGATTTTTTTTATTTTAGCAGTGACTAGAGCTGTGGAATCAGGGTTGGATTGTCAGGAAGGCTGAACAGACCTAATCTCATACTGGAAGAAAAAACAAAAATATGTGAAAGAACTGAAATGCTCTTGGTTCAACCCCCATCGTGGACTTGGGGTTATATACCGATACCTCTGAGATTGAGTTACCTGGTGTAGTGGCAGGATGGCACAGAGCAGGTTCTCTATGAACCTGTGCAGATGGGTAAAGGAGGGTCCTTGTAAGGGCAGGAACAGACACAGGGCAGGTTTTCCTGATCCCATGCAGACCGGGTAAAGGAGGAGTCAGAGTCCTCAGTAGTTTTGCAGGTTTTTTAGCCCCCTGCAAGTCTTCACTCTTTCTGGGCTCTCTGGCCTTCTCTCGTGGCCTCTACTTCTCTGCTGGTTCTCTTCCAGTCTCTCACTTGTTCCATTCCGCAATGCCACCCTTATAAGCTCCTTATAAGCCCCATCTCAGCCCATGTGTACCCACCTACATATGCCCACACCCTACTCCAGGTGCCTGCCATCAGGCATGCATTTAGGACCACTGGGATCCATCATCAATCCTAATGGCAGGAGGGCAGAAAAGCCTGACAATCATTTACCCTACAACTGGGCCCAAGAGCTAGTCCATATGCAGAAATGGGGTGCACATTCTTCTGAGGAGAATGGTGAGAGGATTCACCAGAGACAGAGTGGGGAGCAGAACAGGCAGATTGACTGAAATACACTGCTGAGGGGAGCAGCGGGCGAGACAGGAGAGGTCTGCTGTGCCTCATGGGCAGCTTCCTGGCCAGGGATTGCACTCGTGCTGCAGTAGCTGTGGATAGCTTCGTAGGTTGTGTCTCCTTGTGCCACCAGGATGGCCCAAAACAAGTTATTCTTATTTGCTTCCCAGTTTAGAATCCCTGTATTTTGGTGGCCTCCAGCATGATTATTCTATGGCTTCTTAAAGACAATATAAAGTGAGGTAACTAGATTAGCTGAAGGATTTTAAGTAGGAGTGAAGGTCTCCACCATCTGCTTCTTTCTCCTTGTAAGCCCAATCCTAGAAAGTCTGAGAAACTCCAAGTGGCCTTGGCTTCCTGCACACACAGAGCTCTCGGTCAACATGCCAGTTTGTAGCTGTGTTTGCTGAAGACAAACAATAGCAATTTGATAAAGAACAATGGAAATCTGCAAGTCATTTTCAAATGATTTGGCCAAAAATATTAAAATAAGTTAAATAGATGTTTATCTTTTGTGTGCATATGTCTGCACACACACAGACATAAACAGAGACAAAACTATGTCAGCAAGTTACGGGTTGGTAAATCTAGGCTTGAAGTTGTTTGTTATATCAATTTTTTAACTTTTCTGTAGGTTTGAAAACTTCCAAAATAAAAACAAAGAGGGGAAAAAATTAGCAATGGGGAATTTTTCTATCCTTAAAAAAGCACAGATGTTAAATTTAATGAGATTATTGTTTCTATTATATCATGTTATATAGTAGCTTAACCTAGGGCTTTGAATTTAGGAGGGATTCTCCTATTTTTTGAATAGCACAGATTAGACTACAACTCACTGTAAGAACATACCCAGCAATCTCTAAACTCTCTAGAAGACCCTGCCCTGCATTTACTTGGTGCCCTCTGACTCTGCTATTTATATGTCTCCCCCTTGAGTGGGAAAGGGAAGGGAGAAGCACTGTCCTCTACACCATACCTGCAAGGTGTGCACTGTGGAGCAGAACAGTCTGCATCTCCAGGGAGCTGCAGAGTATTGCTTCAGCCCCAGACCCACTGAAGCAGGATTTGATTCATATGCATGTGAGTTTCATCCCTGTTAGAATAAAAATGGGCTAAAACCTTTTACTGCCGTTAAATATCTCCATGTTTGCTTATAAGGTGTATAAGTGTAGTGCCTGCAAGGCACAGGGCAGCTTCTCTATGGATCTGGGAAGTCGGATAATGGAGAGTCCGGGAGCCCTCAGTGCCTTTTTCAGCCTTTTAATGATCTTTCCATATCATTTGTAGTGAGGCAACCAGGTGCAGGGCAGGCAGGGGGGTCGAGGGTTCAGGGGCCAGGAGGTTGGCAGGCCTCCCAGCCCGTGGTTAATCTTTACTCTCTCTGGCCTCTCTGGCACTGTCTCGTGGTCTCTCTACCCCTCTGCCTTCTGTGATGCAGCTCTTATACGCTCAGCCTTCAGGCTCAGGCATGCCCACTATGCATGCCCACACCCTACCCAGGTGTCCACTATCAGGCACGCGTATCAGAGCCCATGCTCCCAAGTGCCTCCTGCATTCAAGGGCACAGGTGATAGCTACATTGGCCAACAGCACAAAAGCCTGAGCAATCTTCATTTACCCTACCATAACCAAAGAGATTTCTTAGGTCTTAGCCTATTCTTTGCCAACACTGAAAAGAGAAAAATTTTTCTAATTAAGTATAAGTAGCTTATTTCTTCAAACTTTCAAAAACTCCTAGGTAACAATGATTTTGCACATGTGAGCTAATTATCTTCTGCAATTATTCAGATGATGGTGAGAACAAAACTTAGATTATCAGTTTTATAAACTGTTTATTTTTTTTTTTTAGTCTTGGAAAATACTATTCTAAAATAGACAATGATACCAATTAGAATGCCTTAATTAGTTTTCAACCTATAAAAACTTGTGGTTATGAAAATTTGTTGGAGGGTTTTCTCAACATTTTAATTCCTTCTTTAACTAGAGACAATTTGAAAGTAGTTCTCTAACAGTTCAAGAGTTTAGATTAAAAAAAAAATTGCAGTCTGTGCCAACATAGCTAAGGAAAATAAGAAGAAAAAAGGGCCTTCTCCTATCTTCTTCAGTCTCTAGACAGGGTTGAAACTCAAGGTCTCCGTGGTGACTGCTTTAAGAGAGAGATCAGTGGCGTGAAGCCCAAGCAACAGACACACAGATGTATTTCTGACTTGGAGATTTTAGTGAAGTCCCTGTTAGGATGAAAACTGTGGGCCTTCTTCAGTATAAATATGTCCAGTGTAATTATTAAGCTTAAAAAAAAAGCCAAAAGAAAAGGAAAAAAAAACCCTCACATTTGGAGCCCTGCATCTGGAAGCTTTTTTCTCCCCAAAGGAAATGTTTGTGGCTCTTTGTTCCTGTCAAGGAGGAAAACGTGCTTGTAAATTTCACCCAAGAGAAAACATATCTTCACTCCATTGCACCAGGAAGGAATAGATACAACCCCACAGACATACGCCAAAATCCCAGAAACTTGACCAAAGGCCAGTGGGGTGGGGTGGGGGTAGGGGGCAGAATTATGCAAGAAAACAACTCAGCCTGGCAGAAAATTTCAGTGAGGAAGTTCTCTGTGCCAACCTTGGCCTCAAAGAAAAATACTCCACCCTCTTAGAGCTGCTAAGATGGCAAGGGAGGTAGTGCCTTCACTGGCCACTCAGACCTCCCTGGACCCCTCCAAGAACAGACAGAGCAAATGTTCTGCTACATGCTAGACACACATCTCCAGGTACAGAGGCTAGACTTGTGTGTCAGCCATTGTTAGCTGTGTGAAAGCAGAAAATCATCCCAAAGTTTCTCAGACTGTCTGAATGCCTAAGATTCAACTATTATTGGTTCATTGTTTTAAAGTAAGAATTATATACACTCTAAAGTTTCCTAAAAATGTAAATGAACCTAGGCCTCCCTGGTGGCACAAGGGTTAAGACACAACCTATGAAGCTATTCACAGCCATTGCAGCAAGAATTCAATCCCCGATCAGGGAGCTACCCACATGGCTCAAAAGACCTCTCCTGACTCACCCGCTGCTCCCCTCAGCAGTGTATTTCAGTTGATCTGCCTGTTCTGCTCCCCACTCTGTCTCTAGTGAATCCTCTCACCACCCCCCACACCTCTGGCCTGTACCCCAGTTCTTGTATGCATAAATAAATAAATGTTTAAAAAAATGTTAATGAACCCCAGGAGGTTAGGGCATTGTAGGCCTTTATCCATGACATATTAAAACTTGAGGTGCTTTCCTACTCAAGAACCCCTAAAGTAATGATTCTAATGAGAAAATGTGAGATTAACCATATATACTCTTGATTGCTGCTACCCCCTCCTCCTTCTTACTTCTGAAAGTGTTTGTGTGTGTGTGTGTGTGTGTGTGTGTTGGGCTGGGGTCCGGTGTGTGTGAAATGTATTTACACAACATGAGGTGAGGCCGAGAGCGAGGGACAGAGATTGGACAGCTAGTTTTTTGTGCTGCCTGCTTTCGGACTGTGAGAGTGGACTCACCTGGGATTCCCCATTGCTCCACTGCCACAACTGGAACTCAAGATTATCGAAGTAGTTGTTCCTACTTTGGGTCAAAACCACTTCTTGTGTGGAGGTTTCCGGATATCAACAGTTGCCTTATCAGTTAGGGACAGAGTTGCACCTGAGGTTTGAGATGGTGTCAGTCACTCTGCATATGTTAAATGTCCTCTCTTGCAACCTATACAATGAAAAGACTTTATTCTCTTAAATTCTTCCTGAGGTGAGGCCCAAAACTTCTAACAGAAACCGCAACAGAAACATTTATTGCATCATCTCAAAACTACACTTAATAATTCATTAAATTGGGCCTCCCGTGGTGGCACAGGCGGTTGAGTGCCACACTGTGAAGCTGTCCGCAGCCTCTGCAGTGCCGGTTCGATCCTGGCCAGCCGGCGAGTGTCCCACATGGCGAGGCAGACCTCCCCTGTCTCGCCCACTGCTCCCCTCAGCAGTGTGTTTCGTCAGTCTGCCTGTTCTGTTCCCCACTCTGTCTCTGGTGAATCCTCTCACCCTCCCGCAAATCTAGCCTGTACCCCGGTTCTTGTATAAATAAATAAATAAATCTTAAAAAAATAATTCATTACCTTGAATATTCAATTCCCATCAAACATAATTTTAACCATCCCTACAAAACCACTCATTTGTGTTACAAGTCTCAGTGACCACATCCTCATACCCTTACCTAGGTTTTGTTGCTGGAATCACTGGCCCTCTAAGAAGGAATTTTTACATATTCTCCCAATTCTGAGAGGTGAAACACTGAATCACCTGCAATTTAAAGAGCTGCAGAAAAGAGAACAGCACTTGGAGGGAAGTTGGTAGCCTTCACATTGTCAATTTTCTCTAACTCACACTTAGGGTTGAGGCCTACATGTGTGAGAAAGGTATACACACCTTTGCATACACTCTCCCCACCCCCTAAGAATCTCAGGCCAGGAAGTCTGAGTGGCATTAATTCACACTTGTTGCTCACTTTTCAGCTTACAAGACTCCTTACCTGAAGTTTCTGCAGTATTCTAGGCAGAAACTACCTACTTTTTTTTTTTTTTAAGATTTATTTATTTACTAATACAAGCACTGGGTACAGTCAGAAGCGTGGGAGGGTGAGAGAATTCACCAGAGCCAGAGTGGGGAACAGAGCAGGCAGACTGATGAAATACACTGCTGAGGGGAGCACCCGGTGCGGCAGGAGAGGTCTGTCGTACCATGTGGGACCCTCGCTGGTGGCCGGGGATTGAACCTGCGCGCAGAGGCTATGGGCAGCTTCACAGCCCAGGGCTCAACCGCTGCGCCACAAGGGGAGGCCCAAAACTACTTACGTTTTAAGTCAGAGATGACAGTGAAATATTTGAAAGAGTGTCTATGACTCCTGAGTAGACCTCAATCTAGATAGTGTCTTTGGCCCCTTTGGCTACTTCTGTCTCTTTCTGTCTCCTTGGGCTTTTAGTTCTCTCCTGAGGAAACTCCCTAGCCTGCTACTCCTTCTTTGTCCCATAATCTTTGTCCCATCTCCTCTTCAAACTTCTTCCTCCTTCACCTTTCTCCACCCCTACCCTCTTCTAAACTTTGGCTCTTGTCCTTCCTTGCTAGCAATGTTATGATGAAAAAAGTTTTCTGGTTCTTGCATTTTAAAAATGTATGATCAACCTCAAAAATCCAGTCAAGATGGTTTAATTATCCCCATTTTGCATAGAAACAAACACAAGCTTCAGATTCTGTGGCTTATTCAGGTTGCAGGGTAATTGATAAGACTTGTGACTTTTTGTTCCACCTGTTGGGGCTCATCGTCAGCCCCGCAGCCTCTGTGAATACCTGACCTGGCATCTTCTTCTGCTTCAGTCTAGGCAGGCTGCTCAGGGCCAAGCAAACTCTCCAGGAAGGTGTGAGGAAACTTCTTTCTTGGACTCCATTTTCTGAAGTAGAAAGAGCCACTCTTAGGTAAGTTTGTAAAAAAGATCATATCTTTTTCAGTGTTATTTCATTTGTCTTTCTCACCGCAGGATTCCAAGAGCTCCTCAATCATTTTTATGTGACTGTATTTATTCAAGAAGATAGCGCCGTGGCCAAGACCAGTAGTTAGATGGGGTGATATGAGCTGCTGGGGGTTTCCATTTTGGGCAAGTTGTTAGACATGAGGCCAGAATCGTCCTCTGGGTGCAGGTGGCTGGAAGGGAAAAGACTCCTGGGATTTCTTCCCAGTCTGAGCTCCATGGAGAAACGGCAGATTTTGAAGCTATTGTTTTTGCAAGTCACTTGCAAATACTGGTTCGGGGCCCAGCTAGGAAGGTTTAAGGGAGAGTTGTAGAGAAAGGCATATACTGATTTTGATAGAAAAGAGCCAGTCTGCTTGCCGAGGGAGACAAGCTCACATGTGCCTTTTAGGGAAGCAGCAGGGAGGAGCAGAAAAGCAGCTCTCACCCTGTGGAGTAGAAGCAGAGACTGAATTCTGGGAAATGTGGAGAAAAATAACTGTAGGGGGTTACTTGAGACTCCTCCAGTTGCCCACTGAAATAACTTGGGACATCTTTCAGGCAAGGAAAAAATTAGGGTCTAATACTTATTCAAGAAGGAGCTGGTGAAACATGACTATCATTGGAAATATCACCTCTTTTGCATGAAATTCTTGGGATACTGATGTAAAATTATTGAAAATTGAAAATATCAACATAAATTTTGGCTAACTGCCATATTGTGTTTTATAAGAAATATGTATTTGGTCATATGGTCAATGGTCATTTTGGTCAGATGCCAAATTTATACAGGAGTCTTCTGTTATGTGAATGAGGTGACTTTTTGGAAGCACCTAATGATGGGGGCTTGTTGCCAGGAGAGCCAACCATGCGATTAGAGGGTTGGGACATTAGGTTCAACCTCTGGGAAGGGAGAGGAACTAGAGACTGAGTTCAATTGCCAATAACCAATAATTTAATCAATTCTGCCTAAGTAATGAAGCCTCTATTAAAAAGTCAAGAGGATGTGTCTTTCCCCTATACCTTGCTCTCTGTATCTCTTCCATTTGACTGTTCCTGAGATATAACCTTTGCAATAGATTGGTGATTTGGTGAGTGAAGAGATTTCCTAAGTTGTGAACTGTTCTAGCAAATTAATCCATCTAGAGGTGGGGGTGTGGGACTCTCCAATTTACAGCCCAGTTGGTCAGAAGCACAGATAATAACCTGGGCTTTCAATTGGTGCCTGAGGTCTGAGGAGGGGGTTATGAGCATCTTCAGTCTATACTCAATTGATCAGAAGGTCAGGCCTGGATCTGCAACTGGCTTTGAAGAGGCGAGCAATCCTGGGTGACAGTCCTTACCTGTGGCATCTGAGACTATCTCTGGGTAGATAATGTGAAAATTGAATTGAATTCTCAGACACCCTGTTTTCTGTGAGGTGGGGAAATTTCCACATACACTCATGTTGGAATTAGGTCCTGGAGCCCTATTCACTAGCATTTCAGTTTTTCAAGAATAATATAATAATTATACTTTAAATTACTGTCTTTGAAAAAAGTGTTTGTCTACCCAGTATAGAATTTACAGGCAAATATTCGTTGAGAATAACTGTCTATGAGGCATTTTGAGCTTTCTCAGTAAGCAATGGGAGTGATGGAAGTAGTGGGTGGGGATGAGTCAAGCCCAGCAGCCAGCCCTCTCCTGACCCAGGACTAATCACTTCTGACAAAGTCCCCTGTAGAACCTAGACACCTAGGTGGGAGGTAGGACTTGCCTGACTCATCCCTTAGAGAAATGAGACAAGGAAAAGAACATTTTCTTTTCGTGTATTTCCTTATCCCCTCCCCCACACCCTGGTATCTAGCCTTAAGATGTAGCTGGATAAAGGGCTGAAACTCTGAGGCTCAACCAACACAGGATTGAATATCCACCCTCACTGTCTGTGGCTAGCAGCAAGTCTCTTAAACGCTGTGAGTAGCAAGGGTAGACAGGGCATTAACCACAGAGGTCAGGGCCCCAACTCCAATGAAGAGCTCTGCACTCACACTGACACCCAACTCTGTCACCATTGTGTGACCTGCAAAAAGTATTTAACTAATCTGAATCTCAATGTTTACTTATGAAGTAAGAAAAACATTGTTACTATCTCATAAGTTTGGTGTGAGGTCGAAAGGAGAAAAAAATGTATAAAACTCATAGATCCTGGCACATTTTATACACTCAATAAATATTATATTATTAACTTGTGATTTTCTTTAATTTTTATGTAATTTTTTAAACATTTATTTATGTATGCATACAAGAACTGGGATAGAGGCCAGAGGTGCAGGGGGGCAGTAAGAGGATGCACCAGAGACAGAGTGGTGAGCAGAACAGGCAGATCTACTGAAATACGCTGCTGAGGGGAGCAGTGGGCAAGTTGGGAGAGGTCTGCTATGCCATGTGGGTAGCTCCCTGGTGGGGGATTGAATTTGTGCTGCAGTGGCTGCAGATAGCTTCATAGTGCTGAGACTTAACCCCTTATACCACTCTGGAGGCCCAACTTGGGATGTTTTTGATGCACTGTATTTATATCTAAGTTGACTTTTTTCTTTTTTCAAATAAGCATTTATCTTCCTTTAGTGTGAAGTTGCTTTTCTCTTTGGGGAGCAGTTCTTTTCTCTTACTGATCTAAGACTTTCCACTCTCAAACTCATCTTTAGAGTATGGGGTTCTGCTATGTGCTTTTTTTGGCTTGAGTACTTATGTTCAATACTTTTTTTTTTTCACTTGTGGGACCCTTGCCGGCGGCCAGGGAACGAACCGGCACTGCAGAGACTGTGGGCAGCCTCGCAGCCCAGTGCTCAACTGCCACACCACCAGGGGAGGCCCACTTGTGTTCAATACTGATCACAGATCTTTTAAATTGTCTTTTTATTTGTTTCCTTCACTAAATCACAGATTGCTTAAGGATCTGTTCCCAGTGTATAGCATAAAGTAGGTCTTCAAAAACTACTTAAGTGAATATACTAAATAGGTAAGTGTATAAGTGAATAGGTAATCTTATCTAAAATAGCTTTTAATCAGCAAGGAGAATATCTGACATCTTACTCTACCATATATATTAGAATATAAGTGGTCCACTCTGATGCTGACCTGTCTGCCCAAAGAGCATGTTTCAATTTTTCTGCTTCCAGTAGGAGTGGTTGGCCTCCAAGGGTGTCTTCCCAGACTCCTGGCCATAAGGTTGGTCTACAAGCTGGGTCTTAGCTTCTGTACATTCTCCAGAGACTATAACTGCAGCTCTAGGGACAGCTTGAAAGAAAATGAAGACCTGGGCTAAGGAATTGCACCACTTGCGGAATTGAATTTGACACCTACTATTGAGCTTACTGTTTACCTTTGATGGTTTTCCAGACCTTTTCCTCTGCTATGCTTACTTATCTCTAGCTTTAGTTTAGTTTCTCATCATTTCTTTTTTTTTTAAGATTATTTATGCATACAAGAACTGGGGTACAGGCCAGAGGTGTGGGGGTGAGAGGATTCACCAGAGACAGTGGGGAACAGAACAGGCGAATAGACTGAAATACACTGCTGAGGGGTCAGGAGAGGTCTGCCATGCCTCGTGGATAGCTCTCTGGCTGGGGACTGAAGTCATGCTGCAGTGGCTGCGGATAGCTTCATAGGCTGTGTCTTAACCCCTTGCACCACTAGGGAGGCCCCTCATCATTTCTTGAGTGAATTACTCAGTAACCTGGCTTATAGTGCTTCTGAAGTGAGCATTGTACAAGATAGATCTCTTCCAAATCCCTGGCCCTCCCCCATTGGCCATTGTTCAGGGTCTATCTATCCTCACCACTGTTCCTCACTGCCCTCTGGAAAAAGGCTGACCTCCCTAATGGGACTCCCTGGCTTCTTCAGATGGGGTTCCTTGCTTTCTGCCCATTTTCTCCTCCAACTTTTTCCACATCATCCTTTCTTCTTTTTTCCTCTGGATGTGCTGAACTACATGAAATTCTAGAACAAGTTGCAGTTTTCTTGTCCACATCAAATTTATGTTTTCATTTGCGCTAGGAAATAGTGAAGTAGTCCTTGTCTTCTCCTAGGATGGTTTACTAACTCCTTGTTTGTTAGATAGCAGGACATACCCAGATCTTTTTTTCCACCAAAGCAATAATTGTATTGGATTGTAAAGAGTTAATTGCTAGATTCATTCATCCCACTTCAGTTGTTTCACTGTCTGATTTAAAATTTTTAATCATGCGCATATTAGGCATTCTTTTTAATGCTACAAATACATACACTTACAAATAAGCCAGGCAAAACTCCTGCTCTCATGGAGCTTATATTCTAGTGGAAGTTGATTCTAGTGGAATCAATGAATAGATGAAATTTTATTTTCCACATAAAAATGTGATAGAGCTATTCATGGTGAATATATATGGTGAAATGTTGATTTGAGAGTGTTGATGGTATATGAATGAGTAGAAATCAGGTAAAACCCCTCTGAGGGAGGTGATATTTGAGTAGAGTCCAAAAGCATGATGAGAGAAAATCTATACACAGGACTACGGATGAATGACGAGTCCTCAGGGAAAGACTGAGCTCAGTATGGTAGAGGAAGGAAAGAGGTCTCTCTACACAGAGCACATTACAAGTCCCCAATAGACAGCTCCTGAGGCCCTGGGCGGCATCTCATACCTTACAATATTCACACTCTCTAGACTGGTGCCCAGAAAATAACAGGTGTTAATAAGAATTTGGATGAACAAATACAATTTAAAATTTATAGTTTCCCTGGTTTTTCACTCTACAAACTAAAAACATCTTATGTTTTTTAAAGCTCTCATCCTAGGAACGACAATAAAATTTTTTAGATTCTACATATATGAGTACATACAGCTTTTGCTGTCCTCTCTCTGACTTACTTCACTTAGCAGAATGCCTTCATGTTTAATCCATGAAGTTGCAAGTGGTAGGTTTTCCTTCTTTTTTATGAATAATATTATATATTTTCCATTTTCCTTATGTGTTCATGCATTGACAGAAAGGTTGTTTCTGTGTTTTGGCCAGCTAAATGATGTTAAAAGAAAAATGGTGGTGCAGATATCTCTTGAGATTTGTGATTTTGTTTTCTTCAGCTGCATACCCTGTATGGAATTGCTGGATCATATGGTAGTCCTATTATTAACTTTTTGAAAAATCTCCATACTGTTTTCCAGAGTGCACCAATTTCCATTCCCACCAACACTCACAAGGGCTTGCTTTCTCCACATCCTCGCCAATACTTGCTCTCTCTCTCTCTCTTTTTAATAACAGATATCAAAACAGGTGTGAGAGTATTTCTCATTGTGGTTGTAGGAAAATAGCCTTGTTTCCATTCCTGGGAGTTATTTGTGGTTTTTTGTTTTGTTTTGTTTTGTTTTTTTCTCTGAACTCAGCTCTATTCTCTGTTGACTGTCATTTTGGAGAAAATTGCTACCTTGTCGAGTACAGCAAGCCTGAAACAGCAGGGGATAAACATGCTGCGGTAAAGATACACTGCAGTAACTTTGTTAGTTAAGTAGTTCTTCTTATCTCATCTCTCTCTCTCTCTCTCTCCCACCCCCGCACTGCCAAAATAGAGAAACAAACCAAAAAACTTTTAGAAAGTGTGAGGGAAGAACTTGGTTCCCAAACACCTTCAACAAAGTATTGTAAATTATGTGGATTAAAAATAATGATCCTGTTCTTTCTTAACCACATGCTTTTTAATTTGCCTTCTAATTAATAGAAATCCTCATGAACTTTCCATATTGACATTAATATTTCATCATCACTCGCTGCTCTGTAGAGGGTCATAGACTCTCCCTATTCCCATACCCCCAACCTCACAAGGTCTTGAATATTGTGTTTGCCTGCTCTTTGAGTTCCTTGGACACCAATGTTTTTATTTCCAGAAGGAAATCTGCTTCTAAGGCAACACTTTTCTAGAAGAATCCAACTTTTCCCTCAAACAAAATGATTTTTTTTCCTAAAAGAGATTTCTCCCAAGGCTTTTAAAACTTGTTCCTCAATAACAACCTGTGTTCTTAAATTCTTAATAGTAACTTCCCCTGAGTTAGTCTTATGTAAAAGTAATTTGTGGTGATATCAATTAGCTTAACCTATTTCAGATAACCTCTTAAGACTGATAATGATTGAATCAATGGATAGATAACAAACCTTTTTTAAAAGACAGATTTGTTTTTATTCCAAAAAAATCCATTAAAATAATCTCAGTTTAATACTAAAATCATCAAACATTCCTTTATTTATAGACTCTTTGGAATGTAAGTGCAATAGGAGTTGCATGTGTTTCGAAGTAGACATGTTTGGCCAACTGGTACAAAGAATCCACTGAAAATCCACATGAAAGTGAACATAGAAGTGTCCTGGGAGATAACTCAGCATAAGAAAAGAAGGAATTAAGCAAGAAACTTCAGATGTTGGAGGGGAGGGGATCTGTTGAGAACAGCAATGTGATGGTTATCACTTAGACTTACTCAAGGGCCCAAACCACACTGGAATTTTATCTGAGTCCAATAGAAAAAGAACAGGGCTATCAGAAATAAAAACCAAGAGCAACTTTAGAACAGGGTTCTGTTGCCTCCAAGATGGTAGAAGAAATTGGACCCCCCAGACATGGTGGCAAGCAGGGGTTGCCAGTGGGGGATGGCATAGCAGAAACGCAGCTGACAAGGTGACCCCTCTTTGGGAATATGCTGTCTACATTCAGGGGCTCCACTTGAGGAGAACAGGCAACTGAGGTCCTGCAGAAGCAGGCAGAGTGAGGGCTATGGAATTGGGACTCTTAACCATTATCGCGAAGCCATTACTACTGTCATGCTGTGAAAACCGGGGAAACACAGATTAAATCAAATCCTGAGTTCTGTGCTGGGGAAGAAATAAGGAATACCTGAAGTGAAATTAATGAACAACATGACTTTGTGTATTTTTTTTTCTTTCATATCAAAACTGGATAGTTGGATGAAAAATATACTTAGACCACAATCTGGTCTTGAGGCATGTATATTTTTATATACTTAGAATGAATAAAAAGTAAATCCAAGATGTCAACTGTTGACCTAGCATCTTTAAAAAGCTTGTGATGCAAATTAATTACAGAATTTACAGTTGCAAGCGCATTTTCCCAAGTTCTTCTGGTTTCATGTTTTTTACTCACAAATCTTATTAACTGCTAATATACTTATGATGTGGATTCCTTCTTAATATAGAACACATTTTAATGTTCTTGCTTTTGGTAAGATTTTATATAAACATGTTACTTCTAGAAAGTAACTTAGTTAAAAAAAAAGTTAGTAGAAATACTTTTATAGTATTCAAAGGTATTTAGTCTTTAAAAATATGTGGACCAGATTAAAAAAATCCTATAATTGCTAAAATTAGCACATTAGGAAACAACGTTTATTCTTTGTAGTAAATAAGTACCATGGAAATGTATATAATAGAGAGAAAGAGTATTAACAATGTGGTGTTTATTTGATTTTTTGAATTACAAAAAATGGCAATCTAATTATAGAATATTTAGTAAATGTTGAAATATATTAATTAGAAAACAAACCACAAAACCCAGAATCCCAACCCCTTAGAGTCATTCACTATTGTAATTTGCGGAGGTTTCATTTTTGTGTTGTTCTGCACATATTATACATACATATAGTGAAATAAGATAATGTTTAGTAGATTTTTGTCCTGTTATATTTTCACTGCTATATTGTTAGCTCCTAATTTTCTGGTAGTTTGGAAGATAGAATTGCATTTTTTCTATTAATTATCTTTTTATTAAAAAACATTTTGAAATATTTTATAGCCCTTATCAAGGTCAAGAATGTAACTAAATCTATTAATTATCATCTGTATAAAATAAAAAAATCCTGCAGGTTTTTGCTATCTCTTTCCACTTCATATTTTGATTGATTATCTCTGGGATTTAGATATCAATTATTACTATTTTACATTATTAATTGTTCTTTGGAGATTGTTTTTATTTGTTTCATAGCCATATTAATTTAACTTTTTTACAGTTGCAAGCGCATTTTCCAGATGGCAGATGCATTCTGCCATCTTTCTCGATGTGTTTTAAAATTTTTGATCCATCCCTACATTGTCTGGATTGTATCTGGATTGTTTAGATTATATCTGGATTGTAAACTGTGAGTGTAATACTTTCTGTGCACTGTGTTATAGAAGAATTTTGTTTTTTCTACACATGACCTCTTGACTAAGTGCATCATATTTTTTCTCCCTCTCTTGGCTTTCAATCCATTTATTTGGTTGGCTGTTATTTAGTTTTATGGAGAAGTCAATAGTTTTCTTTCCTTGAAATAGTGGTTCTCAACACTAGCTGCACATTCAAATTACTGGGGGGAGATTTTTAAAAATGTCAAAATCTAGCTTCCATTCCAGATTAATTAAATCAGAACCTTAAGGCTAGGGTCCAAATACTAGTAATTTTTAAAGGGTTACCCAGTGATTTTTTTCCACAGATTTATTTATTTAATCATACAAGAACTGGGGTACAGGCCAGAGGTGCAGGATTCACCAGGATTCATTCAGGAGAGGATTCACCAGAGACAGAGTGGGGAACAGAACATGCAGACTGAAATACATGGTTGAGGAGAGCAGCAGGCAAGACAGGAGGGAGAGGTTTGCTGTGTCATGTGGGTAGCTCTCTGGTGGACCAGGGCTTGAACTCATGCTGCAGAGGCTGCTGATAGCTTCATGGTGCTGTTCTTAACCCCTTGCACCACCAAAAATTAGCTGTTTTCTCTTGCCTGGATGCTTGTAGAGGTATTTTTCTTCTACTTAAATTTTGATACATTCAAAATGACATGCCTAGGTGCCCATGCTTCTTCATTACTAAGTAATAACCTTTAATTCTATAAGCTCAGCAATTTTGCTTAATATTCCTTTGAATATTGCTTCCACCAAATCCATTTCTATTTTCTCTTTCTTGGATTCTTAGGACATGTTGATTGGATTTCCTAGATCTGTCCCTCACATCTCCATCATTTTATCACTATCTTGTGATGTCAGAGTGAATTTTTTATTTATACTCTTATTCATTAATTTTATTTTCTATGTGATCCAATCTACTCTCTATTGCCTTTGACAGTGTAATTCCGTGGTTGTGTTTCTCATTTCCAGACAATTCCTTTATTTTAAATTTCAAGATGTTTCTTTTTTGCATGTTCTAATTTTATAAATAAAAATAATTTTTTTGAGACTATAAATGAGAAATTCCCTTAAATTTCTTCCTATTATTGTCAGAAGACATTTTCACTGACTTTTCAGGCGGATGTGTGCATTTTACTGCATTATGTTGGATTCATTTATGTTTGATAGAATCTCTCCTTGACCAAACTTTCATCAAGTGCCTCTGACCTCTCTTCTCAATGAGCCCTGACCTTTGGACTTTGTTGTCTCCCCTCTGCATTGTTCATTTTATACAAGAATCCTACTCAGTCAGTTTAGCAAGATTGCCCCAGCCTTGATATCTGATTGGATTCCTCCTACTCCAGTTGCCCCCAGGTGATATCTGACCGCCCTGGCCTGCCTTCAGCAAGAATCACATTAGGTTGGCTACAAAGGTTAATATTCCTCTCCTACCTCTGTTTCCTCCTAGTTATTTTCCATCTACTGACTCCTACCCTGCTCCTTTGACTAGAAATCTCCACTTTTTCTTGTAGACAAAGTTGAACCCAATCTCTCTTCCTTACTTAAAGATCCTGCTGTAGTAGATTCCCTGAATGAAGTCTGCCTTTTTTCGCTTTTAATACTACAACTTCTTTAATTGACATATTTTTACCAAACACTCAATATTAGTTCTTAGGTCTTTTCGGGGTCATAGACTCTTTTGAGAAATTGATTGAAATTATATCCTATTCTCAAAAACATGGTTGCATCAAAAAATTTGTTATAAATTCATTGACCAGCCCTTCATTTTTTTTAATGTAAAGGTTTTAATTTTTTAAATTTTTTTTTTATTTTTTAAAAAAATTTTTTTAAAAGATTCATTTATATATGCATACAAGAGCTGTGGCACAGGCCAGAGGTATGGGGGGTGAGAGGATCCACCAGAGACATTGTGGGGAACAGAACAGGCAGACTGACCAAAGTATACTGCTGAGGGGAGCAGGGGGCAAGACAGGAGAGGCCTGCTACGACATGTGGGCTGCTCCCTGGCTGGCCGGGGATCAAACTCATGCTGCAGAGGCTGCGGACTGCCCCACAGTGCGGTGCTCAATCCCTTGTGCCACCAGGGAGGCCAATTTTTTTATTTTTAAATAATTTATTGATATATATTTTACATCATTGTTCATTTTTGTACAATGTTTGCTTTCTTTTCGCAGGTGTAGTCCCCACTGAGTTTCCACCACCAATATCTCTAATGATTCATTCCCCAAAATAAAGAAAGTGAAGGAAAAGATGAACAACTGAGATTACATCAAACTAAAAAGCTTCTGTACAGCAAAAAAGACAGTAACCAAAACAAAAGGACACCCTACTGATTGAGAGAAAATTTTTCTTCCATATGGCTGATAAGGGACTGATCACAAAGATATACACAGAACTCCCATGACTGAACAAAAACTAAGTAAACAATCCAGTTAAAAAATGGGCAGAAGAACTTAAAAGACACTTCTCTAAAGAGGAAATGCAAATGGCCAATAGGCATACGACCAACCCTTTAAATCTTAGGAGCTCTAAATGAATGTATGGACCCCCATCCTGGTCTAGACAAAGTTCCACCCTTGTTCAATATTGACTTATAATTAAACAGCAGGTGGGAGAGGTTGGCTCAGGAACTGAGTGCGTATCCTTGAGCATATCTTTTAAGTTCATATGAAACAGTAGTACTTCCATTCTTCTAGACTTGTTTTGATGAAATTTTTTTTAAGATTTATTTATTTATGCATACAAGAACTGGGGGTACAGGCCAGAGGTGTGGGGAGCAAGAGTACTCACCAGAAACAGAGTGGGGAACAGAACAGGCAGACTGACTGAAACACACTGCTGAGGAGAGCAGCAGTCGAGTCAGGAGAGGTCTGCTGTGCCATGTGCGTAGTTCCCTGGCCAGGGATTGAACTCGTGCTGCAGAGACTGCGGATAGCTTCCTAGCATCTTAACCCCTTGTGCCACCAGGGAGGCCCTGATGAAACTTTTTTGAGTTAAAAATTTCCAGTGCTGTTGTGACAAGGTGTCTGTTATTTATTCCAATTACTTGTTTATTCAGCTATATAATAGCTAGCAGAAATCACTTGGATTTCTTCACAAGTACCCGCATTTTCTTATCTTTAAGTTTTTACTTAGAAATGTAAATTTTAATAGTTCTATCAAGAAAAGGAGCATTATCCTTTAAAAAACTAGTATACAGGGCCTCCCAGTGGTGCAGTGGTTGAGCTCTGGCTGCCCGCAGCCTCCTCAGTGCCAGTTTGATCCCTGGCAGCCAGGCGAGGGTCCAACATGTGCGCAGACCTCTCCTGTCATGCCCACTGCTCCCCTCAGCAGTGTACTTCCTCAGTCTGCCTGTTCTGTTCCCCGCTCTGGCTCTGGTGAATTCTCTCACCCTCCCACGCTTCTGACTGTACCCCAGTGCTTGTATAAATAAATAAATAAATCTTAAAAAAAAAAAAAATTAGTACACAATATCCATACTCTGATTCTAATACTATGACTAGGGAACTTACTTTTTCCAACCTCTCACCTTTTCACTCCATAGATGTTGCTCCAGGATATAATTTAAACATATAATTTGGTAAGGGAGAAATTTGAGAAAATTATTTTCCTTTTTTTATAGGTAATCAATATTTTTTCTGTCTGGCTTCTTATGGGAGCCTTTATTTTACCTTGACATGCAAACTTACATCACACTAGTGCTGAGATACAGATTTTTTTCATTTACTTTCCCCCCTAGTATCTAGGAAGTTATGTTGATGTGCAGGTTACAGATTACCTACAGTTTATAAATATTTTCTTTGTGGTCTTAAATGTGCTCTTATTACATTTATCTTTAGATCTCTTCTTCAAAACCACCATTATCCATGTGAAAGTTGTTGGTATTACCATCTTTCTCTCTTCAATACCATCTCTCTGCTCTGTTTTCATTTTCTTATTCATCAAGCTTTCAATAATATTAAAGTTGAAATATTTTCTGCAAGAACAATTTGCCAATTGTTCTCTTAATACAGTACAAAATTTCACAACTGCATGATCAATGTCAAAATGTTCTTTCCTTAGTCACCCAGTTCCACCCTCTTTCCAAGTCTCAGCTAACCGCCTTCTCAAGTTTGTGTGACAAGTTTACCTTTGATTACTCATTTCAGAGTATAAACATATTTTTTAAAATTAAATTACAATACAGAGGCATCTAAAATTTTCTGTTCTTAAATAGTTTTCTCCAGAATGATCTTACTCTACTTTCCTAATGCTATGTTTTCTTTCCTTTCTACTACAAATTATTCTGTGGTGTTATGACGGTCTTCTAGATGTTCCCCAATATCTGTTGTCCCTTTGTCCCTCATAATAGAACTCAGCTTTTCAGACTCCCTTGCAGCTAACTGTGTTCATAAAACCAAGTTCCACCCAGTGCTATTTGCAACTTCTGGGAAGTATCTCTAAATGGAAAAAGAGTACAACTTTATATTTTCTTATAATGTGGACCATAGTTCAAATAGCACTCTTAGACAGTGAGGTAAAAATCAGGAGCCAAGGATAACAGAACAGTAAACAGAAGAGCCCAGATACTTGGAAGCACCAAGCAGCATGACATCAGCCTACCCTGTCTACCCCTGGACACTCAGGTGATGCGGAAAGAAATTCTACCCTCTCTTACTATTATTTTGAGTTTTCTCTCAGAGCCAAAACTAGTCTTACTTGAGCTGAGTTTTCTTTTTTCTTATACTTAAATTGTGAGAATTATTTTTAGTTATTTCCCCCAGAAACCAGTTAAAATATAAAATCTCTTCACTCTTGGTTTTTTTTTTTTTGTTTTTTTGTTGTTTTTTTTTAAATAACTGAAAAGGAGTGGTATGGCTTGTTCCTTAATCTAACAACCTCAGAGTCAGGGGCATGTGCAATCCTGGAAGGGAAACTTCATCTCCAACTCTCGTTCCTCTTTTTAACAGAAGTCTATTGTACATCTCATAAATTGCATAACTGCCAGTGAAAAAGTTCAGCTTGGGGAAGCCAGTTTAGTTTGCCTTCGTACTCAGCTCCATCCAGGCAGTGACATAATTCAGAGTTTGGGAAAACTGTCCAATAGCACAACTTAGTGCCACAGGGTTTTGTGTTTGAAACATTCACCATGGATTGCCACCTCTGCTACCATCAAACACACACAATTTTCAAGAGTCAAAATAATCATGGTAGGGGGGTGGGAAGTGGATTCTGCCCTTGGCCTCCAGTCCTCATACCTTCAGCTCAAGCAGATCCTTTTGTTATTGGCAAATTGGTCCTGCATGTCCTTTAAAAATCTGGCCCCAACTCCACGGATTTAGAAGAAAGTCTTTGAAGTTTCTGGCATTTGGATGGTATCCTTCCTTAGCTTCCAGTACTGATTTAGGATTTTACATATTTTAAAATTTTCTAGGTCATTTCAGATGGGCCTGGGAAGCAGGTGGTTCAAATATGTGCTCTCAGCCTCCCTTATTTCCCTTGAAATGCAATGAGATGTTTTTACTTTCATCCTTGTGGGGATTGTGTAGAAAACTTTGTCTTATTTCTAGGAGAAGATATTTATTATTAATAGTAAACATTATTTATGTTAATATTGGCACTTAATACTTATTTATGTACACATTTGTTCATTATATCATTGCAGTCTAGACCCATTACATTTACACACTCCTTTTATAAGGTGTTTTTATTTTTTATTTTTATTTATTTTTTATTTATTTTTTTTGTGGGACCCTTGCCGGAGCCCGGGGAACGAACCGGCGCTGCAGGGGCTGTGGGCAGCCTCGCAGCCCAGCACTCAACTGCTGCGCCACCAGGGGAGGCCCTATAAGGTGTTTTTAAAAATGTAATTGAGATCATTCTATATATTAAATTTTATTTATTATTTATAAAACTTACTGGACTATGAGCATTGCCTCGTGTTACTGATAATTTTTCTTTTACAAAGCTTTTAAATCCAATTTTTAAATATCTCTTTATGTATGAGCACATCTTTATATAGGCAAAAGAAAAATAATCTCTTTGCAAACAGGGGGTTATGGTAGGAGAGGGAAACTATTACATTTAATTTATAAATTTCTGTATTATTTCAAATGTTACCACAAAAATGCTTTTAAAATTAAAAATATCCCTTGTTTTTTTTTAAATTCCTTAATTCATTGGAAATGTCATATTTTTTTATCCATTCCATTTTGTTACTATTTATTTAGGTAGTTTCTACTTTTGTCACAATGTAAATGTCTTTGTTTTTAAAACTTCACACACACGTTTGTTTAGATTTCTTAGTATTTATTTCTGAAAATAGAATTATTCTATAAGAACATTTGCAAGCCCAAAACTTAATTGTTTTCTAAAATATTTTTCATTTCCATTCATCAGCACAGCATAAAATCCCCATCTGCTTCAATTATAATTAAATCTAGTAGCTTATAATATAAAAGTAAAAACTAACAGTGGCTAAAATACCTAGGGTTGACTAAATTTCATATAAAGACCCAAAAATTCTTTTATTTAAGTTAAGTCCAGAGGAAGCAATACAGTATGATGTTATGCTTTATGAAATCAATAGGCACTCATCTTTGTATGGTCTGTCATGGCTGCCATCTTCAGGGTTACGATGTGATTACTAGACCTGTAGTCATTGTATTCCCATTCCAGGTAACAGGAAGGAAGAACAAGTATGTCCAAAGAGGAATACACACTAAGTCTGCTTTCCTAAAGGATCCTTTTTAGAAGTCCAGCAACATTTTCATTTCTCGTTGGCTATATCTTAGCCAGATAGCCACACCACCTACAAGGGAGGCTGGAAAATATATCCCTTCATTAGGGCATACTGCTGACTCAAATAAAATCAGGATTCTGTTGCTAAGGAAAAGGAAGATATAGACATGATAAAAAACTATCAGGACCTCCCCTGGTGGCGCAGGTTGTTGAGCACAGCCCTGTGAAACTGTCCGCAGCCTCTGCAGCGCAGGTTCGATCCCGGGCAGCCGGGGAGGGTCCCACATGGTGCGCAGACCTCTCCTGTCTCTCCCGCTGCTCCCCTCAACAGTGTGTTTCGTCAGTCTGCCTGTTCTGTTCCCCACTTTGTCTCTGGTGAATTCTCTCACCCTCTTACACATCTGGCCTGCACCCTGTTCTTGTATAAATAAATAAATAAATAAATCTTTAAAAAAAGAAGAAAACTACCAGACTCTATCACATTGAAATAGCTACTATTTTATTCTCACTTTAATTAATGTTTCCTGGGTTTAAATTTGTGATTTTTTGATATTAGTGAGATTTTGTATTTATAGATATACATACATTTGGCATATAGAGTTTTCCAGGACGCATGGAGATTTGTCAATAGGGAAAACCTTGGGGTCGCTCCCTGTGGGGGAAGGGAAGAAAGCAGGACTGGACACTGGGAGGTGTTGGGCTGAGGGGCAGTCTCCACAAATATCCAGGTGAACCATAGGGAATTCTAAAGCTTTGATGTTTCTTTAGAATTGTCTCAAGTTGAGATGAGAAAAACAAGTATTTATGACCCTTGTTTGTTGACCAGTAGTTGTAAGAAAGTAAAGGGAACATGTCTGTAGGGTAAACAGCTCTCTTCTGTCAAAGCAGTTCCTGAGTTTTGGGAGTAAAACCCTCAGTCCAGAAGGATAATCTGGGTGGGGCAATTTCATTTTCTCTTTTGTTATTTGCTCATTTCCTTTGCATTATTATAACTTAACATTAAACATAAAAGCACACTATAAAACTTCAATGTTCCCTTTATTTAAATACTCCATTTTTATTTGTCCATCAAAACTAGACATTCAGGACCTCCCCTAGTGGCACAGGCGGTTGAGCGCAGCGCTGTGAAGCTGTCCGCAGCCTCTGCAGCGTGGGTTCGATCCTGGGCAGCAGGTGAGGGTCCCACATGGCATGGCAGACCTCTCCTGTCTCGCCCGCTGCTCTGCTCAGCAGTGTATTTCATCAGTCTGCCTGTTCTGTTCCCTGCTCTGTCTCTGGTGAGTCCTCACACTCCCACACATCTGGCCTGTACCCCGGCTCTTGTATAAAAATAAATAAATCTTTAAAAAAAAAAAACAAAAAGAACTAGACATTCAAAATTCTCTGCCCAGATGTGACATGTTAATATAAATACCATATTGCTTTTGATTTCTGTGTTCCTTTCTTTAAAAAGAAAACCAAATCTTTATACAACTAAAATCTCACCTGCAATCCTTTCTCACTCTCTCTAGAAATAGCTCATACTCTATTTGTATTCCTCCCATGCATACTTTTATTCTTTTAGCACAGATATGTATCCATGATTACTTTTTACAACTTCCTAGATTAAAATTTTAATAATATTTATCAATGAGGATTCAAAGTAAATAGGTCTTTGCATTTATAAATATTATATATAATTTTTTTGGCAAATCATACTGGAAAAAAATTTCTAAATTGAGCTATGTTTGATGGTGCAGTTCTCATTTTCTTATTGTTACCCATGTCCTTGACTCTCTTTGTTAGATAAATTAAAAATTCTCATTTGGAAAAAGCACCAAAAGGAGTTAGAAATTAACTTAGAGGCCAATGAACAAATAATATTCAACCTCTTCCACAATAATCCTTATACTCAATCTTAGATGAATAGTTGAGGTGAAGTGGAGTTCTGAGAAAGCATGAATCATTCTATATTGTTAAAACAGCAATGACCACAAAAAAGGAGAAAAGACTCAATTTACTAAAATCAGGAACAAAAGAGGTGAAAATACTACTAATCTTACATAAAATATGAAGGAATACAGTGAACATTTAATATGATGTTAATATGATGTTAGATACTAGATGAAACTGAAAAATTCCTAGAAATTAACAAAGTACTGAATCATGTTCAAGAAGAAATAGAAATTTTAAATAGATTCAACAAAGCAAATAATTAATCATTTGTAATAATAATAATAATAAAAATAAAAACTTCCTACAAAGAAAACCTCAGGCCCAGATGACTTGTTTGGTGAATTCTACTAAATGTTTAGAGAAGAATTAACATGAATCTTTAGCAAACACATTACAAAAATATAAAAGAAAGGACCACTTCCCAACTCATTCTATGCGGCCAGTATTACTCTGGCACTAAATATAGACAAAGACATTAGAAGGTAAGAAATTTGAAGACCAATATCCTTTATAAATTATATGAAATCTTCAACAAAAATATGAACAAACCAAATCCAGTCGCATATGGAAATGATTGTACAGCGTGACCAAGTCAGTTTTGTCTCAGGAATGTAAGGTTGGCTCAACATGTGAAAATCAATTAATGTACTATACCACATTAATAGAATAATAAAAGAAAGAAACAACATGATCATTATAATAGATGGAGAAAAAGTGTTTGACAAAAACCTAATACAGATTTCATGATAAAAAAACTTAATAAAATAGGAATGGATGGGAACTTCCTCAACTTAATAAAGGACATTTGCACAATACCCACAAGCTATCATACTTTACTTTAAAAGCAAAAGACTGAGAAGTTCCTTCCAAAGATCAGGAACAAAATAAAATACTTGCTCTTACCACTTCTATTCAACATTATGCTTGAGGTTGTAGCTAGGGGAACTAAGCAATTAAAAAAAAGAAAATAGGTAGGGCTCTCTGGTGGCGCATGGGTTAAGATGAAACCTGTGAAGCTATCTGCTGCCACTGCAGCACAATAGTTTGATCCCCAGCCAGGAAGTTGACCCACATGGTGCAGCAGACCTCTCCTGTCTTGCCCGCTGCTCCCCTCAGTGTATTTCAGTCAACCTGCCTGTTCTGTTCCCCACTCTGTCTCTGGTGAATCCTCTCACCTCCCCACACCTCTGGCTTGTACCCCAGTTCTTGTATTCATAAATAAATAAATCTTTAAAAAAACAAAGAAAGAAAAAAAACAGGAATCCAGGGTAGAAAGGAAGTAAAGTCTCTATTTACAGATGACATCACCATGTATATAGAAAAATCCTACAGGAGTCATAAAAACACCTACTAGTGTCAGTAAATAAGACTAGCAATGTTTCAGGGCAGATCAATGTACACATAATTTATATAGGAGTAGGTGATCTTTTCATATCAGATTTTCCATGTTATTTGGATAAATGCCTAATAACAGTATTGCTTGGTCAAACAGAATTTCCATTTTTATTTTCTTGAGAAATCTTCATACTGTTTTTCACAGGGGCTGTACCAGCTTGCATTCCCATCAACAGTGGAGGAGAGGTCCTTTTTCACTGCAACCTTTCCAACATTTGTTAATTCCATTCTTTTTTTACATGCGCTATTTCACAGGGGTGAGGTTGTATCTCAGTATAGTTTTAATTTGTATTTTTCTTCTAATAAGTGATGTTGAACATTTTTTCATAAAGCAGCACTGTTTACAATCACCAAATCATGTAACCAATCCAAGCTCCCTTCAATAGATGAATGCATAAACTATGGAGCATAATTCAAGAGAATATTACACAGCAGTGAAATAAAATGAAATGGTGGCATTTGGGACAAAATGGAAAAATCTTGAGGTGATTATGCTGAGTAAATTCAGTCAAAAAGTGAGATTTTGGCTAGTCTCACTCATCTGTGGAATAGAAATATAAAAAAAAATCCAAATTACATACAAACAATAGAAGAAATAAAAATTTGAACTTGGCAAAAAGAAAATAGTGGTTACTAGAGGGAATAGGGGAAAGGATGGAGGCAGATGAAATGGGGCATGGGTGATTTAGAGTGTGTGTATGTGTGCGCGCGTGTGTGTAAATTATATATATATATATATATATATAGAGAGAGAGAGAGAGAGAGAGAGAGAGAGAGAGAGAGAGGATACGCACAAACACACACATACACATATCTGTGAAAAACAAAAATAATTTTATTTCTATACACTGGCAATGAGCAATGTGAATATAAAATTAAGAATGTAATTCCATTTATAATAGCATCAAACACATAAAATACTCAAGAGAGGAGAAGCAAAGACTTGTACAGTAAGAACTACAAAACATTATTGAAAGAAATTAAAGGTCTAAATAAATGGGAAAATACACTGTGTACCTGGATTTAAAAAATAACAATCTTTTTATGACAATTCAAATTGATCTATAGACACAATGCAATCCCTAACAAATAGTAGTCATCTCTTTTTTCTTTAAAAAAAAAAAAGCTGTTTTACTGGTATAGGGTAGTAGATCAATGGAATAGAACTGAAAATTCAGAAATAAACCATTATATTTATGATTAATTGATTTTTTGCTAGTGAGGCAAGACAATTCAGTGATGAAAGTGAAATCTTTTCAATAAATGGTGTTGGGACAAGTAGAAATCTATATGTAAGACAACAAAGTGGGATTCTTGCATTATACCATATACAGAAATCAACTCAAAATGGATTAAAGAAAATAAAAATGCCAAAGTTACTACAGGAAACTTCTGGAGGTGATGAACATGTCTATTCCCTTGATTTTTGTGATTATTTAATGTGTTTATGCTTATATCCAAACTCATAGAACTGAAATCATTAAACATGTACAATTTTTGTATTTCAACTATACATAATTAAGCTGTTTTTAAAAAATGATTAAAGACAGAAATAAGAGCTATCAAACTAAGCAGAAATCATAGGTATATATCTTCTTAACCTTTGGTTAGGAAATGGCTTCTTAGATATCACACCAAAAATCACAAAGAAAAACAAAACAATTGATTGAATTGACACTTGTGAAAAAGAAAACTTTTTCTTTTTAAAAATTTTTAAAAAGTTTCTTTTTAAAAATCAAACTTTATGATTTAAAGAATATTATGAAGGAAGAGCAAAGATAGCACACAGAATAGGAGAAAATATTTGCAAATCATATATCTGATTAGTCTGATGTTCAGAATATATTTTTAAAAACCCTTAAAAGTCAACAATAAAAAAGAATTACCCAATTAAAAAATGAGTAGTGTCTGAGTAGATACTCTCCAAAGCAGATATATAAATGGTTAATAAGTACATGAAAAGATGCTTATCATTAGCAGTAGGGAAATGCAAAGCAAACCCACAATGAATGATTATACTATGAAACCCATTAGGATGGTTATGTAAAAAAGACAGACATTTACAAGTGTTAACAAGAATCTGAAATTATTAGAAACTCCATGAAATAATGCAGCTGCTTAGAAGAACAGCTTGTCATTTCCTTAAATAATTAAATATAAAGTTATAATAGGATCCAGTAATTCTACTTTTAGCTATGCATCCAAACAAAATGAGAACATGTTCACTTCTACACAAATGTTCTTAGCAGCATAGTTCATAAAAGCCCCAAATTGGAAACAACACAAATGATCATCAACTAATGAATAAACAAAATGCCCATATCTATACTATAGAGTATTATTCAGTCATAAAAAGGAATGAAGTATTGATGAATGCTACAATATGGTTGAATTTTGAAAACATGGTCAGTGAAATAAAGCAGTCATGGAAGCTCAAACCTTGCAGATTTCATGTACATATCTTATTTATATAATATATCATAAATAGACGAATGCATGGAGACTGAAAGCAGTTTAGTGGCTGCCAGGGCCTGAGAGCAGAGGGCAGGACTATTCATGGTATGGGATTTCTTTTCAGATAATGAAAATATTTCCAAAGGAATTCTATGCTCTAAAAGAATTCAATGGTTCTAATGAACTGTTTGTAATGGAATTAGAAATATCAAATGAAAGTAAATATAATAGTTGTACAAATTTATGAATATACTAAGAACCACTGAATTTTATACTGTAAAAGGGTAAATTTTATGGTATGTGAGTTATATTTGAATTAAAGTAAAAATGAGCATCTGGATGGTGTTTTGGAAATGTACTCAGGAACATTCTTTCCATAAGAAATAGTCCTGCAATAATCTGTGCAATAGAATCCCAATTTTATTTTAAAGTGGTATAGGGGAAAAAAAGCAACAACTGGAGGTTTCATACTTATTCTTTACAATAGGCCCATACTTATCTTCCAATTCATATAACGAAATGGAAAATGAAAACAAAACCCAAACCATGGTTGCTAGGAGCTTTCTCTGGGTGGTGGGCAGGGAAGGGTAAGAAAATGATCTACAGATTACATTCTACTTGCATACATAGTTGATGTGCTAGAAATCCCTGCCTAAAATTTCAGGTTGGCATGAGTATAAACTTGTGATTCAATGTGTCTGTCAGTTTATTTTATTTTTTCAATGTAGTTAAGGATCAAGCTTGGGGTAAATCTTTGTTTGAGCAGGACTTGTGATGGACAATGTCTTTGTTACCTGTATGACCTTTGCCTACAATCCGAAGTTGGGGCTTGAAGAATGGAAAAGTATGATGGCCGTGGGTACTAATCCAAAGGTCTGCTTTCATGGTTTATTCCAGGATAAGTCTTTACAGATTGTCAGAGCTTTTAGGAAGATTTTTTTTGATTAGACATTATTATTTATTCTTTCAGAAATGTGTGGATGTGTGTTTTACCTACAGGGTGCACAGAATCAAGGTCAGAAAACCACAATGAGAAGGAGGGGTCACGATTCCACTTGACCTGATAGAACTCATTCTCCCTGACCTCCCAATGATTAGGAAATGGATTTGCAGAGGCCACACTAGATTATTGTGGTAGATAAACAATTATTATTTTTGTGGATAAATAATTCTTTAATGTTTATTCTAGATTAAAATATTCAGATTTTGCCAACTAGACTCTTGTAAATTATTGTGTCTATAGATTGCTACAGTTGCTGGTTCAGGCTGTAGGGCAAGGCATCCCACCTTGTCCAGGCGGTTGGTGTTTCTTTAAATGGATGGAAATTCATACTGTGAAGAACTGAAATGTGACTCTTACTGGGAGAAGGGGGGAGTAGAGAGATAACCCTCTAACAATAAAACTTGACCAGGAACTGAGGTATGCCGTGGGTGGAACTCTACAAGAGGTTTCTTGTATTCCCTTGAATTCTGGAGACAATTATATAGAACATTTGTGGCTTTGTTTTAGTTTTTACTTTTGAGTAGGTAATAAATACACTGAACACACCCTTTAAAAACTTTGTAAAGGTATATAGTGAAAGGAATTCTCCCGTTCCCCCTCAGTCACCCAGAGACATTTCCTCTAATCAGCCTCAAACCTTGATTAGGGCATCTAATACTCAGGGCCTTGTTTAGTGACACTCTGACAGAGAGTTGAGGCTGGAAGTAGAGTGTGGCCTCCTGGCCCTCTGCTTCCTCTGAAGCCAGCTTGTGGTGGCAGCATGGTGTGGGTGAGGAGAGAGAGCGAGCTCTGCAGGAGGATGAGACAGGACAAGTGCCAGGGTGAACAGAAGACCAGCACAGGGCATGGAGAAGCCATTAAGAGTGTAAGGCAGCCACAGATTGCGATGGGCACTGACACTAATCTGACGTGAGACCAATGTCCACGTCTCCAATTGTACAACTGAAAAGTGATCCTTGAAGGAGAGAGGCGTGGGAGGGCTCCATCTTGCTGTTCAAGAAAGGAGGTGAGCCAACTAAGCGGCAAACACGTGTATCAAATCAGGAACCACCATGCTCCCCACAAAACACACAGTAAGCATTTTTAAGCTGTTAGGACTACAATTTTTCCCCCCTATAACCTTTGGCTTTACTTGGATCTCTCTGCTCTTCTACTCTTCTCTCAGCTTGTTCTCTCTGCTATTTAACTCCCCACCCTTTTTTAGGTCAACACATGTACTTTATTATAGTATCATTTATCTTTGCCCCAAGAAGAGTGTAATTTTGATAGAAAAGAGAGTTCTCATTTGACTCTCTAATGATATAATTTTGTGACTATTTAAGGCAAGTCATTTAACCTTTCCGAACCTTAATTCCCACATCTGTAAAACTGATGACTACTTACATATTTCCCAGGCTTGCTGAGGAAAGCAATTATAAAACATTCAGCAATGTGAAAAATAACGTAGAAAGGTTTCTTCATCAGCCTGCTCTCACACTTCCGACCTCTGTTGTTAAATCTGCATTTTCCTTCCTCCAGCATTAAGGGCATTTCAGATTGGGGTTCCTGTGCCACAGCTAACCAGCTCCAGGGAGAACATGTTATTGGAGATACTGTGGGTCTCGCAAGAGGGGTAGAAGTCTCCTAGAACCTGTTTCTTCTAAAGAAGGGGGTGGGGAGAATTGTGCCTAGGGGTCAGGCCATTGGGAGGGCAATTGTGCTGTCTAGAAACAGGTTCAGGCTGAGCTCCGTGAGGGAAAGAGAGCCTGGGATGTTGTGCTGAGCCAAGAGCCTCAACGGACTCAAATGATTTACAATAACCTTAGAATACATTTCCTGTATGAGGAATAACCATATAAGGGTAAATCCTGATGACCATATAACCCGTATATTCAAGGCTGAAGTAAGTGGGACAAGTTGAAATCAAAGGTGTCCATTTGTATATCACAATTTCATGTGCAGGTGATTTTTTATTATTTAATGTGTTATTATTTTCCTTATAATCCAAATTTTTACAGTTAGTATGTTTAATCAGAAAATAGTTACTTAAAATAAGTAATTACTTCAAAATAATTTTATAATGGAAGCAATCTAATAGTCCCAACTAGAGAAATGCCTAACTGTGGTCCTTTCAGAATCGTTAAAAGAGATACAATAAAGAGCATAAAACTCAAAATGAAAACCTAAGCATGATACCCTAAGTCTAACAAAAAGCAGATATATGTATACACATATGATTAAAACTATCTAGAAATGTATACATACTTGAAGAAAATATACAAAACACGAATCCTTGATGTTTTCTGAAGGTTTTTAAAATGTATGAGCAGTTTAATTTTTTTTCCAAATTTTATCTTTTTTTAGGTTGTTTTATTACTTCTAAATTTAAAATATAATCAAAATGATACAACTATGTTTTCAGGATTCTTGGGGACTAAGAAGAGCTGTGAACAAAACAATAAATTCCCTATACAAATCCCTTCTGCCGAATGCTGTGATTTGGGGTGGGGGAGTTAGAGATAGTGTCTACCAAAGGAAGGAGTTTGAGGCCGATGATGGTGTGTGCAGGGGGTTCATTTTTCTGTCTTGGGGCTCAAGAGAATGACATGGACTTTGTGATCTAGGAGAGTAAGCTGTAGCTTATGACTGAGGGATCATGTTTTTCTCCAAATATATTTACTATCTATTATCCCCAAGCCTTCAGTACAGTCTTATTTTGACATAATGGCTTCATTTGGAGCTTCTTGTGCGGCAAAAAGGGAAGAGATCTACAGCCCTTTTTGGCAAAAACCACGTGCCACAACCTAGAAAGCCATGTAAAGAGAAACTTTAAGGTGAAGATATATGTAACAAGAAGAGGGGAAGGCGCTCTCCATGCAGCTCTCCTACGTTTTTCTTTTCCTAGTTGAGAGTGTATCCTCCGCTCCACCCCCTACCCTCACTGAGGACCTGGGCTTCACTGCCTGTTTTTGATCTAGTTGCAGACATTAACCCTCCTCTAAGAGGCAGCTTGGGTTAAGGTGGGGGGATAGGAGGCCAAGGGCCCCAGCATAGAACGTCTAAGCTGTGGGTTAAAGTTGCTAACGCTGCAGTCACTAAGTAGATTCCTGAGCAGGCTTCAGTTCAGTCCAATTTCAAAATGACACCCAAGCTGCTCAACTTCTCCTTCAAACTGTTTCTTTAAGATAAGGTTGAAGATTCAATAGCTCAACGTCATTCTCGGCAATGATTTTTGTCAGAACAATTGTTCACTTAATTACTCCCTCCTAAATAGCTCTTTCTTCTGCCTCTGCTTTTCTATTCCTCCTGCCTCTGTCTGGGCTTTTCCCCTATGGTCCATGTGTAGATGATTGCAATAAATAGTTCAAGAATTGATTTCCCTACCTCTGTTCTTAGGAACCCCAACCCCAAACTACCAGGGCATTTTTTTAACACCTAGATTTGACCAGGTTACTCTCAGATTTTATACCTTTTGTGACTCCTTACTGGTTCCAGATACAGAGTTAATATTGTAAACTGAGATTTAAGTCTTCTAAAATTTCCCCCAACATTTCTCACTTTATCTTTTACCACTGGCCCCATGTTTGAACTATCTAATACTACTTAAAGGTCCTTTTCTTACCTCCTTTTTTCTTTCTTTCCTTTTCTCTTTTGCTCTTTCTTCATCTTTATTTCTTAAAACCCTAGGACAACAAGAAATCCCATAAACATGAGAAATAAAAATGAAATAAAAGAAGAATTCATAATACAACAACCCCAACAAATTATTACTTTGGCAATAATCTATAGTATCATTTGATAGTACTTTTTTATTTTTGATATGCATACTAGTTCTAGGTTATAGACATTTTCGTTATTCCCCTCTGAAGCTGAAGAAGCAAATATTCAGAGCAATCATGAATTTCCTCATTTTTAAATATTACTTCACAGCTCTCACTTATAGTTGAAATCACAGGTTAGTAGATATGAAATTTAGTCCTAAAATGCAGAAGCTACCTCACTTTCTTTACTTTTCTCTGATTCAATATATTAGATTTATGTTTTTAATTCCATTCTTCTAAGTGTGGCAAAACAGAATTGCAGTCAATTTTCCATGACTCTCCCCCTTTCTCCTTTGCTGCCTCTGTGTTCTAGGGGACTTGTGTTGGATTCTCTATGTCTAGCCACACTGGTATCTGCTGAGAAGCACATTACCTTGATTTTCCCTTGAGTACTCTTTGATGCCAACACTGATGAAACCCCATTGTGACTGACCATGTGCCCTGTGTGAAATCAGGGTGCCCTCAGTGCCAGTCTTAGGTGTGGGAGGATCACTGTTCCACTCCCATGCCACGGGAGCTCTGCAGGGCTTGCCATGCTGCCATATCTTCTCTGGGTCTTGCCGTACTTCTAGAGTTCTGCCTGTAGAGTGGGGTCTTCCTCCAGTGACTTCTGGCACCCAGCAAGGTCTCTGCACTCTGTGCTTCTATAAAGCTCCTTTTCTAATCTTTTTATTCCTGGGTTCTTTCTGTTACCCTCAGGAACTAGGCTAGGAAAACTGAAAAGACCACCTTTCTGTGCTCGATGCTCTTCTGACCTTTTCTCAAGGTGAAGAATATCTCATTTGGTATTTAAACAGAGGGAAGTGTCAAGTCAGAAAAGGAAATATTGGGGGCAATTGTTAATATTTCATAATACACTTCTAATACAATAGCATGATAAATTTGTCTTTCTACTATTTTTTTTTTAATTTTTAAAAAGTTTATTTATTTATTTATTTATTTATTTATTTATTTATTTATTTATTTATACAAGCACTGGGTACAGTCAGAAGCGCAGGAGGGTGAGAGAATTCACCTGAGCCAGAGCAGGGAGCAAAACAGGCAGAAGGACTGAGATACACTGCTGAGGGGAGCAGCGGGTGGCAGGAGAGGTCTGCGCGCCATGTGGGACCCTCCTCCGGTGGCTGGGGAGCAGCCAGGGGAACGAACTGGCGTGCCAGAGGCTGCGGGCAGCTTCACAACCCAGCGCTCAACCACTGCGCCACCAGGGAGGCCCCCTACTATTTTTTTATGGACCATAAAGATCACCAAAGATTAATACCTAGTCTTTATAATTGCAATTTTTAATACTAATTTAACAATGTATTTCTAAATTCCATGAGGGCATGGAATTTGTTGTGTTCTTTTGGTGGCAAGGGATGATAAATCTAACTGGAATGGATCTGGCTTCTTGGAGAAGACAATGGAAGGAGACTCTGTGGCAAAGATGACTTGAGGATTTGCAGCATATATTCTTGTTGCTATCAATAAGACTTCAGAAACATCAACCTAAATTAGCCACATTTTATTTTGGGGTCTGTTATCCTCCCCAGAATTCTGATTATTTCTGAAGGATCTAGTATGTAGCCCATGTCCTAATGCCATTCAAAATTGTATGAACAACACCATGTAAGATCATCTTGGATGTACAGGAAGCTGAAGAAAATGAGTAAAAAGCCTCACTTTGCTATTTAAAATATTTGGTGTGCTGACAATGATGTGACATTTAGTACATTAGACTTTGAATCCAGTGGTACAAGGTCAAGTCTATGGCAATTTAATTTGCATGTTGCTGCGTCAGACAACACCACACTGACAAACGGGAATCGTGGAGCAGGCTACAAAATGCAGGATGCTGCTGAAGAGCAAGATCCTGGCCCTTTTATTGACACACATAATCTATTGTAAGGAGATTAAGGAGTTTAAAGAAAGGGGAAGGGTGTAGAAGATTAGGGATTGTGAGTCTGCCCTCCAGGCACTTCTTATCTACTTGATGACATGCCTTATTCCCCCCCCCCATGGCTAATCTTATCAACAAGGTACTCCACTGATCAGCTTCTGGGGTCCCTTGTCATATGGGCCCCTGGGTGTTCCCGGTCATGCCTCGTGATGTATAAGTCGGGACCAATGTGTTATACATTGGTCCTCAGCCCCCTGGGCATTCCAGACATACCTCGTGAGGTACATGTTTTGCATGGGTCCTCAGCCCCCCGCCCGGGCGTTCCCGACATACCTCTTGATGCACAACTTTCACAGTGTGGTCCAGCTTTGTGCTCTTGTTTGATTTGAAGGGCTGAAGGGTTGGGCTCCTGTTCCTAACTGGCCGGACCACTTTGACTTTGTTTAGGTGACAAAATGGCTGCTGAATAGGCTGCCTAGGAGTAGCAGACCCACAGCATGTTTATAACATAATGCGAAGCCCTGTCTAGATTTTGTATATAGAATGACCTTGATTGTAGCAAACTTCTTGGAAGGGACCAAACAAATTATTTTGAAGCAGAGTTTGCATAACAAACACCAACTTTTCTTGTTTTATATGATGTATTTGGCTGGTGCATGCTGGATGTCTGTGTGTCAGAACTATCAGTAAAACCCCACCCTCCTGTCACCCTAAGGCATAACCACTGGTATTGGGTATTTTGCTATATGATCTTGAGCAATACCCCTAACTTCTTCAGATGTTAATTTTCTTGTTTGAGTTATTGATAGACACACCTGCCTATTAAGGATGGTGTAAGGTTTAGAGACAATGTGTAGCACTCACCTGATAGTAGGCATTTAGTAAAGGATGGCTATTAGTATTATTGCTGGCAAAAGAATGTATGAGCAATAACAGGATGATGATGAAGGAATGATAAGGATAAAAAATGTAACACCAATAACAAAGTCACTTAGCCTGTGATAGCTGTCCTTTTGGGATTTTTAAAAGCTGATCATTGCTTGATTTTATTATATTACCCTTCCCCAGGCCCCACAAAGTATTGTGTGACATGTTTATTAGTTTAAGTGATTTAGTTTCTTGAGACTTTAGATTTTGTAACACCCTTTGTGCTGCTGAAGGTTCTCTGGGGAGTTACAAAACCCGTTTTGAGATTTCCATTAAAATGTTAACAAAAGAATAAATAAATAAAGTATCTTCCTCTTCTTAACCTAGATAGAATCTTTCTCTTCCTTATATGACATTGAGTAGACGGCAGCCTTCATACCTAGGTTAATGGTGGAATGCTATTGAACCATTCTGCCTCTTCTTTGCATCTTGTTTCCCTCCTCCCACCAAATAAGTACTGGAAATTAAAAGCTGCAGTTCCACCTCAAACCCATTGTCTCGCTGCATAGTATAGATTTCAAAGAGAAGAACTGAACATGTGCTGGAAATAAGAAAAGAAAGAAAACCAGAGGACTATTTGAGTAGTTCTAAGGGACGTCAGAGTAGGGAAACTGCAGCGGGTGTGGGAGGTGGAGCGACAAGGTCAAGGAGAGAATAACTGTACATATACAACCCAGCTTACTATTTGGACACCTTGAGGGACGTTGGATTCACTCATCCTCATCCTCCAAGTGTCTTTTCTTGAATGATCTTTCCAAAAGCATAAGTGCCAGACACAACTCCTCTATAAATATCAATGACAGCACTTACATGAGAATATCCAACAACCACTAGAAACCAGGTTTTCTCAGGTAATCTGAAAGGTGGGCTCTGCCTCGTTTTGCTATCCATGGTTTGTGAGACTATAGAAAATTAATTTTTGACCTCAGCATCTTCATTTGTAGTCTTCTGTTTAACAAATTTTTGTGTAGTGCTTACATAATACCAGCCAAGTATTATGATAAAGCCTGATGATAAAATGAAGAACAAGAGAGACATGGGTTTGACTTTATGATGCTCATTGTATGATGGAAGTGAACCAAAAATTAAATAAATAAATAAGCCATGATGCGAATTAATCACAAATGATTATGGATCCATCAAGAGGTGAGAAAAAGCTTTCAGTCCAAAGCAGCAAGGACAGAGACTGGAAGCTGGTGAGATAAGAAAGTATGAGCACAGACATCAGAGGGTGAACTGGGGGAGGCTTTAAGAGGCTGCCCTGTGGGCTGATGCTGCAGGAACTAGAGACAGGGCCAGCCATGCCTTTCATTTGTAGAACAATGGGAAGACCAAAGGATTTTAAGCAAAGAGGAGATGATCCATGTATGGTTTATAAATATTTCTACATTCTCCTGTCAGTGTGAAACTTCTAGCATTCTGACCATCCACTCCACGTACTTATGGCCCAAGCAGTCCCTGTAATATGGGAAAATTCTCCAACCTAAAGAGTAGTCTTTGGATTAGACATCCTTTCCTAGGTACTTGCTGATCTCTTACCTCTCAGTCATCTGCCTGGAATGTTTATCCTTCTACCATTATAACAAATCCCCACGTCTGAAATTTCTTGTCACCTCCCTGCAAAGTCTCATGTCTAGGTGCATCTCCTGTACCTTACTGACTTTTGACGAACTAAGTTCCAACTTGCCTTCTGTTCCCGGGAAACTTAGAGCATCACCTGACTGAAGCCTCTAGCCTTAGAATTCAAACCACAGTAATTCTCCTCCATGAAATTTTTTGCTTCCCCATACAATTTCCTTGAGAACTGTTTGATAAGCTCACTGCCAAGGAAGAGAGTGGGAATCCAACAAACATTTGTATTGTGTCCTGTGTCTCCCACAAAGATAAAGTTGTTCTTTCCAAATTATGGCCTCTGAAGACATCCTAAACCCTTTAGGCTTAAGTGTTTTAGGATATCCAGTGAGAACTCAGCAAACACCACATGGCGGGGGACCATAACCACAATGTCTGCTTTTAAGCAATTTAATTCATGGGATCTGAGCAAAGAACTGGTCTTTCAAGACTCCATTTCTCACAGAAGTACATGTAATTTCTTCCTCATGCCTTAATTTAGTTTGGCAATATACTGCCACTATTGTGCAGCTTTTGTGTTTTATAGCTTGACATGAAAAAAAGGAGAAGGGACGGCTCTAATACCTTTGGATTTTGTAGGGATTGTCAGTGCCCACAGCCGACCTTTTCCAGCAGCTGGTAAACAGCTTTAAGATTCAGAATATCTTCTTTTCACTCTCATTTGCCTGGAGAGCCATAAATGTCAGTCTTGTAGCTTCCTCACAAACAAAGCCCGTTGGTAAAGCAGGCGGACGCTTGCTCATGATGAGCATGTTAAGATACTTCATTACCTTCTCTTCCCGGTGGCAGTGCAAGGACAGAGCATGGCAAAGAGCCTGTGCAGCTTACAAATGAACTGCATTTTTAAAGCCTCGTTGAAAAATATACTTAGCATTCAACTGAAACATGCAAGTCAGATGAAAGAGCTATTTTCAACTGGTTTTCCTATAGTTGGAATAATCTAGAATAATAAAACGGGAGTGTTAGGTCAGAAATGAGGGCAATTACAATGCATGGGCCATCTTCTCAGGATGCTTGGACTTACTGAATAGGAATTAGCAACAAAACCTCTCCCTTGCCTTTTGTATTTAGTCTCCTCTTTTCGAAAAACTCCTACACTACCTCTTCCTGTAGGATTATGTCTAAATTGAGGTTATTTTAAAATTCCAGGCTCTTACTCTTTAGAATTATCTGTTAGGGTTTTTTTTTTTCTCCCCCTCTAGGATGTTAAGTCCTCCTAGAAAAGTCTTATAATCTGTTTTCCTTGAATCTATAAGAACCTTGTTAACTATGTGATATGGAGTAAACCAAACATTTGTGTGGTTTCTGTCTGCCCAGAAGATAAAGCTGCTCTTGTAATTAAAGTCCTGGAAGACATCAATAACCCCCTCTCGCTTTAGGCATTTCAGGAGAGTTGCCTAAAAAAAAAAAAAAAAAAAAAAAAAAAAAAAGAAAGGAAAAGAATAAAAAGGAAAGCAGTTTCCCAGACTCTTTGAATGTATGGAGACTCTCAATCTCTTACAGTAAGATAATGAGTATACTTTTGGGTAAATAGATAAATTAAAGAAAAAATTGATATGAAAACAAACATATTGACTATTTCTATTCTTTAGCAGGGACATAATAAATATCCTTCACAATAAATTAGTTTTTCCCTGCCTTTTAAAATAAAAAGCATTGTTGATCCTGTTTGATCTAATGCAGCATATCTTTTGCTTTTTCTATTTTAGTTGCATGTCTTGAATGTTTCAAAAAGAAAAAAATAAACTAGTGCCGATAAATTAATAGAAAGAAATGGTAACTTATAATAATGTCCTTAGTTTTTGCCAAAAGCTATAGAAATGACCAGGCCTAATTTCAGGTTTTAGTAGAAAATTTTTCTGAGTATTGCAAATCCAAATGGATAAAATTCAATTTGATTTTAATTTTTAAAATTTTTTAGACAGAGATAGCATGAGAGATAGGGGAAGAAAGAAATACAAGGAGATGGAGAAAGACAGAGCCAAGGAGAGACAGAGAGAAGAGAAAGAAACAGATAAATAGTGTGAGAGAGTCAGGAGAGAGCGAGAGAGTCTGTCAGAAATAGCAGGAGAGAGGCAGAGACACATAAAATTCAATTTTAGAGTTATCTGTACATCACTGAAATTTGTTCACAAATTTTCTCCTGGGTTATGCCAGTTTGTTAACTCTCCTCAAAGCCAATGGCCCACTTCAAGGATTGAAATGTTTTGCTGTAGGCGCAAAGGATATATTCTGTGAACAATTCATCCATTAAATAACACAACCATTATAACATGATGTTTATACAATGTGACTTATCTATTGTTTGGTGAATTCTAGTTTCCTGCTATTCTAGGAATGTGTCTCAGTTTCCTCATTTTACAAATTTGAATCTTTTTTTTTTTTAAAGATTTACTTATTTATTTATACAAGCGCTGGGCACAGTCAGAAGTGCAGGAAGGTGAGAGAATTCACCAGAGTGGGGAACAGAACAGTCAGACTGACGAAGTACACTGCTAAGGGGAGCAGCGGGCGTGGCAGGAGAGGTCTGCGTGCCATGTGGTACCCTCACCCGGTGGCCAGGGATCGAACTGGTGCTGCAGAGGCTGCAGGTAGCCTCGCAACCCAGCGCTCAATTGCTGCGCCACTGGGGAGGCCCAAATTTGAATCTTTTATGCATAACCTGTGGTGCGTTGGTCTCTCTGCTCGTGTGTATAGGAGGATAAATAGAATATAACATGAACAGCTAAGTCTAAGTAATTTGTTTCATTTGAAATGAAAAGCCATGAGCTAATCAAACCTGAAATAACAATATTTCCCTTATGGACATGCCCAGCGAGTTGACTTGGCTGTTATTTACAGGCATAACATACCATGAATCTAAAATACCCATCATGGAGGCTTTGGCACCTCAACTCATTTCTTGGGTCCTAGGGACGCTCTTAATTGAAAGCATTCCCCTCCTTGCTCCTCTCCTGTTCTTTGATGTCTGGACAGAATCAGGAAAGACACAATAAACGCAGCTGGTTTCTGCTGACCAGCAGCCTGCTCCTGAATTCGAAATTAGGTCTTCAAACTGGTGTTATCAACATTTTACCAAAATATCTACTGATATCTGGTAACTCATTTAATATAAACAATGAATGGCAAAAAAAAAAATCACAATCTAAGAGGCTTAGAGTCCATTTCTGAGTAGTGTGAGTTAAAGAATTCCCAGAGGCATTTTCTTCTAACAGCACAAAGCCACATCGGGAGTGGGGCAGAAAGTTGTGCTCGATTTTGTAAGGACTTGAAGTCAGAGCTGCACTTATTTCAGAACAGCCTGATCCCGTGGGGTGTTTGAGCCCCTCGGTGATCGAGTCCTGTGGTTCCGAGACCTGGAGCCCTGGGATTCCTCTGAAGCTGCCGTAGCACGTCAACACTTCGTGGTTCCCCTGGACAGTTGAAGGGACCAGTGTTCCAGTTCCTGGGGAGACTGGAGATGAAGCAGCTAAGGAAGGAAGAGGAAGAGAGAGAGAGGAAGGGGAGAGAGAGAAAACAAAGAAATTTGTTTACTATTTTAAAACCCAAAAGTTTGGCATGATTAACTGCAAGAATTTTCTGTCCTTGTAAGTTATGTGCCTGTGCGTGTGTTTGTGTGGGGGGAAGAAGGGGAGGACCAGGAGGAGGAGGGAGAGAAGGTGGAGGGAGAGGGAGAGGGGGAGGAGGGGGAGGAGGGGGAGGAGGAGGGGAGGGAGGGGGGAGGGGAGTAGAAGAGGGAGGAGGAGGGGGAGGAGGGAAAGAGGAGGGAGAGGAGGAGGGGGAGGATGAGGGGAGGATGAGGGGGAGGAGGAAAGAGGAGGGAGAGGAGAGGGGGAGGAGGGGGAGGAGGGGGGAGAAGGAGGAGGGGAAGGAGGGGGAGGAGGGGAAGAGGAGGGGGAAGGAGGAGGGAGGGAGAGGAGGGGAGGAGGGGAGGAGGAGAGGGAGGAGGGGAGGAGAGGAAGGAGGAGGAGGGGACGAGGGGGAGAGGGAGGAGGGGAGGAGGGGAGGGGTAGGAAGGGGCAGAGGGGAGGAGGGGAGGGAGAGGAGGGTGAGGAGGGGGAGGGGAGGAGGAGGAGGGGGGAGGAGGGGAGAAGAGAGGGAGGGGGGGGGAGGAGAGGGAGGAGGAGGAGGGGAGAGGAGGGAGAGGAGGGGGAGGAGGGGGAGGGGAGGAGGCGGAAGAGGGGGAGGAGGGAGAAGAGAGGGGGGGGAGGGGGAGGAGAGGGAGGAGGAGGAGGGGAGGAGGGGAAGAGGAGGGAGAGGAGGGGGAGGAGGGGGAGGGGGAGGAGGCGGAGGAGGGGGGAGGAGGGGAGAAGAGAGGGAGGGGGGAGGGGAGGAGAGGGAGGAGGAGGAGGGGAGGAGGGGAAGAGGAGGGAGAGGAGGAGGGGAAGGAGGAGGGGGAGGAGGAGGGTAGGGGAGGAGGGGGAGGAGGGGAGGAGTAGGAGGGGGAGGAAGAGGGGGAGGAGGGGAGGAAGGGGGCAGGAGGGGAGGAGAGGGAGGGGGAGGGGGGACCGGGGAGAGGGAGGAGGGGAGGGGGAGGAGGGGGAAGAGGGGGAGGAGGGCAGGAGGAGGGGAGAAGGGGTGGAGGGGAGGAGGGGAGGAGAGAGAGGAGGAAGAGAGGAGGAGGGGGAGGGGAGGAGAGGGAGGAGGAGGGGAGGAGGGAGTAGGGGAGGGGGAGGAGGGCAGGAGGAGGGGAGGAGGGGGTGGAGGAGGGAGGAGGGCATGAGGAGTCACCTATAACTGACTATGCTTTAATCTTTACTTCATTTCCTCCACTCAACCATCTGTAAATCATCCTCAGCCTCCCTTCCCCTCCCCCGACTCCACCCCCTGCTCTAAGACGCTCAGTTCAGGCTCATCCTCTCACCCTCAGGAGCCTCCCTGACGCCCCAGCCCAGGCCTTGCCACTGGGTCTCTCCTGGGCTCGAACCAGTCCCCTGCCTGCTGGAGCAGCGGCCTGCGGGGCCTCCCGTCTCCCTCCATGCGTCTGTCTTCTCTGTCCCACTCGAGTCAGAGCTCCTCAGAGGACGCGCCGCCATCTCTTGTTTTTTATTTAAAAATAATTACATCCTACGCAGGATATTAGTACTGTGCTGTACACACCGCAGTAGGTGGTCAGTAAATATTGGTTGAACAATTGATTAATTAAATGGTTAAAAAAAATGCACGATTTCAAGAACATCGTGTTGACTCAAAGGAGGCTGTTCTATAATCTCTGTCAGCAGAGGTTTTCCTCCATTGAACTGACCTCCTTCTGGAGCCAAACGTGCGTGACTTCAGGTTGCGGGTAACTCCACCTCTGCTTTTGTGGTGACACCTTACATCTAATGGGCACCTTTGCTGTAGTCTCCATTTCAAGTATATCTTTTAATAAAAGAGAATTTTTGAGATCTGTGTTAAGCTGCTTAGACGAAAAGAAAGCAATCCGTTGCTTGAGTAGTAGTATTTATGCTTTCAAATCCCCACCTCAGTATATCAAAATTTCTCTCCAGAAGCACCACTTCTTCCCCCATAGTAGCAAAAGAACTACTTAGGACTAACTTTCCTTTATGCTGTATTTTTGTCCAGATTATACTGTTCAGCTTGGACTAGAAATCAGGGGATACTTTTATATCCTAGATGGGTTTGAAAATACAGTCTGTCACCATAAGTAGTGATTACAGAGCACTTAATATTTGTAGAGTGCTTTCCAATTTTACCTGTTTGCCTTTGAAACAGTATTGCTGATGTGGGCTGCTTATCTTCTGAATTTCCAGATGAAGAAAGGGTGGCGAGGTTAAGTGGCTTGCCTGATATTTAATAGCATGTTGCTAGCAGCGTTCCAGTAGTTATGCTCTACAATTCTTGAACAAAAAAATTAACCATGTTTCCTTTCTAATTTGAAGGAAAATATAATTTCAGCACCAGCCATTTAGCCACTGATTTGTGGGAGTAGAACTGTTGGGTTTGTGGTTGTTTGTTAAGAGATTGGAAGGTACTGTAACAAAATAAGGCTGATTAGAGAGGTTTTAAGTAACAGTGAATGAGGACAATTACTTTGTGGTAGAGAGGGGCATATAAAACCATGTAGGACTTTACATTACTATAGCCAAATAGTCAAAACATGAACTTAATTGAACAATAAAGCTCTCACTTGCTAATCACCTTTGTAGTTATTATACTTTCTATTGTATTTGAGATCGTCTTGTGAGTTGAGATGGAGCGAGGATGGGGTCTGACTGCAGTGTGGGGTGGGGAGTATTGGTAAATAGGACCGGCTCTCACCTGATACCCTTTTTCAGAGACCAGCACCAGGTCCCTGTTCAGCTGACTTATTAGTGCTGAACTCAATAACTAAAATCTTAGTTTTATTTCCCCCCTCCAGATCCATCTGGGTGAATCATAGACACTTCTTTGCACACATCCAAATAGAGCTACCTTGCAATGCTGTTTTGCTCAGAGAAGACCTGTACTGAACAATGCTGCGATTGAGTTCCCTATTGGAAGACGGATTGCAACTAGAGGGGTGCAATGGTTAATAAAATGGCCTTTGACTCAAATAATGGCCACTTTTGCTCATATATGCCCAGTGTTTAGTCTAGTCCTTACCTGCATGTGAGCAGAGCTATATGCCTTTAACTTAAAAATCACTGATGAAGCACTATATTGAGACTTGCTCAATATTTAAGTTTTATGCCACAGTCAAACTGAACTAAAGAATCCCGCACTGTTTTAACCCCACTAGCTAAGAATCACTTTGTCCAGATTTTAATCCCTCTTTGGTGGAACTCTGGCAAAATGGGAAGGAGAGTTTCTCTTATCTTTCCTCTGCTTCTCAACATATCAAGATATATTTCAGAAGGAGGAGAGATTTGCACACCTTGTAACGTCTTCACAGCTCAGGTATTCTCTGCCCTCGTCTTTGAAGATGCTCATTAGTAGGTGTTGGTAACCCTAATTATTTAAGGGGGAAAAAAGAGCAAATCAAAGAAATGATAAAGTCATTTGATGATAAAGTCTTCCTCAAATCACTTTGAGGGAAGAGATAAGTGCTCTTGAGTAGCCAATCTCCTTCATCCTCTGAGAAAGAAGTTTTAGCTGTTTTAATTAAATAAGTTCACAGTAATTCTTAGAATTTATGTGAAAGAAAAAAAAAGAATTTATGTCTTCGGTCCTGATAGCTACATTCACCTTCTATTCTGCATGAAGGCAAGTTTAGAAAGATTGGTTGTCAGTCCCTATTAATATATCAATTAACATCTAAAGGACTTTATAATCTTCATATTGACTTACTTTTAATGACAACAATTATTCTTTTCTCCCTACATATCACTAAAGGTCTATTAAATTACAAAGGGCTTTCCTGCCCCAGGAGATTTAAAATCAAATGGAAAAGTCATTTTGGAAGTGACATCCCAAAGCAATGTCACTATGATAATCCAAGGAAAATGCAACCATAGAACACATTTCTTTTTCATTTCATAGCTGGCATGTTTATTGCCTATTTATTTCACCCTGTCTATCTCTGAAAAAAGCTTGACATTACAGATGCTTTTCCTTTTTACAAAGTATGTCTTTGGATTGTGAGGAAGAAACCTGAGAACTTATGGTGAGGCATTTGGGTGTGTGTACACTAATAAGAACCAGAATTTTCACTCCCTGTATCAGTTTTTCTTTTACTTCTTTTAATGGAGGGCCCCTAGGATAAATATCAGTTAGTTGGGCTTCTGTATTAATAGCAGAAGATAATAATAAAGGTAACATTTATTAGTTGCTATGTGAGAGGCAGTGAGACAACCACTTTTTTTTTTTAAGATTTATTTTTATTTATTTATACAAGCACTGGGTACAGTCAGAAGCGCGGGAGGGTGAGAGAATTCACCAGAGCAAGAGAGGGGAGCAGAGCAGGCAGAAGGACCAAAGTACACTGCTGAGGGGAGCAGCGGGCGGCAGGAGGGGTCTGCGCGCCATGTGGGACCCTCCTCTGGTGGCCGGGGAGCAGCCGGGGGTCGAATCGGCGCTGCAGAGGCTGCGGGCAGCTTCGCAACCCAGCGCTCAACCACTGCGCCACCGGGGAGGCCCAAGACAACCACTTTTCATGTAATACTCTACACAACAGGTCTGTTAATATTATTAATACCAAATCCATGATAATCAAAGGATGCTAGTATCCTGAGTGAGTACATAGGGAGATGGAAGCTTAGGGTGACTAGAGGAATGGCAGGTGGTCATACCGCTCATGTGAAATAGAACAGGAATCAGAACCTGGCAGTTTTACCCAAGGCAGGTCCTTGGCCCTTCCATGAGCTACATCCAGCTCCTCTGTGGTTTAATAGAAGACATCTTCCCATAGCTAGTAGGATGTGGTCTGTATATGCTGCACACACACTTTCAGTAGAGTACTAGAACTCAAAAACTCAGCAAAAAAACCCCACAAAAAACAAAAAATAAAAACAAACTATGTCCACAAAGTAATGTAGAAGAGAACGAAGCAATTCATGATGAAGAATATTTGTATGCTGAAGAGCTGAAAGGACCAAGGAAGAAGGACAGAGTTTCTTTATTTTGGTTACACCAAATTTCAAAATTTTTCAGAGATTTGAAATTGCTAGTTAAGGCAGAAGTGCCAGCCTACCACTCTCTTGGAGTAGTGATTAGGGAGCACCCGCTCTCTTCACACCCCCTACCAGGGAAATGATTTAAGGAAACCATAAGATGTTCTTAACAGAGGGTGCCACCGCATAGTCAGCATTTTAGGGACCTCAAAAAAATGATATAATAGCATTAGGAAATTTGAGTTTTGAGAAATAATGTGTTTAATGAACTAAAGTTCACCAAGAGTCAACCTATAATAGAAATATATGTGAAAAATGAATCTTGACCCCAACTAATACCACACTGAAAAAAATTCTAACAAGATTATAGAATTATATGTAAAAGGAAAAATGATAAAGTTTATCGAGCAAAATTATATCTTTGTGACTTTGGAGTAGAAAAATATTTCTTTTTTTTTAAAGATTTATTTATTTATACAAGAACTGGGGTACAGTCAGAGGCACGGGAGGGTGAGAGGACTCACCAGAGACAGAGTGGGGAGCAGAACAGGCAGATGGACCGAAGACACTGCTGAGGGGAGCAGTGGGCAAGGCAGGAGAGGTCTGCCAAGCCATGTGGGAATCTCCCTGGCTGGCCAGGAATCAAACCCGCTCTGCAGAGGCTGTGGACAGCTTCACAGTGCTGTGTTCAACCAGTTGCACCACCTGGAAGGCCCTAGAAAAATATTTCTTAAATAGGAAGCAAAAATGGTAACGATAAAGGGAAAGATTGAACTGATAAAATTAAGGTATTCTGTCATCAAAAGGTACCAATATGAAAATAAAAAGGCAAGTTACAAAATAGAATATTCTTGTAATGCATAGAACTCCAAATTCTCATAGCCAGAAGTCTTAAAGAACTATAAATTAATAATAAAATAAAACATTGCAGTAAAAAAAGTGTGAATGGTTGAAAGAGAATGTCACAAAGAAGATACTCAAGTGGCCAATAAATAGTATTAACCATTAAGGAAATACACAAATGTGATTCTACTATACCTTCACCAGAATGACTAAAAGTAAAAGGAGGGGTTATACCAAGAGCTGACAAAAATATAGAGTAATACCCTATTGGTTGGAATGCCAGTTGATATAATTACTCTCCAACTCCTAAAGCAAGGCATACATATATTCTTTAACAAATGATTTCACTCCTAAGTATGTACATTATAGAAATATATTCAAACATTTACAAAAGACATATTCAAAGCATCATCATTTATATTAGCCAAAACCTAGGAATAATTCAACTGACCATCCACAGGTAAATGGAGAAATAATTTGTGGGTATATTATAAAATGGAATATTACAAAGTAATAAGGGAATAAACTATAAAGACATGCAGTAAAATGGATACATATCATAAATATGATGCTGAGTGAGAGAAGCTAGGTACAAAAGAATACAATGATATTTTATTTATATTAAATTCAAACAGGATAAACTTATTGAGGGTAATGTAAATAGAAATCAAGATAGCTGTTATACATCATAATCTCACCTACTCTGACTGATATACTACCAAAATACCACCTTCTCTCTCTTAACTTTATCTGATATTCTCCAGTTATAAGGTGGCATTGCTTGTGTTTCTATGTAAATCATTCTGTCTTGCTTAATAATTAGCTTTCTCTTAAACGCCTGCTTTTCTCCCTCAGTAACTCCCATAACATCATATACACTCACACACTACCTCATTTCAATAAATATAGTCAGAAAGTGGGTCCTCCCTGGTGGTGCAAGGGGTTAAGTCTCAGTGCTATGAAGCTATCGGCTGCCACTAAAGCGCAAGTTCGATTCCTGGCCAGGGAGCTAACACACATGGCACAGCAGACCTCTCCTATCTCACCCACTACTCCCCTCAGCAGTGTGTTTCAGTAGATCTGCCTCTTCTGCTCCTCACTCTGTCTCTGGTGAATCCTCTCACTCCCCCCGACCCCTGTACCTTTCGCCTATATCCCAGCTTTTGTATAAATAAATAAAGTAAATCTTAAAAAACATAAGTATAACATACATTTAAAAGTATACAAATCATGAGCATACAGATCAATTAACTTTCACAAAGTGAACAACCTCATGTGAAGAACACAAAGATCAAGAACTAAAATTTTTTGGTATTCTAGTTATTGCCTCTTTAAAGGTAACCACACCCCCAAATCATAAACTATTATGGCCGTTTCTTAAAAGTAGAATAGCGCCCCAATCCAAATTTGTTTCAAATGTTGAGACATTTGTTTCAAATGTTGTGATATCACACACAAATACCAAGATGATCTGAGAAGATTTGCATAGTGATAATTTCTGAGGTGAGCAGGGAAGCTTCTGAGTTGTTCTAAAGATGCCATGAGAGCAAGACAAGGAAACTGGCCTGAGATTGTCATGATAGAGGATGGGACCAGGGCAAGTGTTTCTTCACACGTGAATAGTTTTAAATGGTTTAAACCTCTTGGTGGTGTCAAAGAAAGAAGCATCTACAGTTTTTTTTTTTATCAGCTTATGCAGGTGTGAAGCAGAAAAGGGAGAGGTGAACCTTAAAATGTATCAGCAGCCCATCAAGCAAAAAATGGAGTCAAACTTCATTATATGAAGGCAGCCTACATATTTTTTTCACTCATGCTATTTGTCACCATGATTTGAGTGGGGGCTCTGGTTCATGTCATCTTTATTCAACTGTCAGGACAACCATTCTATACATTGCTAATCACTTTGTCAAGTGGGAAGAGAGAGAAAAATTGCCCCTCTTACACTTACTCATAAAGCTTCTGCTCAGAAGTGACCTATGACACTTGAACCTATATTTTACTGGCCCAAGCAAGTCACCTGACTTTGCCAGATGCAGAGGGGCAAAAAGAATGCAATCTGGGCCTCCCTGGTGGCGCAGCGGTTGTGCGCTGGGCTGCGAAGCTGCCCGCAGCCTCTGCAGCATCGGTTCGATACCCGGCCGCCAGCGAGGGTCCCACATGGCGCGCAGACCTCTCCTGCAGCCCGCTGCTCCCCTCAGCAGTGTATTTCGTCAGTCTGCCTGTTCTGTTCCCTGCTCTGGCTCTGGTGAATTCTCTCACCCTCCCGCTCTTCTGACTATACCCAGTGCTTGCATAAATAATAAATAAATAAATCTTTAAAAAAAAAAAAGAATGCAATCTACCACATGTTCAGCAGAAGGAGGACTAGGAATTTTTGATGAATTTCTCTGCTATGTACCATGGGTTGATTTTAAAGTATGAGTAAGGTATTGCTAGGTGAAGAAAAGAACATTGTTGAAACTGAAGAGTAACGTAAGCAGAGATGCAGAGGGGTAGGGAGTGTGACCCAACCAGAGAAAGCCTGAAAAGAACATGTGGGAGATGAGGTAGGGTTAAGTTTAGAAGGGTTAAGTTTACTAAAAGAAAGCCCTAAACATTAGGCATTTTGGACTTATGAGATGGGAATGAACGTTACTGAGAACGCTGTATATGTATTTCCAGTAAGATGGTTTAGATAAAATAAACAAGAAGTTCAGAGGAGGTTGGTGCCTTTGTAAGTTCAACTAGATATAAAGTGAAAATAAATAGTAAAATCTATTCCATTTTCTTCTATCCTGTATGTCTAGAAGACTATAGGTCACTTTTTATAGAGTACAGAGGATACCTTCGGGTAAATTTTTAAGTTTGCTTTTTTATTGCTGAGTTTAAGATGGTGGAAGGACATTGCTATAGACTGAATATTTGGATCCTCCCCAGCATATGTGAAATTCTAAATTTCAGTGTGATGGAATTGTTAGGGGGAAAGGATGTCCTGAGCTAATTCCATACAGGCTTTGTGGACTCCACCCCACTCCATCAAGACACTGGGAACTACAAATCCCATGATCACCAAAGGGAGGGTTGCAAGGACCTGAGGGCAGAGTTAAGCAGCTATGTTTTCTGTTTGGATATATAACCAGCCATGTGAGCTGGTGTTGCCCTCTTGGCCTCACAGCACTGGGTTTTTAGCCAGCTCTCGGCAGGTCATTGGGATTCCAGGTCAGTGTAATGGGTAGGATGCATTTACGAATTTATCTCCCTCCTTTTCTCCCTGAGTTATTCATTTCCTCATTTTCCCTTCCCTTGTAAATAAACCTTTTATTAACCTTTTGTGTGTGGTTGCAGTTTAGCATTCATAAATCCCTTTTAAGCGCGAGGGTGAGGACCCACAGTCAGGCAACCTGTTTCATATTGGGGTTGCTCTGTAACAGTATTAGAAGGTGGGAACATTTTGGGAGATGATTAGTTTGTGAAGGTGGAACCCTCAAAAACAGAATTACTACCCTTATAAAAGAGAGCTTAGAGAGTCTCATCACCTCCTTTGCCATGTGAGCACATAGAGGATGACAGTCTGTGAAGCAGAAGGCATTTCTTCATAAGACACCAAATCTGCCAATACCTTGATCTTGGACTTCCCAGCCTCCAGGACTGTCTAGAGGATGGTGAGAAATAATTTCTGTTGATTATAAGTCACCAAGTCCATAGTATTCTGTCATAGTAGTCTGAGCAGTCAGGATAGACCTCCAGGAGTGACATTACAAACATTATTGTGTGGCACCTAAGAACAGAGAGAGGACTGGACTTATAGTTTCTAACATTGATAGCAGACTGGAGATGGTTGAGGCCATGGAAATGGATGAGTTTGTTCAATGAAAGAGTACAAAGTTAGGAGAAAAGGACATGGAAGACCAAATTTTACCCACAATTGTGGAGAATTCTGAACATAACAGAAGCGAGGAAAGGAGACCAAGAAGAATTTGTTGGAGCAAAGAAGGAGCACAAATGAAGAAATGAAGAGATGCAAGAAAAAGGAACTAGCTCGCAGTCTAAAGCTGCCAAGAGGACAAGTAGGAGGAGCAGCAGAGATGGCCCTGGATTCGCAGAGAAGAGGTAGCAAGTGATGTTCAGGAAAGTTATTTTAGCAGAGAAATGGGATGAAAATGGAGGAGGATTAGGACAGGAAAGAAGAATAGGCCAAAATATATTATGCTTTTGGTAAGTTGGGGTTGAAAGGAAGGTGCAAAATATGTGGGAAAATAGCCTAAGAGAAAGGCAAAGTTTCTGGAAAGCTTAGTTGTATAACTTGGCAACCCTTTTATATGCTTTCTTTAGGGCAAAGGTTTTAGTTAAAAATAAATTATGCTAAAATCTAATGAAAACTCTTAGTAAATTCTAAAATGCGTCATAAGCACTTTATAGGTGTGACTAAGGAGAATTCCACAGGGTGGGCGTGTGATTCAAGAAGGACCAGTCAGATTCAGCCTCAAGTCTGTGACTGAAGAGACCCAGAATTATTCTGCTGGGTTTGGAAGCTGGCAGAATGCGAGCTGCCAGTAACCATCTTTTCCAAGACATGGGTTGAGACTGCTTGAGAAATGTGCCAAAACTGAAGAAAACAGAGCGAGAGAGACAGAAAGAGACACTGGAGGAAGAGGCCTAGGCCCCAAGTGTCCCTGCTTCTAGCTGTGCCCAAAGCACAGACAAGCAAGTTTGTACTTCTGTGTTTTGTGAGCCAATCAATCCTGATTTTTATTAAAACTAGTTTGCGTTGGGTGCCATTTACAACTGTGAGCGTCCTAATATATACAGTATTACCTAAAGCCAGGTGCAGACACTCACCACAAACAACTTTGAGATCACCAAATTTGTTAAATTCTGTGAAGCTGTAATTATGAGAATGGAATTTAACACAATAGAATTGAATTTAACATTTGTATTTCCTTGGATCATTGATGGGTCTTGCCGTAGGAATGAGAAAAACCTAATAAGATAAGCATTAACTTTTAAGTCATCAATTTGTAAACTCTGCCATGACACTGCATAGTTTTCTTTGAGATATGGTCACAGAGAGCAGAGGCATAGTTGTTTTCCTCAGAGCTTTTAAAAATAAATGACATTGCAACTGATAAATGTATAATTAGTATCCCCAGTCTTTTTAAAGGAAATATTTTCTATCTTTTATGATATAATTGTAAGTTTCCCAAATCTAAAAGGATCCTTCCTGCACACACTGCATGAACTGGTCTTCCTTATTTGTTTTTGGATTAGTTCCCAATTGACATCAGACACAGCAGCAAGACCTTTTTCTCTTTTGTGTGGTATCGGCAGCATCAATTTGTGAGCAGTAAATACCCCAACTCTCTCCTGAAGATTAGCCTTAACTAAATTGCCCTGGGGACAAGAGATGAGTGAGGAATTCTTCCTCCACTAGCTGAATTTAAAAAGAAAAAAAATCTAACTTTCAAAAGGAGCAGGAAGCAGCTTGTCCATAATAAATCACCAGCAAACAAGTGTTTCGAGGGGGAAAAGATTGATATTAATAGAGGCGGCATTTTTCTTTCAGCAGAAGAGATCTTTCAGTGAATTTGGAATTGACAGCCTTGAAAATCTAGGAGGCTAAGAATTCAAATGCCATGAATTTAAGAAGAAATGTTATTGTGTTTTATATACTTGAACATGCCTCTTCCTCTAATTGGGAGGTAGTTGCATTCAAATGTCCAAACCATCCACAGCATTTGTAAGCTCCACACATTTAAGGCCACAGTTCACTTTTTGTTTATATGTCAAGGAGTTTGACCAATCTATTTAATTATCAATGGGAATAAAGCATCAATGGGGATAGAATTGTAGCAAGACAAAGAGTTGTTCTTTGGACCAGGCATATAATTATACAGAAATTTTCTTAATACATTATTCTGGATTAGAAAGAAAAAGGCAGTGGCCTGGGGGGTCAGAAGACTGCTTTCAAGGCCTTGCTTTACTACTACTGATGTAGACGAATCGTGGTTAAATTAACTGATCTCCTTGTATCCCAGTTTCCTCAGCTGTTACAGGTTTGGAAGGGAGATTCTATTGAAACTTTAGTTGATATTCCGGTTACTATTATTATGTATCAAATTACCCCAAATTTACTGACACAGAAAACAATTTTATTGTAGAAATGGATTCTGTGGTTCAGAGCTTCAGGCAGGCCTCAGCTGGGCAATTCACTTGCCCCTTGAGGCAATTATCAAGGTCATTCAAAGATACTCAGCTGGCAGACGAATGGTCTGGAGAGTTCATGATCTCTTCACTCACAATTTTAGCAGAAATGAGCTCAGGATGCCTACTGAAACAACCAACATGGCTTGTCCAGTGTGGTGGCTCCTCTGCCTGGTTGTCTCAGGTTGGCCAAACTTCTTACATGGTGGCTGCCTTTTCCCAGATGGAACATATAATGAGAACCAGACGGTACCAACCTAGCCTCGATAAACACACATCATCATCTTTACTGCATTCTATTTATCTCAAGACTGTCTTGATTCAAGGTCAAAGATATAGATCCCCACCTTTGATGAGAGTGATGTCAAAGAATTTTGCAGCCATATTTAAAGCCATCACACTTACTGAAAGCTTCCTAGTATTAGTGCTCATTCTTCTTCTTTAATAGTGTATCTATTCCTATATTTCATTCATTCATCAAATACTTTCGTCCCTACTCTGGATAAGACATATTGGGTAACCTACAGTAAAATTGAGGGGCAAAACAGTAACATGATCCCCACCCTCATGAAATTTATAGTCCAATAAGGGACACACACATTAATCAAATGCAGGTTAGTATATAATTACAAACTGCTAAACGCTATGAAGGAGAGGTACAATTTGTTCTACAGTTACATAGCAGAGAGAACTGATTCAATCAAGGTCCAGGGAGGCTTTCCTGAGGAAGAAATGTTTGCCTTGAGATCTAAAGAATGTGCAGGACTAAGTGAAAGGTAGCATACACCCCACTCTAAACTTCCCTGCTAGACCTTTCTCTGGGTCTTCTAATTTAAAAGACCCTTTCTTTCCAACCTGATTGCATCTTAGCAATTGTTCCAGAAGTTATGTTTTTGATATTGAATATGGGTTCAGCCTCATATTTGTTTTCATCCTCACAAACCTCTACTGCCTCCCTAGTGTGAGCTGAACAGAATCAGTGGGTGTAACATGGCATTGGAGGCTCTCTGTGTGCTGGCTGCAGCTTGACTCCCTGGCCCCATATTCCCCTAGCTATTTTGGATTCTACGTTCTAGCCATACATTGATTTTTTTATCCCTCTGCGTTTTGTTCTCCACAATCTCTCTTAGATAATCTTCCCCTTTGAAGCCTATATTCAAATGGTATTCATTTTTCTGTCTTACTCCAGGGATACCTCCATAATGAAGTCTTTTGTTTTTTCATTTTTTCTTTTTTTAAAAGATTTATTTATTCATGCATACAAGAACTGGGGTACAGGCCAGAGGTGTGGGGAGTGAGAGGATTCACCAGAGACAGAGTGGGGAACAGGCAGGTTGACTGAAATAAACTGCTGAGGGGAGTAGCAGGCAAGTCAGGAAAGGTCCGCTGCACCATGTGGGTAGCTCCCTGGCCATCAGGGAATCAAAGTCTTGCAGCAGAGGCTGCAGATAGCTCCCTAGGCTGCATCTTAACCTTTTGCACCACCAGGGAGGCCCTCATTTTTTCTTGATTAAACTGTATTTTTTCTTACATTGTTCTTATGAAGTCTTTCTTAATGCCTGGGCAAAATTACTCTGTCTTCTAAGTGTTCTCAATTGTCTTTTACTGATACACCATTTCCATTTTGCTTTGTTAGCTATTTCCTTACTCCTATTAAGGTTAAGACAAGAACCATTAAGAAAACTTCTGTCTTCCAAAGTGCCTATCACAGTGCTTTCCTCATAGTAAGCATTCAATAATTGTTTGTAGACTGAATATGTATCATTTTGATCAGATTATAAGCCTGTAAAGCATGGAAATCTCCACTACTTTCTTGTACACTCAGCATTTGGCATAGTGGGGCATTCAATATTGAAATTCACTTTACATTTTTTAAATACCACTGAACCTATTGAAATGTTTTGCACAAACAACTGGTTGCATATTTAAGCTCTTCCATTAAGTGATAATTTTTTTGGAATTGTGTCTTCTGTATATTTGTCTTTTATATTCCTAGATATTTGTTATGTATATAAATCATTGATATGAAATTCAAATGCTCATAAACTCTTAATAAGTTCAAAAACGCTTCTGATATTTTTCACATTTATTACACAAATGTCACTGTGCTAAGCAATATGTGAATATGGGTACATAGATACATGATATATGTATAATATATATGTTCTCTATATATAGTATATATATATTCAAATATATGTATTAGAACTGTGTGTAAACACAATTTGCCACAGATTTGGATATGCTATGAAGCAAGCGATCTCTCTTAAAAAGTAATAACCACGTCAAGGAAGTCTTTGCTATAACTTAATCCTTAGGTCGGTGTTAATTTTCTCCTTTGTTATTGCCATTTTCAGGTGTTCCACTGTGCTAGTTTGCATACTGATTTTTTTTTAAAGATTTATTTATTTATTTATACAAGCACTGGGTACAGTCAGAAGCACGGGAGGGTGAGAGAATCCACCAGAGCCAGAGCGGGGAACAGAACAGGCGGACTGATGAAATACACTGCTGAAGGGAGAAGTGGGCGTGGCAGGAGAGGTCTGTGTGCCATGTGGGACCCTTGCCCGGCAGCCAGGGATGAACCAGCGCTGCAGAGGCTGCGGGCAGCTTTGCAGCCCAGCGCTCAACCACTGTGCCACCAGGAGAGGCCCTGCATATTGATTTTTGATATATTTGAAGAGGATGTTTGTGTGGGGTGGTGGAATCAAAAGCCTGGAAGTAGAAATGATAATCATAAAATTATAAATGATTAGAGCTAGAAGGGCTAGAAGACTAGTGAGTCTAGTTCCTTTATTCTGCAGATGGGGAAACTGAGGTTATAAGTTTAAGCTCTTGCCATCATATCACAATGCTCAAGGTTTAGAAAACTGAAATAAAAAATGATACTTTGCAATTAAAAGGAGCCATGAAGTTATTTACTATTGCCTCAGAGGGTCTCTTCTAAACAGCATTGTTCTGGAACACACCTGTGGGATTCCAGTCAGAGCTCAGTAAGCACACACTTATTTATACCCCAAATGACATCATCCATCCATCTTGGAAGTTATAGTGCTCACCCCCACAGGTTCTCAGCGGTTGCTAAGATGTCCCCTGCTTTCATTGACCTCTGTGTGTCTTGGAGCCTTGACCTTTCAGGCTCCCTGGTGCCAGAATGTCTGCAGCTGTAGGATCAAAGGCCGTAGAGGGAAATCCACTCTTAAGAAAGATGAAGATGGGATGAGTTATTAGGAAAATCAGCTATATGGTCCTGAACTTTTGTTCATCGGGAAAATGCTTGAACTGTATCCCAAATATAAACATCAAGTCCTAAGACCTAAACACAGCACAAACCAGAGACAGAGTCTCCTGCCCAAGTCAGAGTCACATTCCACCTGCCCTCTAAAGAATGCAGTGTGCCTAGCACACAGTGAGTGCTTGTTGAGTATCTGTGAAATACATGAATGAAACAGCTGGTAAGTAATGAAAGACCCTGAAGTAACGAAATTGTTAGGAATAGAAGAGCAAGTGAGAAGTTAACATGTAAAAGTAGAGGGTTGGATATTTAAGTGTAAGTACTAAATTGAATCTTTACTTTGTTTCCAACTGCCTGCCAAGCAAAGCAAAAAAGGCAATGCAGTGGGCTTCACCTAGTTATCATTGCGTAAGAGAATAGAGCATCTGGGTCCTGACATTTCCCTCACTTTTCTGCTTCTGAGAGAAATGAGTCGTGTGGAAAATCTTTCTGCAGACCAAAGTCTTGTTTATGGCTTGACGACATATGCAGATTCTTCCATGGTTTGCAAAATTTTGGTTACCATCCCCTGATTGCTTGTAACTACTATTTCTTCACAGCCGCCAGCCAGTACCCACTGTTGAAACTGAACCTCAGAGCATTCTTAGAATATTTTCTAAGCCCTCTCTACTTACAGATGCCCTTCCTCTTCTGTTCTAATAGAGCTAGACGTGAGGATATTTTCGCAATCTACTATACTTAGCATGGTTTATAATCCTTGGCCATGTTATCTCAGGCACCCCTTTAAGGATCCCTTTAAAAAAGTAACATGAGTATAATAAAATCCTTGTTGATTGATTGATCTGAGACTTGCTGTGCACTCAGTTCCTGTCTTGCTTTAAAGCCCTCTACTCTGGCTCCCTTCAACCCATTGAGATATTTTACTCTATTTACAGCCAAGCTCCATATTTTCCCTCTTATTGTTTGCTATGTCTATTAGCATCCATCACCCTATCTGCAATCAAAATTCAACTTTGAGCTTATCTGCTTCCTGATATTTGCTAAATAATGCATGCATGGGCACTGGAACCAACGTCTAAGGATTTCATTTGCTTGACAGCACTTTAAATTAATTTTTAACAGAAACATTTATTTTATTTAATCCCAGCATTTCAGAGCTAAAGGAACTTTCCATTTCAATTTGGCACTTTCATTTTATACATGAGGAAAACTAAGACCCAAAATGGTGAAGTGATTTGCTTTTCAGTCCTTAGCCTGCTTAGTACCAAGCAGGCTTAACCACTTCTTTGTAGTGGTTATTTTCTGTGTCATCTGTTTTGTGAATGAGGAGATTTTATTTCCCATTTCATTGTACCCTGACCCATGATGGGTACTCTACATATTCTCATGCAATAATAAATTAATGAACAAAGTGAAATAATCATTATCATTTATTTTATACTCTATTTCAACCCAAAAAGAATTAATGAATGAATAAATATATTAGGATTATTTTTAAAATAAAATACATAAAACCTTTAGGTCACTTGGTTATTTCTTTAACAGACGAGTTCTTAGTTATTCTATATCAGTCATATCATTATAGCATATCAGTTATAGATAGCTTTTATTTTTTTACCTAATCCTACAACTCTTTCTAATGAAATATCTTAATACAATATTTTTTAAGCTGCCATAAAATAAAGTACCTATCTATGTAGGTAAATTTCCTCTTTTACTACTCCAAATGGGCAATGAGGGTCTTGTTTATAAGTAGATTTATAGAATAGAAAAACAATCCAGTCTTTGCAGAAGCTTCTACAAACAGGACAAGTGAGAAGTGTTCAGAACAAAGAAGGGGTCATCCTTAAAAAATACAAGAAGCTTTGATCTTTCTCCCTGCCTAGAGCAAGGTGAAAGGGTAGTGTCTTAAACAAGTCTGATCTGTGTATTTAAGTTAAACAACACTTTCAACATGTACGGGCAAGTGGAAGGGTTACTCAAATGGTAAAAAATACGGACTCCAGATCTTGTGACTACAGAAACACACCAAGTGTAAAGTAAATTCTTTTTTTCTTCATAGGTTTAGTTACAGGAAATAATGAGTCCTTAAAAGGGAGTGATTAGATAGTATAAGAATGCAAATTTGGCAGAGTAATAAAACCACAGTAATTTTGGACTTTTGCATTCTTGCCCATAAAGTTCTATACTTCTTTCTAGGCTTGTTATGTTTCCTAGACTTGAAACCACTGATACTTTTGACAGACCTTGGAAACAATGACTCATTTATGAAGACCCACATTTGTGAGAGAATACCCACAGGATAAGGAAAACAAGGTGTGACAACTGGGCTCCTATTTGGACTCATCCTGGGAAAACATAGAAAGAAGCTTGTCAGATATTTGCTAATCTTTCCAGAGATAGTATATTTGTCACTGCGAGGTCCATTCAGTTACTGTGGAATGATTTATAGAAACACTGCAGATTTGTGAGCTTTGGGTAAACAATGCCGCAGAGCCTACCTGACACCATCTGCGATGGAGAGCTTGAATCTATCCAGCAAACCCAAAACATCTCGAAACTTTTTTTCTGATGTCTGAATCCATCATGAGTTCTAGGACTTTACATTCCCAAACTCACAACTGTGATTTTTTTTTGGGGGGGGGTGGTTGTAGAAGCTTCTCATTTCTACTTACTCCTCCTCTGATGCTGAAGTGACTTATTAATTTTGTTCTGGAATAGACAAAAGAAGGCTCAGGAAGCGGTTTTCTTCTGTCACATCTGCCATCATTAACAGAGCTAACTCCCAAGAGGATCCAAGCAAGGAGATAAGAAGAAAAATAACAAAAGTTTCTAAGGCTGGAGGAGTTACTCCATTGTTTAGGTTAGAGGACAGACTTTCGGTCTGCACAGTAATGGTAAGTCATACAATAGACCCTTAGTTCCCAGTCGCATTCACCAGACACCCAGGCATGGAGCTCACGTACAAGGCAGAAACCCAGTTATCTGAATTGAGTCACAAGGCCACAGATGGAGAAGCAAGGGGGGTTTCCTGTAGAGTGTCAGTGAGTTGGCCCTCACCCTTAAATTCTTGCCTTGATTTAGGTCCCTAAATTGGTCAAAACCAGATCTGCCTATATGTGGAATCCAGAACAGGCTTCTCCTCGTATCCAAGGACCTTGCACAACCTGTGTTGTCTCATGGCAACACCTGCTGTAATTCCCATAAAGACTCTCTGGGTGCTGGGGGGACTGGTCTGGAGGCTGATTTGGCCTCAGACTTACAGTCAGGCAGGTCCTCAAACCTATATTTCTGGAGGTACCTCAGAAAGATGTTATAGCTAAAGTTACAAAGACACCCATGACTAAAAGCAGAAGACTGGTTGACCATTCAACTTAAATCTGTGTCCCTTGACAAGACCACCCAGCACTGCTTGTGAGACATTGGTGTGAATCTGAGAGGCAGATCCAGCAAGTGCAGTTTGGCAATCAGAGGGAGCCAGATTTTAATCCCCACACCTCCTTTTGGCCATCCCACAGTCATCCCTGTTGGTTCTGCCTGTATGTCCCTTTTACAAGTAAATCTGGAAACTTTGTCAATGGCACAATTAGATTTTTTTGTTCCTGAAATTAAAAATATCCTATAGATTTTGTAGTCAGTTTTGCACACCTTCCGTTTTAACATATCAGGACTATAAAAAAAAAAAAATAGAAGTGGGCTGGGTTTCTCTCTCTCTGACCTCTGAGAAGCCTCAGTCACAGAACAGAAGGTAGGAAGGCAGGAGCTAAAGGAGGGGGCCTGACACCTCCTATGCAAACACTGCCTCTGACTGAGGCTGCCTGTCAGCTCTGATCATTTTTCCTGCAGGAAATGTCATTGCTTCATTGCATTGCAAGAAAATGATGTCATAGTATGGGGCTCTGATCCATTTCCTGACTCTTAACCTGAGTCTTGCAACCTTTTCAGCTGTACTGTACCCAGAGAAAATGAAACACATTGAAATGCAAAGGCCAACATGTCTCATAAAGGCCTTCGAGGTCCCAGGGTGGGGTTCGCTTCTGCATATATATTAATGACCAAAATACAGTTTCGTTTGGGTGTCACATCCTGGATATGGCACGGACCCAGTACCTCGGAAAGCAAACGGGAAGGAAACAGTCTTCAGGATGTGTCTGTAATTTGCTGGCAGAAACCCTTCCCTTTCCTATATTGGATTTAATTAGAGGGGACAATGTTAAATTTAATTAGGATGACTTGCTTAGTTTTTGTCGCAGTGGTGGTTTTTGTTGTTAAATTCTGTGTGAAAATAAATAATGGTCCCTGCACTGATATTTTAAATCTAACATACTGCATCTGTGGCTCCATGTCTTTGGATTGGTTACAACCTCGGCCTAAATGACATTATTAAGCTATTTCCTGGAATGTCAAGGGCTGAAATTGCCCTGTCAAGAACGACTCTGTTCTTTCAGGGATTTCAGAGAGCAAGGGTTCAGATTGCATCCTTACACTGTTATTATAAGTTTTTCCCTGGCAAGAAACCACTGGGTCTCAGATCATTTGCATATATCCAATGAGAGTGATCTACTGTTCTATGGAGGGTTTCAAGATTGCATGACAACACCGTGGAAGAATCTCATATGGGGAAAGGGGTTTTTTTTCCCCTTTCCCTAAGCCCCATTTTAAATAGTTTCCTTCCCGCAAGCTGATGTGTCCACATTCACGGAGTTATAAGTAACCCAGCTATTTTCCTGCCTTGGCCTCTGTCACTAGTCCGGTAATATCAACAACCACACAAAGCTGGAAACAGACTGTTTAAAGTAAAGGTGCCTTATTTCTTCCGGTCTGTAAAGGAGACGTTTTTTGGCTCACTATGGTGAGCAGTAACCATTTCGTGCTCTCTGGCAAAGGCTTAGCAAAATATCTTCTCATTTCTTTGTGAATGTGAGGGCGAGCAGTAAACCCACATACTTCTTGATAGCTGAATGTCATTTTTGTACATGCAATTCCAATGAACCTAAAGTCCTTGGTATTGAACTATTTCACTTATGGGTCCTCAGAATTATGCACATTTTTAGAGTCTTTTGTTAAGTTCCCGGAAGCAACTGGGAGACATCCCTGGTCCTAGTGGATGCCATAAAGCTGGACTTCCCGGTCCTGGTAAAACACACAACTGTTGCTGTCGGGTAACTGGGTTGATCAGGCTTTTGGCGCCACTAGCCTTTGTGGCTGTCAACTGTTGCCTTGATTGTGCTAATGCAGGAGGGTGCTTGGAAGTATGGGTGGGGGGCATATGTGCCTGATGGTGAACACCTGGTGTATGGTGTGGGCACGTGTAAGTGTGCACACCTGAGCCTAGAGGTCAGGGCTAAAAGGGCAGCATTATTCAGAGACAAGAAGAGGGTTACAGGAGGACAGCTATCAGAGGGTGAGCAGTGTGACGACAGGGAGGCAAGGCCCCTAGAGATACACCGGAGAGCACCTAGAGAAATAGTAAAGATTTGTGGGGGACCAGGAGGCTTACTTGCCTGCCTGCCTCCCAGCTTCCCTTGACTGATCCGTGCCTACCTTCTTGCACACCAGCCTCCCTGCCTGGTGTTTCTGTGTCCCTGATTCCCTGAGAGCAGTAAAGCCTGAAAAATCCATCGCAGGCTCCTGGAATCTCCTTTATCCATCTGCCCGAATCAAACCCGCTCTGTGCTTGCTGGCACAACTCTCGCCTTGAATTCTTTTAGAATAGAGTGGGAGATAAGAAAGCAAAATAAATAACTAGGGTACCCAACATGGAGTGAGAAAACTCAAATAATATTAAAATTAATGCAGGCAGTACACAGAGAAATTTGAAGTCCCTACTAATACAACCATCGGGTCCAGGACTAGATGTCTTATTGCTGTATTCAGTGACAGATAAACCCTTGTGGATTGAAGAGCTGAGTACTAGGAGGAACTTCCAGACACTAACAATTGGGCAGTGTGTCTTTTAACATGTCACTTAGCTTCTCTGAAATCATATTTTTTCATATGTCTAAAGTGTCATATCTAAAATTTGTACTTGTTCATTTGCAAATGAATGGACTCTATTCAGACAGATATTCAAAGGTAACAAATATATTGAATGAATGGCTAACACTAGGCACTATTTTTGAGTATTTATTGTGTGTTACATTTCCTGCTATTTGCTTACTTCTATAGTACCACTGAATTCTCACAGCAAGTCAGGGAATTGGCTACCTCTATCAGCTCCTTTTGACCAGAGATCAGCTGAGGCTAATGGCTAAAATGGCAGAGAACATGGATCTGAATCCAGGTGATTCTCATTCCAGTCACACCCACTTTCTGCTCCGCAGCCCAAGAGCTTCTCAAACTTTAGTGTTCATCAAAATCTCCAGGAGGAGGGCCTCCCCAAACAGACTGTGAGGCCCCAGCCCAGAGTTCAGAATTCCCAGGTGGTGCTGATGCTGCTGGTCTAGGGAGCATGTTTGGGCTATTAATAGCTGCGGGTGCAGGACTAAGTCCTAGAGGAAATAAGAGGTAAATCTCCAGTCCATCAGCAAGACCACTCCCATTTAGAGCCACTCAACAGGGAGATGGGGTGCTCTTGGGAATGGGTGACATATCAGGAGCATACAGGTCTGGTGAGAAGTTGGTCTAAAGCACCTCTAAAGTCGCCTATAACTATTAAACAGTCATGAGTGCCAAAGACAAGCCACAGAGAGGCCAGAGGGAGGGTCATACTCCTCTTGTGGGAGACCTTTCTCATTATGGCCTAAGTCCAGTATTTTAATTGTGCTTTGAAGATTTAGAGTCACTTTGATAATGGCAATGAAGGATGCCTCAGAAGACATTGCCTTAACTTAGGTAATGTGAAATTACAATTTAATGAAACATCCACAGAGGGAATCAGACAAAGGTAAAGAAAACACTCATTCACTGCCAAATTATAGTTTAGATTTTAAAATTCTATGCACAATGATATAATTTCAGTGTTTATGTTATAACAAATCAGAAAAAAACAAGGTTAACCATCAAAAAGAGCTACAATGTACAATTATTTCAATTTCTATTTTATAAGCACATAGAAGAAACAAGTTTAAAGATCAAAATTATTTTGCAAATATTTCAAAATCATGGCCACAAATGTAGTACATTTCAGAGGAATAGTTCTTCAAATTCATTGTCCACTCTTTTGACCCTAGGAAGAAAAAAAATAGTGTTTATGTCTACAATTTACCAAAGAAAGTGGAGGGTCACTTCTGCTAGTTAATTCAACCTTCTTTATTCCACAAAAACCCAGGGAAGGATGACCTAAGCAACAGCATCCTGGCAACATGCAAGGACTTAGGAGGAATCACCAGAGAGAACAAAATTGGTGCTATTGGTGGAAGGGGATGGCAGGAAGTTCTACAAACATGTGCAATAAACTATCTGGCATGAGCATAAAATATCAGGAAAAACCATTGCTTTTGTGGTGAGGGCTGTCTAAGGAAATGGGGAATCTTTCTGTTGATGATCTTTTGATCATTTGTGGTTTGGTTTGGATTGGATTGGAACTTTTTGAAAATCAACAGGTTAAAGGGCACTTTTCTGAAATCTTTAAGAGCCAAAAATTTTTATTTGATTAGAAGTGAGGGGGAGGTTTTTAAAGTAGTTATAAAGTGTCATTCCCAGTATCAGATACTTAACAGTAATTATATCATTTCATTTTGCATCATGAAGTAGGTGCTATCTCCACTTTACAAATAAGGAACTTAAGACACAGAGAGGTTCAGTAATGATCAGATAGTGAGTGACAGAGGAAACAAGTACACCTTAAGCAGACTTCAAAAATAGCAGATTCTCCATGTGTCATAAATAACAGTGAGAACAATTTTTCTTCAATAAACAACTGCTCCTTGATATTGACACTCAAACCTACTCTTTCTATCTTCTTTTCTGGAGATTCTCCTTGGATTCCATGACCATAGTTAATCCACCAGGACATGTGAGTTGCTTTTACATTTGAAACACTCCTGTTATAGGTTATAAATTTAGCTATGGCTAGGAAGATGCAAAATTGGCTTCTGGTAATGCCACCTGCTACTCCGCTGCTCTCAAATCTCTAAATAATGGGCCTCCCTGGTGGTACAGTGGTTAAAATCTCAGCACTATCAAGTTATCACCAGTGAGACATGAGTTTGATCCTGTCCTGTCTCACCCACTGCTCCCCTCAGCAGTGTATTTCAGTAGATCTGCCTGTTCTGCTCCCCACTCTGTCTCTGGTGAATCCTCTCACTTCCCTCACCGCTGGCCTACACCCCAGTTACTGTATGCATAAATAAAATAAATCTTTAAAAAAAAGAAAGAAAACACTACATAAGTATATTTAGCACCTTGAAATTCTGTCATTTTAAATAGCAACTTTCCTGTTTTTCTGTGACACTAGGTTAGCTAGGTATTATAAGAGAAGAAAAAATTTTAAAAAACAATATTAATGCAAAGAAACTGTAGTTATGTTTTTTTAATTCTATAATATAATGGTAAGATTTTTTAAAAGACACCCAACAAAATAATTCTGGTTGGTTTGATATACAGAATAAATATTAAGATATCTGTATATCTTATTATTAGGATGTAACTAATATAGTTATATTATGTATAGTTATAATACTATATATAAAATAATTAATTGTGTATATTTAATACATAGCATTTAATAGCACAGTTACATTCTTAAATATAAGCATGTATTCATGCAGTTCTAATCATTCTGAAATATTCACCACTATAAATTCAGTTTTCTTTACATTTTTTATGATTATGGAGAATGGAGATTTCTGATTTCTATTCGTGTCCTTTTATAAAACAAAAATGGCTTGGTTTTATATGTCATATTTAAAATTTGTTTTAAATATATATTCATAATATTTTAAACTGAAAGTGAGGAACAACGGGGGAACTCCATTAGGATACTTTATGTTAGAAGTTTAAATTGAGTACTTGTTCAATAGATCCACCTGTTCTGCTCTCCATTCTGTCTCTGGTGAATCCTCTCACCCTCCCACACCTCTGTCCTACACCCCAGCTCTTTTATGCATAAATAAATACATTTTTTTTAAAAAAAGAAAGAAAATGAGACAACAGTAACAGTAATGCCCTGAGCTGCGAATATTTTTCTAGATTCTGATTTTTCTACCTACCAAAATTGAGAAGACCACATAATGTAATTTGTGGAAGAAATTCAGTGGAGTCTCACTCTTCCATGGTCCTGATTGAGTTTTACCTGAGAAGATTTAGTTCCTGAAAGGACTGGAAAGATCTTACTATCACCGAACATAATGTCTGAGAACTTTAGGGCCAGAGGTGTACATGAATTAGTTTCAAAACACGTGATGTTGATGTAACAATGTCCACTGGAAGATCTGGAGCCAATATATTGCTGCTAAGTTGTCTTTTCTTTGGTGGGGAGAGGATTCTTTATGGATAAGGTAGTTTCATTTAAATGTAGTTGCATTTAAAGAGTTTACCTATGTCTGTTAAAGGAAGAATGTTGCTCAATTCATTGAAAAAAAATCAAACCACTGTATCACATGATGGGGGTAATATTTTCTTTTCCCCTTTCATTAGGAAAAAACCCAAAACACAACAATGAATAATGAAAGCAAAACAAACAGAGCCATTCCATTCCCTGGAGGAGGGGCAGGGTAGCTGCAGGGGACAGCTGCAGTGCGTCTGGAGTCCCAATTCTTTCCTTTCCCATCACTTTATTACTTACCGGACCAAGAATGTAGACAATTCCAGCTATGGTTATTTTGCATTTTAGTTTCTCTACTTGCTTTGTGTGTTGTGCTGGTTTTCACCCTGCCTGAGTCCTTAGTCAACAGGATCACTTCACGGTGTTGCAAGGAGCCAAACAGAGGACTCAGCGCTTTCCCAGCTCTGCCCCTTCCCAGGGGTCCTTGAAATTTGGAAGGGCTCACTGTTTTCATCAGCTTGGGCTGCTATAACAAACTACCATAGACTTGGTGGCTTAAACAACATTTATTTCTCACAGTTGTGGAGGCTGAGAGTCCAATAGTGAGATATTCTTCCTAGTTTGCACACGGCCACCTTTGGCTGGATCCTTGCCTTGTGGAGTTTCAGTCTGTTCATCTTATAAGGATACTAAGCCCAGCTTGAAGACTCTCTCTCACAAACTCACCTAAGCCTCATTACCTCTCAAATGTCCCACCTCCTAATACCAACAGAGTGGGGGATAGAACGTCTAGATGAATTTTGCGGGTGACCCATTCATCTGTGCTACTCACACTATGCTTTTGTGAGTTTATCAAAATCATCAAACGCCTCATGCCTCTTTCCAGCATTCCTCACTGTGGTATTGGTTGAGTTCCAATTGACGGCATGCTCATCAATCATTACTTGTGTGAACTTCAGCAAGATGCTGTCGACTGTTTATGTGCCCCCCAAATTCATATGTTGGAGCCATAATCCCCACTGTGATGGTATTTGAAGGGGAATCATTTGGGAGGTAATGAGGTTTCATTAACATCACAAGGGTGGGACTCCCTTAATGGGATTAGTGCTCAAGAAGAAGAGGAGATACAGACATCCCCCCAGTCTGTCCAGGGCAGGCACAGGGAAGTTGAGCACACAGGGAGAAGGCAGAAGCAGAGGCCTGGCCAAACACCTGCCAAGCTGGCATCTTGGTCTTGGATTTTCAGTCTCTAGAACTGTGAGAAATCAATGTGTGTTGGTAAGGCACTCAGTCTTTGGCATTTTGTTATAGTACACAAGATGACTTCAATTCTAAATCACAAAGGCACAGGGAGCAACGAAATTATGAACGTTGCAATTCTCAAGGGGGAGCTTGATTTATTTCTGAAACATGTTTTGGAACTAACAGAAAAAAACTCTTAGAAGTGACTATTTTCTATCATTATGTTGACTGTTATATACCCATCTGAAAAAAAAAAATGATTTGGTTCTATAATACAACATAATAACTATAATTTCCCCTGAAGCTTCCTTCAGAACATCACTGTCTTCTTTTTATCAAGTTTTCATAGCACTTGGGTTTCCAAATATGGGCTATATTTACATTATAGAATTTCAATTTTCATCACATACTTAGATGTGCAACTCTTAAAAACATTCTCAGTTTTTTGTTTATATCTGAAAAATGCGAGCATCAGCAACATATTTTACAATATTTGTTTTTAATGAATTTCAAATAATACATCTCTCTTTCAGAATGTAGGGCATCCAAAAGAGTTGTTATGAAGGTTCATTAATGTAGAACTCACTATATAAAATTCTGCATCTTAACCGATGACTCACCTTTCCTTCGAAGAAAGTTTTCTGGTTTCTATTATTATTTAATTGATGGACACTGTCCTAACATAGCTGAGATTTCTACACATTAATAAAGGTTTGTGTGCTGCAGGTGCTCCTATGGGCTCATGGCAGTAGTGTATTTCTTAGTACAGAACATCACATCTCAGGCCTCCCTCGTGGTGCAAGAAGTTAAGTCAATTCTCGGTGCTATCAAGCTATTGGCAGCCACTGAAGCTCGAGGTCAATTGCCAGCCAGGAAGCTGACCCACATGGCACAGCAGACCTCTCCTGTCTTGCCCGTTGCTCCCCTCAGCAGTGTATTTCTGTCAGTCTGCCTGTTCTGCTCCCCACTCTGTCTCTGGTGAATCCTCTCACACATACCAGACCCCCTATATTCACCTCTGGCCTATACCCCAGCTCTTGTATACATAAACAAATAAATCTTTTTAAAAAAATGACATCCCATTATATCAGTCACTCATGCTCACTAATGAAACATGACCTGCCACCATTATGAACTAAGTGGTACCAAGTCATCCAAAAACACTCATCAAATACAACCTGTTTATTAAATTTATCTAGAACCTTTTTCCAAGCTAGTGTCGCATTTCAAGCAATGGTGATCCTGTCTAGAAGTGACACTAAGAAAATTGTGTGATAGGAGGAGAATTTTTATCATAATCTCCTGGGAAGAATGTTAAAAAATGCACACCCCCTTTCTCCAACCTCAGTTTCTGACATAATAGGAAGGCCCTTGGATGGGATCCAGAAATCTGGCTTAACAAGAACCCAGGGTGTTTCTGATGTCATTGATCTACTTTGAGAATATTGTTTTGGGTCCTAGGTCTCACTTAGAAGTCATGTACCAAGGTGTTTTGAGCAAGATGGGCAAGGCAAAAACTCTGAAGTTGAACTTTGCTCTGTTTTCAATTAATTTTCTCTCTCTCAAAGGAACTGTAGGTGGTTTCACTGTTAGGTCTCCATGGGACTGACTTATTAAATTCTGCATCTATTTTCTCCCCCTTGCCTTCCATTGTACACTAAATCTGGATGTTATGAGTGCCAAGACTATGATGACAGTCAGGTATCTGATTAAGTATCCATGCTGAGGGGTTATGACTGCTAACACTTTAATGTGTGGTTCCCCTAGGTAAATGTTCCTTTTAACAAAAGGTGCTAGGAAGTTGAGATGTTCACCACAAGGGAGAAATCTCAAATGTTGAACTTTGAGATGGCCTGGCAGGACAGTGGGGGAGGTAATCTTGGTCTGCTCGCCTCAGCTCTCAGTGGGCCCCCTAGTAAAATCAACTCTGTTCCTAAGAATGCACAGGATTTCCTTTGCAGACCTATGCAGAAGTTGAAGAGGACAAGATTGACCACAACATTCACTGAGAGTGCCAATTTCTTGTCTTCCAGATTTGCTGCTTGGTATTGATAGGATCAAACTGGAAAAATAGTTGGCTAAAATTACCCCAATTCACCTGACCTTAATAAAATACTAACTTGCAACAGAAATCCAGTATAAGAGTTTGCAGCGGGAAATATCTCTGTTCAACCCACAAAGCAGAGGCCCAGTATCAGCAGTAGGAATTTGGAATCAGGAATCACTGTCCTCCCCTCAGTGGCACTGCTCTAGTCCTCCTGGAGGTCAGAGTCATACATCTTAGTAGTCTAGCAGAGGAGGAGAAGTTGTAAAGTGGGTGACAAGTTCTAAAATAAATCTGGCCTGATTAAGAGAACACGCTCTGGGTTCTGAATCCAGCCCACAACTCAATAGCTGTGTCACCTTGGGAAAATTGATTAATTTTTTAGCTTTAGTTTCAGAAGTTTACCAACAGATAGTAAATATATAGTTTATATCTATATTATTATCATCATATCTTTACTATTATTATTAGCCCTCCTGGAAAAAGTTAGAAAAGTAAATTTGGTGTTGCAGTATATCAGCCTCTCTGCTGATATTGGAGTAGAAAGAGTGGGAGGATTTCTTCTGCTTTTTTCCTAATCGAAAAGCAAATACAACTTTATGAATTCATGAAATAAAATCTATATTAAGAAACTTGCATTTGATGAGTATTAGAAATATGAAGGATTCTTCTTTTAATATCCAGAAAAATGTCATAGTAACTGGTATTTTTGGCAATCTTTTCAATTGCAGTAGAGATAAAAGTCAGCTAGTACTACTGATCACCCTACCTTCAGTAATCACATCAACATTTCCCTTCATTGATTCAAAAACAATTATCAAACAACTATTACATGACTTGCACTTGTTAGCATGCATGTACAGATACAGTGGTAAATAAGGATGCAACAAGAATCAGCTTCCCCCACTTTTTTTTTTTTTTTGGCAGGGGGCAACTTACATTTATGTGTCCATTCCAGACAAGTCTTGCAGAAAGTTTGATGAATGATGTCAGGGATGTACAGAGCATGGCAAAGCTCAGGCACAGGTCGAAGGCTTGAAGTGTCAAGTGGTACTCTTCATAGTGTGGTGGGTCCACACAAACTGATGGGAATTTTGTATATGGAAAAGGAAAGGCAACTGCATAACCAAGGTAATTGGTCCCTGCAATCCCTGAAAGCGAATAGAAGCAATATGGGCCGAGGAGTGCAGATTCTAAGGCCACTGCAAAATGAAGTGGACATCCCATAATGCTCAAAATCACAAAGGTGAAACTAGCTTCCCACTGAAAACAAAGAAGAAAGAAATTGTTACTTTAGGAGCTAGATTTTTCAAAATCTTCCTAGCAATATGAAGAAAGAAAGAAAGAGATGCCAGGTATTAATCTCTCTCCCTGGGGAATGAAGGAGAAATAGTTTACAAATACCTGTTTAGGTCCTGGTGTTCTCCTGAATTACACTGTGGTGAATAACATATTAGCCAACTGGGGCAAAAAAAAAAAAATGAAACTAATTCCATTCAACAAATATTTATTTATCTGCTATCATGATCAGAGAACCAGTCTAGGGTGGGAAAAACAAAGATGAATATACAGAATCCCTGCCCTAGGACCTTGCTAATCATGGCATGGCCCATGGTCTAGCAGCACCAACAAATTCTAGGAGTTTGTTACCAATGTAGAAGCTCAGGCCTCTCCCAGACCTATTGAATCAGAATTTGTGTCTTAACAAAACCTCCAGGTGATTCACAGGTATATGAATGTTTGAGATTACCTGAAATACTCATGGGAAACAGATCGATAATCAGATCAAGGCAGTCTTTCAGTATTATGGGATTGCTTGGGTCTACATTATTGAAATGCAAGCTAGCCCAGACTTAGTGCAGTTTGAGGGGAGAGAGCAGGAAGATTCTAACTCGAGACTTGAAGATACAGTTGACCCTTGAGCAACATTGGTTTGAACTGCACGAACACACTCATTCTCTAGATTTTTTCACCAATAAATAGATTGCAAAGTCTTTGGAGATTTGCAAAAATTAAAAAAAAAATTGCATATGAACTGCATAACCTAGAAATATATTTTAAAAAATTTAAGTAAAGTATGTCTTGAATGCATAAAATATTTGTCCTCTGTTTTATCCTTTACTACCATACTACCATAAAATACACACAGGTCTATTATAAAAAGTTAGAATTTTACCTTTTTATAGTTTTATAAAAGTTTATAGTTTCATGGTACTTTTAAATAGTTTTATAAAAATTCACACACATATAGGTGGTATATGGGGCCAATCTCAGTTGAGGAAAATGTACCCTGCCCCAGTTGGCTACTATGTACCCTACCTCATTGGTAGGGCTTCCAGTCAACAGCAGGCTATTATTAGTTAAATTCCTGGGAAGTCAAATGTTATATGTGGATTTTTCACCTGCATGAGGGTCAGTGCCCGTAACCCCCCTGTTGTTCAGGTTCAACAGGATATTATTTGAAGAAGTGCCTATGTATCTCTTTCTTTGAAATGAAATTCAGCAGCATGAACATTGGCTCTGTTCTCCCCAAATTACAATTCTTCAATATCTGCAATAATCGCAGGCCCTTGCAGAAAATGTCAGGAGCAGGAATAAGATAAACAGGTTTTTGGCTACAATTCATCCTAGCAATGCATTAGTTAAGTAGAATTCAATTATAATCAAAAATCACATTGTCTGTTACATCTTGAGCTCAAAGAGATTGACCTTCAAACCCACTCTGCCATCTTACTCATATCTACATATTTACCAGGTATCTCTGGGTCCACTTTTTGTGAGCCAACAGTAGAAGCACACCAGCTGTGATGGCCTGTGGAAAGAAAATGGAAAAATAACATCCAAGATAGAAGACACCTTTGGAAAGAGTTCAATGACAACTCTTTCATGAACTGGTAGGAGCAGCAAATGGCCAAATGGATTTTTGGCTCTGATCTCCTCATCTGTGATGACAATGAAGAAAAGAAAGATCGGTGTCATAAAGACATGCTTCACAGAAGCTCATTTTAAAATTTTCTGTGTTGCCTTTGCCACCACAATTACAACCGTCACTACTGTCAGTTGCCACTGTAATAAAGAATGTATTATTTCAATCAATTGTCTCTTGTTTATCTTTTTCACAAATTGCTAAAATTTTAAATGAGAGGATCTGGAATAGAAATGTCTCATGGAACTTTGAAAACCCAGCAGCATTATCTTTTACTATTTGCTTTCATTTGAGATTCCACAGCCTTAGCCTGCTAGTGGGATACAAATACATGATTCGAGTTTTTCAAGTAACAAAGATTATCATCAGAATGAAGGCATGATGGGACATTTATTGTTCTGGGTGCAATGGTGTCCAGCTTTTCAAAAGAGAGTTCTTTATAGTTTCTGTTGAAGGAAACACCCCAAGTGCAGAATGAAAATAGTTAAACAAAGGAGGGAATGGTGTCACCAGAATTGAGCAATAGATTATGGGGGGAGGGGCGGGGGGGGTAGAAATTCTGGACTCATCTTTGATTCAGTACGGGGTCTGATGAAGGAGACCTTTGTAGTCATTGAGCCTGGAAATGGCTTATTCCCAAACTATAAATCATTTGTTCCTGGTCAAGGAATGTTTTGAGGTTGAGAGAGCAAACCAGGAAGAGATGTGTCTGAAATAAGATATAGAATAAGGATAGGACTAAAAATAGTGCAGTTTAGGCTTTTGACAGAGAAATAAACAGAGAGGCACAGTATCTACAAACTTAAGGAGGAAAAATTCAGAGCCCTTACCAAAATAGTTTTGTGGTACGCTGATTTTGTAGCAGCGGGTCTGGCATATTTATTGTTTTGAGACCCAGCTTTTCATTTTTCTGGCATATTTTATTTTGAAAGCTGGATTAAGAGAATTTGAGAGAGGGTGGGGGAAAAAACACATGTACGCTCACACAGTACCTCTGTGTAGCTGAGCCTGAACTTCCAGGCTTGGCATCGCCATACCATAAAACTCCCATAGATAAAAACAGAACCATCTGTCGTCAGGAGAGGTCCCTGGCTTCCCTCTGCCAGGGTGAAGTTTCCAGGAAACCCTATGCAGGTGGGGCCAGCGTGAATAGTAGACAGAACAGGAGAATTATTAAGAGTGACTGTAGCACCATTGCCCAGCCTGGAGCCAATCTCTGCTTTCAAAGGTGAGGCCCTCAAATGACACTTCACTCCTCTGAGAAACACTGAAGCAGGGAAGATAAAGGCGAAGGAGCCGCCCCTCTGCTGGTCTCCCTCCAAGCAGATAGCTGACATTATCAGATGCTGAGATTCCAAGGTTGTCTTAACTACTTTGGCATGGACTGTTTCTTTCCTTTTGAAAGCTGAAAAATGCCGCAGAATTGCAGTTGCCTGTTATTTCTGTAGTAGCTGCCAGCTTGAATTCTGCTCTGTTTACATAAAGCCTTGAAAAAGCTCCTCCACGAGCTGGTGGGAGGGTGACCGTGTTCAGCCCCTGGGCACCCCGGATGGCAGCTCCAGGGCCAACGGCACCCTTGTCTGTGCACTCCCCCGCCCTGCATGGGAGCCAGCGCAGGGTGCTTCCCCGAAAGTCACAGCCTCCCCCTTGGCTTTTCTCATTTCCTTTTTAAAATTTTGTTTTTAGATAAAGTCAGGGAAAGAATGAAAAAGGAAGCGATTTGAGGGCACCGGAGGGAGGCCTAGCAGGGAAAAGGAAATGGTAGCTAGGCCGTGTCTGGGGGTGAAAGTCGGGCAGAGCAGGGGAGCTGGGGCGTGGGGGGAGCCTGAGAGCCAGTGTGCCTGGGGGTGGGGGTCGAGCGGGGGCGGAGAGGGCCGGGCCTGTACTTTTCTCCCTTGCTCTTCTGGACAGGCTATTGACTCGCTCTGTGGGCGGCTCCTGGGGCATCGTTTGGATTTCGCAACACTTGGCAAAACACTCCAATGGCCAGCCCTCCCACTAAATCTTTAAATTGCCCAAATAAATGACCCAGTACCCAGAAATAGCTGAATTGAAGGAAATGATGCAGTCACAACAGAAAAAGGAACTTTTTTTAATATTTTATTTTATATATGTTTTACATCATTTTTCATTTTTGCACAATGTATGCATTTTCATCTTGGTTAAAGTCCCCATACAATTCCACCCCCTTATTTTGACCCTAATCCCTCCTCCTGTCCCCCTCCCCAGTGTGTCTCTGGCTTATAGTTGCTTATTGATTTTGATTTTTACTTTATTCTAATTAGTCTTTTTCCTGGTCCCTTATTTAGGTTTTCTAAATTTCTGCTACAAAATGAGACCATCCGGTATTTTTCTTTTTCTTTCTGGCTTATTTTGCTGAGCATGATCCCTTCCAGCTCCATATATATTGCTGCAAATGGCATGAGCTTATCTTTTTTGACTGCGGAGTAATATTCCATTGTGTATATGTACCACATCTTCTTGATCCAGTCATCTGTTTGGGGGCATTTGGGTTTTTTCCATAGCTTAGCGATTGTAAATAGTGCTGCTATAAACATAGGAGTGCAGGTGCCCTTTTGAATTAATGATCTGTGTCCTTTGGGTAAATACCTAGGAGTGGAATTGCTGGATCATATGGAAGCTCCATCTTTAGCAGGTTGAGGAATCTCCACACAGTTTTCCATAGTGGTTGGGCCAGTTTGCACTCCCACCAGCAGTGCAGGAGAGTTCCTTAGAAAAAGGAACTTTTAAAGCAACCATTTTAACATGGAATAATTTACTGACTTACAAACAATGGATCATAGTGATGGGCACTGAATAGACAGAATGTTAATGAAGGTTAACATCACTGAGAGCTTACTCTATGTCAGGCCCTGGGCTAAGTACATGTGTTAACTCATTTACTCCTCAGATGATCCAAATAATGTAGAACTCCTACTTTTAAAATGAGGCACAGAGAGGTTCAATAAGATGAGCAGGCTCACCAGGTAATAACTACAGGAGAACAATGGCTCTAGCCCTTAGTGGAATTGACTGTCCAAAAGTGTAAGTTGTGCACACATAAGAGCATCCACAAGATTAGGCAAGAAGAGTGAGCTTTATGTGTGAAAAAAGCTCAGCGACACAATACCACTTCCAGGGGGAACACTTCCTGACAAAGGCATGCCAGGGAAACAAAGTTCTAAGTGGGTTTGGAGGATGGAAGTGATCTCACTGGAGGCGGCAGAGGGAAGGGCAATCCCAGCACCTGAGCAGCGAGCAAAGGCAGGAGGGTGGCAGCTAGGCTGGAGGAACGGGGAGTCAGGAACCCAGACTGGAGGAGGGTTGGTTCCTGGCAGAGAAGTGCCAGACATCAGGCTTGAAAACCATGTGTGACCAGGCTGAGGAGGGCCTCAAAATTCATCATAACAAATCTGGACTCTGTTTGGACAATGAAGCAATACTGGAAGGCTGGAGCAGCCAGACTGTTACAGCAGAGGTTTAGAAAGATGAAACTTTTTTTTTTTTTTTTTTGCATGCGTGCTGGACTGAACTGGAATAAGGCATGGAGGTGTCTGCGGGGTCCTGGCCTTCAACCCCTTTAAAAACCTATACCCACAGTAAAAAAATGCTATGGCTAAGTTATAAAGGTTTTTGGCCAAAATAATAATACTTTGCCTTATTATATATGATGCACTCTAATATTCTCTATCCTATCTTATTTTAATTCTTATTATGTTTTGTAAATGCTGCTAGTTACCCAATAGGTTGATCTTATAACTCTCTAATAGATAGATTCCTACACGTTAGTGTCACAGTTATCTAAGCATAAAACCTGAGCAAGAATGGGAAGTGGTAAGGGGTTGGGAGGGTGTTATACAGTGAGAAGGAAAACATAGGGATATGCATCATAGGAAACTACCAAAGTTATCTGGCAACTGTGTGGATGGGGTTGGGTAGGAGTGGGGTTGAGGATGAACTGTTTAAGGGCACTGCCTCCAGAGTACAGTCCTGGCATCCCTTAGGGACCAGCAGCCCTGGCATCCCTTAGGGACTTGTCAGACATGCAGAATCTCAGGCCTCACCCAGGTTGATTGAATCAGAGTCTAGAGTTTAACAAGATCTTTGGGTGATTCATAAACGAGTGAGAAACATTAGTTTAGAGAAAAGGATGGAGTTGAAGTCATTCCAGGGTTTGAAATTGAGTTCAAAGGCAGGGAAGTCAGGAGAAGAAATAATTGCTTTTGCTGGTAAGATGATTAATTTTGTTTTTGAAAGTTGAGCCTAAAGAAGCTTATGATATCTAAGTGGAAATTGGCCATGGGGAGATTGGAAATCACAGGACTGCGGAAGTTGTGGATACTTGAGCTATGCGTAGGCAAGTCTCTGTTACAGGAGGAAACCAGGGCTTGCATGGGTACGTGTATTGCAATAGCCTGCCTTTTCTCTCCAGTTCCTGTCTTCACGCAGTTCTGGGTTCTGGGTGCAGCTTGCCACTGGCCAAGTCACCAAATCCTCCAGGACTCAAATCCTGTGTTTAAACTTTTATGCGTCATTCTTTTTATCAAAGCTTAAAAATTTTCTAGGGCTAAAGTAAAGCTCAGACTTCAAGGCACAGTGATCTCCTTGCTGCATACTTTCTAGCAGCTGATGCCTTTAAATAACCTAGTTCAGAAATTTGAGGGAAACTGCATATCATGTGGCTGTCAGAATAGAGCTGGGAGAGTCTGAGGATAAAATATTTGTAAAAAAAAAATTTAGTAAACCTTGAATAAAAGGCATAGGACAAATACAAAGTACTGTGTGATTTGTTAAAATCTCTCTTACAAATCTTGAAATAGAAAAGAAATCATTTGCAAAAGGAAAAGTCTGTAGGGTTGAAATGTACAAATTATCCTTCCACCAGAGGAAGATACAAGTTGAGAAGTGACTGGCCGGGAAGGTTGTGGAATGAGTCAGAGACCTTTTGAAGTTGACCCTGATCAGACAGAGCTGTGGCTCACTAGGAAACTCACTAGGAAAAAAATCACATTCTTCCAAATTTAGACATTATTGACAGAGTGGCATTCTTATTGCTTTCCTTCTTATGAGGATTTTCCACCTGCTTTAGTATAAATAACAGCTTGACCTTTAGTGTTTGCAATCTAATCAGGGTTTAGCTGTGTAAGAATTTCTGTACCATCAGAATGGAGAGCATTCACTCATTGAATATTATTTATTAACAATACTTGTTGAATATCTAGTAGGTGACTATATTCTTACTGCTGGACATACAGAAATAAACAAAATAGAATAAATCTCTGCCATGATACAGAATACATTGGGGAAGATGGTTGAGGGGGACAAGCAAACAAATAAGTACATTATATAGTACATTACATAGTGATAAAGGGGGAAAGTAGAACAGGGTATGAGAGATAAGGAATGCCACTTGGCATGGGGCTTGAAAATTTTAATTTTTAAAAAATATTTTTAAAGATTTATTTATTTATGCATACAAAAGCCGGGGTACAGGCCAGAGGTGAAGGGGGTGAGAGGATTCACCAGAGACAGAGTGGGGAGCAGAACAGGCAGATTGACTGAAATATACTGTTGTGGGGAGCAGCGGACAAGACAAGAGAGGTCTGTTGCGCCATGTGGGTAGCTCCCTGGCCAAAGATATCGAAATCATGCTACAGCGGCTGCTGTTAGCTTCATAGTGCTAAGACTTAACCACTTGAGCCCCCAGGGAGGCCACAGGGCTTGAAAATTTTAAATATGAATATGGTAATGAGGGAAGGTGTCAGTAAGAAAGAGACATTTGTTCAGAGAATTAAAGGCAGTTAGGGAGCTATATAGAGGCAAAGCCTTCAGGCAGACAATAGGTAGTGCCAAGACCCTGAGGCAGAAACACCACCAAAAAAGTCAGTGTGATAGAAAAGAAAAGCACTGAGGGAAGAACGGTAGATGGGGAGCTCAGCAGGCCAACAAGGAAAGAGGGTGGGAGAATGAAGCGGGTGGCAAGGGATTAGAAATGAAAAGTTTGGACAGAGAGCAGGACGCATATGAAGGAGATGGTGTTAACTAGCACTTGTGTAAAACTTTAAAATTGGCAAAGTTCTTTATTATACAATCTTTGTTTATATTGTGTTTATTCTCACTGGGTACCATAGGATTAGGGTGTCTCACATGGGTTCTCTTAACCTGTAAAATCTCCCATTTTATCACTATGGAATGTACTGTATAATGTACTTATTTGTTTGCTTGTAAAGGCACTGAGGAACAAGTTGGGTGAGGGCCCCACTCGTGACCGTGTACCAAGACTGTCAAAGCTGGGACTTGAACACAGTCCCTCTCCCTCAAATCTTATGCTCTCTCTCCCCTGCCCCATGTTGTCACTCAAAATCAAATAACGACCAACTAGCTATGTGCTGGAAACACCTCACATCATTTTTCTGGGTCTGACTAACAAATAGATCTCTGTCATAGAACAAGCATTTAATCAATGATTTGTGGTCCCAATCTTTCATGACTACATCATGAAAGACTCCTGGGATTAGCAAAAAATATAATGTAAGAAAGGGACACAGGAGTGGGCTATAATCATGGTTTTGTTAAGTTTAGGGTCAGTTGTGAAGTCAGAATTTTTAAAATGTTAAATAGCATAGAAAATATCAAAATTTACTTCACACAGATTAACTATTGTTTTGTAAAACTTGTTATGTAGATCAGGTTATATTTTATGTATCAATATCTATCAGTTTACCTAGAGAGAAATACATAGCTGTATTTATGTATATTCCAGGTTCAATTGAAAAATGTTTTTCTTACTGTGGGTCAACAACAAAAAGTTTGGATGCTGCTTGAATAAATGTAACTGCCATTTATACACAGTAGTAGGTCTGTAAGCGATATTTATTTAAACGAACATATGGTTTCGAGTAGGCGTGGTGGGGGAAATGTTGGCAGGTCAAGCCTGGGTAAATGTAAAAGAGTATCTTAAAAAGAAAAGAAAAACACCACCAAAGGGTCCTTGTTAGGTCCCATATTCCCACTATCTCGGTTCCTTCCATCTGCACGCTATCATTAAACCTCACCATGCTGGGTGCCTTAAAAATCGAGACCTAAAAGTCAGGGTTCCAGGACTGGTGTGACAGCTCCATAAAGTCATCTGAGATCCAGGTCCCTTCCAGCTCCACCCTTAGGATGGTTCTTGGTCCCTGGTGACTGCTAATGTGACAGGCAGCACCTCCATGTTCCAGGCAGCAAGATGGAAGAATAAGAAGACGGGAGCATTCTTTTCCTTTTAAAAAGACTTTCTTTAATCCCACACAGGCCTTCTCGTATCTCTTTGGTGAGGATTTAAGCACATCACTACACCTCTGCCAGTAAGGTAAGAAAATGAAATCATTCATCTGGGCAGTAATGGACTCAGTTGAAAATTGGGGTTTTAAAACAAAGGAGGAAGTGAAATTTTTTACTTGGATCAAGGGACCTGTACAAAACATATTTTCTTTTTTTTTTAAGATTTATTTATTTATATATACAAGAACTGGGGTACAGGCCAGAGGGGTGCAGGGGAGTGAGAGGATTTACCAGAGACAGAGTGGGGAGCAGAACAGGCAGATTGACTGAAAAACACTGCTGAGGGGAGCAGCAGGCAAGTCAGGAGAGGTCTGCTGCACCATGTGGGTAGCTCCCTAGCTGGGGATCGAACTCATGCTGCAGAGACTGTGGATAGCATCATAGGTTGCATCTTAACCCCTTGTGCCACCAGGGAGGCCCACAAAACAAATTTTCAACCAGGAAACATTGCTAGGGCATATATTCACACAGTCACAGTAGGAAGAGGAAATATGGACACAGACATGGTACAGAGGGAAGAGGAAGGCCATCTACAAGTCAGGGAAAAAATCCTGGACAGGTCCCACCCTTACAGCCCTCAAAAGGCACCAACCCTCGGACACGTTGATCTTGAACTTCCAGTCTCCAGAACAGTAAGTATCTATTGTTTAATCGTCTAGTATATTGTTAAGGCAGGCCTAGTAAATGAATACAACACTTTATTGGATCTTAGAAATTTCATACGAATAAGGGCATTCTTCTACATTATCAGCAATACAATCATCAAAGCCAAGAAATTAATACCCATACATTTGTGGCATGTAATTCATAGCTCTCATTCAGGATACACCAATTGTCCTAATAATGCCCTTTAGAATAAAAAGATCCAATTCAGAATCACACGCAGACACACAATTAAAATCTTGCTTTATTCCCCCTTGTAACTGAAGCACATCGTAGGTGGCCAATACATACTTATGTAATAGATAGATCAAATTTATATTTCCTAAGGTCTTGCTCTTAAATGATCTCCCTAAGAGCTGAAAATGCCAACTTGTACTGAGCACACACATTTTCTTAGTGGACTGTGAGTTAGTGAGGTTTATCACCAACTTCTTATTTTCAGTTCAAACAGTTGCATGGAAGGAAAAAGGTAGGAGAACTAAGATTTTGGACTTTTACATCTCTGGTTTACAAGACACACCTGAGTCATTAATGGAAATATTAGTCTAAAAGTTATTTTACTTTGTCCTCCATTTTTACATTATTTTTTCACAGTTTATATATATGTTTTTCTAAATTCAAATTTCAAAATATAGATCCCAATTTCTCAGAATATCAAGGTGAGAAGATTAAAATTAAAAAAAAATTTTTCAGGAGTCCAGTAGGATGCAGGGCTCACCTATCCACAAATTTGCAACCAAATTAAATATAAACAAGAGATAATAGTCCTTGGATGACTAATGGATAACTATTGTATGAACCAAGAGGAACAGGATGGCAGAGAGGGTAGGAAAACCTGCAATTTTCTGACTGAAGGGATCATACCTCATTGGATGTTTTAGAACCTGGAGATTATACTAGATGGGGGAGGTGCACAAAGAGTCAGTGTACAGGACAGAATGTGTAACTCTGGAATCTGACAGAAATTTGCAGTGGTAAATTGGAGTACTAGATTGACATCTGCAAATGCAGATGCTATACTGCTGGATAGCAACTAGACACCCCGAGCTGGATTGTGAAACACCCTTTTTCTCTAAACAGGGTTTCTCAAGGACAGCAGACAGTCTTGGAGACTGCCACTGTGTGTCCTGGGTAAGGTGGTGGTCATTAGCTTGAACTTGGGTATTCATATACCCAAGTTCAAGCTTGGGTATATGAATACCCAAGTTCATAGACTTGGGTATATGAACTCCAGCTATATGAATAGCTGGAACCTGAAACTGTGGAAAGGGTTAGATTGACTCATGTGTCTCTCCATACAGGTAAGGCTATTCTTTTTATCTGTGTTATACAAAACACCTGTCTCAACTCCACCATGGCTAAAGCCAAGATAACAACAAAATGGTATATTTTCATTAATCAGAGTTCAACACACTTGGGCCCTAGCAACAGGAGCAAGCACCACAGAGCAAATTTTGGTATGCAAAAGGCAAAGGGAGCAACTCTTCACCCATCACTCTGTTCCAAATATAACCCCATACCAAATATGGCTACAATTATTGACTGGTCACAGAACCTGTATATTAATATACCAACTGAGAGGTTGAAGCTAGCATGAGACTATTAGGGAGGCTTTAACTGAGGAATTGGACTAGGGGAAGGGGTCATTATAAATCTCCCCTCCAGGGCCTCCCCTGTGGCTCAGCGGTTGAGCGGTGGGTTGCGAAGCTGCCTGCAGCCTCTGCAGCACCAGTTCGATCCCCGGCTGCTCCCCGGCCACCAGAGGAGGGTCCCACATGGCGCGCAGACCTCTCCTGCCGCCCGCTGCTCCCCTCAGCAGTGTGCTTCGGTCCTTCTGCCTGCTCTGCTCCCCGCTCTGTCTCTGGTGAATTCTCTCACCCTCCCACGCTTCTGACTGTACCCAGTGCTTGTATAAATAAATAAATAAAACAAAAAAAATTAAATAAATAAAAATAAATCTTAAATAAATAAATAAATAAATAAATCTCCCCTCCACCTAAATTGGGTACGCATAGCACCTTAGGAAGCTTGATCTTTGTATGTGTTAGCAGCCATCTCCTGATACCCCACTGCCTGGTTCCTATCTTCTACACCCTGCTGACGCTATGCATCCAAACAGGGACAGAGGTGTTGGTTTATGAAACAATAGGCATCTAATAATCTCTACCCATAAAAAATAAAAATGAGGAGACAGAGGAACATATCACAAATGATGGGGGAAAAAACCTCAAGTCTCAATCTAGCAAAACTGTGTATCCTGCCTAATGAGAAGCTAGGTAACCGTTATAGCCATGCTTGTTGGAATAAGAAAAACAATGGATGGACAAAGGTAAACATACAATAATGAATACAAAAATACTTCAAAAAGAATCAATGGACCTAAATAAACTACTACTGAACTAAAAACATGATGATAGAGGGCCTCGATTGTGATTGAACACAAGCAATGGACAGAATTAATGAGCATGAATAGTGTTAAAAAAAAAATTAAGTAGATCAGACCAAAAAAAAAAAATAGACCAGCAACAAGGAAAAAAAAGAATGAATACAGTGTAAGAGAAGGGAGAGTTACTAACAAATGATACTGGTAAAACTGAATAAGCACATATAACAGAGCAACGTTGGATCACTCTCTAACTTCATGCAAAATAAGAATTCAAAATGGATTAAAAACAGCTATAAGACCTACAACTATAAAATACATAAAAAGAAGCATTGAGAATATTTCATAATATTAATAATAGAGATATCTTTTAAAATTTGACCGCTATAGCAAGTGAGGTAAAAACAAAAAAGCAATTTTTTTGTTTGCTGTATAAAAAGCTTTTATACAGCAAAAGAAAATATAAGTACATTAAAAAGATATCCTATTGAGTAGGAGAAGATATTCAAACATCATACAACTGACAAGGGCTTAATATTCAAAGAATTCATCCAGTCTAACAAATAAACAACCCAATTAAAAAATAGGAAGTCAATTTTAAAAAAGACAATTTACCAAAGGCATATTGGAAAAATGTTCATAATTACTTTAATATAGAAGATGCAAGTCAAATGACAATGAGATATTGTCTCACATCTCTGAGATTGGCATACATTAAAAAGACCCCAACACTAAGTGCTGAAGAAGAAGTGGAGAAAGAGGAAACCTAATACATTGTTGCTGGGAATATAAACCAGTATACGCATTTGGGAAAGTAGTCTGGACCTATGATAAGAAACTAAAAATGGAAATACATAAGACCCAGTAACCGTACTTGTGGTATCAATCTGTGGAATTGAAAACAGTCAACTAAAAAAATTATATGCTCCACAATGTTTATTGCAGTATTATTTATAATAGCTAAATTCAGAAACAACCTATCTATCCACAGGTAGAAAATTGGATATGGAAGAGGTGGATTACTACTCATCTATAAGGGAAGATGAAATGTTATCATTTACAGCAAGATGAAGGATCTCAAGAGAATCACGTGTAGCAAAGTGAAGCCCACAGACAAATATTGGATGGTTTCAAAATGATTGATAAAAATAAAATAAAAAATGAAAATGGATGAACTGATTAAGCACAATAATTAAAACTAGCAGACATTTATTTGAAATGATGTTTCTGAGGTTAAGGGGGAGAGAAGAAAAAAGTGTCAAAGAAGGGGGTTGTAAGGGAAAAATAAAATGAAATAGGGGGGAAATAAAATGAAATCCATTTTAAAGAATTTGTTGATCAGCATGTTGTTATAGTATACATGATATAGAGTACATATGATTAAAAAATTAAGAACAATACCATATTTAAAATGCAACTAAGGAGATCAGTGTTGCAAGTTAATGATGATTTTCTATAGCATTTTGATGTCTACATGTTGTTGAAAAATGTAAAAGGGACAGGTTATTCTGTTTCCTCTTTCCCTCCCTCCTTCTTTTATTCCTTCAATAGATGTAATAAAATAGTTTCCTACCAAAGCTCCATTCCAGATGGGACAGGCAATCCAGACACTCCATCCCGCGAAACAAAGCTTATAAGAAAAAACAGGGAAGAAAGCAATAATTCCAGAGCATATACTGAAAACCCCCAGAGTAATAAGAATTCGTCCAGCAGCCTGGTATAGGCCCTGCATTTTCTTCAGTGACTTGGATCCTAGATCTCAAAGACGTGTTGTTGCCAAAACATGAGAGTTTGACAGGCCCTCAATAAACAGAAGTTTCTTGGAGACTGTAGTCATGACACGTGGACTGTTGATCTACTTGGAAACAAGATTCTATTTGTTTCACCAAGGATAATAAAATGTAGAGAAATAATCCTTGACATAAATTTGGCACCATAAATTCTAATACTAGTTTCCTTCAGAGAGAGAATGAGAGGGGTGTGGGTGGAGGAGAGAGAGCGAGAGAGAGCAAGAGAGAGAGAGAGAGAGAGAGAGAGAGAGAGAGAGAGAGAGAGAGTCATTCCTCATGTGGGTCACTGCCTTCATTCCCTCCTTCTGCCCTGCTCTGGGGAGTGACCACTTCCTGGCTTAATCAGATTCAAAGGCTTGCTGACTGAGCTAATTGTTTCTCTACTCAACCTGACTATTGGTTCCAGCATAAAACCAACATCCTTTGTGCACAATAGATCCACATTCCCAGCACCATTTCCCACAAAACAAAGTAAAAATAAGCACTCTGATCACTTTTATTACATTTAATTTAAATGATTTAAAGCAAAAACAAGACCTCTCCCCTTTCTTTAAAGTTTAATTCTACTACAAATACTTTGACTTTTTATATCAAAGCATCCTCAAATAGGCATGAACGTCATCATGGAGTTCCACATTGTTTTTATTAAGCCAGTTTCACCTATTATTTTATTATTAATTCAAAGGTCAAGTAAATGGCAAAGATGAAAATATAGGCCATTGTAAAATAAACTTTGTGGGGTAATTTATGAATTGAATAAAATACTGATCTTCAATCATCTTTGAATTTTGATTCCAATTTGCTCTTATATACAGTTAAGCAATTACAAAAGCTCATCTCTTTATTTCTCATGCATTTGGAAAAGCCAGGATCGGCAGGGATATGTACTTGCTTCTGACAACAGATGTTTATCTCTTCTAAAACATTATCTTGAAAACACAGACAATTTTCTGAAGCTATCAAATAATTTCCCTGTTTAATATTAATACCCTTTTTCTTAAATGAAGCAATGAAAACTGTTTTATGGATGGGAATGTAATGCTTCAGAACATGGGTTTGGGGATTTGGAGTCAGAGCAAGAAACTTGCTGTGATTCCACTGTCTATAAGTCCTTGGACAAGGACAAATTACTCGACTTCTTGCTTCTTTGTTTGTGAAATTGGAATATATTTAGTATTTATCTCATCAGGTGGTGATTGAGAAGATTAAATGAGTCAATACATGTAAAATGCTCCGTACTGAGCATCATAGTAAAGAGGCTCAGAAAATTATCCATTATGTTGAGATGCTCTGCTTTGGAATTCTTTCAACATGGGGCAAAAGCACAATCATTATTAGTTTTTTTTTTTTTTAATCCATCAGCTTATAGGCAATAGGTTTGTGTCTTCATGATCAATTTATTCATTTATTAAAAGATTTATTTATTTACTTATGAACTGGATTGTAGGCCAGAGGTGTGGGGGTGAGAAGATTCACCAGAGACAGAGTGGGGAGCAGGACAGGCAGATCTACTGAAATACACTGCTGAGGGGAGCAGCAGACAAGACAAGAGATGTCTGCTGCGCCATGTGGGTTAGCACCCTGGCCAGGGATCGAACTCAGATCACTGATGATACCAATTAATCCGTAGGCCATCAGGGAAGCCCATTCCTGATCAATTTAGTAAAAGGTCCCAAAGTGCTCTCCCAGCAAGGAGAGACACTGCTCTGTTCTTTTCTATCTCTCTATCTTTAATAGCCATTCCATTGTGTGCTCCAGACATTGATGCAATTGCATTCCTGAATACAGAATCCAGGAAACTAGCTCAGGCTTCTACAATAGCTGTTATTTCCCATCTCCTCTCAGCCTGGTGAGTACATTCTCTAATTTCTTTCTAATACAACTAGTAAGTTCCACAAGGACAGAGGCCTGGCAAGTCTAAAACATCTCCTAGAAGATGCATATTACATAGTCCTATGCATTCAGGATGCTGTGGGTCTGCAGTGTAATCTCTGTAATTTCTGTGTGTCCCCTACTGCCAGTGTGTGCTAAAGCCAGTGTGTTTCCCTGTTGCAGAGGGAGGGGGTCTAGACTGTGTTAGTATTTGATTTGAACTGTTTTGACTTTTTCCTTTACTTTTTATCTCAAGGTTATAGCTACATGGTATGTCAATATACTGTGGGTCAGATCACTCTCTCCTGTTTGCCTGTTTGGAAAATAAAGACTGTTGAAATACTCATGTTAAACAGTACAAAGTTGGCAAATAAAGAGAATATTTTTTGTTTTAATTTGAGGGGGAGTCTTTTTCAGAGCTCTTTATACTAACCCTGACACTGCCGGTGTGACTTGTAAACTTGAATTATTAGGCGTTCAAAGAGTTGTTGCCACTTAATATAACCAAAGGGACAGAGGTAGAACTGGGGGTTTCTCTGTGTGTCTTCCAGTCACACCTTTGTGTAGCTCTTTCCACACTAATTTCATTAAAGCAAGGAGACTTTCTGGGAGAGTAATTACTAAGAAAGAAGAGGAGGTGTCATTCTGCTCCTGGCCCAGACTTCCTTTCTGATTGGTCTTGATATTCTCAGTGTCTGGCAGTCAGCACAGCTCACAGGGTCCCTGCTTCTTCCAGGGTTTGCAACTCCTTTTGGCACTAACTTGCTGGAAGATGGGTCTGAATGGAGATGCAGTTCCCCCTCGCCTGCACCCCGGGGGAACACCACAGTCTTGGCTCAAGGAAAAATGGTTCAGGGCCTCCCTGGTGGTGCAAGGAGTTAAGATGCAACCTATGAAGCTTCTGCAGCCTCTGCAGCACGAGTTCAATCCCCCGGCCTGCCAGGGAGCAGCCCACATGGTACAGCAGGACTCTCCTGTCTTGCCCGCTGCTCCCCTCAGCAGTGTATTTCAGTCAATCTGCCTGTTCTGTTCCCCACTCTGTCTCTGGTGAATCCTCTCACTCCCCACACCTCTGGCCTGTTCAAAAAAAAAAAAAAAAGGAAAAATGGTTCAATCCAGATTTGCCACTTAAAGAAAAAGACCCCCTTTCCATTGACATTTGGATTCCAACACTCACTCATGCATCCTCTGGCAAAAAATCAAAACCTGGACCTTTCAAATGTGGGATATGTCAGTGAGGCTGAGGGAGGGAAGCTGATACAGACTTCCCCCACCTCTTTGGATTCACTCCTTCACATAGAAGCCTTCAAAATAATAGCTCTATGTGTGCCACAGTCTTGAGTTTTAAAAAGGTTTATTTCAAAGCTCTAGAGCAGTCAATTTTGCAAAAATTAAAGAAAAGGTAGCTCTAAACAATAAATGAAATTAAAACATTTACTCAGCAACTTCAAATGACTGACTTAATTGTTCACACATTAGGGAGGTGATTCGTGTTGCAGAAAGAACATGAGCTTTGGCATCACAAATACCTGGGTTTGATACTGACCATGTAATCTGGGATATACAAAAGGAACAAAAAGTCAGAAAATTAACACTGTCAACTCCAGTGTAAAAGGGGTTCAAGTGTAATGGAAAAGGATACCTTTATAATGAAAAATACGGCAACCACAATATTCCCATCATCAATACCAGGACAAACTGACACCTTTGCCTCGTAATGTGATGCAATGGACATACATATTTCATTTAGGAAGTACTTTTGGCTAAAATGAGAAAGAAACAAACAAGTTTAGAATATAGATATATTTTACAAAACATTAGCCTGAACTCTTCAAATTTGTCTTGGTCATAAAAGATAATGAAAAGTTTACTGGGACAAATGGGAAAATTTAAATGCAGAGTTTGTATTTGATAGTACTATCCCATGGTAAGTATCTTGGAAAAACAAATGTCAGTATGGTTATGTAAGAAAATATCCTATTGGTGAAAGCAGGGAAGTTAGTGTTCTTTATGCTCGTTTACAAGTTTCCTGTATATTGGAAATTTTCAAATAAAAAGTTGGGAGGGCAAATCAAAACTACAGTGTGATACCATCTTACACCAGTGAGAATGGCACATATTAAAAAAAACTAGCAACAACAAATGTTGGCAAGGATGTGGAGAAAAAGGAACTCTCCTGCACTGCTGGTGGGAGTGCAAACTAGCCCAACCACTATGGAGAGCTGTGTGGAGATTCCTCAACCGGCTAAAGTTGGAGCTTCCATATGACTCAGCAACTCCACTCCTAGGTATTTACCCAAAGGACACAGAATCATTAATTCAAAAGGGCACCTGCACCCTTATGTGTATAGCAGCACTATTTACAATCGCTAAGCTATGGAAACAACCCAAATGCCTCAAAATAGATGACTGGATCAAGAAGATGTGGTACATATACACAATGGAATATTACTCAGCAGTCAAAAAGATAAACTAATGCCATTTGCAGCAACATGGATGGCGCTGGAAGGGATCATGCTCAGTGAAATAAGCCAGAAAGAAAAAGAAAAATACCAGATGGTCTCATTTTGTAGCAGAAATTTAGAAAACCTAAATAAGGGACCAGGAAAAAGACTAATTATAATAAAGTAAAAATCAAAGTCAACAAGCAACTATAAACCAGAGACACGCTTTGGGGTGGCGTGGAGGGAGGGAGTAAGATCAAAACAAGGGGGTGGGAATTGTATGGGGACTATAATCAAGATGAAAATGCATACATTGTGCAAAAATGAAAAATGATATAAAAAATATATAAAATAAAATTTAAAAAAAACAAAAAGAGAAGAAATGATACCAGATGGAAACCCAAATCATCCAGAAGGAAAAAAGAAAAGAGCGCCACTAAAGGTAATGTTTATTCATTAAAAAAAAAGTTGGGAAGACAAAAGGAAAAATAAATAATTTTATTTTTTATTAATTTTATTAATTGCATTATTAATTGCATTAAATGAAAGGGCTAAATTTTCCTCCGACATACAGTCTTGCTGGTTCAATAAGCCTTGAGAATATTGACAAATACAAATATAGGTCATCATTTAAGGAACATAAGGCAAAAGCTGCTCTGCTCCACTTAGCTCCAAGACAGAAACTGTCTTCCAAGATAAGGAATGACAGAGCATGTATGTTAGCTTATATTGTGATGATGTACATGCAACTGCAATGGTGGTGATATTTCATATGCTTTTTGATCTTTCCAGATCTTCCAGCTTAACTGGATTGAAAATCAATGCTTATTCATAGTAATCATTTCCCTCAGCTTTTTACTAGCCATCCAACTTTAACTGTGAGAGTCAACAAACTTTAACTCTCTTCTCATAATGGCTTGGGATTTAAGAAGAGCAAAGTTCAATTTTTATCATCCCTAACTGGGAACTGTCAAATTAAAAAACCTTCCAATCTGCAAGATGTTTGGAACTAAATAGAGATTTATGCATCAACTTGTACTTACCTAATTCAGATTTTATCTGCCTTTTGTATATCTGACCCTCAAATGTGTGTTGTAATCATTTGGAATTTATCAGAATTTTCCCATGTTTTTGCAAAACAACTTAAGTGTGTCACCGGCAGACGTGTGCAGCTAGCTGTCTGTTCGCTCTCCCAAGCCTTACAGCTGCAGGGAAATGCACTTACTGGCAGACTAGGCCGCTCCAGGCAGCCTCCCACAGGCTACTGTGGATATTGTCTGTCTTTTGGAAAGGCCGTTCCTATCTTGTTTTATCATGGAGATAGAGGAGCCCCAGATGGAACTGTGATTGTGACAGCAACCGTGATGGATTGGTGCTCTGGTCACCAAGGAGAGGAGAAAAAACCAAGAAAACAGGAAGAGAGAAACAGTGGGGGTGTCTGGGGAAGAGAGGTAGAGAAAAGATGGAGAGGAAAGAACAAGGAGAGGACTCAGAACCTAGAGGAAAACATTCTTGAAGCCAAAAACAGTGCCTTGCGTCACTCAGAGATCCACAGCCTGGGTCTGGACAGAGTTGATTCAGGGACAGAAGAATCGTGGAAGCTGTGTACTAGCTTTTCGTGTACCTTTCACAAAAGATACTTTTCAAACAGACAAAAGGGAAAGCAACAGGGCAAAAGGGGAAGCAAGCAGGGTGAGAATGAGGCTTTAGGTTTCCCAGAACATTCTCAGATGATTTTTTTTTTTTTTTGCTTTAAGGGACAAACCTTTATGTTCTCTTATATAGCCATCTAAAAACAAATTGTTCTGAAGACATTTTTTGATACAATCACACCCATGTAAAAGGCAAATGGGAGGGAGGAATAAGGAGGATGCACCACCAAACCTTCCACGGGAACATTGTCACTCACATTTCACAGAAAGTGAAAATAAATAACAATGGTGATGCAACCATTCGGTATCAAATCCTGACTTTGAACCTTAGAAATGCTTCACTCTGAAGTTTGTTCTTTTTTCCTCCACTGGATCACCATACAGATACACACATACACACACACACACACACACACACACACGCTCGTGCACACACACACACACCTGAAAACTGACCTAAAAGGCATAACCACAGGAGTACATAGGATTGTACTCAAACCCAGGACACACTAGGAAAGGGATTGATGCTGGATACACTCACAAGAGACATCAGAACTGGGCCTACCTGGTGGCGCAGCGGTTGCGCGCTGGGCTGCGAAACTGCCCCGCAGCCTCTGCAGCATAGGTTCGATACCCGGCCGCCAGCAAGGGTCCCGCATGGCACGCAGACCTCTCCTGCCGCCCGCTGCTCCCCTCAGCAGTGTACTTCATTAGTCTGCCTGTTCTGTTCCCTGCTCTGGCTCTGGTGAATTCTCTCACCCTCCCACGCTTCTGACTGTACCCAGTGCTTGCATAAATAATAAATAAATAAATCTTTAAAAAAAAAAGAGACATCAGAACTGCTGATTCTACCCCCAGTGATTAACAGAAAAGGAAATGAACAGAGATTGTCTTAAAATCTCTTTTTTAAAGAGATTTTTTTAAAAAAATTAGACCAGAGGGGAGAACTAAAGCCAGATTAATTTTTGTTTATGTGTGTAAAAATCCAAAATTCCTGCCTAGAGCACTGCTGTGGTTAGGGTTTTTTTTGTTTGTTTGTTTGTTTTTTGCCCATGGTATGGAGAGGGACTGATTGTCATGTGCGATGTTCTGAATGGCTGTTTGAGGGGGCATGGGCCGAAACCAGTGAGCAACGTGAAAAGCAGCCTGCTGTGGTATAAAGGGGCCAGGGCTGTGAGACCTTGAATAAACCAAAACTGTTCATAATCTTGGTGACCTTCTCAGTAAAATGCAGGGATTAGACTGGATAATTTCTAAGACTCCTACCATATCTACGATTCCATGACTTAAAATAAATCCTAGAGAAGCAAAAGTTGCCTAAGTGGCCAAAATGCCTATCCCTTAAGAAATCCTTATCTCCTAGAATGTTATCTCCTCAAGGGAGGGCTAGGATTTGCCAACCAGTTCCACCTCTATCTAGTACAGGCACTGCACACAGAGTAGGCACTGAACACTGTGTATTGGCCAGTTGATTCTTGTTGGAGAGATTTCACTTGGAGTGCCTCTAAGTGGGCCTCAATTTGGCCCTCGTGGCACACAAATAGGCAGTAGCTGGGAGCCAGAATCAACGAGCTAAATTAACTAACAGCCTCTGAGAAACAAATTGGTGATCTCAGTCCTGCTCTGGAGGCTGTGTCATAAAATAATTACAACTTGTCAGCAAACACAGCAGAGGCCATAGGGGCAAGGATTGAAGGGACATAAAACTGAACCACTCTTCTTTCCCAGCTTCTTGAAAAGGGGTGAAAAGCTGGTAAGCAAGTGTTAACATATGTAGCCATGGATTTCATGGGGTGGATATATGGACAGATGATGATTCAGTGAGGAGCTGGACATGGTGGAGAACTTGAAGGCCCAGACCCTGGCCAAGTAGTATGATTATCTCTAAACCAGTATTTGAAGATTTCTGAGCAATGGTTAATTTGAGTCTCAACTTTCTCTATGTTTTAATACATGTAGTAAGCTAAAGGTAGCAAAAAAAAAAAAAATTGATCACACCCTCACTTCATCCAGGTTCCTCAGCAAACATCATCCTGCATAAATCTCTCTCCATCTCTTTAGAGTCTACTTATTACCACCTAACTTTAATCTTCATAGCTCTTGGCTTATTTGTACACCATGTGTCCTCCCAGCTAGAATAAAAGTTGCATGAAGGTAAGGACTCTGTTTTGTTTACTGGTACTTCCTAGAGACAAGAACAGTGCCCAATCCATAGTGGATGCATAGGAAGGATTGAAGAATGAATGAATGAAATCAATTTATGAATTCATTGTTTATCACAGTCACTAGTTTATTTGAATCATTTCTCTGTGAAAGCTAGCTTTTCAGGCCATCATTTAAAATCATTTAATATCTTGCTACCTTTAATCTCTCTGTCCCCACTCTAGGAAAATCCACATAGAACCACAAGATTTCCCAGGCTAGCACACCCACCTGTTTGACTGCACTGTGAATACATGTGTACTCTTCTGTAGTTGTATGGGAGAGACACTGCAGTCACCCACAGCTGGGGGTATCTTGACCTTGCTGCACCAGCACATGACACACTGCCATGTGACTCCATCTTGCATGTTGAATAGAGGAAGACACAAGTCACATATTAATCACATGAGAGTCCAACGGGAACTTACCCCTCTGGGAGAGAGCTCTAGTGGGCATCTTTATAATTCACTGGTGATGCCAGCTTTTAAAGCAGTTCAGGTCCATGACCACCTGCTGCATTTAAGGAATCTTTCCCTTAGTCTATGGCTTTTATGCATCTCTGCATTTATCTTACTATTTCCAGAGTTAATAAGTATTTTCCCCTAATTATTTCTAGAAATATGAAACAATGAAGATATTAACTTTTTTACTTGGGAGAACTGGCTATGTAAACATATGGGCCTTTATATATACATAGTCCTTACAGAGGAGGTTGTGATCTTTTCTGAGAGGGCAACAGCGCTCACTTCTTATAACATAAGAAGTAAAGTAGTATAGTGTAAACATCACCTGCTGTCAACAGATCAATGGTCTCATTTTTGTATACAAAATCCCTTTCCCTTTCCAACAATACTGATATCCTGTCCTGGGATTTATTTATTTATATCTTTCAAGAGCCACAATAGGAGAAAAGGGCATTTCTTAGGACTTCCCCATATGTTTTCCCGGTATATAATTTTATCTATTTCTTCCTCGTAGTCCATACAAAGCAAGTTGACATAAAAGATAAAAGTCCAGCCTAAGCAAACCTCCTGTAGCTCATGAACAAGTTCACTAAAAAGAATGTGGAACAATGAGAGTGAAAAGTACACAGTAGTAGCCCAATTTGAGCGTCACTGACAGCGGAAAGCACCTTGGAAATCAGCTAGTCCATGTCCGTCATTTCACAGCATAATTCCATGGTAAAAATACCAAGACAAAAAGCCATCCAACTGCAACATTAGCCTGGCATTTAATGAGCCAGTTGGGAGGATGAGCCCTCTGCTATATCTATGTTTAGCACTAGGTGTTGCTCTACTGCTATTCATAGAACAGCATTTCTTTGATATGCAACAGAAATTGAACTTCCTAATTTGACTCCCATTCTGCAAAGGCTGAGCCCTGAAACTTATACTCTGCTATTATATTACATGTTGCATTGAACTAGCTTCATTGAAATAGTGCAGGTAAAGCATATTGAATCCACTGAAACAGCCACTCTAAAAAGAAGTGATCAATACCCCAAAGTCAGGCTTTTCAAATTGTCCTAATTCAAATATTTACTTAAACTCTGTTTTAATATGATGTGCAATACAAGGGGAATGACATTGTTCACTGCGGGTTTCCTGGAACTGACTGCCGGCTACAAGGCCACAGATAAAGTTTGTTTATAGAAAAACAAAATATGGGGAGGAAAGTTTAGTACTATTCTATCCTGGGTTTAATGCTTGGACACATACTAAGTGGGAGAAAGGACAACATAATGGAATTTCTTTCCCAGTGGTGACAGAGGACAGAAATGCTTTAACCCCCTCTAGTGACAGATCAGTCATTACTTAGATCAGTTCAGTTGTACAAAATTTGTCTTGTTTTTTTTTTTTTATTTATAGAGGCATGTTTTTTTTTTTTTTTATTTATTTGTTTGTTTGTTTGTTTGTTTTTTTGTTTATACATGCACTGGGTACAGTCAGAAGCACGGGAGGGTGAGAGAATTCACCAGAACCAGAGCGGGGAGCAGAGCAGGCAGAAGGACCGAAGTACACTGCTGAGTGGAGCAGCAAGCGGCAGGAGAGGTCTGCGCACCATGTGGGACCCTCCTCCGGTGGCCAGGGAGCAGCCGGGGATCGAACCGGTGCCGCAGAGGCCGCGGGCAGCTTCGCAACCCAGTGCTCAACCGCTGCACCACCTGGGAGGCCCTCAGTTGTACAAAATTTGAATGACAATAGCAAAGGGAGATGCTGGTCAATTTTCAATTCACCTTTATTAAGTTTTGAAGGGTACAAAATTCAACTGTTACATTTGACTTCACATCATTATTCAGTTCTTTCAACTTCAACAAATTTGGTGTAATTCTAGCCTATGCGTTCAAGTTTCATGTATGCTATATTCATCTAATATTGAGTTTAAAACCTTCTAAATAACTATAACAAGACAATGTCCAGTACATTGTTGCTTAATATGCTATTTTTTTCAATCTTAGCTGTTTACCGATAACTATTTGTAATGCCTCTCATCAGGTAATGATGCTAATAATAGTCTTCAGTTTTTAGCAGATAGGAAAGTGGGAGACCTACCCAGAGCAGAAGCAGAAGCCTCAGGCTGCAAACACTAAGTTCTTGACTGAAATTTGACTTTTTCAAAGATGTCCTCTCTCCTTAACATAAACACAGAACATGTTACACAGAACCATGAAGATTCTGTTTTCCTGAAGATTCTATTCCCTTTATTTCCTTTGAGGATAGAACTATGCTTTGTGGTTTTTATACCATATTCACTTTGGATTTAAAAACAAAGAGAACTCTACTATTCCTCCAAATTCCCTCTTTACAGAAGTTCTTCTCCACCTGTGGTAGTCTCATTGAAAATAAAAACTAGTATCCACCATCACTTCTGCACTTTTCTTTTGTTATGTTCTCTATTACAGATGGGCAACTGTTCAAAAGTCAAATTTCTGATGTTCTAGTGCTCTTGGAATAAGAGGTGTTTATGTGTCAAGTAATTGTCTCTTTCCTCCAAAGATGAGTGAGGCAAGAATTCTGAAAGGATCTATTTTGGAAATCAGTATTTAGTGATTTCAGGAAGAAGCGCAAAGTGATAGTCGCTTTGGTCAGAGCCACTTGCACATGGATCACTCACAGGAAAGCCTTATGGGCGCATGTGTGGGTAAGAAATAGTGAGATGCATAAAAATAGACATATCCTACACACACCCACATACACAAATCACTCAGTGTTTCCCTTTGTTTTTCTTAATGCTAAATTGATCAAAGTTTTCAAAATATGTTGCCTTACGGACTCTGAGTGTCATCTCCTAATCACTTCCATCCCTTTCTAGCTTCCAAATAGGTTTTGTTTGTGTAATTCCAACGAGTAAATGTGGAGCCTGCTCTTGCTTAAACACTGTTCCTAGTGTAGCTTACCAACCACTTTATCAGTTTCACTCCAAGACTGAGACAAAATCTCTCTACGCTATGCAAATAAAAGTCAAATTCCTACCCTTTTACCTCATTTTATGTTTTATTATTGCATGTTTTCTAATAATACATTTTGTAAATATTGAAATGGGCACATGTTCTGTGTACCAGAGGCCAGCTCTGCAGTTAAACCATGTCATGATTCCCAGAAGATGCCCATTTCAAGCCACATGCAATTTACAGTTTTTCCTCCTTTCTTAATATAGAAAAAAGAAAAAAAGACTTAGAAAACATTATAGAACCCAGTAATAGGCATTCTCAGGCCAATGATAAACCGGGTGCACTTCATGGTCCCAGCAGGGTCAGAGCTGACCTGAGCTGAAGCTTGGGGTGAGTCCTGCTTGGAGGATGTCACATTCACAAATTAGAAAAGGTGGTTATGAAGGTAGACCATGCTGTTGCGGGTGTTACTAGAAAGTTTATGAATGTCTGACATTATTAAAGTACTAGAAATGTTGGCTTATGACCACTTAAGCCCACACACAGTAAAGAATTAACTTTATGTGTTTATATTAATAATAGTAATAAAATTCTCCCAAATCCGTTTACTTTTTTTCTCATTAATTCTGGGTTAAACGAGACAGTCTTTGTGAGGAGACATTTCAAAGAGCACATACACTTTTACTGAATGAAAGAAACACTGTATAGATTTAAATTATGTTTTGAAAGGCATAATTGCAGTTAGGCAAACCTTATACTTTATTTCCTTAAAGGAAAGATTTGCAACAATTTTTGTGTGTGTGAGCTCACTGTTAGTGAGCAAAAGTCTTCCTTGATAATACCTTTATTAGAGTAAATTAGGTTTTCTCTCATCTAATTGTTTGTTTGTAGACACAGACCATGCCTATAGCACAGATAGGTGCTTACTTTTATCCACATTTCCTTGTGATGAATAATAAGATAATGTTATTTGAAGTATGTCAATATTCACCTCAGATTTTTTTTTTTTTTTAAGTAGTCCAAAAAACATAAAAACTCCAGGGCCTCCCCTAGTGGCGCAGTGGTTGAGTGCTGGGTTGCAAAGCTCCCGGCAGCCTCTGCAGCACCGGTTCAATCCCCGGCCACCGGCGAGGGTCCCACATGGCACGCAGACCTCTCCTGCCGTGCCCGCTGCTCCCCTCAGCAGTGTACTTCGTCAGTCTGCCTGTTCTGCTCCCCACTCTGGCTCTGGTGAATTCACTCACCCTCCCGTGCTTCTGACTGTGCCCAGTGCTTGTATAAATAAATAAATAAATCTTAAAAAAAAAATAAAAACTCTGACTCCCTCGGCCACACCATTTTCCTCTACCTTTACTTCCACCTGCAGAATTGTAGGATTTCATGCCAGTTCTCCAGGAAAATGTGCCCCCTCTCTCTTTGGGACTCTGCTGTTGCTCCCACAGTCATTTCCTCCAGCTGCCTCTAGGTGGCTCTGTGCCCAGAGTCTTCATCCTGCAGCTGACGTGATTCTCCAGCCGCTGCTGTTTGTCAGTGACAGTTGGTCACGGTATGGTCTATAGTCCATTACCTTTTGACCAAGCATCCAGTTTGATTCTCCTTCCTTGAGAGGCTTTTTCTCCAGGGGATTCCTCAGCCTTATAGTTATACAGCTGTTCCCAGAGCTTCCCTAGGCTTGTCTTAATTTGCAGAATTTTCAGTTGGATGCTCTAGTGATATGAAAATTGAGGCGCTCAGTAGTCATGGCCAACTGCTTTGTACTTAGCACCATCTGACTCTATAGAAAAGGAAGGAAGGAAGGAAGGGATAGATTTTAAAAGAATGAAAGAAAAAGACATAGCTAAATGCAATGAAATTTAATAATGAGTTGATTAAATGAGAGAGTATATGTAGTCATTATTTAAAGACTTTTGGCAAACAGTCAACAGTTTCAATCAAACCAACTAGCAAACTCTTCTTATAGGAGATGCCTTTGGAAAAAACTCTTTCTCTGCTCAGCATCAAATCCACATTCATGATTTTAGCAAATGTAAGTGGAAAACCAAAAACCACCTTCTATTCTTCAGTCTCAAATTCAGTTGTGGGCTGCACTGTAGAAAGTTTAACTCTAATTTCCAAGGTCCTTAAGCAACTTTTTTTCACAAATGCTTGCCTGAGGAAGGAAGTTACAAATTAGGGAAATTGCGTAAGGTATCTGTTCTTTGGTTAATTTAATCATCTAGCTCCAGAAGTGTGTGAACTTCAAGACTGCAGCAGCTGTAGCATTGCTCCCCTGGTGCTGGGGAATGTGTCCACAATTCTCTGGAATGAGGAGCACAACTCTCTCCCAGTCTTTCTCCCCCAACTCAATGCAACTGGGTAAATGAGGGCATAAATCCTCTCACCCCCACGCCCCACACCTCTGGCCTGTACCCCAGTTCTTGTATGCATAAATAAAACATTAATAAATAAATGTTCAAGAGTAAAGATTGTCATCAAATTAGAGAATAGAAAAATATGACTTACCTTTATCCAATTGGGACTTGTTTTTTTCTTTAATTAATGTTGCCTAACATCACAGTATCTTTGATCTTAAATCTTACTGAACTCTTGTTAAACCAGTCGTCTTGCATGCAATGTATGTAGTACTGCTTTGTCTAACTGTACACTTATCTCTGCCTAAGTCGTTAGTAATTTTAACCCATCTTCTTTTCTATTGAAGTCATTATGACTCTTGATACTGATATTTACCCTCAGTTTCCATGTGCAAATTTAATAAGCACAAATTTTTTTATTTCTATTTAAGTGATTGATTAGATGAGCTTCATGCACTCCTGAGGTAATCCACTGCAGAACATGCTGTAGGTTAGCATTCATACACTTTTAGGATAGGATCATTGAGTCAGTGTTGGTTCCGCATAATAAAATCAGAAATCAGGAATGTCGTGTATATATTTTCTCTTGATTTATAAGTCCAGTAGTTCTATCTAAATATTGTATTGGTCTCATTCATGATAAGTAATTTCTAGGGAACTCTTTTTTTTAATTTATTTTTATTTATTTATACATATAATAACTGGGGTGTAAATCAGAGGTGTGGGGAGTGAGAGGATTCACCAGAGACAAAGTGGGGAGCATAATAAGTGGATCTACTGAAATACACTGCCAAGGGGAGCAGTCTGAGAGACAGGAGAGGTCTGCTGCATCATGTGGGTTAGCTCCCCAAGCCCAGGGATCCAATTCAAGCCACAATGGCTAGTGATAGCTTGATAGAGCTGACACTTTAACCCCTGCACCACCGGGGAGGCCCCTGATAGGGAACTCTTGCTGGCTCACTTTGATTCTTCTTCATCTGAGAAAAATAATTCCCCACTAGCTTTATGTTTATTAAAGTAATAAGTGATCCTCTATAAATGAGTTTATAAGATAAGGCATAAAGAAGAATAAAAGCCACACAAAAACAATTTGGTGAATTTCCTTTCAGCTGCCTTTCACTCCATCCTACCCCTCCTCTCTGCACAGACCTTAGCCCCTTCCAGGTTTTTACTCTGTTCCTTCCCTTACCCCCACTCAAACAATTAGACAATAGTCTCCAGGCACTTTGAGGGGACATACATACAATAAAACCAGTAAAAAGGGTGAGAGAATCTTGACCTTTAAGCTTGAAAGTTGCAAAACTACAAAATAGCAATGCCTGCATGAGTATTTGTAGAATAACTATTTTTGAAACAGGTCAGAGAAGTCAAGGGAGCCTGAGGTGTAGACGTGGAGTTATCACAGGCAGGAGCAGCCCAAGATGGAGAGCTCATGGTCTCTGCCATTGATTGGTACTGGAAATCCAAATGAATGCCAGTCAGTGCCCCGGTGTTCCTGTTGATGTCCACTGCAAGCTACCAATCAAGAGTGGCCAGTCAGTTGTCTTATGAGTTATATATTAATACTGGACAAGGTTTTGCCCTATTTGACTCAACCATCTCTTCAATAGCCACAAATAGAATCAGAGAAATAGATTACTCAGCTTTTGCTAGCTCGAAGTACTACCTATGTTGAAGGAATTTGAGGCCCAGATAAAAAATTGTCATATGCCCTTCAACATCCCCCTTCAACTTCATGCATTTTGGGGAGTCTCAGGGCTGCTCTAAATCTTAAGCTCTCCAGTGCAGCGTCCTGGTCTCTGCCAAAGCCAGGTGCTTCCACTACCCCTACATCTGGGTAGCTATAAAGGTCCCTTCTCACCCTCCCTGCACAGGCTCCAACCCCCAAGATCAATCTGTACCCCAAGTCTTGATGCCACCAGCCCTCCTGGTGCTTGACAATTCATTTGCTCAAACAACACTAAGTTAGAATGTTCTTTTGGCCCATATAGGTTTTCTTCCTCGGGTACATACATATTGTGATATCTTATGATTTGTTTACATATATATTTAAATTCCCACTGAGGATAAATGCGTTTTTGTTGATTTATTTGCCAATTTAAATATTCTTTTGCCGACTGTTGGTGTAGTTCCTCTTTTCTTTGTTTCATTTTATGTTCCCAAATTACGAGCAAACCCTTTCTCAGAGAGTTGGGAAATAATCTCTTTTGAGGTCAGATGCCTTGAAGTCACTGAAAAATCTGACTAATTGTCATATGGAATAAAAAAATTATGGGACTAACTCATGTCTTTACCTACCACTTTAGTATAAATTTTTCATCACCGTTATGAGAACTGAATAAATCCTGGGGCTCTTAGTTCAAAGAATCACAATCTAACAACCACAAATAGCAACTTTTTAAAATTGCATGATTTTTTTATCGAGGTAGTGTTGGTTTACAGCACTGTATATGATTTGGGGGTATAGGTTCACAACTCTCACAAATAGTAACTTTCAAAGAGTGCTCATATTTATATATCACAAAGTCCACACAAATGGATTCATTTCAATTCAATTCATACTTTCCACCAGCAATATTCTGCTCAAGTCATTTGTGCAGTCACACCAGATTCTCACAGCCACATACTCTACTCCACTTGCCCTCCACTCCATTCCCTACACAGATTTCTTCCCCTCCCTTCCCTACTCCCTCCTAGGTCTATATCATGCGGATTAACCTAGCTTCTCTGCCTGAGTTCTCTCCCCTTTCATATCTACCTTTCTTGTCCAGTTCCTTCTTACCCATTCTCTTCATTACAATTCACAAAAAACAAGGGTAAGAAAGGTGTTTAGGCACATTCTTACCTTGATCATTTTTGTTCTGGTAACATCTGGAACATTCCATAAAACCCACCACACTACAGTCTGTAGCACCCAAAACCTCTGACATCACTAGGAACCACAGTTTGCGCCTACGTGCAAATAACTCTACACCACATCAGAGACCTAATAAAACTCTTAGAAGAAACCTAGGACAAAGTTTCATGACATTGGATTTTTCAGTGATTTCTTGGATATGACAATAAAGGCACAAATATCCAAAGGAAAAAATAATCAAACTGGATTTCATGAAAATTTTCAAAATCTGTGTATCTAAAGATGCCATCCACAAAGGGAAAAGGCAGAGGAATGGGAGGAATATTTGCAAATAATAGATTTGATGAAGTATTGATATAAGACTAGCTAGAGAACTAAATTCAAAACAACAAAAACAAACAACCCGATTAAATAATGGGCAAAGGACTTGAATAGACATTTCTGCAAAAAAGACATGAAGGGCCAATGAGCACATGGAAAGATGCTCAATGTTACTAATCAATAGGGAAATACATATCAAAACTACAATGAGATACTACCTCATACCCACCAGGATATTATAAAAAAATGTTATGCTATCAAAGAAAGTAAGTTTTGGTGAGGAGGTAGAGACACTTGAGCCTTTGTGCACTCTTGGTGGGAATGTAAAATGGTATTACCACTGTGGAAAACTGTATGGTGGTTCCTCAAAACATTAAAAATATAATTACCATATCATCCAGTAATTCCACTTCTGAGTATATACTCAGAATAATTGAAAGCAGGGTCTCCTACATCTGTGTTCATGCCAGCATTATTCACAATTTCAAAAAAAGAAGCAACACAAGTGTTCAGCTATTGATGAGTAGATTAAACAAACAATATATGTTATATACACACGAGGGAATTTTATTCTGTCTTCAAAGGGAAGGAAATTCTGAAATATGCTACAATATACAAGAAACTTCAGGATATATGCTAAGTGAAATAAGTCAAACACAAAAGGATAAATACTGTATGATTCTACTTATAAGGGGTACTTAGAATAGTCAATATTATAAAGTCAGAAAGAAGAATGGTGGTGCCAGGAAAGAAAGGGAAATTATTGTCTAACAGGTATAGAGTTTCAGTTTTACAAGATGAGTTATGGGGATGGATGGTGATTACAGTTGCACAATAATGTGAGTGTATTTAACACCACTGAACAGTAAACCTACAAATAGTTATGACAGTAAATTTCATGTTATGTTTTTTTCTCCATAATAAAACAGAGAAAAAGAATATACATTTTCTCCCAAGATTTTCCTTATTCCTACCTTAAGAACCTGTCCTTCCTTATGGGTCAGAATTTCATCCCAACTTGCAAATCTCTTCATTGCAAAGAAAGTGTGAGGAAGGTAACCTCAAGATTTTGTTTTCCTGTCACAGATGATGGAACTGAGCCACAAGAAAAACAGAATGGTAACATCCTTTTACCAGCATGAGAATTGCAGGGGATGTAACCTTTTGGTTTCCTTGTGGGTCACAGTTCAGTCATCTGTGACAGGAAAGCATTATCCAGAGTATCTAGCTCGCCAGGCAATTTATAATTTATTCCTTAAACAATTGTCACTTAATCTCTCTCCCCTTTCACCCTCATTCCCTCCCTTTGGCTCATGAATTCCCTGCAAGTTTCTGACTTCCTAATTTGGAGAGTTCAAGATTTAGTCTTTCTATTCTCTTTATGTCTTTGAACAGATTTTAACTCATTAATTGCTATCGCCAATATTTTTATGTAAAAATTTGCTGACACATACGGAATTTGTGTGAAACTGCAAGCTAATATCCCTTACTACCCACATGCTATAACTGGCGTACAGCCAGATGAATTGCATGAAAACAAAAGCACCAAGGATAAAAATTAATTTGTACATTCCTCATTTAAAACTATTGAACCTAGATTGTTTCAACATTCATTACAAAAATCATTCTCTCTTAAATGCTTGTCTAACAGATTTTATTTAACTTCTGGATATGTAAACAAAGTTATGAGGAAACATTCCTTGGTTTGTGTATATTATATAGTAATCAACCTATTTTCATAGGACCACTATCTCAAACCGTACACAAAACTCAATTCAAAATGCATAAAAGGCTTGGAAATAAGACCTGAAACCATAAAATATATAGAAGAAAATATGGACAAAACACTCCATGATAAAAACTTCAGAAACATCTTTTCAGACTCATCTTCAGAAGCAAGGTAAATAAAGGCAAATATAAACGAGACTACATCAAACTGAAAAGGTTCTGTAGAGTGCAAGAGACAGTAACCAAAACAAAGAGACAGCCTGCTGAGTGGTAGAAAATATTTGCAATCATACATCCAAGAAGGGACCGATTTTGTAGAAAGAGATCATACAAATTAACAAATAGTAAACAACCCAATCAAAAATGGGCAGAAGAACTAATAGATAACTCCTTCAAAGAAGACATGCAGATGGCCAAAAGGCATGTGAGAAAATGTTCATCATCACTTATCATCAGTGAAGTACAAATCAAAACCACAATGAGATACCACCTCACACCTGAAACACTTGGGACTGGTGAGAGGGTGGAAAATAAGAAATGTTCTTACACTATTGGTAGAAATGCAGGATGGTCCAGCCCCTATAGAATGAAGTGTGGAGATTCCTCAAAAGACTAAAATGTATCTACCATATGACCCAGCAATTCCACTCCTAGGTATCTACCCAAAAAATACAAAAATACTAACTTGAAAGGAAACCTGCACTCCAGTGTTTATAGAAGCACTATTTACTATAACCAAGATATGGAAACAACCTAAATGCCCCAGAACAGATGAATGGATCAAGATGTGGTACACACACACACACATTGGAATACTACTCAAAGATCATGACATTTGTGGTAACATGGAAGGGATTATGCTATTTGAAGTGAACCTGAAAGATAAACACCAGGTAGTGTTAATATGTAGAGTATAAAGAAAGGATCAAAGACAGAATTTAAAACGGACCTGAAACTTGACTATAGATCTGAGGTATACTAGGGGAGGGGAAGAGAAAGAGGTGGTGGGACATGGGAAGAGAGCACAATGGACTATGGTGGAGGACTATGGGTACTTTAGTGGGAATATTATGGTAACCACATCTGAGGGAGAAATCCTATATTATAGAAGAAGAAAAAGGATGTAAAATCCTATATTATAGAAGAAGAAAAAGGATGTAACATGTTGATACATCAATAATAATAAAATAGTAACAACAACAACAACATATTTGTTATAGGTAGTACAAATACCTGACCCCTTTAATAGAGTATGGTTTGTCTGAAAATTTTACACACTAAAATTTTTATATTTTGTGATAATTCACTTTCATTTCTCCTTAATTTTCAACACATTATGTGTATTTTTTAATTATATACATTATATATAAATTAATTATATAAATACACATTATATAAATTAATTCCACTTCAAGATAAGTGATACTGCAACAATTAAAGGGGCTTATTGTTTTGAAAGAGTTGAAAGTTACTACAAAAAGGAACAATTTAATGAAAAAGGAAAATATATTCCCAAGATAATGAATTTCATAATAGTAACAATGTCTTGTGGAAAGGCCATTTCAATGTATCCACTGTTGGAAGAATTGTTTTGGCTGGAATAAAATTCGGATTCTGAGATAAAGATAGATAACTTGAAATATAAATTTATTCACTGCATCATTCAGAGGCAAAGAAGTTGGTAGCAAAGAAGTTGAAACTAGATGTATACAAATTGTTACAAGATATGAGTGATATAGATAATTGTATAAAAGCCAGAACTTTAAACAAAATTTAACTAAACTACTTACGCTTCCTGGTAGAGATGATAATGAAAATATTTTGTCTCACAGACAAGCTCAACAGTTTTATCAATGCTGAGTATTTCAGACTTGTCAAAATTAAAGGAACTGCACCTTCTTATTTTCTAAAAACACCAGTATTCCACATTCTTTCTTTTCCATTATAACAAGTGCCTATCAATTCTATGATAGTGAAGTAGAATTTTAAAATAATTGACACTGACCCTTCAAAAGAAAAGATTCATTTTAACAGCAATTTAGAGAGTTTCAGCTTTTGAAAGAAACTTGGGCTATGGTGAGAGCATTCTGAAAGTGGACTATTTAGAAGTGTTTCCTCTGAGCTAATCAATTTCAGAAAACGTGTCACCTATAAAAAAATTCTCATATATGCCCACTTTATAAAGGTTGGAATTAGATATTTTTAATTCATTAAAAAAATCTTCCCCCAAATGACTTCCAGTTGGGGTTTGAATCTGTCAAATACAAGTGTTAAAGACATATATGTAACACCTTCGATTAACTGGCCAAAAAAATTTTATTCTAAGATATGAATGAATTGGTGAGTGTTGAAAAAAGTTTTTAAAGTCTTTTTGCTTGTCTGCAGGATTGCTCAATCCTTCCATCATTCAGGTCCTTTTTGTCCCATTCACAACTCTATAATCTCAAAAGTTCTGAAATCTAAAAGTTTTGATGGTAACTCACTTGGGCAGCAAATAATGACTTCATTTGATTTGAGGTCACTTACATCTTTCTTTTTTTCCAGGTGGTGAATTTATTCATGACTTTTAATACGATATGTGAGGGTGTTTATATTATGATGTGTCGCCATGGTCCTTACTGGGGGTGTTACATAATATGTACTACACGAATTATATAAAATTTCCAAAATTCAAAAAACTCTGAATATCCTTAAATTCATCAGGTTTTTGAAGATTTTGGGCTTTGCCATCCTGTGCTGGTTCCTAACTATTCGATGAATAAAGATGTATATCAGATGAGTAAAGAATTGCAAAGCTTCCTTAATGATATGCAGGGGCCTTTTTCATTTTATTTTAATGTTAGGAATTTATCATTCTGAAATTTCTTCCTGAGGTTTTGATATTATAAGAATAAAGGAGTCATATCTCTGGGCAGAGGGCAATTCAAAGTGAGCATGCAAATCAAATAGATTTTCCACTAAAGAAATTATACCTTTTTATCTCATTTTTTTTCATTCGAGTTGAATTTATATGCCCAGGAACAGTCTGAGTTCAACTGAAGCTGAGAGCTCAGTGGCTCCTGAGAGTTGCTTTTGTTCTATGTGGGGCGTGAGGCTTGGGGAGTCTTGACTGGCCTTTACACACTGGACTAAGGCATGACTTTGAGCATCTTTTAGTGCAACAGATTGTGCAAATGTGAACAACTATACCAGCAGCAGTTTAGCGTGTGTGCCCTTAGGATTACATTTCTACTGGAAAATGAATAATGATACAGGAAGATGAAAATGTTTTCCAAATCCCTTAACTGTTAGCAAATGTTTGCCAAGAAAACACTTCCGTAATTCTCTGGAGGTTCTAAAAGATTAGAAGACACATGGGCAGGGATCCAAATGGCTCTCGGCCTGGGACGTTTTTGCCATTCTTACTATCACTAAAGATATCTTTTATACTAAATTCTTCTTTTTCTATTTTTTTACTCTAAGTGAAGGCCAAGCAAACGTTTGTAGAAATTTTACTTGCAATATTCAAAGAATGCTAATGTGTAATGGAATCCAAAACTAGATGATTTCAAGATGAGAGGTGTAATATCTAATTTCAATCAGCTTTATAGTTATGAACGAAAAAGCTGAAATTGTTTCGTTTATGTAGGTGATGTCTGAGTCAAAAATCAATGGACAAGAAATTTGTCTTTTTTTTTTGGAAGTGGAAATAAGTGTGGGACAACTGGCCTAAAGGTGCAAAACTGAGATCTAGAAGACAAAATTGTAATAACCCAAACTTATATTTCAAAACTGGAGCGTTTGTTTAGCTAAAGATGAAAAATTTAATCGTGATGTCACTAATTGGGCCCCACAGACACCGTCACCAATTTGTCTTCCCATGAATTCTACCTGTCAATGAATAACAGAAGCCCTTGCTGAATAAAGCTCATCCTGAATATTTATTTCTCCTTCTTGGTTTTCCTGAATGTTGGTTTCTTTCCTATTCATATGAAAATGCAGACTCAGAGCACTTCCATGACTGTCACTTGGATTGAGTTTAGACGTGTTTGGACGGTGGCTTTGTCTTCATGCTTTTACTCTTACCACCAGAGTTTGCTCTCCATATAGCAGTCAGTGAGGAGATTCTAGAACAAAAGCCACATTACCTTACTCTGGCCCATCACTTGCCATATTAATGACATTCAGTGAAACTCCTGTTTCTTCAGAAATTACTTCCTGCCAGCCCTCTGACAACATTTTCTAATTTTTTTCTTCTCCCTGACTCAATTCACATTTTCCTCCTTACTCTTCTTTGAAAATACCAAATACATTTTTACCTTATGGCCTTTGTACTTCCTGGTCCCCCAGCCTGAATGTTCTTTCCCCAGATATCTGCAAGGTTTGCTCTGTCTCTTCTGCTCCAGTGGCAGAAGCCTTTTTCTTGCCAATCTCTCCTCATTCTGAATTCATAAATCTTTGCCTTTTCCTTAAGCTTGGTTTTATATTTCTTTATGATCTCTATTACCTGACATCTTTTAGATGTGTTCTACAGACACTCAGATGTTGAAGCAGTATCCAAAGCTACTAAACAGTGCCTGCAGCAGACTGGGCTTGGGTGATTTAGGGAGTGAGTACTTACATTTGATATTAAGTCTAAAAGTTGATACTATATACATGTTTGGATAATTTAACTTTGGAAAAAATGTTGGTTTTTCTTTATTATGTGTCTCTACAGTCATTACTTTCTTGAGGTTAATTTTTACTGTGTAATTAGGGGACATTTTTGGACTCTGAGTACAGTTGTTTTTATAGTTATTTTAATACAATTATTGCAAGCAATCAGCACACAAATATATTATTCTAAACAAATATTCACTGTTTTAAATGCTCTTGCAAGTTTTCTTACTTAATAATCATGAGATATATAAGTATATATATGTACAAATCCACGAAAGTGAATACAATTTTAAAAGGTATGTTAGTAATGAATATGTAGAGATTTTTAAATTTTTTTATTTATTTATGCATCCAAGAGCTGCGGTTCAGGCCAAAGGTGCAGGGGGGGTGAGAGGACTCACCAGAGACAGAGTGAGAAGCAGAACAGGAGGACTGACTAAAATACAATGCAGAGGGAAGCAGCAGGTGAGACAGGAGAGGTCTGCTGCACCATGTGGGTCACCTCCCTGGCGGGGGATCGAACTCGCGCTGCAGTCGCTGCAGTTAGCTTCACAGTGTTGAGACTTAACCCCTTGCACTACCAGGGAGGCCCTAGAGATATTTTAAATTAGTTATTAGACTTCTTTAGTGACTGTGGAGGAGTTGAATTTTTCAGGGTCAGCTGGATATGAAAACTCTTCAAATGAACTGCTTAGAGGTAACTGAGAAGACATCTCTGGTGTTTCAGTTGGAGCCCCTTTTGAAAGAGTCATGGGGAGGCGACCCACACACTGACTGTTTTTTTTTTTTTTTAATTTTTTTTTTTAATTTTTTTTTTTAATAGAGGCATGTTTTATTTATTTATTTGTTTGTTTGTTTGTTTTGTTTATACATGCACTGGGTACAGTCAGAAGCACGGGAGGGTGAGAGAATTCACCAGCGCCAGAGCAGGGAACAGAGCAGGCAGAAGGACCGAAGTACACTGCTGAGGGGAGCAGCGGGCGGCAGGAGAGGTCTGCGCGCCATGTGGGACCCTCCTCTGGTGGCCGGGGAGCAGCCGGGGATCGAACCGGCGCCGCAGAGGCCGCGGGCAGCTTCGCAACCCAGCGCTCAACCGCTGCGCCACCGGGGAGGCCCCATACACTGACTGTTGATGGAAGAAATTAAGAAACATATGAAACTAAATATGAACAGAGACGATGCTTTTGTACCCCTTGGCAATTTTTACTCTATTCCTCATTCTCTCTTGAGATGTTTGGTTCTAACCATTGTCATGTATTTCTAAAATTTTTAAGGTTATTAATCACACTGTTCTCATCTTTCATCTGTCCCTGTTAAGTTGACTGAAATGATTTATGGCAGCAGGTGACCCAAGATGAAATATCTTGTTCTGAACTCTGTTTCCAGAGTAGAACAATACTATGGGTATTTAACGGGTAGTAATAATCAGGGGCTTATGAACAAATGGATGAAGTGAATGGTTGCTAATCAGGCAACTGTGAGGTGGACTGAAAACACACTTGTCCCAGAGGTTATGTCAGTGAGGGTTATTGCGGGGAAGCAGTGGATGCAGATTCTTGCTCTCTGAAGGAAAAGGGCAACACAGCTCACAGACTCAAGGCAAAACTGGGAGACAACACTGGGAATAGCAAATACAAAGGAAGCACCAGAAGGTTAAATGCAAACAAACCAGGTAGTGGGAAAGGTCTTTGGATGTCCTTGGTAAGTGCAAAGCTGCTGTTGAGGCTGCTGCTGCCTCTGCTCAGTGAGCCCAACCCCAAACATCACTCGCTGGCTCATTCTTTAAGATCAAGGCCACCTGGTAAATGCTGTGATGGTGGGACTGGAGAGGAAGGATCTGTCCTTGGCCGTGGAAATTGCTGCCCAAAATTGCCCTCCTGTGAAACTATGCGCATTTGGAGGGAGGTAATTGGCTACAAGAAATGACCATGGGGCCTCCCTGGTGGCACAGGGGATTGAGTCCAGCACTATAAAGCTATCTGCAGCCACTGCAGCACTAGGTCAATCCCTGGCCAGGGAGCACATGGGGCAGCAGACCTCCCCTGTCTGCCTGCTCTCTCCTCTGCAGCATATTTCAGTAGATCTGCCTGTTATGCTCCCCATTTGTCTCTGGTGAATCCTCTCACCCCCTGCACCTCTGGCCTACACCCCAGTTCTTGTATGCATAAATAAATAAATCTTTTTTTAAAAAAAGAAATGACCATGGATGTTAGCAGTGTGCATATAAAAATACCATGGAAAATATGGGGGGGCACACTGGTTTACAAATTTTATAAAGGAGTCCCATTTCTGCTAAAAACATTAATGCAAATTAACAAGAAAAGCAATAATATGAATAGTTCATTCCCAACAAAGGTACAAATAATCATCAGACATGAAGAAATCATACTCATCATTATTGAAAACTGATTAAAACAAGGTCGATTTTGCTCTATCATATTTTCAAATTACAAGCAAGGTAACAGTTAATATTGGAAATCATTTTTGCAGCATCTCACAGAACCACAAAAATGCCTGTAAGTGCTAAGCCACTTGTAAACTCTTTTAGGGACTCTATCCTAGGAGTTTAGAAATCTCAACGAGACTGGTATCCACAGTGTCCATTCCAGCAGAACTTATAAACTGCCAAACAATCTTCAGGTATCCTAAAATCCATCAAATTACAAGTTAAAGAATATTTAAAAAATATAAAGTTTTGTGACTGTAAAAAATACTCAATTCATATTCATGGAGAGAAACATATTTTAAAGTGTAAAATTTAATTTTAAGTTAAAATTTAATTTTGCAGCAAAATGTTATGTTGAAGAAAAACAAAAGGAAAATACATTAAATATTGACAGTGGGTGGTGGATTATAGGTAAATTTAATCAAATAACTGATTTCTTGTCAGATAAAAAGTCATATCTACATGTATCCAAATGGATATATATATATTTCTATAAAACAGATTTTCTTATTTCTCTTGACATTGCTGAAGATATCAGAAGATTTGTGAAAAAAACAACTAACAATCAACAAATCTCAGGAAAATGAAAATAATTGCTTTTCGAATCACACTATTTTTAAAACTTATTTTCATCAACCTATTGCTTAAGTTTATCTCCAAACAATACATGGCCATTTTCTACTTTAGTTCTCTCTCTCAGGAAAGTAGGAGTTCAATTATTGTGGGGAGCCCTTAAATAATGATATATATAATTAGAGTTAATAAAGACCTGTTGTTGGATAGCATAAAATGTTTAATGATGACGCTTAGGAATTTGAGATGCAGTTTTGTAGTCAGCTGTTTCTCAATCAAAGTGTTATAATTTCCAAAGACAAGCTTGAAAGAATGCAGTTATTTGTGTGGATAATACTTACCAAATCATCTGTGACTAATAAAACTTGAGAAAGAACGGGAGGAGAGAGTATTCAGCCATTCAGTAATATGCTTGTTTTACATGTGCCAAACTTCTCTTAGGTAATACTCTTTGCTCAGAGTGCCATGTGTCTAATTGTAAAAATCTGTCAGTATCATAGGATTCAAAAGACATCAATCATATTTGTCAACAAGAAAGAGTGATGGCTGCGTGGCTCTTTCAGCATGAAGAAAAGATGTGCTCAAGAGAAAAAAATGTTCAGGGAGGGCTGAGCAACTATCCCGTACGGGAAAACAGAGTTCCAGACTATAATTTCACCGCACATTGGAATGGAACGCTGTATTTTTCATTTCATGTAGTTCCATGTGTGCAGTAAGACATTATGTAACGTGGCCCGTCTCGCCTGTGCAAAATCCACTAAGTGCTTTAAAGGGGCCATGGTTATGAAAAGTGTGGTGTATGTGGAGGCGTTTGCATGCTTCAGCTTTGGCAGAATGCAACATTGTGTAACGAGGTTAAGAGCTGGCCTGCATTCAACCTTTATTCCAAAAGGGCTGCCATTCAAGCCACATGACCAACTGGTTCTCTTTTTCTCAAGACTTTATTTTAAGTGGACTAAAAACATTAAAATTGCTGTACTTGGACAGTTTTATGAGTGGAAAGGGAATTTTCCATATTTTAGTCCCAATTTATTATTTTATGCTAAGATTTCTGAAATATGCACAACTTGACTTTTAAAGACACCAAGACACAAATACCAATCTCCTGCGTTCTAAACCCAGCGACCTCAGGCTGGTTATTTTATTTCTCTGAACCGCTACTGTACTAGATGGTGGTGATTTTATTTCTCTGAAACGCTGCTCTAGGGAGGATCCAGGAGACTACTTACACGTGGTGTCAGCAAAGCTCCTACTTCTTGATGGTGTCGCCTCAGGCAAGTTATTTCACTTTTTCGATCCTGTTTGCTTACTTATAAAATGGGCCAAATCGTGGCTACAAGTTGCAATAAAGGATTAGACAATATAGGCGAAGCTCCTACAACAGTGCTTGGCTCAGGACTACCAGATAATAACAATAACAACAATAATAATAGTGATAATTAAAATGCCACTGAACATTTCCAAAGTTAATGCGGTTGAGTTATGAAACTCTGGGAGAAGTCATAGTAAGAAATCAGACCAAGAGAGAACGCGGGCTGCCCGCGCGCTCCGACCCCCTAGCAGGCGCCGCGACGCACCCGGCCCGGCACCGCTCGCCCCACCCCTACCAGGGCAAATCCGGTTGAAAGTTCCGGGCGGCGGCGCACGCTGCACCCCCTCTGCCTTCCGCTCCTCCCGCGCTCCAGCTGTGCCAGCTGCTGTGCAGCCCCAAGAATCCGCCGCCACCGCGCAGGTGCCTGCGCCCGCCCGCGCGCTGCAGGTAGGAGCTGCGTCCTAGCCCCGGCGCGCTGCGCTCCCGCGGGAGCCTGGTTTCCGGCGCTCTGGTCTGCCGCCCGGGGCAGCTGGCAGCTCCCCGCCCGACTTGGAGGAAACCTTGGCAGCGGCTTTCGCGGCGAGCGCCAGCTTCTCGCCGCCTTGAGGGCGAGATCGCTTGTGCGCGCCTCGGGGCTCAGCTCCTGCAGGGTGGACACCGACGACTTCGGCACGCGCTGTGCCAGGGCGCGCGGCCGCCTGCAGTGCTGAGCCGCGCTGGCTCCGGGCGGAGGTTGGGGGCGTCCCCTTGCAGCCTGCCCCCGCCCATTCCGCCGCGGGATCCCCGGGCTCGGTGGCCGAGGTCCCCACGCCGTCTCGCGCGCCCGAGGCTCACGTGCGCTGCTGGGATGACGGGGACGGCGGGCCCTCGGGGACCAGCATCCCGGACCATCGGGACGTGCTACGTTCCAGGGCCGAGAGCCAGCTCGCCAGCTGCGCGGCCCCTGGCGTGTGGCCACACAGCTGTTCATTGTGGCGACCCAGAAGGGATGACACCGCCGAGGTGCTGCAGGGCGGGGCTTGCTTTTCTCTCTCGGCTTCGCGACCTGGGGTTCACTCCCGGGAGTGCGGGGCCTCGGGCCTCCTGTAGGGTTTGTGAGGTCCTTTGGAACCTTTGGAGCCGCCCTTGTCGCCCCTGTGTTTACCCCTCCTGGCCTCACTTTATTGCCTTCTTTACTTCTTCTGTCAAATACTCATGGAAGTAGATTCTAAAAGACCACGCAGGTTTTTGCGTTTCATCATCCCTAGGTCTTTCCCCAGAATGTGAAGTTCTGTTCACTTTATCTGCCTGGGCTGCGGATTTCTGTTCAGATAACTCTGTGGGCCTTCCTGGGGCCTCTGGGAGACTTAGTAACCAGAGCTGTATAAATTGGCTAATGAATGGTGTTGCAGTAAGAGTTTAAAGAGTGAAAAGAATCTACAGTTTGAGCTGTTAACAGACAGTACATTTACATATTCCCTATTTGAATAAGAAGCTGTTTCAGTGCTAAATGTTTTGTAACATCTTTACAAAAGAATTTGTACACAACCTTTTAGCTTGAATTTGTACATAAATTCAATGTTGTTTGGGGACTGTTAAATGTTGTTTGGGGACTGTTTAATTGTGCTTCCAGCCTTTCTTCTGAGGATGGAGTACAAGTCACCATCCATATAAAAAGTGTGAGTAATTAGAATTTGAGGGAAATGTATTATTACCATGTTCGCCCCTGATGTCAGAATTTTTATGAACCATGCTGATGAGTGCTTCTGCTACACTCATTTACACTTTGTTGGTTCACTGTAACTAGGTTGTGGGATACCCTACATCTTGGAAGTTGTCTGTTTACTAAGTATGCGTTTATTCATTAAATTTGTTATATAAAAGCACTTTAACAGGATTTTGAAAGTTGTTTATTTGTATAGTGGGAAAATACACCCGGCAATAAATTTGTCATCTTAACTATTATTAAGCCCACCACCATTCCTCTACAAAACTCTCCATCTTTCTTATAGAATTTTAGTAACATTTTAATGATAATGAGTCTATTTATTAGTTTTCTCATTAATCAAAGTTTGAATTCTTGTCTTTTACAGTGGAAAGGTGAAAAAACCATAACCAGGCTATTTAATATTGTGTTAATGCATTCTAAAACACTAGTGTATTTGAGGATAAACTTGTCAGTTATTTCAATGTGTATATAAAAGGACGCTGAGGTTTAGCTATCAAGAGGGAGAAACAGGTAGAGAACTATTGTAGTTGATAGTTTCCTCCCCTTAATATTTAACAGAAAGTCATTTTGTCTCCTTTAGCAGTACAGTAGCACATGACTAAGTTATGCTTGAGTTCAGCTTGTGATACCTTTTTCGTGACTAAAAGCAGTTTTGATCAAGCTAGACGCTGGGTATAGTAATTTCTTCTTCACTTCAGCTGTTTTTTTAAAGATTGATCTTGGAGGACTCAGCACATAAGATATGACACAGTAAACTTGCAGTTAGTCTGAGTCATTGTGTCCATGGCTGTGTGATACTTCATTTTATGTTTACAATCCATTAAGTCTTTGCATTGTTAAACAAAATATGTTCTGCTGGGTGTGGTTCAACTGTTGTTGCAGGGTGAAAATCAGAAATTCTTAACCTGAATTTTTCCCTAAGGCTGTGATGTTTCTGATGAGAAAAGGAGTGGTACAGATTGTAACTTATGGTATCGTGGGAGCATTCCATTATATTAGTTTTGCTAAATTCACAGTGCAGTGTAAAATCTGAATTCCCCATGTTTTATTCCTGGATTTCTAATAAATTCTTTTTTTTTTTAAAGATTTATTTTTATTTATTTATACAAGCACTGGGTACAGTCAGAAGTGCGGGAGGGTGAGAGAATTCACCAGCTTCGCAACCCAGCACTCAACCGCTGCGCCACCGGGGAGGCCCATCATTCCTGGATTTCTAAAACCAGTGTGTGTTAGTGTCATAGTGATACCGTAATTTCAAGTTTTCAGGCAGCGCTGAGTCCCAGCTACTAGACCACCATTTGCTGACACTCAGGCAAGCAAGCGAAAAGAAGCAAATTTGTTTAGAGAAATAGATATATAAGTACAAGTTTATTAAGAAAAAAGGATCAGAAATAAAGTAGGACTCCCAAGCCAGTGGAACCAGCCTAGGGAAATGGAGTCATGCCTCAGGGAATATGTACCTTTCCCCCCTAATTATTCTAAAGCCCCTTCAGTCTCTTTGAGATTGGTTAGTTCTTGGTGGTCTCACTCACTCTGTCTTAATGCCTCTGTGTCTGGAATTACATCTTGCAACTCAGCCCTTATCTTAGAGTCTTTTTTCTTTAACATTCTTGTTCCAGGAATGTCCTGTTGCCCCTAGTGCAGGGGTGGGTGATTAGTCACTTTTGGTATTTGTTGTCCTTATCTCTGGAGCCTTCCTTATTCCTCCAAGGCTTTTCCTATTGTATTCTGACCCCAGAAGCTATCCCTATGACTCTCTTTCTGTTGTGATACCTTTTAATCAACAAACATTATAGTGATAGAATAAGATGAATTACTTATTTAGTGAACACTTGCATGGTGCTTACTGTGTGTTAGGCAGTATTCAAAGCATTTTACCAACATGAATGCATTTAATCTTCAAAATAATCCCATGAGGTAGGTCATAATTTCATCTCCATTTTATAGATGAGGGAGTTTGAGGCACAGCAAGATTGTACAATTAGCACAATGCAAAATTGGGGTTCCTGTCCAGGCAGCTGATCCCAGAGTTCCGACACTGCATTCTCACCAGAAAAATATAACCTGTGGTTCCATCCTCCTATCAGTTTTCTTTTTTCAGGTTGTTAAATTCCTACCTTGTCCCTGTTCCTTGGAATAAATTGACATAATTGCAACCAGAGTACAAATAAAACAATCAGTTCAAATCCTTTATTTTTCACAAGACGAAATTTAGGTGGAGTGTGGTTATGCTCAGGCCTGGGGTTGCTGGGGACCCTCTTCTAGGCCAAGTTTGATGTGGGAACGCTGGCACAGGGCTCCTGGGAGGGTCTCAGAGACCTGGGTATGTATTTTAGGGAAGGAGAGGGGAGGCGTAGTATTTACTAATCAGGGGGGAAATGCCTTAGTATTTTAGTAACTGTCACGACTGTCCTGGAGCTAATCTGCTAAATACAGGCCTGGGTTATGTCGCCTGAAGAGAAGTTTCTGGCGCAGCCAGCCGTGAGAAGTCTTACTGGTTGGGCTTTGCAGTCCCAGACTACTTCCTCAGTTGCTGGTAAAGCCTATGACCCTGGGCTCCCCCCTGGATGCAGGGAATATTTGATGCTGTGCTCAGTTTTTGAGCATTTTGGATTTGGATTTGGGAACCTTGTGAAAGACTCTGACGCAAAAAGAAAACCAGCCAAGAGCAACATGGAAATAAAAATATCTTCAGTTAGTCAGTTCTTTTGCTGGGAGAGAGACTTCTTAGAGAATAAACTGACCAACTGTATATTAAGAACGGGAAAATCAAAGTTCAGTATTCAACAGTGATTTTTTTTCAGAAGTAGGATTTTACAGACAGTCTATTGCATGAAGGGGAGTAAGGAATAGACACGGGAAAGGGAAAACAGAGAAAAAGGAGGGAGAAACAAATCCAGAAAGGAAGAAGTGGACGAGGAGCACAGAAGTACAAGAGGACTAATGAACTCACCAGTTCTTTATACAAGCACGAGTTTAGTGTTTAGTGTGTTACCTCTTAACAAGCCCTTTGAAATGGCCAACACAATTGAAAATTATTTTTCCTTTGGTTTATCTTGGAGTGATCTTACTGTTGCTTGAAACCATTGCTGGGCAGCAAAACTTAGGGACAGTGAGATAGCAGGGAGCTCTTAGCCTATGCTCAGGATGAAATTATGGTTTTACTTGACACCACTTTTGTATGAATGGCTTTTATTTAGAGCATGATTTTAGGATCAATGGGTTTGCAATTATTTTGTTTATCATCCATCTTCCCTTTTATTTATTTATTTTTTGTTTTATTTTATTTATTTATGCATACAAGAATACAAGAGCAGGGGTGTAGGCCAGAGGTGTGTGTGTGTGGGGGGGGGGGCGGGTTAGAGCATTTACTAGAGACAGAGAGGGGAGCAGAACAGGCGGATTGACTGAAATACACTGCTGAGGGGAGCAGCGGGCAAGACAGGAGAGGTCTGCTGTGCCATGTGGGTCAGCTCCCTGGCTGGAAGTTGAACTCTCGCTGCAGTGGCTGCTGATAGCTGGATAGTGCTGAGACTTCACCCCTTGTGCCACCAGGGAGGGCCCCATCTTCTCTTTTGGAGGGAAAGGTCTTTTAGGTCATGGTCTGTTTTTGTCATTTTTATGAAACTGATGTCCATTATAGTGTATAATAGAGGTGAGCTGAATGAAAGAGTGCAGGATGAAGGAAAATAGTGTCATTTATTTTGTTACAACATATAGATATTTCCAGAAAACTAGATGTGTGGTTAATGTTTTATTTGCTTATTTGTTCTGCCATGCCATTTAACTATTCTTACACATACATTTGCAGATGTGGAATGGACTATCTAACATTTTGGATTATTATCTGTACTCATTTTGTTAGTCTTTTTCAGTAGTATTCTTTATCCAAGTTCTGATGCCTTTGAAATAAGATCTCTTATTTCAATATCTTGAAGTATGATATTGGGAAGGTACCAATGGATTGTGATGGGGGTGGATGTTTCTATGACTTAAAACAGAAAAATAATTCTAGATACATGGGGAAGTAATGCTGTAAATAAGTAGAATCTAAACTGGGAAATTAGATTTTAAAAAGGAACTAAAAGAAGGGAAGATGTAAAGAGGAAGTTCAGATGTCATTTCTAAATCTTACCATTAGTCCCACTTTGGAATAAAAACTTAAACGCTAAGGTAAGGCTCTAGGATTTGGAGGGTGGAGTATTTTTTTGGTATTAGTATGATTGTGATGTCAAAGACATTTAAAAGCAAAAAAGGATGAGGGTAATTCCAGCCAGAATCCTACTATCCAAAGGGTATGAAACATCTGTTGTTAGGATTTGGTAAATGGCAAATATTTCAAAACTAGTAACATGGATCAAAGACTCTGTCCTAACTCTCACTCCAACCCCAAGCTGCCACTGTCTTGGCTGGAAATTCAGGGAGATGGAGCAATGACTAAGCAAAGAAAGACAGAAAGCAAACCTTGTAAGGCACAGATGGCCCAACCATGCCCTCACTGGGAGGAGTATGACCAGGCCCATGGCTAACAGGAAGCTGGGATTCAGAGCCTACGGACTCTGGCTACATGTGCCCTAAGCTTGGTAACTTAAAAATCCATTTATGTGTTGGGCTTGCTATCTGAAAAATGAGGATAAGAACAGTACCTATCTCACAAGCTGTTGCAAGGACTACAGGAAGAATTACCTTAAAAGTGTTTCAATAGGGCTAGGAACATAGAGGTGACAGTTCACCTCTTTCAACCATCACCCTCCCTTCTACATCCTAAATCCAGCAGGAGTGACATCCATAAATAACCAAGCAAACTGGAGTTACTGCTAGGAAATGTAGAGATGGAAATGTAGAGATGGAATGTAGAAATGGAAATGTAGAGATGGAATGGTAGAGATGGAAATGTAGCCCAATAGGAATGTGGGAGAGGAAGAAATTTGTTTTGTCCAGGAGGAATTCCTCAGTGAGAATGGAGTTCCATAAGACCCTCAAAAATGGGAAACAGTAGGAAGACTTCTGACAACAAAGTTGCAGACAACCAGAGATAATGAACTCTATGCCCTTGATAATTATACTTATAGTTTATGTGTTTTGGCATTACTAGAAAATTTGATTTTTCTTAATACAGAAACATAGCTTAGCATTTAATAGAAGCATCAGCCATTGGTTTTCCCCAGTGGGTATATGCATAGAGGTATTTAAACAATTTAGTTAGAATGACGAAGAATAGTGTATATTTTCATGGTTAGAAGAATGAACTAATTAGTTCATGCCATGCTGGAAAAATGCCCCTCACATTACATTCTTTAGCTTCATGTTAAATGGGAAGACGGCGTCCTTGGCACCATCGGCTTTATGGCGGCGTGGGTACCACATGTCTACAAAAATCGTGGATGGAAGTGTGGACTGTCAAGAATCCAGACCAGCAGTTTCACACATTTTTTTTTTTTAAATGTGATTACTGTTCCCCATAACTAGTCCCAAAGAACCATTTTTTTCTGAATGAACTTCTAAAGCAGAGCTGTCCCTGACGTACAGTAGGCTAACTGCTCTGCCCTCCTCTCTTCCCTGCCAACCTGCTGGCATCAGCTGTCTCTCAGCTGCTGAAACTGTACAACTTCCAGTAACGGATGTGAAGGCACCGCTGTAACCTTGTAGGCAAGAGAAGAGCAAGACCCAGAAAGGAAAAAGCAAACGAAGAAAGACAGTGAACTTTAATCATTCTTTTTGCCAGTGGTGTGCTAGAACTGGCTCATACTGATTGCTGAATTTTTAAATTTTTAGGAATTTCATGAGCTGACTGTTAAACTTCTATGTTAGGTTTTAAACTGACCTTAAATAGGTTATATTGAAAACAAAAGTTAATAAATATCTTAAATCATCACTTACTAATTATTTGGGTAAATTTACTGCAATCTGTGCTCCTGAAGTGATTTACATCTGTTGTTTCTTTATGGTAAAAATATTGTAGCTACTGTACAGCTTTTCTCAAATTACATGTCCAGTGAGATTATGTTGGGAGCTTGAAGTTGGTCATGGTGTGAATATTTACTCATGGAAATTGGCTGCCCCCGCCCCACTGACACTTTACCATCTCTTAGGACACACTGGCTTTCTCCATGAGACAACAGAGCTTCTCCACTACCTCCTTCTGTCTCCTGTGACCAGTGGTATTTGACTATTTCTCTTCTTTTCACTGTCAGTGGTTCTGAACTGAGATGTACAGTAGTTGAGGGGAAAGAAATACATGTAATTCTGCCATGTTTTTGTCTCATTTCCCTTAGCTGGTACACTTATGGTTGGTTCCTAACATTTTAGATCTAAGCTGCATTCAAATTAACACTTGAATCTATTCTCTTGTAGGGAAAGGGTTCTTCTGACCCCACCCCTCCCCAAGAACTTACCCTCTTCCCTGTCCTCACCTCCAGTTCCCCATTCACACCAGGAATCCTGAAATCTGTCTAGAAAAAATCATCTGGGAGCTTGCTAAATTTCAGATTCCTAGGTTTCATTACATAAATTGAGATTTGAGGTGAAGGGATACTCAAAATTAATTCCGTTGGGATTTTGATGATCATCCCATGCACTTGCTTGTCATTCCTTGGGTCCTGCTGTCCAGCCCTGGTGTCTTCTCTGCTCTGTTTAACAGGTCAGTTGGGCTGCTGTGCCCTGACCATACAGCATGGAAGTTTTGATTTTTAAAGATTTATTTATTTATGCATACAAGACTGGGGTGTAGGCCAGGAGTACGGTTGAGGGGTGGTGGTGAGAGGATCCACCAGAGACAGAGGAGCAGAACAGGTGGATCTACTGAAATACACTGCTGAGGAGAGCAGCGGGCGAGACAGGAGAGGTCTGCTGTGCTATGTGGGTAGCTCCCTGGCCAGGGATTGAACCTGTGCTGCAGATAGCTTCATAGTGTTGAGACTTCACCCCCTGAGCCACCATGGAGGCCCAGGAATTTTGATTTTTATGTTGAATTTAAATTCCCATCCTGTGAACTGTAGCATTCAGAGGCTAATTCTTTGCCCCAAGAATTAGTTCTTTTTACCTTGGCTCAGTCCACTAGTCAGTGCACTGCTTGGAGAATAGCAGGGGAGTCAGGTGTTCTGGGTTTATTGCCACATAATATCAGTTTTCATCTTTCTGAACTATGGCACATTTTTTCCATGTGTGGGGATTGTCAGGAGGATTTTGTTTCTGTGTCAGGTCCTTTGCATTGTGCAGTTAGGTCCCTCTGCCTGGAACACTCTCCTGTCTTTTCATGGCTGACAGCTCTTTGACATTTTGGTTAATGATAAAGTTCAAATGTTACCTTCTTGGAAAGACTTTACATGACCATAGAAACTGCCTTCTCAGATAGCATTGCTTTACCCACAGCCTCATCCCTTCCTAGTCTATTACCATTATTTTCATCCTAGCACTTATCACTATTTGAATTCTTTTTTATGTCCTTTTTTCTGGAATATTGTGTTTTCTGCATGTGAGCATAAGCTCTATGAGAGTAGGACCTTGCGTGATATGTTATGGGTATTTAACAATAACTTGTTAAATGAATGCCTCTATAAGTTTGTGTGAACCGTGGGCTCCTAAGTGATTCATCTGTTCTCCTAGTCATTCTTTTCTGACCCCACAGATGTTACCATGTTCATGACAGTGATTCATTGCTGAGATATTATTGCTATTTGGAACAAGGGCTGCTTTCAACCGATGAGGGATAGAGGGACACAAAGAAAATCATTCTGTAACCCTGTAAGTTCTTCTAGGCTGGAAGATGACCAAATAAGCAGACAGAGTCATAAGAGAAAAAAATAAGTTTAATAATGTGTGTGTGTGTATAGATATCTATCGCTATCTATCTACCTATTTATTTATCTCCTGTGTATATGGGAAAGACCCAGCATGACTAACTCACCCATCTTTAGAAGATATCTTAGACAAGAAAGATTGGGGGGTGGGGCGGGGAGAAAAGGATTACGTGTGTTATAGGGAAAAGCAAAATAAATAAAAAATATTCATATTAAGTTCTGCCTTCTCCATTGAGAAGAGTCAAGGAGATCAGGTCTTCCTGGGAGATACCCTAATAGCCTCCACTCAGCCTTAAGAGCCCCTTCTGTGAAATTAACTCTTACTAAAAGGACTTACTTCGGAGTGGCAGATTATTGCTTCCCTGTAGTCCTGACTTTAGAATTTCAATAATTTTACATAACAAGTCTCAAGTCCTGAGAACAGAGCAGTCCATTTAAATTGCTGTGTCCCATGGTGATGGTTCCTAGGTGATATGATAGTGGGAGAACTATGTGGACTACAGTGATGTAAGAAAATAAAAACAGCTGTGTCCAATTTCTGGAGGCAGTCCTGTAGATGGGCCCCAAAGTTGAGTCTATATTATGCACATAGTAAGAGCCATTTCTGTGGGTACAAAGGGAAAACAAAGGCTAATCATTGAAGCAAATCACAAATCTGTGTCCTTTGTTGTGTTTGGTGCTAGGAGTGAACTTCTGGAGTGTTGAGTAAGTTACAAAGAACATTTATTACTTGGCTGAGTATGAACTTGAAGAACTTCTATATTGTTTATTATACTTGTGAAAAATTCAGCATTCAATCTAATTTTATTTTTGGAAAAAAGATTAAATTGGTGGGAAAAATGTAAAGATTTGTCTGATAACAGAAGACATGAGATAGGTTTGACTAATGGTAAAGTAATTTTTATAGGTCTGTTACCCAGAGGGCAGTAGGATTGGCAGTGATGCTGTCACCCAGTGTGTGCAATAATCCCGGCTCATGCTGGTATGGGAGAAATATCAAGTAGTCTTTTGGTGCCAACAGAGTACTTAGCATGTATTGTTGCATCTAAGATGCATTTCTGCCTGCAGAGAACTTATGGTTTCACCCAGTCAGCCAAAGGCAGGACTGAATCATGCAGTGGAATCCTGCCAGCCCTCCTGAAATGAATGGCATTTTATAATGATAGTTTTTCTTGATAGTGATTTTCAAACTGCTATGTGTTTCAGGGACAGGCCAGGATTGCAACAGGGCCCACACCAGGAATGCAAAGAACTGAATTCTGGAACTTTTCTAAAATCTATTTTCAACAAGAGTTTTTTATTAAAAATCACAATTTTGTATATTTTCCTTTTTAGATATAAACTTTTTGTTTTAGTTTTGCAGAAAACCTGTGAAGATTGTTATCAACTAAAGTCTATACTTTATTTGAATTTCCTTTTTCCCCCTAATGGCCACTTTCTATTCCAGGATATTGCATTGCATATAGTAGTCATGTTCTCTTGGACTCCTCTTATGTTTTGTGTGATAGTTTCTCAGACATTGAATTTATTCGATGGCCATAACTGCTTAAAGGGGTCCAGGTTAGGTATTTCATAGTATATTTCTCAAAATTTTTATACTTTTTTATGATTAGTTTGAAATATGGGTTTTCTGAGGAAGACAGAGACAAATACCTTTCTTTTCACATCTTATCAAGGTAACTATTGAGATGGCTTATCACTCTTGATGTTGATCTTGATCACCTAGTTGATAGTGTTTGTGAGGTTTCTCCACTATAAAATTCTCTTGTTTCTCTGTCTAAATACTGTACTCTTTGGAAGGAAGTTACTATTCATCTGGGAAGTTATACTTAACTTCCTAAGAGGGGAGTAGCTACCTAAATCATTTGAAATTCTCTGTATGGGAGATTTGGTCATCACTGTTTTGCATATTTATTGATCCAGTTATTTAATTTACATTAATATGGACTCATGGATATTTATCTTATACTTTGGGTTATAATCTAATATCATGTTATTTATTTATTTTTGCCTTTTGAAAGATTTTGTTTTTCAACATGTTTAAGATTTTCTTTAGTATTTCATTACTTTGTTTTGTTCTAAAAGCCAGTGCTCCTAGGTATTCTTGTTTCTGTGCCAATCAACACACAGACACACAGAAATACTTAAGTGTTAGTACTTGCAGGCAAGGCCTTTTTTTTTTTTTTTTAATCTCAGCTGTGGGCAGACATTTTACTCAGAGATCAGATGACCTAGCCATTTGTGCCAGAAAGATGTTTGTGAATCAGATGTTGGTTAGTGGCTTAGTGTGTGCTGGGTCTCTTGATCAGCCTGAGTGCCCTGATGCCCCTTGACGACTCAGGCTTACGAGGGGCAGCTCTGGCATTGTGGTGGATGGCTTGGGGAGAGATAGAATGTTAGTAGGAAGGCCAGTGAGGAATTATAGGGGTGGACTGAAGAAAACATGAAGGTGGAAAGGATACAGACATGTGGTGGATCTACACAGAAGCCACAGATTTGGTAGCTGATTGGTTGCTAGAGATGAGGGGGAGAAAAGATAGGAGAGTGAGGATGCAAGCTTGAATTGTTGGGAAAGAATGATGAGGCTTGGATCCCACAGGGAAAATAGTTTGGATAAATAAATCTTTTTGGGACTTGTTATCTTTAGGAGATGGCTGGGCCAGATGCTCTTAAAGGTTGCTTTTTTAAATGACTGTTGTCAATGTTTTCAAGGTTGTTGATTATCTGAAATATTATAGAATATTTTTTTTCCATAATTTTTTTGGTTACTTTATTATTATTATTTTTTAAGATTTATTTATTTATTTATACAAGCACTGGGTACAGTCAGAGGCGCGGGAGGGTGAGAGAATTCACCAGAGCCAGAGCAGAGAGCAGAACAGGCAGAAGGACCGAGTACACTGCTGAGGGGAGCAATGGGTGGCAAGAGAGGTCTGCGCGCCATGTGGGACCCTCGCCCGGCAGCCGGGGATCGAACCGGCGCTGCAGAGGCTGCGGGCAGCTTCACAACCCAGCGCTCAACCACTGCGCCACCGGGGAGGCCCTATAGAATATATTTTTATAGAAAGTCAATGGTCTATATATATATATATATATATATATATATATATATATGTACACAGGCACTCAGATATTTGTTGATTGGTTGACCTTGGTTGATAATTAACTGAAACATTCATATTTGTAAATAGCCTTTGTGTTGAGCCCTTCTTCATTTTGTTTATTGTTCTTTGTATGTTGACTTGCTTTTTCATTTTATGTATTGTGCATGTAAACACTTTTTGGATATGTATTCCTTGTATATATTTTTTGTAGGATTTATTTATTTATGCATTCAAGAACTGGGGTACAGGCCAGAGGTGTGGGGGGCTGGGAGGATTCACCAGAGACAGAGTGGGAAACAGAACAGGCAGACTGACTGAAATATACTGCTGAGGAGAGCAGCGGGCAAGTCAGGAGAGGTCTGCTGTGCCATGTGGGTAGTTCCCTGGCCCGGGGTAGAACTCTTGCTGCAGTGGCTGCGGACAGCTCCATAGGTTGTGTCTTAACCCCTTGAGTCACAAGGGAGGCCCTCCTTGTATATATTTTAGATAATATAGCATATTATAAGCCTCCTTGTCTAATTTTTCACACCAAAAGAATCATATCACACACTGTACACAGCCTTGTCTTTCCCATTAAATTATAAATCTCTTTTGAGTAAAGAACGTGTCATACTCATTTTGTCTTCCTCACTTTACTCATCAAAAGTGCTTATATAAAGTGGCCAGTGAATGTTTGATGAATTGGATTGAATCATTGAGTCATTTTCTATCAACCCTTTAGTGAGATACAATGGCTCAGGCAATAAAAAGAAATGCTTTAAAGGAAAATGGAAATGAATGTATCTTCGGAGGTTGAAAGTGGAAGCATTTAATTTAGTAGACTCTCAGGACTATAATAGAGTTACTGATGGACACTCAGGAGCCAGAGCAGAAGCCCATAACAACTAGGAGAGTTCTCATATTTGTCTTAAATTAGCCATTGAAAACCTTGGGGCAGACCTTTCTACCAGGGCCAGTTTCCTCATTTGTAATATTGTGTTTCTAATAAATTACAGATTTTTATAATTATTTGAATGCCCCTTTGGGGAGACTTCCAAGAGAGGGAACATCATTAAGACAACATCAGAGATGGGAAAGAGTGTGTGAATTCTCTGTGCCGGGTGTGACATCCTGCAGATGAGGCAGGAGCAGGGGACAGAGGCTGGTTTCAGAGAGCCATTGCAGCTACGAAGAGGGGATAGTCTCTATTCATTGGGAGAGTCTTATGCCAGGTAGTTCAGTGGGAATGGCTTCTTGAGAGTAGGTAGGAGTGAAGGACCAGGGAGAATCATATAGGGAAGCTGGGATTGTTAAGTTGGCCATTACTTAGGCAGCTGTTTGCTCATTTCAAGGGATCTTTTCAGAAGTCTTGTGAAATGCATTAGCGCAATTCACCGTTCCTTATCTCCGATTGAGTAGAGGTGGCACCACTATTTCAAACTGGCTGTGGTTGATTGCCAGGAAGCAGGCAGGTTTCATGGTGTCTTATGAGGCAGTGGCAGAGGAGCCTGTGTAGAGAGAGACCCTCTCAGGTTGCCCTTGGATGAAGCTGGACTCTTCTTAGACCTGAATGTCTTTGCAATGGTAAGAAGATTTGAGGACATGCATAAGACAGTGCCACTGTCTGAAGATTCCCTCTTCCTTTGGAGTTCAGCTGGTGCCAATAATGCCTAAAGGCGAGGAGCCCTCCAATTCATCCTCACTTCAAGAGTATGTGGATTTCATTTTGGGATCATACAGCTGCCATTACTCTCAGTAGAAAATTTAAGGTGGAGTAGAAAAAAGGGTGCTGCCAATGGCCCTTGGGTAAAGGTTTGGAATAGGAAAGTTGGCCCATGTATGGCTGGACTTTGAGAAGAAAACAGGATGGAATTGAGATGCAAAGTAGAAAAGTTTAATCATGTTTAGTTTTTTTTTTTTAAAGATTTATTTATTAATGTATACAAGAACTGGGGTACAGGCCAGAGGTGTTGGGGGGGGGGGTGAGAGGATTCACCAGAGACAGAGTAGGGAGCAGAACAGGCAGACTGACTGAAATACACTGCTGAGGGGAGCAGCGGGAGAGACAGGAGAGGTCTGCTGCGCCATGTGGGTAGCAACCTGGCCGGGGATCGAAGTTGTGCTTCAGTGGCTGGGGATAGCTTCATAAGTTACATCTTAACCCCTTGCACCACCAGGGAGGCCCAATCATGTTTAATTTTGAACCTGAGAAAATAGAGAGTTGTGGGCCTCCCCGGTGGCGCAATGGTTGAGCGCTGGGTTGTGAAGCTGCCCGCAGCCTCTGCAGCACCGGTTTGATCCCCAGCTGCTCCCCGGCCACTGGAGGAGGGTCCCACATGGCGCGCAGACCTCTCCTGCCGCCCGCTGCTCCCCTCAGCAGTGTACTTCGGTCCTTCTGCCTGTTCTGCTCCCCGCTCTGGCTCTGGTGAATTCTCTCACCCTCCCGTGCTTCTGGCTGTGCCCAGTGCTTGTATATATAATAAATAAAAAAATCTTAAAAAAAAAGAAAATAGAGAGTTGTGGGACAATTCAGCAGGTACTAAGCTTTCAGAGAAAGAGAGGAAAGAAGTGACAGTATTGAGAAAAACAAAATTGGTAAACCATGATGATCTCTGAGACCTTCTCCCCATGAGAGCGTAGAATGAAGGTCAGCAGGTCCACCAGTAGAGTTCAGAACGCTGGAGACACCAATGTTTAAGGGTGCTGGGGTTAGGAATCTAAGGACTGGGCAGAGAGGAAGTCTAGGGATCTCTGAAAGGAAGAAAAGTGCATGAACAAAGGAGCTGAGGTAAGCAACTGTGGCTCATACTGGAACAGCTTGACCCATTGTGTTTGTACTTATAGCTTCCCAAGTTTGTGTATTCAGAATTATGGTCATGTATACTTGGTCACGGAATTATGGTCACTTCCTTCCCTCTCTCTAAAAAATAGAATAGCGTTTGTGAGCCAGGGTCAAGCAGACATCTCACACTTTAGCACCTTGTTAATACTTTGATTCCACCTTTTATAGTCAGTGTGAGGAGAAAACAAATTTGCTTTAAGTTAAAGGTATGGGAAATGTCAACATTTTCCTGTTGGTATTTCTTGCTCTGTTTTTTGTATCAATCACTTCATTTTTCCCTGATGGCTTTTTCTCTCACAGTTGTCAGCTTCCTGGTGTGTCAGGCAGTTTTTCACCATGATGTAATGACACAATAGAACTCAAGTTGGCAAAGTTACCACCAAAAGTGTGTGTGACTCTTGGTGGTTATGTTCACGAACATCCAGAAATCCCAGTGCTACTGAACTGAATTATAGGTTTCGCGATGACCATGTGGCTCGCATTCAGCAAAAAATATACCCCACACATGTTCAAGGATTGCTGGTTTGGGGGAAATTAGATGACTCCAACATAAAAGATAGAGCCTATCTAAAGAGATAGTAGGGTGGATTTTCTACAGTACAAATCTGTTGAATAAGTAGATTTAGAGGAAACCACAGGCTTACCATACGAAATTCTATGCCCTGGGAATTAAAGTTAGTGGCTTTGTGAAGGCATTTATTGCAGACTGCAAAAACTTTTTTCATATTCTTTTGCCAAAGCATAGAAGCGTAGAGAAATAAAGATGGGTTTTTACTTGACTGTTTGTCTGATCTTATCCTTGTGAGCACTCAATGTGTCCTCAGCATAGAACAGTGAAATTAAACATAGCTTTACTTATAATGTAGCAATTTAGATGTGTTAAGTATGTAGCCAAGGGAATAGGAAAACAAACTGGGGTGTAAGCCAGAGGTGTGGGGGGTGAGAGGATTCACCAGAGAGAGTAGGGAGCAGAACAGGCAGATCTACTAAAATACACTGCTGAGGGGAGCAGCAGGCGAGACAGGAGAGGTCTGCTGTGCCATGTGGGTAGCTCCCTGGCTGGGGATTGAATTCAAGCTACTGTGACTGATGATAGCTTATTAGCACTGAAACTTTAACCACCACTTCTTACTCACTAGTTGTCACTTAGGAAGAGAGTATAAAAACAAATGGGTATTTCTTGATTTCTAAAATCCTGTCATAAGGATGCTGAGGGTCTGGTGTTGTACATTTAAATTATTTTTTCCTAATTTTCCCCCTCTCTGTTTATCACAGATAACTAAGACTTAATTTTTTGATATTTTCACTTGGCTTGTCAGTTACTGTGAACTCATCAAAGTTAATCAAACAGAATTTGATTTTAAAATTAATGCCTGATTTTTTGATAATGCAAATATTTGTTCTCATTTACACCTTTTCTGGTCTTCTGAATGCACAGATACTAATGGACCCTTTCCTTCTTTATTCAAATCAATAATAGTTTTTGTAATTACAGCCTAAAATAGTAGCATTGAAAGTCTGCTGAGATGCTCATTGATCTTTTGTTGAAAGAGTCCCATATTCTTTTTTTTTTAAGTAGCAGCCTTATTGATATATAATTCACATATCATAAAAGTCACCCTTTTGGAGTGTACGAATTAGTGATTTCTAATATATTCTCAAAGTTGTAGATGGAATACCACTATTTCCAGATGGTCTATATTCTTTTATATTGATCATAGATGTAAATATTTTAAGACAAATGAAGAATTTGAAAAGCTCAGTTCTGTTGTCTCAGATTTAAATTAAAGTGCTGACTATTGGTAAGGACAGAGTTGCAAACATTTGGTCTTAATTTTGTGAGAATATGTATGAAGTCTTCATAATGGGATCTCCTACCGAGTTTATATCATTCCATCAGGTATAATTCAAAATTGTGGCTTCCATTCAATTGTTTACAAGTATTTATTGGACTTTTTTTTTAATATCCATTTATTTATTTATACAAGCACTGGGCACAGTCAGAAGCGCGAAAGGGTGAGAGAATTCACCAGAACCAGAGCAGGGCACAGAACAGGCAGAAGGACCAAAGTACACTGCTGAGGGGAGCAGCAGGCGGCGGGAGAGGTCTGCGCGCCATGTGGGACCCTCGCCGGTGGCCGGGGACTGAACCGGTGCTGCAGTGGCTGCGGGCAGCCTCGCAGCCCAGCGCTCAACCGCTGTGCCACCAGGGGAGGCCCAGTATTTATTGGACTTTTACTTTGTGCCATGCCCAGTGCTAGGCACTGGCAGTCCCAAGTCAAACAAGACTTTCTCAGAAACCTTGTGTTCAAGTGGGCAGAAATACAGATAAAGCCATTCTGTTTGCCTTCCTGATGATAGCCTGACTCTAAGCTGAGCTCTGAGCCGCAGGGAGCTAACACACTCTGTATACAGGGATTTTGTAACTAGAGATTTACAGGGGGGAAGTTACTGCCTCTGAAAGGAAGACTTTCAAAAGACATTTGAATATTTCATGGGTGACTAAGGTCTTCATAGGGGTTTGTTTCATTGCCTATACAGAAGAAATGAATAAGCTCTTTTAAGAATTGCATCCAGATTCTGAGAAGTTCAGTGACTGTTGCTGCAGTTTCTAAGATATGAATTGAAGGGAGCCCACTGCAATGTGGTTCACACCCTCACTTCCTTCAGATCTCTGCTTAAATATTACTAATCAGATGGTCCAACCCTGACCATCTCTCTAAAATGAAACCGTGTCCAATGTTGCCGTATCGTTTTACCCTGCTCTCTATTTCTTCTGAGCTCTGGGAACTTATGTATTTTGTGTTATTGCAGCATGCTCCACCCCTGCCTCAGTTAAAAAGAAAGGGTCATAAGAGCTCATATTTGGTTTGCTGTGCTCTGCCCAGTTCAGTATCTAGTACCACATCCGGCACAGTGCTAATAAAGATTCATTGCATGCATGAATGAAGGATCCAAGAAAAGGTGTGCTTATAGTCCTGCCTTAGGAACTTCTCAAGAAGTTCCACAATTCAGAAGTCAAATTATTCAATTATTTTATAGAACATTTCTCTCAGTGCTGAGAGTAGATCAGTCTAGTAATACCTAACATTGTATCTCTGAAAGTATGTGTGTTTCAAATTAAACCATTATATTTTAAGTTAGTTCTCATTGACCAAAAATTATTCTAGATCACATTTCTTTAAATATGTTTGGGTTAGTTTCTATTTTTATGAAGTTAGAATTTATATAGCTGCCATTTATAAACCAGCTACATATGAATTAATTCTGTTATTACCAGGTAGAAACATAAACATACATACAAATAAAAATAGATCTCTTAGTTTTCATTTAAAATGCTAACCATGTGTGCTTGTTTTAAGGAAATAGCATTTGGACTACTGATATTTGTGAAGATAAGAATTCTAATTAATTCAGTTTCTTAATAGTGCTTTCTCTTTACTTATCCTTTCAAATAAGAAACTACTCTTAAATTTTCAATTCTAAGAATTGCTCTTTGGTTCTAAAGAAAATGGAGGTAGAAAATTTGCATCACAGACATAGAATCTTGCTTCCTAAGAGCAGATTTTTTCTTCTCTAAATACCTAGAAGAAATTTGGGATGGTGTACTTTGAATTATTTCTGAAACCACACTTCTAGTCTTGTAGACTTCATTTATAAGACAAAGGTAGTTTATTTCCTTAAAAAAATTGGGTTGTAGCTTGTATATATATAAAAAAAAATGATATGCCCATTTAGCTACATTTTTCTCTAATACTTTTATATTAAGGAAAATGTGTTCTCTATAAGATGGAAATTAAGATTCTTATTTAACAATTACTTATTTAACTTATTAAACTATTATTAACCATTCAACTACAATTAAAATGTCACAGACTTCAAGACTACAACCATTCCAAAGACAACCAAAGAAATGTCTTCGTTTCCCTGACGGTTGAGAATAGACTTCGGGTGGAGTAAAGTCTTTGTTTCTCTTCAGCCATATCGAGATTATGCCCAGTTCTCAGAAAGACAAGAGTGAAAGAGCACCTCATCCAAATCTGTGATTTTTCTTATGAAGAAAAAAGACAAAGGAAGAGTGTGAGAAAGGGAATAGATTGAGATCTTCTATTTCACATTCAGCTGTTTATTGCTGCTAATTAGCTTTGGATAAATTTTTCTTCTCTTTTGGGGCCTCCCTGGTGGCGTAGGGTTAAGTCTTAGTGTGACCACCAATGTAGTCTGAGTTTGATCCCCAGTCAGGGAGCTAATACACATGGCTCAGCAGACCTCTCCTGTCTCGCCCGCTGCTTCCCTCAGCATGTATTTCATCAGTCTGCCTGTTCTGCTCCCCGCTGTCTCTGGTGAATCCTCTCACCCTCCCGCATATCTGGATTGTACCCCAGCGCTTGTATAAATAAAATAAATCTTTAAAAAAAATTAAATGTCCATATTTGTGTGGGTTTATTTTTAAGATCTCTGTTCCAATGGGCTGTGTTATTGTTTTGGTTCCAGTACCATACTGTTTGATTACTGTCACTATGCAGTAAAACCTGAAGTCAAGGAGTGTGATACCTCCAGATGATTGATATAATTTCTATTTTCATGTATTTTTGAGACATAGCTCATATTTCAGCATATGATCTATCCTTGAGAATATTCCCTGTATAATTGAAGTGAATTTGTGTTCATTTATTTTTGGGATGGAACATTGTATGTGTTTAAGTCCATTTGATAAATCACTTTTGTTAATGCCATTCTTTTCTTGCTTACTTTCAGTCTGGAAGGTCTATCCATCAATGTAAATAGTGTGTTGGAATCCCCTACTGTTATCATTGTGTTGTGAATATTCTGCTTTAGTTCTTTCCTTTTTTAAAAAAATATTTATTTTATTTATTTATGCATACAAGAGCTGGGGTGTAGGCCAGAGGTGTGTGTGTGGGTGGTCGTTGTGGTGAGAGGATTCACCAGATACAGTGGGGAGCAGAACAGGCAGATCTACTGAAAGGCACTGCTGAGGGGCACAGTGGCGAGACAGGAGAGGTCTGCTGTGCCATGTTGGTTAGCTCCCTGCCTGGGGATCGAACTCTTGTGCAATGGCTGCACATAGTGTCATAGTGCTGAGACTTAACCCCTTGAGCCACCAGGGAGGCCCTATTTTGCTTTAGTTCTATTAATAGTTGTTTTATGTAATTAGGTGCAGCTGGGTTGTGTGTGTAAATATTGATGATAATTAAGTCTTCTTGATGAATTGTTTCTTGATTATTATATAGTGCCCATCTTTGTCACTGATTATCTTTTTTTGTCTGAAAATCTAATTCATTAGACATAAAAATAGCAGTTCTAGCTTTTTTCTCTGCATTGTTGACTTGAAATAATTTGTTCCAGTCTTTCACTTTCAGTCTGTTTGTCTTTAGATCTAATGTACAATTCTTGAATGCAGAATATAGATGCATTATGTTTTTAATTCAATATGCCATTCTGTTTCTTTTGATTATTGAGTTCAGACCACTCACATTTAGGTTGATTTTTAATAAATGAGGCCTATTTACTGCTTCTCTTTCTCTCTCTCCCTCCTTCCCTCTCTCTCTCTCTCTCCCTCTCTCATTTATCTTTCTACTGTTTCTTTTTCCATGTGCTTATATCTGTCTTTTCATTTGGTTGTCATTTTCCGGTAGTTTTCTTAGTTACTTCATTTCTTTTTCTAAGTGTATTTGTTCCAAGTTTTTGTTTTGTGGTTACCATAAAGGTTGTATTGAAATTTCTATACCTATAATAGTTCATTTTGTGCTGGTATTAACTTCTTGTCCTTTAGTTGTACAGATTCTAGCCTTTCCCCCCTCCCCTTTAATGTGTTTTTTATTCTCTCATGTTGTTCTTTTTTATGTTTCTGACTTTGAATTTCTATTTATCACCTTGTTCAAGGTCTTATGTTCCTTTGTTTTTTTCTTTTCATGTAGAATTCTTTCAGTATTTTTTGTAAGGCAGGTCATATAGTCATGAACTCATTAACTTTTGTTTGTCTAAGAAAGTCTGTTTCTTCACCATATTTGCATGATAATTGTGCAGCATAGAATATTTTTGTCTGGCAGATTTTATTTTATAGAATTGTGAATATGTCATTGCATTCATTTCTAGCCTCAAGGGTTTCTATTAAAAAATTTGAAGAGAGCTTATTGTAGATGCTTTTATAAGTGCATGATTTTTTTCTTCGCTGCCTTTGGTACTTTTTCTTTATGATTGACTTTTGATAATTTAACAATCATGTGTCTTGGTGTCGGTCATTTCATATTTAGAAATTTGCATGTTCAGTCAGCATCTCAGATATCTGCCGTTAGTTCTTTTTTAAATTTGAAAAGCTCTAGCTATTATTTCTTTGAATAAGGTCTCTGCGCCTTTGTTTCTTTCTTTACCCTTAGGGATACCCATTATCCTTCTGTTTCTTCTTATAATAGAGTCTGATATTTAATGTAGAGTTTCTTCAGTTTTCCTACATCTTTTTTCTCTTCCATTTGTGTTTTTGTACAACTTTATCTTATGTTTCTGAAAGTCATTCCTAGTAAGATTAAGCCTATCAACTAAGCTCTCCCTGGCTATTTTCAGTTCTTTCATTGTGTTCCTCATATCACTCATTTTTTTTTTTTTAGGATTGATTTCTTTGATGAAGAATTTCTTTCATTCCTGGAATTCTTTTCTGATGTTCCAAACCTTCCTTCTGTGTTTAATTGAGTCTTGACCTTTGTTGAGCATCTTCATGATTGCTCTTTTGACCTCTTTGTTACCTTCTTCAATTCTGAGTTACTGTCTTTCCATGCTGCCTTGCCTGAGTTGCACTTTCTTTTTTCTTGCCTTTTATTTTATCCCAGTAGGTGGCACTGTGGCTATAATTTTGGATCTTGCCTGTTCATCAAAATGGTGGGAGGGAGGATTGATAGGGAGTGGAAGTTCAGTTGCCTTGAGTAAGTGTTCACAGTCTTAGGTGGTGAGGGCGCATTAGGTCAGGAAACTCGTACCAATATTTCTGTCTGCAATCAGACCAAACTCCATGCCTGGAGCCTGCTTCCCTGATTCCATTTCAGTATCTTGGAGATTCCCAAGGTTCTGATTTCATGAGAAAAGTATGGGGAGGGGGTTGGTGTTGCTTACACTGTAACTAGCCCATCACTCTGGGGCTCATTGATAGGTTCTAGGGTTCAGTCAGGAAGCAATATATTATTTCACACTTACCTTAGAGGTCCCAGTCTGCGCCAGTGTAGGTACACCAGAGCCTATGCCATCCCCAAATCTGTTCATATGCCGGGAATGGCTACTGCCATGTACAAAGTTCCCATTCCCTCTCCCAGGTTCCAAAAACTTAGTGAGCAGCAGAACATTCACCTCAGGGAGAAAGATGCATAGGTCAATCCAGCCATGCTGTCAATGAGCTGATGATGTGTACCTGTGGGTTATGGTTATTTTCTTAGTTGTATTTGGAAGTAGGCAACTGTCTTGTCTTGCCATATCTTAGCTCCACATCCAAATTATTTTCCAAAAGGGATGTTCTGGAAACTCAAAAAGAGGTCTCTAGTGGCTAATGTAGAGTGCACTATAACCTATAAGCATCTTAGCATTGATGACCCAGTTTATTGTCAGTAATTTATAAGAATACAGCAATAATCTTTGTTAAGCCATGATTTTAAGTGAAATTTCTGTATTTTCATGGTATTTAAAAATAGCCAAAGTACTTCCTTTCTTCCTGACATTTACCTTCCTTTCTTTCTTTTAACCAATTCAATCTTTTTCCAACAAGAAACTTAGATTTAGAACCCTGAATTATTCATAGGTCCAATATGCAATTTATTTTAAGCAGTTTAGTTTTCTGATTTAATTGGACCTCAACCAACCATTAAGCATTCTTTACAGCTTACTGGAAAATCCAAAGTACTTTGCTCCCAGCATAAGACACAACAAAGGGAAAGACTCAAAATACATTAGAAGTTTTCAGCTAAGGCTTGCTTCCTTGGAGGCAGAACTATAACCTGTGTAGCTTTATGACTTCCATGAATTCCTGCGCAGTAGCTTTTACCTTAGCACATATTTTGAGACTTTTCCTTTTTATAATAACAGAAAATATAGAGCCTGGAGGTGGTGGTCTCTTTACTCAGATCTCTGGACTGGAATGGCAAGAACCTGGAACGAGAATTTCCTTACCCATGGAATAGAAGAAAACAATAACTTAAGGTGGGAGATCTTCACCCAAATCTCAAGATAGAATTCTTTAACAATTTATCATGAAGCAGCATGTAACATACAACAACAAAAAGTAAGATTCTGGGAGAAACACAAACCAAAGGGTCAACCAAAATTTAGGAACAAAATATTTAAACCAAAGAGTTACTTAACACCCTATTAGCTAGCTTCCTCAATATTTTCTCTTTGCCATTCATAAATCTAGAGAGAGAAATAAAAAAGATTTTGCAACACTTGGTTTCCATTAGATTTCTGAAGGAAGAAAGAGATCAGGATTCTCAAGTGGTAAAAATCGTTACGTCACTTGTCAACAAGGACAGAAATCCCAGGTCTCATCCTCTGCCATCATCCCGAAAAACAACCTGGTGCCAGCCATTTGAAGATCTTTCCTGGCTCACCAAGTAGTCAGGGCACAAAGGAAATCATACCACATCCTTGTCGATTCTTCTAGGCTGGAAAATAATTAAACAAGCACTAGATGATTGAAAAGAGACAGTCAAAATTGTTTAATGATAATATGTATACCCTCTGTATACATGGGAGCAACTCAGCCTAACTAAATAACTAACCCATCTGTCTTCAGCTATCCTAAAAAGCTTAGCTAAGACTAGAAAAGTCCTTAGAAGGACTTTGGCAGGAAGAAGGGAATGTTAGGGAGGTTAATGGGTAAGGCACAAGAAACAAAAAGTATGCAAATTCAATTATGCCGTCTCCATTGAAAAGAGGTAAGAAGATTAGGTCTTTTCTACACAGCTATGTAGTTTATATGAAGATATCTTTTTCAAAAACAACCTTCAACCATCACCAATCTTCAGAGTCCCTCCCATAAAACAAACTCTTTGCCAAAAAGACATTTTGGGGTGGCAGATTTTTGCTTCTCTTCAAGTGCAAAGAATAGATTGTATTAATTAATTAATTAATTAAATTTTGTTTAGAAGAACTGGGGTATAGGCCAGAGGTGCAGGGGATGAGAGGATTCACCAGAGACAGAGTGGGGAGCAGAACAGGAAGATCTACTGAAATACACTGAAGAGGGCAGCTGCTGGTGAGACAGGAGAGGTCTGCTGTGCCATGTGTGGTATAGCACCCTGGTCCAGGATCAAACTCAGGATAGTGCTGAGACTTAACCCTTAGGCCACCAGGGAGGTCCAATAGATTTTTTTTTTTAATTGTTGCTTATGCAAACAAATTAATTTTCTTAGTACTCTATCTCTTTTTTTTTTGTATATTCATTTATGAATGATAATTGGGTTAGTTTGGTTTCTCTTGCAAAACAGCAGATTGAAATTTGAATCCACTTTATCTTTTCTCTTCCTAGACCTCAACATAATTCAATGTTCTTAATTTTCAGTCCAAGCTGAAAACAACTTGGACTTTGCTAATTGGCCCCATATAAAATGCATGCTTTGCAGCCTCACTTAGGACTTCCTTTAGAATGTAAGCTTCATGGGAGCAGATTAATCTGTTGTCTTTTGTATCTGCAAAGCCTAGAACAATGCTTGCCACACAGTATGCAGCAAATCAATTTCCTCCCCCTCTCAATAATTGACCGAATTTACAAGAAAACCTTACAAGTCACTAATCCCATTCATGTGGTTCCATTCTCATGATATAACTACCTTTCAAAGGCTCCACCTCCTTATGCCACCATTTCAAGGGATTAGGATTGCAACACATGAATTTGGGGTAGGGGAAACATTAGATCATAGCAAGAATTTTCTCAATGTGACTATGGTTTTTCAACTGTGTTTCTAGCCTCCCCATATTCAAACACACTTCCTTTCTACCTTTCTCTTTCCCTCTTCCCTACCCTCTTTCTCTCTCCTGTTCTGTGCAGGGATTATCAACGCCAGAGTATACCATGCGCTCTCTTTTGGCCTATCTGAACAGGATGTCCATCCTCCCTTGCTGCTTTCAGACAGAAACATCCTATACCTCTCTGAAGTCTTCCTGACTACCCATTTTTTTTTTCCCTGCATGCTGACTCACTTCTGCCCCCTGTGTTTACACAGCACTCTCACAAACACCATTCTTTGTACATAGTATGCTTGAGTTATTTAGCCATGGAGGTTGCCTCCTCTACTTTTATTATTATTTTTTTTAAGATTTATTTTAGGGGCCTCCCCGGTGGTGCAGCAGGTTGAGCGTATCGCTGTGAGGCTGCCCGCAGCCTCTGCATGGTGGGTTTGATTCCCAGCCAGTCAGGGAGATTCCCGCATGGCGCAGCAGACCTCTCCTGTCTCCCCCGCCGCTCCCCTCAGCAGAGCTTTCGGTCTGTCTGCCTGTTCTGCTCCCCGCTCTGTCTCTGGTGAATCCTCTCACCCTCTCGCACCTCTGGCCTGTACCCCAGCTTTTGTATAAAAATAAATAAATCTTTAAAAAATATATAAAGATTTATTTTATTATGCATACAAAAACTGGGGTACAGGCCAGAGGTGTGTGGGATGGGTGGGTGAAAGGATTCACCAGAGATAGAGTGGGTTATAGAACGGGCGGATTTGACTGAAATATACTTCTAACAACCATGATAGTTTTTTTGTTTTTTTTTTAAATAAATTTTATTTTTATATTCCCCAAACAATTGCAATCCCCTTATTTTGACCCCAATCCCTCCCCTCCCTGCCCCCCACCCCCCATAGAGTGTCTGGTTCATAGTTTTTTGTTGATTTTGATTTTCACTTTCTTATAGTTATTCATTTTCTTGGTCCCTTATTTAAGTTTTCTAGATTCCTGCTATGAGTGAGACCATCCGGTATTTTTCTTTTTCTTTCTGGCTTATTTCGCTGAGCATGATCCCTTCCAGTGCCATCCATGTTGCTGCAAATTGCATGTGTTTATCTTTTCTGAATGCTGAGTAATATTCCATGGTGTATATGCACCACATCTTCTTGATCCAGTCATCTATTTTTGGGCATTTGGGCTGTTTCCAAAGCTTAGCTATTGTAAACAGTGCTGCTATAAACATAGGGGTGCAGGTGCTCTTTGGAATTGATGTTTCTGTGTCCTATGGGTAAATACCTAGGAGTGGAATTGCTGGATCATATGGAAGCTCTATGTTTAGTAGGTCCAGAAATCTCCACACAGCTCTCCATAGTGACAACCATGATAGTTTTTTAAAAATTCTTTTTCTTCCTTTTTTTTTTTAAAAACACAAAAACTAAGTTAATTCTCATGTTATTTGAAATTCATTAGAAAAGATACTTCCTTTTTCCAAATGAAAGTACAGGCACAACATACTTGCTGCTTCATAGGAGGCATCTGTCTTTAACTTCCATCAAACTGCCTTGTTTATACCTGCCTCCTTCATATACATACAAGACTATGAACATTAAATACCATGAACACATACCAAGAACATTCCAGAGGGCAAAAATATCCTTAAATTTATTTTGTGTTCATGTTGGCATATAAATGAGTCAAAGAATATCCAAGTATACTTTAGATTCTTCTCCTAGAATATAAATCCACATTTTCTTTCAGGTTAGCATCAAACTAAACTGCAAATTCATAATTAAAATAGCATAGTATTGGAACAAAAACAGACCCACAGATCAATGGGATAGTATGAAGAACCTGGAAACAAACCCATACCTATATGGACAGTCAGTCTACAGCAAAGGAGCCAATAACATACATTGGAACAAGGAAAATTTCTTACATAAATGGTACTGGGAAAACTGGACAGCCACATGCAAAAGAAGGAAAGTAGACCACTATCTGACACCATACACAAAAATCAATTCAAAATGAATAAAAGACTTAAATGTAAGACCTGAAACTCTAAAATACATAGATGACAACAGAGGCAAACAATGACATAAATGTCAGGGATGTCTATGGATTCATTTCCAATAGCAAGGAAAACAAAAGAGAATATTAACATCTACATTAAATAAAAAATTTTTGTACAGTGAAATAATAAATAAAGTGAAAAGACACTACTGAATGGGAAAAAATATTTGCATACCACACATCTGACAAGGAAATGATATCAAAGATCCTCAAAGAACTCATACAACTCAACTGAACAAATAGCCTAATCAAAAAATGGGCAGAAGAACTAAATAGGCACGTCTCCAAAGAAAATACACAGATGGCAAAGAGGCACATGAGAAAATGTACATCATCACTTGTCATCAGAGAAATGCAAATCAAGAGCACAATAAGATACTATCTCGTGCCTGTGAAAATGGCCCATATCAAAAAAGACCAAAAACAGCAAGTAGTCTAGAGAGAATGTGGAAGAAAGGGATCCCTCCTGCAGTGTTTGTGGGAATGCAGACTGGGCCTGCCTCTATGGAAAACAGTATGAGGTATCTCAAAAGGTTAAAAATGGATCTGTCTTATGACCTAGTGTTCCACTCCTGGATATCTACCTGAAAAATTTAAAAACACTAATTTGAAAAAAACCTGTACTCCCCTGTGTGTTGCAGCACTATTTACAATAGCCAAACTATGGAAACAACCTAAGTGCCCTAAAACAGATGAGTAGATCAAAAAAGATGTGGTATGCATACTCAGTGGAATATTATTTAGTGATAAAAAAGATAAATGCATGCCATTTGCAGCATGGAGGGAACTGGCAGGGACTAATTATGCTAAGTGAGGAGAAAGAAATATATGGTGTTGCTTATATGTAGACTATAGAGAAAACAAACCCAAAAAAAGGGTCAGATAAAGACAAGTTTGAAAACTAACCCTTGAAGGCCTCCCCGGTGGCACAGCGGGTTGAGCACAGCGCTGTGAAGCTGTCGGCAGCCTCTGCAGCGCTGGTTTGATCCCAGCCAGCCCACGAGGGTTCCACATGGCGCAGCAGACCTCTCCTGTCTCACCCGCTGCTCCCCTCAGCTGTGTATTTCGTCAGTCTGCCTGTTCTGTTCCCCGCTTTGTCTCTGGTGAATCCTCTCACCCTCCTGCTCCTCTGGCCTGTACCCCAGTGCTTGTATAAATAAATAAATCTTAAAAAAAAAGTTAAAAAAAAAACAATCCAAAAACTAACCCTTGAGTGTGGATGATAGAACTGAAACATCCAGAGGGGAAAGGGCACGGAAGGGGTGAAAACTATGTGGAGATGGAACACAGTGTGCTATGTTGGTGAACTATGGGTGATTTGGTGGTGGATAGACTATGGCATCTACATAGAAGAGCGAGATCCTATACTTCCTACATACCAACTACAATGTAAACCAAAATTACTTAAAAAAAAAAAAAAGCAAAATTGCACTCATGATATTAGAAGAAAGAAAAGATAAGATTTAACAAAAAATTTATATGGTCATGAAGTTTTTCTTGGGTGCTTCATTTTGTGGAGAGCTGTTGTCACATTGTTTTTCAACTTTGTTTCTAGCCTCCCCCGTGTATACACACACATCCACTCTACCTGTCTCTCTCATTTCCTCCCTTCCACCGCGTCTCTTTTGTCCTCTGTGCAGGGATACTCAGTGCCAGATCATAGTGTAAGAGAAGCATCAACCACTTGGGAGCACCCAGGTATTTCCTTAATGAAAAAATTGAGGGAATTACAAAGCGAAGGTAATTTGATCTCAAGAGAAAAGTGGGAAATAGTACAGATAAGACCATTTCAACACAATTAATGCAGAAAGTAGGTCTATGTTGAACACGGATCACCATTCCTGAAGAAAGGAAATTCACCATTCAACTTAGTTTATGTTAAGTGCTTCTGCACAGCCATGAATCTTTGTGGATTTTAGGGGATTGCAGAGCTTGGCCAGCAGTGGAAAAGCAGATGAGCAGTGATTGGCTAGAGAATTCATCTGCCCACTTTCTCAGGATCAGAACCACATTTCCTCTTTATCTGTTGCATGCTGCTTGCCTAGCCCTCTGCTGGGAGCATAAACTCAATAAATGTTTTGTTTAAGGAATGCCTGGCTGGATGAATTGAATGAAGGTACAAAGAATCTAACCAGAAATGGGTAGACTAAGACTGGAAGGTTTAATGAAATTAATGAGAATGAGATATAACTATAAGACATTGCATATATTATATGACATATTTGCTTGGTTAGCACTTTTTTTTTTTTTTAGATTTATTTATTCATTTACACAAGAACCGGGGTACAGGCCAGATGCGCAGGAGGTTATAAGACTCACCAGAGACAGAGCAGGGAACAGAACAGGCAGACTGATGAAATACACTGCTGAGGGGAGCAGCGGGAGCGACAGGAAAGGTCTGCTGTGCCATGTGGGACCCTCGCCAGCCTGCCAGCATCGAACTAGCTCTGCAGAAGCTGCAGACAGCTTCACAGGCGGCACTCAACCGCCTGTGCTACCAGGGAGGCCCTGGTTAGCACTTTTATCTGAGGTAAGGATTGCTAGGAAAATTCCCATGTTACCTATGCTAGTTGAAATTTTGTCAGGTTTGTGTTTCATATATATGTATTACACGTTGTAGACTTGTTCACTTGTGCTTTGAATATATAATCTAACAATACAAAAGCTTAAACAACATGGACATACAAATTACAATATTTTGGTAACAGCCAGTGCATATTTATGATTATATCATTGCTTTGAAGCATAAGAGGTTCTAAAAATACCTCTTGAAATCTCAAATTATATTCAATTCTATTAAAAATAGTGTTCTTAATTCTTATTTAAATTCCTTGAAAATTGGAGGCCCAAGTAAACTGCTTAAGTAACTCAATTGCTTTATTTACCCCAGCTCTGGACAAACAGGACTCCAGAATGGAGGCTCTAGGTGGACAGAATGAAGAAGCCAGTCAGACAGGATTCTGTAGTGTGGATGAATGGTTGGCTGCTTCTTGGTTCCAGCTTTTTGAGTCTTTCTTCAGCTTTGTCCTTTCAGAAACTCACTTTCAATAATTTTTGGGTGAGTCAACCTGGACTAGAAATCAAACTCACCAGGTACTTAGGAAGGATGCTATTTTATTTGTTCTGAGAAATTATTATTTCCATGTAGCACAACACTCTTGTTAATGGGTTAATAGTCTACCAGGAAAATCTGCTGTGAAACCACATTAAGAACACAATCCTTGGAAAGTATAGAGCAGGATAAAGGATGATTTTAATCCAAAAGCACCATTTTTGGAAGCTCAGTCCCAGATGCATTTATTGAGTGCCTGTAGTGTGTAAAGGAAAGGGTTAAGGGAGCCTGCTGTCATTGAAACCTTTCTACGCAGTGAGCTTTGTGCTTGATGCTTTTGCACACTTGGTTTTTCCAGGTTTGTGACATTTATCTCACTGAACCGGTCAATTACTGTGGAGAGTGGAGGCCTGAAGCAAGTGGCCTCTGCCCTTTAGGACATTCCAGACGTGTCTGTCCTGTTAGATACAGATGTACATGTTTATGGAGTCTTGGAATGTTGACCATACAAACGGAAATGTGTTCTTAGAAATCCATTGGATTTCTAAGTAGTGCAAAAGATCACTAAAACATTTCATTAATTTTTATATGGACCACATGTTGAAATCACATACTATTTTGGAGGAATTAAGTTAAGTCAAATGTCATTAAAATGATTCTCATTTCTTTATTTTTTGAATGTGTCTACTAGGAAATTTAAAATTGCATTTGTGGCTCACATTTATGTCTTATATCATAATTCTATTGAATATTAATTATTTTAGTAAGGCATATACATGAATTGCTAGAACCTCATGGTGGACATTTAAATTGGGGTAAACATTTTGAGAGATAATTTGGCAATAACTCCAACAATACAGTCTGTATCTCTGTAGGAGCTATCTTACTATAGACAGAATGCTGAGTTTAATAAAGGCGTACCAAATATTATGTTTAAGTTTTTCTTCAGATGCTTTCTAAAATATGTATTTGAACTATCAACAACTGTTTACTGACTGACTAGCTGTTATGCCAGGGCCTGTGTGAGACATTCTGTGTCCAACACAAAGGTAAGTCAGAGAGACCTGCAGATTAAAGTATTAGGTGAATTTCTCTAAGGAGGGAGATTCTGTAGGTACCCAGTAGCTGTGGTGCTCTAGGTAGATGATGTAAGCACAGGTGCAGCTTTGTTGGTTCCAGGGGTGTGTGGTCACTGGGCATGATGTCTGTGTTTGAACTGGAATCTGAAGGAAAATAGGATGTTTGTGGGCAGACATTGGGCAGGTGGAAGCAGTGTCCATCACAGAGAAAAGCAAGAGCCAAAAAAAAAAAAAAGGTCAGGAGGAGGTCTTGTAGGAGGAGTTGTAGGAGCTGGGGAGTTTTCTTGCCTGGGACATGTGGAGTGTGAGTGTGCGTGTGTGTGTGTGTGTGTGTGTGTGTGTGTGTGTGTGTGTGTAAAACTGGACTTTAATAGAAGTCGGGCTAGGAAATCTAGACTTTTTCCTGGAGTACTTAAATGCCAGTGAACGTATGGTGACTTAAAAGAATTTTTTAAATATCCAATTAACAGTCCTTCTAAAATTCTGAATGCTTGAAAAAAGCTATTTTTTTTTTTTTTTTGAGAGTGAGGTGACTTATCTTTTAAAATAAATACTCTTGAAATAATTAGATTCTGGGTTGTTTTTTTTTCCCCAGAACTCCTTATGTGGTAATTTTGTTCCAAGTAGCAACACATTCTCCTTATGCTTGGGATATGTATGATAAAGAGGACTGTGCCGAGAGACAGGAGACTACATTTTCCTCTCGTAGACAAATTGTTGTGATGAAAAATCCTGCTGACTGTCTATGTCATATTTCCCATTCTGTGAAAATAAAGAACACTTCTACAAAAATTATTTTTAAGGACATGAGGGTAAATAGTGCCGTTTAGTGTTGGAAGGACCAAATTGGCACAGATTGTCACACCAGAGAGACCAGAAGCGCTGACAGTGTAGCAGAATTTTCCAGTTCGGAGGTGAACTTATGACTGAACCATCTGGGTTCAAATCCCAGCTCCATTATCCACCCTTTCCTGTTTACTTCTAATATGCTCAGATCAACAATTTTACCTCCAGTCCTTTGATTCTGCTACCTTTTTGCTTACTATCAATGCCCTGTGTATTCCAACTCCCCCTCCATTCACATTATATTCCATGGCTGTGTCACCTCTCTCCTGCCTTTTACTCTTCTGCAAAACCCAACCCTGGTTATTAAAATCATCACTATATGGGGCCTCCCCGGTGGCGCAGCGGTTGAGCGCTGGGTTGCGAAGCTGCCCGCAGCCTCTGCAGCGCCGGTTCGATCCCCGGCTGCTCCCTGGCCACCAGAGGAGGGTCCCACATGGGGCGCAGACCTCTCCTGCCGCCCGCTGCTCCCCTCAGCAGTGTACTTCGGTCCTTATGCCTGCTCTGCTCCCCGCTCTGGCTCTGGTGAATTCTTTCACCCTCCCGCACTTCTGACTGTACCCAGAAGTGCTTGCATAAATAAATAAATAAATCTTTAAAAAAAAAATCATCACTATACAGGCAAGACTGCATTTTTCTCCTGTACATACCTGGAAAACACGTGTGCGCGCGCACACACACACACACACACACACACACAGAGCTCTGATCTCTGATGACATTAAATTGATCACTGTTCCCCCTCCACTGACACCACTCATTTGCAACCCCCCACATTCCCTGGTAAATTCCTCCTCCTCCTCTCCCAGGTATCAATTTCACAACTTTGCCTCTTTGCTCAAACTTCCAACTTCCCTTCTTGTCTCTCAGCTGATGATCTTGCTGCTTCTCTCATTAGGAAACTAGAAACATTCAGTAGAGAAGCATCTTATCACCCCACTACCCAGTCTTTCTGCATTCACCCTCAACTCTGGTCTCCCAACTCCCTTTCTCTGCCATGGATAAACTGTGTGTGCTCCTGGCTTGGGTGTACTGCACCCTGAAGCACCAGATACCCTGCGTCTACAGAATTCTCTCCCTAGCTTCCTTAAGGTTCCTCTTTTTACTAAACCATTGTCATTGTTCATTCTATAATACCTCACTTCTCTAAAATTAGTCCCCTTAATCTTTTGTTTCCTGCCAACTTTGCCCCAACTATTTCTCTTTAAAGCAAACCCCTCTGAATAAGTCCTTTGTTCTCGCTGTCTCTAACTCCTTACCTCACATTCTCCCTGCCCTCACCTTTTTATTATGAACATTTTCAAACATACAGAAAAAGAGATTTTTAAAGTGAACACCCATATAACCACCACCTAGACCCTGTAATTATTGTTTTGTTTTATTTGCTTTAATACATCTTACCATCTGTTCATCCCCTTACCCTTTCATCAACCCATTTCATGCTCTGGATACATTTTAAACTAAATTGCAGGCATCAATGCACTCTCTCCTTAACACTTCAGTGTACGTTATTATTAGATTTTGGGATTTGTTTATAGTTTTCTACTCTTTTGAGCTAAAATTTATATACACTGAAATGCAAAGAGTCTTAAGCATACCATTCAGAATTCTGAAAAATGCATACATCATCTCTGCAGTCCCAGCCCTTATTGAGGTATGGAGCATGGCCGTTACCACAGAAAGTTCCCTGGTGTTCCTCTCCACCTATTCCATGGTGTTCCCTGGTGTTCCTTTCCACCTATTCCTATTCCACCTATTCGCCAGACCATGCTCCTATCCCCTCACAGAAGTAACCACTGTTTTGATTCCCGTCCATCATGTATTATCTTGACTTATTCTAGAAGATTATCAAAATTGAATCACATGCTGTGTATACTTTCGTGTGACTTCTTTCACTTAGCATAATGTTTTAGAGATTTGCACATATCATATGTATTAGTAATTCCACTTTCCGTGGCTGAGTATTTCTCCATTGTTTGTACAACACTTTGTTCATTCATTTTCCTACTGATGGATACCTGGACTGTTTCCATTTGGAAGTTATTAGGAATACCTTGCATAAACAAACTTGTAAGTCTTTACGTAGATAAATGTTTTCTTTTCTCTTGGGTAAATACTTACAAGTTAAATTTTTTGGTCTTTGGGTAGGTTGGTTTTGAATTTTATTAGAAACTGCTAGAACTTTTCATAAAATAGTTGTATTGTTTTACACTAAGGTTATCAGTATTGGTCTAGGTGAGAGTTCTGCTGCTTGCTTTATATCTGTGTCATTATTTGGTTGTATCAGACCTTTTAATGTTAATCCATTCTGGAAGGTATGTAGTGGTAACTCATTGTGTTTTGATTTAAATTTCCCTGATGAATATTAATATTAAGCACTTTTTCATATATCTACTGGTCATTAGTTTATCTTTCTTTGTAATGTGTCTGGTCAAACCTTTTGTTTATTGAATTATAGGTATTTATGATATATCCTACTTATATGTTTGTCAGATATGATTTGTATATATTTTCTCCCAGGCTGTGATTTGCCTATTCATTTTCTTAATGGCGACTTTTAATGAGCAGAAATTTTTAACTTTGATGGTCTAATTTTTTCCATTTATGTTTATTGTTTTCTGTGCCATACCTAATAGCTTTATAGATTTAGCTTTTACATTTAGGTCTGTGATCCATCTCTAATTTTTGTCATATAAATATTTCATTGTTTTAGCATTGTTTGTTGTTGTTGTTTTTAAATATTTATTTATGCATACAAGAGCTGGGGTACAGGCCAGAGGTGCAGTGGTGGGGGGTGTGGGGGGTGAGAGGATTTACCAGAGACAGAGTGGGGAACAGAACAGGCAGATTGACCGAAGTACACTGCTGAGGGGAAACAACGGGTGAGTCTGGAGAGGTCTGCTGCGCCATGTGGGTTGCTCCCTGGCTGGCTGGCCCGCAGTGGATTGCTTCATTGGTTGCATCTTAACCCCTTGTGCCACCAGGGAGGCCCTTAGCATTGTTTGTTATAAGGCCATTTCTTTCTCTCTTGGATTTCTCTGTCTCCCTTGTGAAGATCCAGATGAACATTTAAGTATGGATCTGTTCTAAATTGCTCATATCTGTCTTATTGGTCTATTTGTTGATCCTTTTGAGACCCAGGGCAAGTTAGGGTTAATTAGGCAGCTTCAGGAATGGGGCAGGCAGGAACTTTGGGAGAGTTAAAAAAGCTTCTGAGGTAGAACAGAGAAATCCAGGAGGGCTAATGAGAACTGTAAATTTTAAGGCTAATGAGGGCTGTAAATTTTAAGGCTAATGAGGAGAGTAAATTTTAAGAGACCTTGGACAGGGCCAGTGAAAGAAAGACTAAGAGCTGTAAAGCTGACACAGCTGCCCAGGGATGTACAGCCACTGAGAGAGCTAATCACAAAGATGATAGATTATATAACAGAGAAAAAAGGTTTATGTGTCCCCTTGACACAGGCCCATTCAGCTTCTTTGCCCCTCCCTGGCCTGGTTCTACCAGCCCAGGAGTCCCACTTTATTTCTGTTCCTTTTCTCCTTAATCAACTTTTCCTTTCTCTAAACAAATTTGCCTCTTCACCTGCTTGCCTGAGCCTCAGCGATGTTCCTGCTGTGGCTTCGTGAGACACCAGCCTATGGTGGTTCAGTGGCTGGGACTCAGCGCTGCCACTGTAGCCTGGATGTGTTCCTGGCTGGGAAACTAGACCTGAAAACCTGAAATCATCTATGCCAGTAGATGTTTTCTACTGGCATAAACCTGTATCACTATGCCAGTAACTTGCTGGTCCTGATTACTATAGATTTACTGCAAATTCTTGAGGTCAGGTAGTCTTTGGTCTTAGTTTTTGTGTTTCCTTTGGATATTCTAGATCATTTGTATTTCTATATACTTTTTTTTTAAAAGATTTATTTATTTATACAAGCACTGGGGTACAGACCAGAGTTGTGGGAGGGTGAGAGAATTCACCAGAGACAGAGCGGGGAGCAGAACAGGCAGACGGACTGAAATACACTGCTGAGGGGAGCAGCAGGCGAGACAGGAGAGGTCTGCCGCGCCATGTGGGAATCTCCCTGGCCGTCCGGAAATCGAACCGGCACTGCAGAGGAGGCTGCAGACAGCTTCACAGTGCTGTGCTCAACCCACTGTGCCACCAGGGAGGCCCCCTCTATATACATTTTTCAATCAGCTTGTCCATGTCCAATGAGTCCAATGAGATGATTGGGATAAAAATTCTTGAATCTACAGATCAGTTTGGAGAGCTGACATCTTACTATATGTTGGTCTTTAAATCAATAAACGGTTTATCTACTTATCTAAGTCTTTATTTTCTCCTAACAACATCCTGTAGTTACATTCTTGTTTGAACCTGCTTCATTTAGATTTTTGTGCCTCAAATTACACTGAAACCACTCCTGTTACCAGTGTCCTCCGTGGTGCTATATCCAGTGGTTATTCAGTCTTCCTCTTTCCCCATCTCTGAGCTGCTTTGACATAATTGAGCACTCTGTCCTTGAAGCATTCTGTTCATGTGGCTTTGATTTGCCACACTCTCCTGATTTTCTTCCCATTTAACTGGCCATTCTTCCTTGCCTCCTTTGCAAGATCCTTCTCTTCTTCTGAGCTTCAGTTCTCAAGCTTCTCTTTTATTCATTCTGAGCCTCGTGGTTTAAATATGTTATTCAAAGCCAAGCACAATGTTTAAAGCCATATGATTTCCAATTTTGCATCTCAGTCCTGAATCCTGGACTGTATACTCAAACCTCAGACTTACATATCCAGACCCTACTATTCTTTACTGTCTAAACGTTATCTCAGACTTAACCCCTGCAAAATGGATCTCTTAATTTGCACCAAAAACTTACTGTTGGGGTCTCCCTGGTGGCGCAGGGGTTAAAGACACAGCATTATCAAGCTATCACCAGCCACTGCAACATGAGTTCAATCCCCAGCCAGGGAGCTAACCCACATGGTGCAGCAGACCTCTCCTGTCTTGCCTGCTGCTCCCAGCAGTATTTCAGTAGATCTGCCTGCTCTGTTCCCCACTGTCTCTGATGAATCCTCTCACCTCTGGTTGCACCATATGTACACCTCTGACCTATAACCCAGTTCTTGTAGGCATAAATAAATAAATTCTAAAAAAAAAAAATAAACTTACTGTTCCTCCTTACTCTTCACCATCCACTGTGTTTCCTAGCTCAGTCATTTTTCATATATGCCTATCTTAGAATGTTCCTTGACAACACTATTTTATACTCCACATTAGAAAATCCCCTTTACTCTATCATCACAATATATCTTAGACCTGTCTACATCTTAAGCTATCACTCTAGTCCAAGCCACCATCAACTCCTTCCTGGTTTACTACAGTATTCTAAGCAATAGGATTTCTTTCAGTCTAGTTATACATACTGAATAATCCTTGAAAATGTCACAGTATTTAGCCTCCCTGATTAAAGCCTTCTAATGCCATTATATTTAGGAGAAAAGTAACTGTGCAATGGTTTACAAAATCTTACATGATCAGACCTTCCTGTTTGCTTTTTGACTTCCTCCTCGTCTCTTGCTTTCTTTCACAACATTCCGACTTTACTGGACTTTATGTTATTCTTGAACATGCCAAGTTTGTTTTAGCCTCAGGGCCTTTGCAGTTTTTGTTTCTTCTGCATGAAACCTTTCCCCCAGATAATTACAGGACTTATTTACTTGTTTGAGTCTCCACTTAAGTGTCATCTCCTCAGAGAGGCCTTTTTCTGATCATCCTACCTGAGGACTATGTCCTCAACCCCACTCCATCATCTCCAGGCCCTTACCCTGCCTTGGTTCTTTCACTATTACCTGGCACTATCTGGCTTTCTATTTACTTGTTTTATTGGTTGATAGTCTGTCTCCTCTAGTAAAATGCAAGCTCCCTTAAGATAGGGAATTTCTGTTTCATTTCATTAATGCAGTTAACAACGCATGTTACATAATTGGTGCTCAATAAATATATGTTGATGAATGATCATAGGCAGATTAACTTTTCTGCACCATTTGCTTCATCTGAGAAATGGGAAAAATAAAGGTATCTACCTCATAAGGCAGATGTGAATGCCAAATAAGATATTGCATCCATAGTGGTGGCTATTGTTATATAACTATTATTAAATGCTGTAAGTAATTTAAATTATTATTGGTCAGCAAATAGATGTGAATGCTATGTAAGGCAGAACTGCCTGTTATCTGTTTTTTACAATGGTTTAGTTCAGAGGTGTAACTTGTGATCCACAGTTATTGATACCTAGAGGAGGCAGGTTAAGTACATGAAAAGTTAAATACCATAAAATATTTAAATACGCAATCCAGACAACAGCAGAAATGTCCTAAGGTGTAATTTGTTGTCTAATAGAATTTATTGATGATGATTGCCCTATGTGTGAGCAATAAAAATGATTTTTAAAAAAATCAGGATGGTCTGTGAAGGCTTTGTAGAAGATACAGGTCTGAGCTGCCCCTTGAAATGCTGGGGAGGATTTTAATGCTTTGCCTGCTAGTAGGTGGACAGTGGTGTAAACTCGATGGGGAGGAAGACTAGGCAGTTTGAAAAATGGAATAAAACAGTCTGGCTGCAAGGAGACATCTCATGAGGAAGTAATTTGAGAACAACACAAACATTTATCTTTAGGCCACAGGAATTGCCGGTGAGACTAGAAACCCTTCCTTACACGGATTGGGCAAGCCAGGAAGTGCTTCTGGTGATTAGGAAAGAAGGTAACATATCACAGGCTTGTTGCTGTCAGGTCAGTCCCGGGGTTCCCAGCAGCACAGATGGCAGGGTGGTACCCTCCACTTCGCACGCAATGGATGGGTGTGGAGCCCATGTATCCGCACAGAGGCTGAGCAGGAGGGCCCTGCTCTTCTTTTTGCAGGGCCAGAAACTAATTTTGGACTTTCTTTTATAACCCACAAGAATTCTTACTCCAGAGTTTAGGTAGCTGTTACCAGTAGACATGACTTTTACATGACCTCTTATTTTATTTATACATATAATAAATAAATATATATATGCACACACACAAATCACTATGTTGGCGTTTTATTTATTTATTTATTTATCTGTATTTTTGCATAGACCTGGGGTATAGGCCAGAGGAGGGGATAAGAGGATGCACCAGAGACAGAGTGGGGAGCAGAACAGGCAGATTGACTGACATGCACTGCTAAGGGGAGCAGTGGGCAAGACAAGAGAGGACTGCTGCGCCATGTGGGTATCTCTGCAGCCGGCGGGGATCGAACCGGCACTGCAGAGGCTGCAGACAGCTTCACAGTACTGCGCTCAACCCACTGCGCCACCAGGGAAGCCCTCTTTTTGGAATTTTATCTGTTGTGAAATCTATCACTTCTGAGGTCTGGTGGGGTAGTCTGTAAGGACTGGTGTTTTCTTGTAATGACAGTTCTCCCTATTCCCACCTTCTGTCTGTGTTTACAGATCTTCCCGAGCAGGTTTAATGATGCATTAATCACTTATACCCCACCTCTAGTTGTTGGCCTGGTGAAGCTTCCACCCTGAATTTTCTACTATAAGCTTCCATCATTATTACCAAGTTACAAAATGCTGTTTGTTAGATTTTGCAGGATGAGAATAGATTTCAAAGCAATTTGTAGTCATTAAGAAAATGACCCTGTAAAAGTAGGAGAAACAAAATAAAATACAGATATGCGCCATAGCAGATGCTGCAGAATAGGGAATAGAAGTGAAGACAGTAAGTGACCTTGTCCTTAACATAGTCCTGGGAACGTGTGTCATAGATGAAATAATGAAGGCCAGCGGTGGGCACAGGGAGGGAGAACAAAGAGCACATTGTTTCTGCTTTTCTCTCTAAATCCTGGCAGGCCAGGGAGCTACCCACGTGGCACGGCAGACCTCTCTTATCTCATCCGCTGCTCCCCTCAGCAGTATATTTCGGTTCTTCTGCCTGTTCTGCTCCCTGCTATGTCTCTGGTGAATCCTCTCACCCCCACCCCCACCCCCACCCGCACCTCTGGCCTGTACCCCAATGTTTGTATAAATAAATAAATCTTTAAAAGAAATTGTTTTTTAAAATTAAATAAATTCAAACTAATTGCTCAAGTACATGCTTCTGTTCTGGTTATAGGCATAGGAAAATTAAACAGTTATAATAGTGTAAATCTTGTCATTCACCCTGGATAACCAATCGGAACTAAATAAAATAACTTTGAGCAAAAAATCCAAGTAAATTCTTAGCCTTGCCTGCAAATGGAAGTCTGAGGAAAAGCAGGATCTGCTCATTAGGCGCTGAACTCACTGTTCCTTCCTCTCCTGGAAAGTTCTCGCTAATGTGATGTAAGGGAGCAGCCATACATTGCACTTTTCTGTGCTCATGATTATAACCCTAGAGAGGGGGTTGGCACAGTGCTGGCAGCTGGGCGACCTTAGGTTTTAGTTTCTCAGATGGCTTAGGCAGGTTGAAGGTATCTGCCTTTTTCTACTCTGGGTCTTTGTGTTGCATAGCAGATACATATGAAAGCCCTTTGTTGACACAAATGAAGGGATTGTTATTTTTGTTATTGAGGGTGTGGAACTGGCAGAGTCAGAAGCCCTGGTCTATAATCCTGGGTCATCTTCCACTAAATTCCCTCTTTTCTAATTGCCTTTATAAAGTGTCTGCTGTTATTTTTTCCTTCCCCCTTCTTAAATCAAATGTTCTTTATAGGTGTGTGTGCTGCGTGTTTGTGGGGACATCTGGCATTCAGAATAATGTTTAATGAATAAAATTAAGTGCATAAGTTTAAATGCATAAAATTAAAATGCATGGGAGGGCCTCTCTGGTGGCACAAGGGGTTAAAATGCAACCTATGAAGCTATCCTCAGCCTCTGCAGCATGAGATTGATCCCCCCGCCAGCTAGGGAGCTAACCCACATGGCACAGCAGACCTCTCCTGACTCCCCCGCTGCTCCCTTCAACAGTGTATTTCAGTCAATCTGCCTGTTCTGTTCCCCACTCTGTCTCTGGTGAATCCTCTCACCCCTCACACCTCTTGCCTACACCCCAATTCTTGTATGCATAAATAAAAATATATCTTAAAAAAAAGACGGTTAAAAAAATGCATGGGAATACAAAGGAATGCAACTATACTGATATACAGGTATCAATATACTGAAAAATAAATATGTAATATTGTAATCACATCTTTTTTTTTTTTTTTTTTTTTTTTTAATATTAAATTTTATTTTTATATTCCCCTATACAATTGCAAACGCCCAATTCTGACCCCAAACCTTTCCCCCCCGCTCCCCAAAAAGTGTCTCTGGTTCATAGTTTTTTGTTGACTTTGATTTTCACTTTCTTATATTCATTTTCCTGGTCCCTTATTTAAGTTTTCTAGATTCCTGCTATGAGTGAGACCATCCGGTATTTTTCTTTTTCTTTTTGGCTTATTTCACTGAGCATGATCCCTTCCAGCGCCATCCATGTTGCTGCAAATTGCATGTGTTTATCTTTTTTGAATGCTGAGTAATATTCCATGGTATATATGTACCACATCTTCTTGATCCAGTCATCTATTTTTGGGCATTTGGGTTGTTTCCAAAGCTTAGCTATTGTGAACAGTGCTGCTATAAACATAGGAGTGCAGGTGCTCTTTGGAATTGATGTTTCTGTGTCCTTTGGGTAAATACCTAGGAGTGGAATTGCTGGATCATATGGAAGCTCTATGTTTAGTAGGTCCAGAAATCTCCACACAGCTCTCCATAGTGGTTGGACCAGTTTGCACTCCCACCAACAGTGCACAAGAGTTCCTTTTCTCCACATCCTCGCCAACATTTGTTGTTGCTAGTTTTTTTAATATGTGCCATTCTCACTGGTGTGAGATGGTATCTCATGGTAGTTTTGATTTGCATTTCCCTGATTACAAGTGATGTTGAACATTTTTTCATATGTCTGTTGGCCATTTGCATTTCCTCTTCAGAGAAGTTTCTTTTTAGCTCTTCTGCCCATTTTTTGACTGGATTATTTTCTTTGTTGTTGCTGAGTCTCATCAGCTCTTTGCAGATTTTTGTGATCAGTCCTTTATCATTAGTGTTGGGTGCAAAAATGTTCTCCCAGTTGGTGGGGTTTCTCTTTGTTTTTGTTATTGTCTCTTTTGCTGTGCAGAAGCTCTTTAATTTGATGTAGTCCCAGCTGTTTATCTTTGTCTTCACTATCACTGCTTTGGGTGATGTGTCTGTAAAGATGTCTTTGATGTACAAATCCCGTAGTGTTTCGCCTATATTTCCTTCTATGTATTTTATGGTTTCAGGTCTTATGTCTAGTTCTTTAATCCATTTTGAGTTGATTTTTGTGTATGGTGTGAGGTAGTGGTCAAGCTTCATTCTTTTGCATGTAGCGACCCAGTTTTCCCAGCACCATTTATTGAACAAACTTTCTTTGCTCCAATGCATAGTCTTTGCTCCTTTGTCAAAGATTAGTTGACCATAAATCTGTGGGTTTATTTCTGGATTTTCTATTCGATTCCATTGGTCTGTATGTCTGTTCTTGTTCCAATACCATGCAGTTTTGATGATTATGGCTTTGTAGTATAGTTTGAAGTCTGGGAGTGTGATGCCTCCATTTCCTTCTTTTTTTTTCAGTAGAGCTTTGGCTATTCGGGGTTTTTGGTGATTCCATATGAATTTCATCAATAATTGTTCTATTTCTTTGAAGAATGCCATTGAGATTTTGATTGGAATAGCATTGAATCTGTATATTGCTTTTGGTAGGATGGCCATTTTAATAATGTTTATTCTTCCAATCCATGAGCAGGGGATGTCTTTCCATTTCTTTGTGTCTTCTTCTATTTCTTTTAACAGTGTTTTATAGTTTTCTTTGTATAGGTCCTTTACCTCTTTTGTTAGATTTATTCCCAAATATTTGATTTTTTTTGTTTCGATAATAAAAGGGGTGGTTTTTTTGATTTCTTCTTCTTCAGATTTATTGTTTGTGTATAGGAAGGCTACTGACTTTTGCGTGTTGATTTTGTATCCTGCCACTTTACTGAATTGATTGATGAGTTGAATTAGTTTTTCTGTGGAGATTTTGGGGTTCTCTATGTATATTATCATATCATCTGCAAATAGTGATAGTTTGACTTCTTCTTTTCCTATTTGGATTCCTTGGATGTCTTTCTCTTGTCTTATTGCTCTGGCTAGGACTTCCAGTATTATATTGAAAAGCAGTGGTGAGAGTGGACATCCTTGTCTTGTTCCAGATCTTAATGGAATTGCTTTCAGCTTTTCACCATTGAGAATGATACTGGCTGTTGGCTTCTCATAGATGGCCTTTATGATGTTGAGGTATGTTCCTTGTATCCCAAGAATTTCAAGGGCTTTTATCATGAATGGGTGTTGCACTTTGTCGAAAGCTTTCTCAGCATCTATTGATATTATCATATGGTTTTTATATTTCTTTTTGTTGATGTGTTGGATAACGTTGATTGATTTTCGGATGTTAAACCATCCTTGTGCCCCTGGAATGAATCCAACTTGGTCGTGGTGAATTATCTTATGGATACATTGTTGGATTCTGATAGCTAAAATTTTATTGAGGATTTTTGCATCAGTGTTCATTAGGGAGATTGGCCTATAGTTTTCCTTTTTTGTGTTGTCCTTATTCGGTTTTGGTATTAGTGCAATATTGGCTTCATAGAACGTGTTTGGTATTGTCCCTTCCTTCTCAATTTTTTGGAAGAGTTTGTGAAGGATAGGCACTAATTCGTCTCTGAATGTTTGGTAGAATTCATTTGTAAATCCATCAGGTCCTGGGCTTTTGTTTTTGGGGAGGTTTTTAATTACCATTTCAATTTCGCTGCTTGTAATTGGTCTGTTTAGGTGTTCTATTTCTTCTTTATCTAGCTTTGGGTGATTGTAGAGTTGTAGGAATTTGTCCATCTCCTCTAGATTGTTGAACTTGTTTCCATATAACTGTTCATAGTAGTTACTGATTATTCTTTTGATTTCTGCTGTGTCCGTTGTGATTTCTCCTCTTTCATTTATGATTCTATGTATTTGTGCTTTCTCCCTTTTTTCCTTTGTGAGCCTGGCTAGGGGTTTGTCTATTTTATTTATTTTTTCAAAGAACCAGCTCTTGGTTTCATTGATCTTTTGGATTGTTTTTTTAGTTTCAATTTCATTTATTTCTGCTTTGGTTTTTATTATTTCTTTTCTTCTACTGGTTCTGGGGTTTTTTTGTTGTTCTTTTTCTAGATCTTTGAGCTTCGAGATTAGGTTGTTTCTTTGAGTTCTTTCTTGTTTTTTGATGTGAGCTTCTATTGCTATATATTTTCCTCTTATTACTGCTTTTGCTGCATCCCATACATTTAGGATATTGGTGTCCTCCTTGTCATTCAATTCAAAGAATTTTTTAATTTCTTCTTTGATCTCCTCGTTAGTCCAGTGGTCTTCCAGTAGTGTGGCTTTTAATCTCCATGAGGTAGGATAGTTCCTTGCCTTCTTTTTATGATTTATTTCTAGTTTGATGCCTTCGTGGTCAGAAAAGATGGTTGGTATGATGTCAATCTTGGTGTATCTGTTGATGTTTGTCTTGTGCCCCAGTATGTGATCGATCCTGGAGAATGATCCATGTGCGCTTGAGAAAAATGTGTACTCCGTTTTTTTGGGTTTAGTGTTCTATAGATGTCTGTTAAGCCCAAATGCTCTAGGTCCTTATTTAGAGCTTTAGTTTCTTTACTTATTTTTTGTCTTGTTGATCTATCCATTGTTGATAGTGGTGTGTTGAAGTCTCCCACTACATATGTGTTTTCTCTGATGTCTGTTTTCAGAGAGGACAACAGTTGTCTGATATATTTTGGTGCTCTTTCGTTTGGTGAATATATGTTAATGAGTGTTATTTCTTCTTGAAGTATTGTCCCCTTAATCATAATGTAGTGACCATTGGGGTCTCTTTTTATTTTTTTGAGTTTGAAGTCTGTTTTATCTGATATAAGTATAGCTGTTCCTGCTTTCTTTTTTGGCCCATTTGCTTGTAGGATTGTTTTCCATCCTTTGACTTTGAGCCTATTTTTATCTTTTGTAGCTAAATGTGTTTCCTGGAGACAGCAAAAGGTTGGGTTTTGTTTCTTAATCCAGGCTGCAACTCTGTGTCTTTTTATTGAAGAGTTTAGTCCATTTACATTTAGAGTTAATATTGATATGTTAGCATCTGTATTTGCCATTATGTTTGTCTTTCCTTTGATTTTATTTATTTATTCTTTTAATAACTTTTTTTTTTTTTGGTCTTCTTTCGTTGTTATTCGTCCCTCTGAGGTTCTGGCTTTAGGATTCCTTGTAGTATTTTTTGGAGTGGGGGTTTAGTCGCAATGAAATTCCGGAGTTTCTCTTTGTCTGGGAAGGTCCATATTCTTTCTTCATGGAGGAAAGAGAGCTTTGCGGGATAGAGTATTCTTGGTTGGCATCTGTTTTCTTGGAGTCTGTTGACTATGTCCCTCCACTCTCTCCTTGCCCGTAGTGTTTCTTCAGAGAAGTCTGATGTCAGCCTGATTGGTTTTCCTTTGAATGTTATCTGTTTCTTCCCTCTTGTCAGCTTCATTATTTTTTCCTTGTCCTGGATTCTTGGGAGCTTTACTATTATGTGTCTTGCTGTGTTTTTCCTTTCGTCGTGGAAGTTTGGTGTTCTTCTTGCTTCTTGTATATCAATTTTCAGCTCCTTCTTCTCATTTGGGAAGTTCTCTTCAATTATATCCATGAATATTTTCTCTGTTCCTACATCTCTCTCCTCTCCTTCTGGAATTCCTATAACTCTTATATTTCCTTTCCTCATGGAGTCAGATAGTTCCCGAAGTCTTTCTTCATTCTTTTTCCTTCGTACTTCTCTTTCCTTTTCTGTTTTGGTTCTTTTTATTTCTGTGTCTTCAAGATTACTTATTCGTTCTTCCATTTCATCTATTCTGCTTTCATTGCTTTTCCCAGAGTTCTTTAGTTCCTCCATTAATTCTTTGATCTCCTGCATTTCTCTTACTTCCCTCTTTAGGGACTCAATTTCCTTCTTCTGATCTATCACTTTTTTAATCATGGCAATTTTAAATTCTCTTTCTGGAAGGCTCAGAAGTTCTTCCAAGTTGCTGTCGTTGCAATCTGGGGAGTGGTTTTCTTTTTGTGGTGTGCTTCTTTCCTGAGGAGTTTTTAGGTTGCGTGTGGTTCTTCTACTCCCTACTGTCTGTTTTCTAATTTGTCGTATGCGTTGGGACACTGTGTTGCTCGGACTGACTGAATCTTGGGTGAACTTCTCCGCTCCCCTCTGGCTCTTCCAGGAGCCATCTCTGTCTTCTGGGGGAGCTTTCTGCTGGTTTTAGGCAGTTTTTACTGAAGAAATGTCCCTGTTCTCAAATGGCGAAGCGGGATGCAGTCCCTGCGCCTCCGGTTTCAGGCACACTCTTCTGCGCACCCGGTCTGCCCCGGACGTGGGTGCCTGCTCCCTCTGTGGGCTCAGACTGCTGGTCGGAAGGGGCCTGGCGTGGAATAACTTCCCGGCTGGCCACTGGGTCCTCCAGAAACCTTCTGCCCTTTTCAAGCAGTCTTAAGAAATGTCCTGTTTTATAGGGTGTTAGTGACTTTTTTTTTCCTGGTCGCTAGGTGGCGCCAGAGATCTCTCCTATTGTCCTTGGGGGGCTGTTTTTCGCCTCCCCCCACCCCGTGGGACAGAGAACAGAGCGGGAATGGTAGGGTACACCTCAACAGCTTTGGGGTGCTGTGTCTGCCTTGTGCCCCACCGTCGTGGAGAAACCACGCCCCGAATTTTCGTGCCCCGGGTCTCAGTTCAAAGCCCTCAGTTCCAGGACGCGGGCTGTAGCCCAGTTCAGTGGCGCGGGAATGGAGCCTTTTGCACCGCTCCCGTGCCTGGGCGCCTGGTTCCTGCTCACTCAGGGAGGGACCGTCACCTCAGTGAGGACCTCCGCGCGTCTCCCCGCAAGCCTAGGTCGTCTCCCCGCAAGCCTAGGTCGCAGGCGCGGGGACCTGGGCAGCCGCGATCCAGGTCTGCACTTGCTTTTCAAGCGCGCCAAGCGCACCGCTCTCCGCGCAAGCTTACCGGCAGCCCGGGCTGTGTGCGCGTCTCCCGGGGTCTTTGTTCTTCTCTAATGGCGCCCGGAGCCGTTCGCTCACCGCTGCGGCGGATCCTGCAGGGTTCGCCTCAGCTCCCGTTCATGGGGTGTGGTGGCTGCAATAGTTCCTTTCCACTCACAGTCCCGCTTGTTGCGTCGTTTGTTCTTGTGGGCCGTTTTGGTTTGTTGTTTCCTCCTCTCTGCCGGTCGGAGAGTGCCGCCTCTGTGGGCGGGGGAGGGGAGCAGGGTTCTGCGCTTCCCTCCCTTCTAGTCCTCTTTTATGGCCAGTTTCTTCTTCGGGCAGTTCGCTGGCGTCACCCGTTTATCTTCCGTGTCCCAGTTCTCACTGGGACCTGCCGCTTTTCCTCCCTATTAACTTTTTTTAATGGGAGATCTTACTCGCAGCGTCTCCTCGCCGCCATGTTGCTCCGCCCCTCCTCCGAGTTCCTGTAATCACATCTTTTATTAATGTATTACATACCAAGAGTTAGCGGCCTGTCCAGTTACTACAATAATTTTGAAGTAGTGATGAGTGGACATGATATTTTAAGATACTTGCATAATCTGATATGAAAATAGTTTCTGCCTGTGACAAGTCACAGGTATGGCTAATTTTAATGTGAATTGTTGCCTACTTTTGTTATGATGGAAATGCTAGATTTCAATTAGAAGTTAGTAAAAATTAAGGTGAAATTTTTCCCCACCCATGCTCTGAATCTGTTGGAGATCCCAGGAACTCCTTGCCTTAAATCTGCACCCTTTTCCTCCTGTCTTTTACCTTTTCAAGGGACAGACACTGCTGCTGTTCCCCAACTGCACACCCTTTTTATGTGCTGTGACTCCTGGATGTCCCCTCCTGTCCAGGCAGGTGCACCAGGACCTGTGGCACATCCATCCAGTGTGGCCAGTGTGACTTTACGCTCATCGTCCACAAGCTTTCCCCTTGGTCTGGTCATTGCTCACTTCCCTCCTTCCAGCTTGTGCATCCTCACCAGCCTGTGCATCCTCTTGTGCCCAGCTATGTGGATGGCATTAACAACCATTGCATGCGTCAGGCCCCAAACCCAGCACGTATGAGGAAGGGAGCCAGCGGGCACTACTGCTGCTGGGGTTATCACCCCAGCCTCTTTGAGAAAGTTTGGGAAAGCATTTGCTTAAACATTTTAAAGTACTGGTCTGCCCTTCCTCCCCCCTGCAATGTCATCTAAATTTCTACTCCTACAAGGTCTAATTCCTCTTTACTAATCTTTCCAACATGTACTTTCTGATCACTTTTCGGTTTAAAATCTCTCATGCGATTGCCTCTTTGTCTCCATGATGTAATATCACAGTACTCTGGCCTCCCTTGAACCATTTTCTTCTGTCAGTGCCCCAGCCGCCTCACCAAATTCCCTCCAGGTGCTGCTCTCCCGGTCTACCCTTGACTGGCTGAGTGAGTGGCTTCACCTGAGCTTCCCTTACCTGCTGTATATAGGCCTCAATTCTCTGGCTGGTTCCCTAAAAACCTTTCCTTCTCTTCAGGAGCACCATCCACATTGCAGTTCTTGGTCAGTCATCACCCGGTCCCTTGCAGGTGGCCAGAGTTTGGCAGGGTTTCTCAAGGGGGATGTAGTGAGAAGGATAGAGTTCCTGAAGTACGTGGTTAGAAATTGACTTGGAGCCAAAGGGCTTGGGTTCTAATCCCAGTCGTACCCTAGCTGATCTTGGCAAGGTGCTGACACTAGAGGTGCCCTCATTTTCTCATCTGTAAAGCTGGCTGTGGGTTTACAACCTTGGGAACTTCCTGGGTGAAATCTGAACCTGGCCAAGTACTCGAAGGGCGGAGAACACCCCAGATTACTAGGTGGCAGTTTTAATAAGAAGGGATTTATATACAATACTTGTCTTGAGAGCCTTGAGACAGTAGCTCTCAAGGCTGTACCCTCCATATCTTAAGTTTTTAGAGGCCTCAACTGGGTTTAGTGATGTTACAGTTCACATAGTCTCAACAATACATATCATCTCAAGATGTTGTCTTTGGGACAATTTCTAGCATAGAGAAGGCAACCAGAATGCACAATTCAAGGTCAGGGAGAGGGTGAGAAGCCTCTGATTGTCCAACCCAGCTATGGGGTCAATCAGTGGTCATGTCCTCTCAGTGACCTCCTCCAACACTGGTATAATAATGGAGTGGTGAGGTTGAAATGAGTTAATACTTATAAAGCTCTTTAGAGCCATGCCGAACTCCAAGTGAAAGCTTGGCGTATATTAACAATTGTATAATATAATTTACATACATAATAATTCATTTTAATTTTACTTGAAGGTTGTAGGGACAGGACTGGACACTGAGCAGGTTTTCTATGATCCAGCAGACCGGGTAAAGGAGGAGTCCTGGAGTCTTCTGTGGCCTTTGCAGGTCTTTCATTTAGATTTACCAGGCACATGGCAGGCAGGGGTGCTGGGGGGCCGGGAGGCTGGCAGGCCTCCCAGCCCCCAGCAAATCCTCACTCTATCTGGGCTCTCTCTGGCGTTCTCTCTGCTTCTCTTCTTCTTCTCTCAGCTTCCGTTCGTTCTTGGCTTCTGCTGGCGTCCCCGTGACACCGCCCTTATAAACTCAGTCTCTCAGCCCAGGTGTGCCCACTTCAGGTGCCCGCCATCAGGCATGCATTCAGGACCGCAGGGTTCCCTCATCTATCCTAATGGCGGGAGGGCAGAAAAGCCTGATACTTTTACTTTACCCTACAAAGGTCATATCCTACCATTCTTTTATTTTTGTTGAAGTTTTATTAAATCCTGTAGTGTTATTTGGTACCAAATATTTAACTTCACCGTGGTTGATATTGGACATAGATCTTAGCAGAAATAACTTATATGAGACAAAAGGAAATATTTTTGACAGAAAGACAAAAAATTTGGGGGTTAAAGTCTTTTAACATAAATTAACATCATCCCACAAGTAGTTATCTAGTTAAGAATTTAATACATACTTTTTATGTTTTGTTGAACTCAGAAATTTTTCTTGTAGCTCTTTGGGCAAAGAAGACATAGATATTGTTCATCAGAATATTTCTTTGGAAATGCAAAACATTATGTATGTTTGCAAACCAGGTCCACACTGAAGAGGTGGTTTTGAATGTAATTCAGGTCTTTTTTGCATGCACATTTCCATGTCTACTGGAAATATCTTATTCCTGTGGGAACAAAACTTTTAATGACCCTTGGCACACATCTTATGTAACGCTGATGTGCTCTTATCTCTCATTCTTCACTTCCTTTTTGTTTTTCTTCCAGCATCAAAGTGATATTTTCCTGAGGGTTAAACTGTTCCAGTCTTTCCTTGGTTTTGCCACCAGGTGGGGTACTGGCTCCTTCCTAGAAGATGGCCACTGCCTTCAAGTTTTCTCTAAAATATCTGTCTTGAGTCCTTCATTCTAAAGTGACTCCAGGAGGAACTTTGGAACCCTGGCCTGGGAGTTGGTGAGGACGGGAGCTGGGGCAAAGGTTAGATCAGAAGGAGTCTCTGGTCTGTTCATGTCTGTTCTTGCTGAGCTAGTTATGTCAATGATTTATGTTTAAGTTTTGAGTGACTTGAATTTTACTGGAAATACATGTGAATCTATTAAACAGGTGAATCGAGTGTCCCTTGGAATATCTGGTCTGATTTTACGGTTGGAAAAAACTAAACTAATAGTAAAATTAGGTGACCTTCACCTATTGTGTTAAATAGGTCTTAATAAAATAGAAATAGAAACAATTAGAATTAAAACTGTTCTTGGGTTTGAAGGCTAGGGAAAAGTTGTATATGCTATGAAAACTTGTGAAAAAAGCTGAGCATGCATTCTTATTCTTTCTTAAGTCATAGGTGAAACATTATTGATTCAATTTTAAGATTTAATTGCCTTATGAGTGAAAAATAAATTTGTTTCTTATTTTACAAAGTGTATATATATATATATACACAAAGTGTGTATATATATTTAAAATATATATTAAATATATTTAAATATAATATATAATATATAAATAATATAATATATTTATTTATAAATATATATATATATATACAGCCTTTAAATTTCTCACTTTGAAACCAGAGAGTGGTCATTTTGAAAGGCAACTGAATCTTTTTTAATTTTATAAATATAACCTAGATGTAGATGGTAAAACTGAATTGTGATTTTCAGGTTTACAGACACAAGTCAGAATCAGAAGTTAGATGTCCTTTGATACAGTTTTCATTTGAACTTTAGTGTTTATGAAGTTTTAGGCTTATTTAATGCTGTGTAAAAAAAATCTGATACTAATGATGGTCAGTGACTTCGATTCTCAGAAACAGTAATATCCTGTGTCCCTCTTGTGCAATATGAAATTGCAATTGTGTATGTTCCTGCACCACCACCCAGCTTTGACAACAATATAAAACTCCTTTCATGAACCTAATTGAGCCCAGACTATATTCTTCTTGTTTAAAATGAATGAGTCATTTAATACAGTCTGAGGGGGGAGAAAGAGCAGAGTTCTCTAAGTTTGTGTGCTATCATTTTCTTGGGCAGCAAACACAAAAATAGCCTGAAGTCTTCGTTCATTCTGTAGATAGGTGTTATTTCTCAAGGCAGCCCAGTGCCTATTTAACATATGGGGTGTGGTTTACAATTTAATCCAAGAGCTTATAGGCTGCGGTGCTTTGTGGGTTTGACTCTGCTAGAGTTGCTAGTAGGGAGCCGGCCAAAAAGGGACTTGGGAACAGACTGCTTTCCCAGTTCTTGTAGATTCTCAACATAGTTAATCCCCGCCCTGCCCCCCCTTCACCCTCAGCTGCTGTGGAGATTAGTTTAAAGCGAGGACTCTCTTTAAAGCACTATGAAGCAACTACTTTCCCAGGGGCACCAGGTTAGTAAATAATGATTTGAACTTTCTGCTGCATTGGTTAGTTTTCTGTCTTCACAGGGCGCTACCCTGCAGTCAGCTAGCATTTGTGCTGTTGCAGCGTTTTTAAGAAAAGAATGTGAGTTCATGGATCCTGGAGAAGTTTGGGGGCGGGGGTGTGTGTGTGTGTGTGTGTGTGTCTGATTCTCTTTTTAATACATGCATTGCTTGACAGTTCTGAATGCAAGTGGAAGCGGGGAGGAAATGACATGTGTGCGTTTGGGTTGCATTCTAGAGATTTGTACTTGTTTGTAAGCATTTTCAATTCCTTCTTCAGAATTACTTTTTTTGTGTCCGCCCACTACATATTGGAGGAATCAGTTTTATTCGCAATTGATTTTATCTCTTTTGGACAGTAGGCAGTAGTGTGTTGTGCGTAGCTGGTGGTGTCCCTGGCCCTGTGTATACTTGCCTGACGCAAATTTTTCCCTGGGGCCTACTCTTTAGAGTTACAATGAACCAGAATATCACTTTAATGTTCTTTTTGAAACATCTGGCATTTGTCTAGAATGCCTCTTAAAACACCTATATAACCACCGATGTGGGTAGGGGCTACAGGTGGATGAAGCTGAACTGAAGCCCTTGCTGAGCTGCAGTTTTAATTCTTAAATGATTCGTCAAAATTCCAGATCATTTTAGGAGTAAATAAGACCGTGAAAGTGGAGAGTGCCTTAGAAAACATAAAAGCATTGTGGGTAGTAATGCAATGAGACTAAGTCAATAAAATTAATTATAAAAAAATCTTCCTTAATTTCATTCACTTAAGAATCCAGAGAGCAACTTTATCGTTGTTAATTTGTCACCAAAGCACACCAGTTTCCATGAAACTTTTCTACAAGGGAGGTTCATTTTGATGATTTGTTATAGTTTGTGACACTTCATGAAATATGCTTGCTTTTATGTTGAGTATATGAGGTAATGTATTAGTTTTTTAAAGTATGCCGACATGCTTCTGATTTTGCCATCTTAGTCTTCTCTTTTTATTTCCTACTGGGAAATACATTATATCATACAGTGTTCTTTCAGGTTACAAAAATGAAGGCAAAGAGAGAAAGAAATAGTTAAATTAAAAAAAATTCTTTCTGTCAATATGCTAAACATTAAAATTCATACTTCCCAGCTGTGTATAGACTGACGTGATAAAAGCTGGGGCTTTATACCTCATGACACAATTATGTAGGGGTAGATTGTAGGGGTAGATATTGCCTCTGCCTCTACAGTTATCTTCTTTAATAGCAAAATCACGATATCATTTTAGCTTTCCAAATAAAAAAGCAAAAGTTGCAATGACTGCTTAAAATATGCTATTACTGAATATATCCGCTATTATGCCATTTTAAGTATTAAATGTTATTTAAATTTTAAAGGAAAACTTTTGTCAACCTGACTGTAGCTACCCGAGGATTTTATAGAAAAATGTGAAGCCATTTTACTCATTGATTGCTTGTTTGTAGTTAATGGGTATAGATAAAAGTCTTAAAAAGTTCACATAAAGTGCATTTAAAGCTGTTTAGACCTCAAATCTGTGTCCTCAAGTGCCTCACAGCTTTTTCATCTAGAGATGAAAGCAAAACAAGATGTCACAGAATAGAAACAAATTAGCAGGATGACAAAGTATAGAATAAGAGGGGAAACTCCCTAAAAACCAGAATTTAGGTTTTCCTTAAAGGATATTCATTAAAATAAGTTTCCTCTGAATATGTGAAGAAAAACAGGACCGTACAGTCAAGTGTCAATGTCTGTGATTTGGGGATAAAATAAGCAAATCTTATTATTGATTCTGGATTTAGAACATGCTTTACAATTCTCATTCTCTTCTTGCCAGACTGGTTTTAGTTTTATTACATCCCTATCTTTTAGTTCAAATTAAGTAAAAATGGGAAATTTTCTCATTTGCTGTCTTGTAATTTCAAGTTAAGCTTTGAGCTGATTAATTTGTATCCAACACACTTTCTTGTTGATGTTCAAAGTGCTTTGAATGCTCAAATCTCAGATGACTTGTGAATCCAGCTGATGATCCAGAAGCATGTGATCCTGTTTTCTTTTAAAATAAATTTGAGTTTTCAAGTTGAGAGAAATCCTTAGGCAAACTGTTACCAACATGAGTTGGCCCACTCCCCTAAAAATGGGGGAAATGGAATGGCAATAAAAGGACTTTGAGGAAAGATATGGAGAACCAGGAGTAATCCTGATATTGGACTTATTTTCTGACTGCTCAACTTTGATAAATTTTCGCCTATCGACAAGTTCCCTCTGCAACCTTGTCAGGGGCAGGAAGGGGCACAGGGCAGGATTTCTAATCCAGCAGACGGGTAAAGGAGGAGTCCTGGAGCCCTCGGTGGCTTTTGCAGGCTTTTATTGGGATTTACCAGGTACATGGCAGGCAGGGGTGCTGGTGGGGGCTGGGAGGCCGGCCAGCCCCCAGCAAGTCTTCACTCTTTCTGGGCTCTCTGGCATTCTCTGGTGTTCTCTCTGCTTCTCTGCTCTTCTCGTGATTCTGCTCTCTGCTGGCATCCCCGTGACGATGCCCTTAGAAGCCCAGTCTTAGCCCAGGTGAATCCCATCTACACATGCCCACACCCTACTCCGGTGCCCGCCATCAGGCATGCATTCGGGACCACAGGGTTCCGTCATCTACCCTAATGGCGAGGGCAGAAAAGCCTGATACTTTTACCTTACCCTACAAGCCCAGATACCTGTCATTCTGCCCCTACCTCTCGATCTTCACAGTGCATGTTTTGGGAGGCAATAGCTCTTGAGTTGCAATTTCTTTCCTTATCAGATTCATTTGAAGCCACAACAAACATTGTGAACCTGCCCTTTTCATACCACACCCCCTGGATTCTTGCTCTCATTTCTGTTCATGAAATGTGCCAATGTGTGATGTGTGTGGGTCCTATATTTACATATCAGAAATTGGGGGCAGAAAGTGGGAAGATTGTGTTGCCACCCAACCCAGAAATTTACTATTTGAATAATGACAGTAAACACTAACCTCCCAGAGGGATTGCAATGCTGAGCACAGATTTTTACTGTTAGAGTAGATCTGACTAGGGGGTCTCCCAAGTGCAGAAGAACCCAATTTAAGCTTGACCTTCAGCCATTTCTAGGATTGGCAGCAATAGTCATCATGGCAGGAGTAGTAGAGGGGGTGGTAATAGCAATAATAATAACCAACACTTGAAAACATCCCCCGAGCACCTTGTTCTGAGCCTCCTATTATACAGGCCTCACTACAACTCTTATCTACTATAACCATTTTACAGTTGAGGAAGCTGTCCTGGGAAGGTTACAGAATTTGCCCCAAGTCATGACAGCTGGTTGGAATAATAGTATAGTGCTGAGAAGAGGTTTGTGGTGGGAAAATTCCATTATTTTTTATGAACAAGATGCAACTCTGTAAATATCGACATCTGTGCTGCTTTTCACGCAAAGATGCTTCTGTTAACTCACTGTCATGTCCATTGTGTCCTGTTTCTACCTGGTGGGGGTGAGCTTATGCTCTGTTTTCTCATCTTTTCTGCTGGGGACCAGTGGCAAGACTCTGGTAAGCAAAGGTAGATATAGAGGTGGCCCGTGACTAGTTAGGGAGAGCAGTGGTGACCAGTCCACATGTAGAATAAACCCACTGTCTCCTAACTATTTAAGCTAATTTTGAGACATTTTTAAAATTAATTAATTTATTTATACAAGCACTGGGTACAGTCAGAAGCGCGGGGGGTGGTGAGAGATTCACCAGAGTGAATGGCATGAGTTTTATCTTTTTTTGATTGCTGAATAGTATTCCATTGAGTATATATACCACATCTTCTAAGAATGACTTTCATTTCCTCAACTACTTTGTAAAGGTTGGTTTGGTAAGGTTTCCCTTAATAAGAACTTATTATTTTATAATAAAAAATAAAAATGGCTTAGGAGTGACAAGTTAGAGTTTTATAAAGGACTTTTACTTTGAAGAATAATTATTTTGCTGCCTTTATGCATTATTTTAGAAGACTGTCTTGATTTTTATGAATCACGCCATTTAAATCTTTAGTGAATTATTATAACTAACAAAATTATTAGGCAGATAGTTTATTTAATAAGGGATGTAGGAGGAAGCTAATTTAAATTCTCCAAGCATCAGTTAAAGAAAGACACATTCATGGATTCCATTGTGTCCAGATGTCTTGATAATGCCTGCTGGGTCTAAGAGCAATGGATGATGTTATGAAACAAACAGGCTGACACACGGAGACCATCCTTAGAAGAGATAATTCTATTGGAATAATGAAGATGGAAGAGAATATGGAATAGTGGAATTCATTCTTTCCCCTCCTTGTTTTACAGATGAAGTCACTGAACACTCTCCCCTCCCTCCCAAATGATTGAGTTTCTAAAAACTACAAATCTTAACAGACTCAATGAGAGTTTTGGGGTCTTTTAAAGTGTCTTGAATCCCCATTGCTGTTATTTCTGATATTGCATCCTATTCATTTAAACACAATTTAGTCATGATGAATGAAATATTTCTGTTTTCCTGGTAAAAAGAAAAATCTAATATTATTCAGCACTTAACCTAACAACATTTGAGAAAAAAAGCCAAAGACTGATTACCGCTTCCAAGGAAAATTTACCAAATTCACAGGCATGATTCTTCTTCTCTTCATTGTTGTTTGAACATTTTGTTCTTGGGTACAGGCTTACTTAATGTGCATCTGGTTTCCATGTTTGTTCTGGAAGGCAGCAGCCACATGGAGTGGCTAGAGAACACTTGATACTGAGCCCTGGGAATTATTTTTAAACACCTTTATTGATAAACAATTTGCATGTCATAAAGTTAACACACTTAAAGTGTGCAATTCAATGGTTTTTAGTATATTTACATATTACATAATCTGATTTTACCACTATCATCACCCCAAAAAGAAACCTATACCCACTCTTCCTTCCCTTTCTTTCCCTCTTTCCAGCCCTAGACAGATTTTATTCTACCTTCTGCCCCTCTTGATTTGCTCATTCTGAACATTTCACACGAATGGAATCATTCAAATAGGTGAGAAAGCTGGGAATTTTAATTGGATGCTCAAATACCACATAGGCTCACATGACTTGATTACTATGTAGGCCCTGTCCTTTCTATAGTATCCTAAAATGTGAGATTGAGGCCAAGTGAACTCACTATTGTCACCTGTTTATTAGACTAAGTGACTTATTTTGTTTTCTGTAGTTCCTATATTCATGATTCAAATGATACATATTTAATATTCAAATTACAAGAACACATGAGAGTATATGAGATCCCATTAATATGAAATTGTTGTAGACTCTGCAAGGTTCTTGGTTTAGATCATTGCTTATTGGCTGAGGCTTTGTACTTATAGGTTCTTGTGAAGAATAAAATGAAACATATTTCATATATATAAAATATATGTATATATATTCCTTCTTACCACAATGCCTGATGCAGTGTTAAGTGAATGTTACCTATTGTTATTAGTACCATTTATAATAGAATGTAGGATTATTTTGTTTCACTCTTTATAATTTCATGCTCTACTAAGAATTTGAGTTGGCTTTCAAGAATATTTGCAGAACATTAAAAATATACATGCTTACACACACATTTCTGGGAATAAAACAAACCAGAGATGATAAAGTTAATAGAAAGGTAGCATCAGAGAAAAATATAATGGCAATAGTAATGATAGCTAATATTTAGACAACAAACATTTAGTGATTTTGTTAGTAGCTTGAGGGATTAATGCCAGATCAGAAATGGGCAGTGAAATCATATGAGAACCCAGGCTGGGAAGGATCTCTAATGGGCTCCAGTCTACCTCATACACCAAGTAGGAGACATTGCCACAGATGACAACTCGGTGTGTTTTTGGAACTCAGTGTAAAGGCCAATTCTCATTTCATAAGAAGTACTGCCACTATTTATTAAGCACTTACCATGAGCTAAACTAGAATTAGGACTCAAACTGACTCCAAAACTATATAATTATGATGCAAACTTGCCTACTCATGGCAACAAGATTCTTTGTTAGTCTAGTGCAAGCATGCACAGGGTGGGCAGATTCACTGTCAACTCAGGCAAACACATAAAGAGAGTTTAAAGTCCCTGGAGGAGGCAGGTAGCCTCCCAGCCCTCAAGAATCAATCAATCAATCATGGGTGTATGGGTGCCTTGGGGAAGGGAATTCTATGGGGACTCAATCTGAGGGGGTGAGGGGAAGCAAATATTGTCTAAAAAATGTAAAAAATGATTAAAAAAAAGAATCAATCTCTCTCCCTCTCCCTCTCCATGTCTCCCTCTCTCTCTCTCTCTCTCTCTCTCTCTCTCTCTCTCTCTCTCTCTCTCTCTCTCTCTCTCTCTCTTTCTCTCTCCTCTTTCTGGCTTCTCCCTCTCAGTCTTATGTTGTCTTGTAGTCTCCCTTCAGTGTGATGCCACCCTTTTGTCCTTCCCCTCTTGGTATAGGTGCCCACACTTACATATTCATGTTTCTCTGGCCCAGATGCCCATAATCACAGGTGCATGTAGCCCTCACCTCGACTCTTGGCCCTGGGCATCCACGAAATCTAGGGGTGCAAGACCACAGTTGGTAGCCATAAGGCCAGTGCTGGGACGGCATAAAAAAGCCGGATTCACTTCAATACCCTACAGTTAGTAAATCTGTTTTTTTTTTTTTTAATGCTCTTATGCATATTAAACTGAAGTGTACAATCATGTAAGTACCCTCCTGTTCCTGATTTTCACAGTATCCTCTGCATGGAGCAGTAAACACTTACTCAGTCTCCCAGATACCTGAAAACATCATGGGCCCCAGCCTGCCTTGCTTTCTTGCTCAAGTATACAAGGTTACTTTTTTTTGTTTTCTAGATTACATAGTCCAGCACACTGTAGCTGTGTCTTTCCCCTAGACTGTGCTTTCCTTTTGGTGTGCTCAGTAAACTCCTATGTGATCTTCAAGATTACTTCCCAAGGTACCTTTCCAGCAGTAACCTGCCCAGTCTCCAGAATGAGCACTTGTTCCTTTGGAGTCCACTATATTGTTCACACTATGGGAATTAGCTACAGAAAGCCAGTTACCTCCCCTTGATTGTGAGCACCTGAAGGAGAGCTGTTGCGTTAGGAGAGCACTCCTAACTCCTATTCCAGCACTTTGCATGTGTCAGCTCCTCACTATAGTAGAAGAGTGAATTTTGATCTTATTTTGTATGGATTTCTAACTATATCTGTTTTTACAGAGGTATCAATTTATAGGACTGTCTCTGTACAAAAGATGTATAGGTAAACCTTGATTGATTGAAGACTGAGGCAGATAACCAAAAAGGCATAACCTTTGACTTCTCTTAGATTAAAAGTAGTGGCACCAGGAGAAAAAGATTGTGAAGGTCTTTGTCAGTTCTCATGCCATTGGTTTTCACTTGTTAACAGTATCCACATATTTCTTGATGTGATAAGGTGCTGATGTGTAAGATTAATACTCACTACCTTTGCTCAGAGACATTTAGATAAAATGACTAACATTGACAGTGTGGTTGAATCACAAAGTTTATAGTAAGCTTAAATGCCAGTTGTTGTGCAACTATCCAAGGTTGGGCAGATTGATACAGGCCTGTAAACCGGAGACACACTATGGGGGGCGGGGGGGTTAAGGAGGGGCTGAGAGAGGAAGAACTAGAGTCAAAATAAGGGGATGGGCGTGCAATTGTATGGGGAATATAACCAAAATGAAAATTCATATATTGTACAAAGATGAAAAATGATGTAAGAATTATATAAAATAAAATATTTTTAAAAAAAGAATATGGATTTCATCCAGAGTTTGTTATCATTCATTAAACTGGTCCATATCTTAACTAAATTCACTCCCATCCAACGGGAACATTCTACACAAAACAGGCCAGGCTCTGTGGTGTTAGCTGAGAGACTCAGAACTTGTAAAGTGCCTGTGCTGAGGTTCAACTTCATTCTTCTCCACTATGTGGACCATTAGAGGTATTGTCTTTTGCCACCTGAGCTTGAATTTACCAGTTTTCTTCATCCAAATTGAGTTTTTGCCTCCCATGTGAGTTGTTACAATACCAGGTACCCTAGTGTATCTATCTTCTTCGCCCATTTTCATGGTTTTGTGCTCACTTTTTCCTGAACAGAGAAGCCCATGCTAGTGGAGTCATCTCAGAAGTCTGCTTAGGTTTGGTGGAAGAAGAGCAGGGTTGCAATTCTAGAGCTGAATAGGATGAAGGGGCAGTCTCTGAAACCACAGAGGCATTTCTGTGGTGTGCTGATGCAGTGCCTCTCTTAGGAATTCCCCATTTCCTTGGACTCTTCCATTTCCTAGAGAGCTCCAAGTGCTGGAAAATTCTACTTTTTTGCTAGAGTGATAAGGGTTGCTCTAGTATATCCATCCCTGTGTTTTCAGTTCTATCCCGAGAACCACAGAGGAAACATCTACTTATACCCACCTATTTTAACAGCTTCTCATTTTTGTTCAGCCTGAAAATGCCAGGTTCTTTCCACCATTTCTCATAATATCTTATTTTCAGGTTTTTCTCCCAACTTGGTCTCTTTACTCTGACTGCCCATGGCTTGCCCTTGTCGTTCTATGGCCCTCAGACAGAACATAGTGCTACAAATATAAACTGACTAATGGGTTAGGATTATCAACTATTTTCCCGGGATGCTGCTCTTCTGGTAAGGTACCTAAGGTTGCCTCAGACCCTAACAAATAAGAATATTGCACATGGCTTTCTGTGGGACAGTTGATCTTTTCAGGGCATTGTGCCAAAGTGACTTATGTTACTTAATTTAGTGCTCACAGTAATACTGAGATTGGCGTTACTATTGCATTCCCTTGATTCTAAAATACTCTTCATAGCAAGATAAACTGTCAATTAAATTCCAGGTTTTCAGGGAAAACTAGAGAAGGAAAGTACCATCACATTAAGTGTAGACATAAAATGCAATCGTCGTACCAATTTCAGAAAGTTTAAAATGTGTATTGGAGGATGAGGGCCAGAACTTAATAGAATCAAGAAATCAGGGAAATCAAGTACATTGTGAAAGGGTGCAGGGAGAGTTTTAGTGTGACTTAGACGCAAGGAAATAAGATATTTTCATTCTATTGATGAGAAGTCCAAGCTGAAATTTGATCACTTACCGTTGGCTGTGCAAGGGAGAGCAGGATTCAGACCCAGCTCTCTGACTGCCCTGTGTATCCCTACCATCTGCCCGACTCCTTCCAAGGAACCCAGAGTGACATTGGCTCATTCCCAGGGCTTTCTCACAAAACAACTATCCAGGCAGCCCCATCCTATACTTGTCGATGTGTCTAAACCTAAACACGGATGTTTACATTTATCTTTGTCAGTAAACAACTTTCTGCATATCCCCCTATTTTTAAAATGTGATTATCACATAAATATGTGTAAGTATTTTTTGGATCTGCAAACATATTACAAAGTTATGCCTGAAGGTGAGTTGTTAACAGTACAACCAGCAAAGAGGTTGGGTTATTGCAATTGTTGCTAGTGTTTAATATAATCTATTACTGGTCTCATTCTGACTGGCGGGTTTGTGCCTTAGGTATGTGGGTTACCTGGTCAAGGCTTTTATGCTATAATAGTTAATATGTGAGCCTATGTGTTTCTGTAACCTCTGGATTCAGCCCTGAGTCAACGTCCTTGGGACCCACACCACCCTAAACTTTGCTCTGCTTCCCACTTGCCCTCTGCCTTTGAGCATGAGATGTTCTTCCTCTTTTCCTTATTGTAAAACCCTGAGTTGTTCAGTAGTGTTTATAGAAAGACTCTGAATCTACAGCATGACTCACAATGGTAACAGAATAAATGGATTGATAATTAAAAGTGGTTCTTTTTATTGATCGGTTGTGGTTAAAAGAGACATTCTGCAAACATTTTAGGAGCTATCTGGATGATTAATTAGAAAGAAATCAATTCTAATTGTTCTAGTCAGGAATGAATAACTGAAGGATTTAAGGAAAGGAAACTGCCTGGTAGATTTCAAATGACAAAAGTATAGAACTCAGGAAGAGAAAGGATTCTACCTGTGTGCGATGCATTCTCTTAGTTCTGGGAACTATAGATTTGTGACTAGGAAATAAACATAATTAACTTTTATTTTAAAATGTGAGTAAAGTAGAAGACAAATATACATATCACCTTTTACTATGACTACTTTTAGTTATGTGCATGGTGTCAATGTGGAGTTAAAGGAGTTTTATATCCCCAATAACCCCTCTATTTAAATAAGTAAAAGATAGAGAGTGAAAATCCATCAGATGCTTTTTAATATTCTGACTCATAGCCAACATAACTCATATGTACAAGGACATTTACAATCTTCCCCTACCTGACTAAAATTATTGGCAACTTTCTGGGTGAGTAAGCTGTGCCACTTAAAAAGAAAGTCATCAACCATATTGAAATATCTCAAGTTTAAGGTCAGATTTAATTTGACATTGTTGTGATAGTTCGTTAAAAAAAGTATTACTATTCAAAGGAATAAAGATACTTTAGGCTAGTTTCCACCTGTTACCAGATCTTGAGTTTAAGCAATAGCACATCTCTCTTTCTTTTTTCCTTAGTGAGTGATTCAGTATTTGCCAAAAACTTAATGTATTTTTATTTGCTAGATGACACATACTTCCAGACAGAGATCTGGAAATTTTACAAGGGAAGGAAGTACAAATATACTCCCAACACATTCAGCTCCCCAGGGATCTTTCTAGATCCTTTATAAATCTGTGTGCCATTATTCAGGTGAATTAAGGTCCTGATACAGTCGTAGCAAGCTGGTTTTTATCTCAGTGAGTGGAATATTTCTTTCATATTATCCTTTTCAGACCTTCTTTCCTCCTGTCATAAGGTCAATGAATCATTTTGGAGCTAGTCAAAAACAGTACCTTTCAAACCAGTGTTCATATCAATCACCTGAACATCTTGTTAAACTACAGATCATCTATTTCAGGGCCATGACCAAGATACTGCATTCCCTATGATCTCTAGGGTGCTGCTGTTTGTTTCTGGTCCATGGACTACACTTTGAGTAACAAGGATCCTAAAATTTCTGCTGTCACTTGTCCCAGGAAGACAGATGATAGGAAAAGACAAGAGATGAAATAAATATTCTATGGAGGAGCGTTGATTTGCTATGTTTACTTTGGCCGGTGCTCAATTGAGTCCTGGGAGGCATCAGTGAACTCTAAGGTTCCTGCAGTCCTCACTCTGACAGCTAGCAGTTGAATCTTGGGTACATTAATAATCTCTCTAAACCTTGGTTTCTGGATTTGTGACATGCAGATAATAGGAAAACATACTTTATAAGGTTATCTTGATGATTAAGTCATATAATACATATAGGTACTTAGTAAGTGCTTGCTAAATGTTAGCTGTTAGCACTAATAACTCACAAAGTGTTTACTGAACACGTGCAGCAGGCCTGGCATGTCAAGGTAGGTAGGTAACGATTCAAAGGCAACTCTAATTTCAGCAGAGTTGAATTAGTTCACTTGAGAGTCCCTGGAGTTGAGATTAGTTCCTAAAACCTGATTCCAGGACCAGTGCTTCTCCTGCCTAACCTATGTGCTCCTTGGTTGTTTCTACTGTTGGGTGGCCATATTACAGCAAACCTAGTTTCAGACAACTTTTTTTTTTAACATTGTATTTATTTATGCATACAAGAGCTGGGGTGTAGGCCAGAGGTACTGGGGGTGGGGGTGAGAGAATTCACCAGAGACAGAGTAGGGAGCAGAACAGGTGGGTTGACTGAAATACACTGCTAAGGGGAGCAGCGGGCGAGACAGGAGAGGTCTGCTGTGCCATGTGGGTCAGCTCCCTGGCAGGGAATAGAACTCATGCTGCAGTGGCTGCAGATAGCTTCATAGTGCTGAGACTTAACCCCTTGCACCACCAGGGAAGCCCCCCAGACTTTGTAATTTTTAAAAAAGATAACTAGTTGGGTAGAAGCTCCCCAATGTAACTGTCATGTTTGTGAAAATATAATAATCTCACTGAGCGGTCTTCAGATACTGAAAATGATGGAATTAAAGCAATCTTCTGCATAGGCAGCAACAAATTATGTTCTTCAGTTGCTTTGACAATGTCATTTCCTCTTGTCCAGAGATTATAAGTAACAATTTGCCTGTTTTTTGTGATAAGAGGTATAAAAATGATTTTTTTGCTGTAGGATCAAGGCAAATTGCTTGCTATTCTTGGGAGTATGGATATTATGTTGATTGATTTTTTACAACTGTTTATTATTCTTCTGTCTGAAGTTTTTTTTTTTTTCAAATTGGCTTCATGGTAATATAATTCACAAATTATAAAATTCATCCACTTAAAGTATACAATTTGAAGGTGTTTAGTACACTCACAGACTTGTCTTCATGGTACATATGTTTCTTCTCCTTCTACTGTGTTTTCCCAAACCCCTCCACATTACCATTGTTTTAATCATTTGTGATACTACTTACAGTTTTAGGTAGATGTAGGTACCAGACCAGCAGATTAAGATTTAGTTAGTAATTTAAGGCACTTCCTGGTTACATTGTGGTTTTTTATTAACTGTATAGTAGTAACTGATTTAATGATGAATCAATAATCTGTCAATGATGGATAATATCAACCTGGTTTGTTTCTCTTTATGTCTGTCCTTTCTTCTCCCTAAACCTCACCCTCCACAAATGTCCATTGTCACTTGCTTACCTTAAATATTGCATTGTTTCTCAAATGTGGCAGAATGAATTCTGATGATTCCAGTAAGACATTACTTTACACAATCAAAAATCACTGTTGTCTGTGGTAACTTCATTAAGGAGAAAAGAGTAGGTTTGCTGTTTAGCCCAGTAATCCCTTGTGCCACCAGGGAAGACCCCCAGACTTTGTAATTTTTAAAAAAGATAACTAGTTGGGTAGAAACTCCCCAAAGTAACTGTCATGTTTGTGAAAATATAATAATCTCACTGAGCAGTCTTCAGACATTGAAAACAATGGAATTAAAGCAATATTTTGCAGTATCTTTTTTTGTTTGTGAAAAAACACCACATCTAGTTGGGTAATAAAAAGATAACCAATTAAAAGTGATTTTAGTTAACCTAAAAATCCTATTTTAGGTAGCTCAAATGAACTGTTATTGAATGCTCTTTAGCTCCAAGCCTCCAGCATCAAGAGCAGGGAATGAGGGATGGGGGAGTGGAAATAGTGTGATTAAATCTAAATACCTTAATATCACCTACCCTGTACCCTATACCCAGCTACATGGCACTGTATTCATTTTCTTAAACCTTCCATGGTTATGAAAATAAAACATCATGGTCACATTAAAGAAATATTTAGAAATTGGCAGAATTTATTAATTGATTGAATATAAAGAGGGAAAGCATTGCTAAAGATAAGTTCCAGGATTCTTTTTATACAGCTGGAAGGGGAAACCGGCGGTGGGGGGGGAGTGGAAAATGACAAATTCTCTTCTGATCATGTTAAGTTCATCCAATGGGAGAAGTTCATAGGCTGTTGAATATGTAAGTTTGAAGCTTAGGAACAAGAACAAGACTGAAAACAGTCACTGAGTACCCAGTAGACACTTCTGATTGGGAAGATAGAGAAGACCTCTGGCTTCAGGAAGCTCCTGGTCTTCCAGGGGAGATAGAGGCCCAGTGGAATGAAATATACTCAATGGAGATACTCTGTGAGAGTTGAAGAGGCACCAAGAAAACACTAGCATGAATTGTAGCTATTAGAATGAATGAGATTACCCTCAGAGGTGAATAAAGGATGAAAGAATGACCCAGGACCACAAAGAAAACTAGCATGTAAATGGTGAGCAGCAAAAGAAAAGCCTCAAAGAAGATTCTGTTTTAGTGGCCAGAAGGGAAGAGGAAAACTAGAAGAGCTTTGGAGCATAGCGAGAGAGAACACGAGAAAACTTGAGTCAAGGATTATGCAACAAAACAGTTTATGATATGATATGAAGGGGGAGGTATTCTTTGAATTACACACTTTGAAGGTGGTTAGAAATTTTGGTGAAAGCTGAATGAGTGTAGAAGTGGAAGCTAGTTGTAGTGGATTGAAAAATGAAGGAAGAGAGGGGAAATACAAAGAGTAGGTAGGCAATTTTTTTAAGAAGTTGACCTTGAGAAGGGGGTGAGAAAGATAGCTGTATAGACTCTGCTGAGGTTGGAATCCATAAATATTGGTCCTTGAATTTGAATGCTTTTTCTGCAGTCATATTTGGAAACCTGGGATAGGAGCTGAGAAGGTGTAGATTTGGATTGGCCCAGAGTTTTTCCATGGGACTGCAACAGAATTACAGTGGGACAAGCAAGTAGAGGAATTTGGTTAAGAGGGGAGTTAGAGTGATGAGCAGGGTTATCAAGTCTGGAAGTGTGTTGGAAATGCAGTAGTTGTTGGAGATCAGAGGTTTCTTGGTTAAAAGTTGCCTGTATGATATTCTCTCAGCTAACATGGTGATTTCCTGGTTTTCACAATGAGTGAGTCACAGGGCAGGGTTGCAGCCATTTCATCATAAGCCCTAAATTTGAGATGGTTTGCAAGTTTTATGGGAGGATATGATGCCATTAATCATTTACATTCATCCATCCTACCAAAGTCATTCTGACTGTATTTTTAACTTTTCTAGGTTTAAACAGAATCCATTTATGTCCCTTCTAATAAGTAGTTTGTTTAGGCACAAGACAGGCAGACTGGTTTCAGATGTCAGGTTTTGATGAGGAAAGTTTACAGAGAGTACATGTAACCTAAATGTGAAGACAGTAGCTTATAGGGGTAGAGGAAGTGGGGAATGTGAAGTTCAAGGGGTCAGGATTTGAGTTTCAGACTTACCACTTACACAATAAAACCCTGGCCAGACTTCCTCATTTGAATCACTGCTTTTTCAGCTGAAAAGAAGTTTAAAAATAATACTGTTTCTCCTGCAGGATTATTAGAAAAATAAGAGATATATATGAAAAATGCTTGTAGTCTGGAAAACATTATGCACATGTTCTCATTTTGCCCTCAAGTTGAGCTGTTCTAAGTCTACTCATACTTATTAATTCCTCATTTGTCCATAAACAGTAACTGAGAGTCCAGTAGACTCTAGGGACTGGGGATCTAGAGATGGCCTTTCCCTTCAAAGAGCTCAGAGTCTCCTAGAAGGGACAGATAAAGTGGAAATGAAGGTTCCCAGTTGACTCCCGAGATGCTGTAGAGACCCTGAGAGGTATCCAAAGAAGCCTGGCAATCAGGGAAGGCTTCCTGGAGGAGGTGGCTCTGAGATGAGTCCCAGGGGTGGTAGGTGTTAATCAGGCAAAGAAAGAGATTGGAGGAAAGTGAAAGTGAAAGGGGAAGGCCATGGGAAGGGTGAAACTGGGAAGGCTGAGATGTCTGCGAGCATGAAGTGTGTTTGGGTCATTCCAGCTGAGCAGCTTGACTGTGAAGTCACAGTGAGAGAGAAGTGAGGTAGAGGAGAACGACCAACAGGTAACTGAGATGCTTGAGAATGTTTTAAATGGTGATGTGGAAAAACCGACATGAGTAAGAGAGGTTGATTAGGGAGTTGATTAACAGAGGGTGAGTGATGGGTTGGAAACTAGTACAGGTGGGAAGAGAGACCCTCTGCTGGGGTGGTGGGGAGGGAGACAAACACAGGTGAGGCAGTGATGAGAGAGTGCCTTCCTGAGAGTCCCTCTTTTTACGGTCAAGTAAAACACATGATGGCATTTTGTATTCCCAGTGCCTCGGGTGGCGCACAGAACATTGGGGTGCCCCAGAAATAACCTATTAATTGAATTATCATCATCCAGAGCAGTCTCTTGAGAAACCCCACAAAGCTGCACGACTGGAGCAAGGTGGTGTGCCAACCTGGCTGGCACAACTGCCACTCCAGCTCCCTTAAGTGTGGCAGCCTGTCTTTCTGTTTGCCGTTTCTTGTAGCACTGATGCAGTCCACATGCTTCTGACTCTCAGGAATGTCACAGAGGCAGGTGTCACTAGAACGGCTCTGTTCCTCAGTGACATTCATGGGAAGGACTGTTTCTTGAGCAAGGACCAACTAGTTCTCTCCCAGTGAGACAGGCACCCATCCACACCCACTGCCAGAGTCTGGCTGCAGCTGAGAAAAAAGCAGTTTATCCTGCCTGTCTAGTCCTCCTTCTTACACATCTTGGACTTGGTTCAGAGTTGCATTATTAGGAAAGAATCTGCTCCTACAACAGATTTGTGAGCGTGAAGGGTACATAAAGAGGTCAGAACTTCACTCTCTCGCCTTTCCTTTCTCTCCTTGGGTCTCTGTCAGCTTTTCAGTGCATTGAAGGGATTGGGATCAAAGAATACAAGATCATCAATAGATATTACTGACCAGGTTTTGTGTCCATTGGTTTCTTCAGTTTAAAGACTGTATTTTCATTTCTTACCCAGTGTCTGCCACCAAAAGCATGCACCATCCGAGTTTATTCAGTTGGATTGCATTAGCTTCTCTTTCTTCTCAGACATACACATACAGACATGTGCACACATGAAAGGAGGCAGGCACCCATGCATACAGAGAGCAAAAGTATTGCCAACTGATGATGTAATTCACTTTCTTCATTTAAATCATTTCTTTTCAGCAAATGCTAAAGATATGGCAGAGAGATGACAGAGGCATCATGCAGTCTTTTTTTTTTTTAATTAGAAGAGAATTTAAATTTTTTTTTAAGGATTTATTTATTTATACAAGCACTGGGTACAGTCAGAAGTGTGGGAGGATGAGAGAATTCACCAGAGCCAGAGCAGGGAGCAGAACAGGCAGACTGATGAAGACACTGCTGAGGGGAGCAGTGGGCAAGACAGGAGAGGTCTGTAGCGCCATGTGGGACCCTCGCCTGTGGATGGGTTCGAACTGGCACTGCAGAGGCTGCGGGCGGCTTCGCAGCCCAGCACTCAACCGCTGCGCCACCAGGGGAGGCCCATCATGCAGTCCTGACACTTTATGGGGTTTCAGAGCTGGCAAAAGCTTCATGGTCCAGAAGTGCCAGGGTGAAAGGAATTAGGTGGCCATATCGAGGCTCAGGGAGAAAAGTGGGCTGTAATCATGATGCTTTGCCATGAGCATGTCATTGCAGAATCTGGATGCAAGTTCAATGTATTGTCAATATATATTCAATGTTATATATATAATGTTATAATCTATAGATATAGATATAAATATAGATATAGATATGGTGTCCTTGGATTCCCAAGGAGCACTCAACTCTGGAAGGGTGAAAGAGATGTAAACAGATGACATTAGCAAAAAAATGTTGGATTTGGGCCTCCCCTAGGGGTGCAGGCAGTTGAGTGCCATGCTGTGAAGCTGTCTGCAACCTCTGCAGCCCTGGTTCAATTCTGGCCGGTTGGTGAGGGTCCCACATGGCTTGGCAGACCTCTCCTGTCATGCCCGCTGCTCCCCTCAGCAGTGTATTTCCTCAGTCTGCCTGTTCTGTTCCCTGCTCTGTCTCTGGTGAATCCTCTCACCCTCCCGCGCATCTGGCCTATACCCCGGTTCTCGTATAAATAAATAAATAAATCTTTTAAAAAAAAAGTTGGATTTGTTTGATGGAGACCAAAGGAATTTCAATTACAGAGTTTTCTACTTGCCACAGTTTGTTTGGCATTGAGTAGAGATGACTGTTACCAGGCTTTATTTTTTTCTTGATTTGATTGGGGTATAAATGGCTGATGTACATTTTCTATTAATGGTGCCAATAGTAATGCTTATATTTACATTATTCAAGATGATTTTGAGGTTTTGCTTTGTGTCAGGTACTGGGTTAAGTACTTCATATGCAACATTCTGTCATCCTGTCAGGTAAGGTTGGCCCTTTTTACAGATTAAAAAACTGAAGTTCAGAGAGCTTCAGTGTAATGTAACTAAAGAAAGAGGTTACTGGCTACAAGACTGGTAAGAGGGAGAGCCAAAAGAAGATCCCAGCTTCTTACAGAGGGCCAGGGGGTACTCAGGGTCTGCATATTGGTTGCAGATAAGCCAAAGAAGAGAGATGGAGTGGATAAGGGGCTGAAGATAGGCATCTTGAAACAGGGTAAACTCAGAGGATTCAAAACTCTCATCAAATTTTTAATTGATTAGTATTTCTTTTTTATTCAGCAAAGAATTTTGTTTGCTTCCTATATCCCTCTGTGGGAATGACCCTGCATCCTGTCCCTAAGAGATTGTATTATCACAGATATGAGGCAAACCTCTGAGATACAAGTACTACCAAAAACAGAAGCCAAGTTCAAAGCTTACTGAAGGGACAGGTTACCTCAGCCTTTGGGGACTGGGTGTGCAAGAATCAGAAAAATTTTAGTAAGAAGGAGTGCGGAGTTTCATGAGGCAGAGAAACGGAGCAGAGGGTATTTAAAGTGAAAGTGAAGAGTGAAGTTACATGAGTGGGGGGGAAGGCAAGAATAAATGTACAATTCAGTGCATATTTTTCAAACAACACCCACATAACCACTATTCAGGCCAATAAACAGACCCGTGCTGGTCCCTGCACTAGCTGGTCTGTGTGTTCCATCTCCATGCCCAATCCTCATCTCCAAAGTCACTACTGTCCTCCCATTTATAGTTTCATCACCTAAGTGTGCATCCCTAGACACAAGAGTTTAATCTTGACTTATTTATTATTTGAAGTATATTTTGAACTTCTTTTTTAAATATTTATTTTCTTACATCATTGTTAATTTTGGGACAGTACAGTATTTGATTTCTTCCCTTCAGTGTAATCCCTGTAGTTCTCTCCCCACAATAGCACCCGTGATCCAACTCCACAGTCCCTTGTGCTCTCCCCTCCCCTGTTTTGACACCTCTCCTCCCCCTACCCTGCTGAATATCTCAGATCTATGGTCAGCTTGCAAGTTTTGTCTTTTTCCTGATCTTTTGTTTGGTTTCTCTAGATTCTGAATATATAAGCAAAACCATCTGATATTTATCTTTTTCCTTCTGACTTATTTCACTTAGCATAATCCCTTCTAGCTCTATCCTTGTTGCTGCGAATGGCATGAGTTTATCTTTTTTCATTGCTCAGTAGTATTTCATTTTGTAGGCATACTACATCTTCTTGATCCACTCATCTGTTTTGGGTCATTTAGTTTGTTCCCACATCTTGAACTGCTTTTAATCAATAACTTCCCTTATACCTTTTCCTTGTAATTTTTCTGTTGAAGAACCCAGGCCATTTTACTGTACATGATCTGGGTTCTGCTGATTGCATCCTCACAGCGCAGTTGAAAATTCCCCTTTGTACACTGTATTCCCTGTATATTGGCCATTAGATCCAGAGACCTGATCGGACTCATACTCCATCCTAGGACCAGTTTAACCAGACAATAGCAAATGAGGAGAACTCAAGTGGGAATTGGGCTGTAAAAGCATTTTGACGTCAGATCAGAAAATACCTTAAATGCTATGATAATGAGCTTGGGCTGTGGCATGTGTGTGAGGGAGGTGAGGGTAGGTAGGTGTAGGTATTTTGATAGATAATAGGAGGTGGGGAGACTTGAGGGAGCAACTTTGTAGGTTTTCGAGCCAGGAATAACATCTTTTAGAGTGTCCTTTCCAACCACATTTCTATATAAGAGTGACTCTACTGGTCATATATTGAAAGTGTGAAATTTTGACATAATATGCAGATGGTTGATTGTTATATTCTATAGAACTATGATATATAAAAAGGCTGCTAAGAAATTCCTATAAATGCAAGTGGAACTGTAATAAGGAATGGAAAGTTCATGGTATAAATGCTTCTTAGAGTAGCATTTTAAACATTATAAGAGAAGGCATAGGGAAAGACATATGAGTCTTAAATCAAGAATTATAAAAGGAAAAATATCTGAGAAAATGGTCTATTGAAAAAGAATTAGATATATACTTATTTGTTTAAGGAAATAAAAAATTACACTTCCTATTTTTTCCAAAATGGCTTATTGAAAAAATGTTCCCATCATTAGCAGGGCAGTGATCACACAAGTTAAATAAGGTAATATTCTCACAAGTACTATTTCTGAGAGTCTTGAGGGACTTCTTGGTTTCATTATTCAACTTATTATATTTTTTAAAGTCAGAAGAAACAGGAAAAATAATAATAATAAAACAACAAAACTAGCAGGCAACGATAAATAAGAGATTTTGTGAGGGAGGGGGAGGAAAAGGGATCAAAACAGGGGAGAGAAGAGCACAAGGGACTATGGTGATGGTTTACAGGTGAATTGGTGGTGGGAATTTTATGGGGACTATACAATGATATAAAAGATATACATAAATTATAAAAAATAAATAAAAGTCAGAAGGCTAGTTTATAATAATATTAGCATGTGTTTAGCACTTACCTTGGGCCAGGTATTATTTCTAGCATTTTATATTTAACTAACTTAATCCTTACAATAATTCAATAAAGTAGGCATAATTACTACCACCACCACCCCCACCCCCGGCAATCACCGTTTTATAGATTGGGAAACTGAAATACAGAGAGATTAGGTTTTTTTGTCTAGTTTTACACAGCTAGTAAGCAGTGTAATGGAGATCCAAACTCAGGTAGCTGTATGTCTCCACTATACTTCCTCTCAGATAGAATCCAGTGGTGGCTGAGGCCAGTGGTTCAGACTTTTCCTTAGTAGGGAGACTACATATCTATTTTCAATCTGAAATATATTCTTCTTTTCATTAGGATTTAGGTTTGAATCCTGGCTTCACTATACCCTATAGCCGAATAATCTGGCACAGTGCCCTATCCCAACTTATAACTCAGTTTACTCACTTCTGCTGTGGAGATGACAAAAATACCTCCTTTATAGAATATTTTGAAGATCAAATGAAATCAAATCGAGGAGAACAAGTTAACAGAAGTAAAATGGTGTTTCTTCTATGTGTAGTAGTTTTAGATGACATTGTGACTGGTATACTATAGAGACTCTGGACTCAGTTACATTCCTCTCAAGAGGCTTATGTGTTTTAAGCATGAAGATAACTTGACTTCAAGAAATCAAACTTAGTTTCTGTCTTTACTGTGGTGGGCAGCTGCATAAATCTCTGTTGAATTCATTTCAGTACTTTCTGTTTCACTTTGACACCTACCCCATGCCTGCATAGTTCAAATTCTTTGTTAACAGAACAATACCCCTATGGCTATCTCCTGCCCAGAATTTCCCTCTTTATTTTTCAGCTGCTGTTTTACTCGTGAAGCAAAAAGAGTGATTCCTCAAATCAGTTAAGATTATGGATTTTATATCTAGGTTTTATTTATCCGACTTGGCATGGACTGGGTCTGCCCTCAGACAAAAACAATGCCATTCCTTTCTCCCAAATGTAGATTTCCTTCCAGTTTCAGCTTGCTTTATTCTTCAGGCAGTTTTTTTTTTCCCTGAATTTTTAGTTGTTATATGAGGTGGCTGATCTAGCAGAAACCACACCTTCTTTACTGTAAGCTGGAAAATGTGATCCCTGAATAATTTTTATATAAAATTTCTCTTTTTGTAGCTACCACAATTCCCTACAGTTTATTCTCAGGGCTGCTAGACCTAGTTCTTCAAGTCTCTTTTAAACTGATAATGTTGTTCTTTGAGACTCTAGTTTTATTGTAGAAGTCTCACTTTCAGACCTTGGACTTCTACAGTCCTGGTATCATGTGTCCTAATAGTCAGTGGGGACAGAACTATAATCCCAGACCTTTTACTCAATATCAAAGCCCTTTGACTTGTTTCTGTATACCCATCTGACTTTGATTTATTTCTTCATTTTTTTGAAACTGGAGACTTGCTTTCATTGTTATTTTTCTTGCTGTGACTTCTGCTTGTATTCTTGACTAAGTATTTTATAAAAATGATTATGTGTTTGTAGTGAGAACAGGGTACTACATAAACTTAATCCAACTTGTTTCCAGATGTTTGTAACCGTGGTTTGTTTTTGTTTTTGTTTTTGTAATGTAGAGCATCAGTGCACCCTTAGACTGTAACTTGGGCTGCTAATTCCTGCACTCAGGAGAGAACTGAGTTCTGGTGTGGATACACAGACTTGGGGCAGGTATCCTGTAGCTCTTAAAATAGCTGAGGGCATAGGAACAACTAATGCAATTTCGGTATCTACTCTAGCCCATACTCTAAGCCAATCACTATATAGCATGTAATTCTTACAGTTCCTTAGTTCAAGCATATTACTTCCATTTCACACATTAGAAAACTGAGACTTAGTCATAAATGTAACTTGTTTCAGCATAAGTTGTTTCACTCAAAACCAAAGACCTTCTATGGCATCTTTCTGCCTCGATATTCTTATTTTTTTTAAATTTATTTATACAAGCACTGGGTACAGTCAGAAGCGCAGGAGGGTGAGAGAATTCACCAGAGCAAGAGCAGGGAACAGAACAGGCAGAAGGACCGAAGTACACTGCTGAGGGGAGCAGTGGGCTGCAGGAGAGGTCTGCACGCCATGTGGGACCCTCGCCAGTGGCCAGGGATTGAACCAGCGCTACGGAGGCTGCGGGCAGCTTCGCAACCCAGTGCTCAACCGCTGCGCCACCTGCCTTGACATTATTCTTAAAGTAATTATATAGATGTGGAAAATGGTGACTTTACTATGTTTATCAGCATTCGTAACAAGATTTGAGAGCTCATTAGCACTGGAGAATGTCTGTAGGAGTTTCACATGTCATTTGCCATCTCCATTCTTTTCATAGGTGAAATTCATATCATAGAACTTTAGACAGCTAGAAAAAATTTGAATAATAATCAAAGTCCATCTGACATTATGTAGGTTCTTTTAGCTAAGTGGACTGCCATCATAGGGTATAGAGATCAGTTTTTTGTTTGTTTGTTTGTTTTTTAAAGATTTATTTATTAATGCATACAAGAGCTGGGGTACAGGGAAAATCATGAAAATTGAGAAATTGTTTTATGCTAAAAATTGCCATATAGAATTGTTGCTTTTTTTTGTTTTTAGCTAGGAAGCCGGGAGAGAACTTGATTTCTAACTCAGGTTTTATGGACACAGTGACTGCAAGTGATTTAGCACAATCATCTGCAGTCATGACTCCTCATGAACAAAAGCAGCATCAGTATTAAAGCCAAATGGAGGTATTGATATGAAGTCAGGAAAGAAGACAGTGGGAGCTTGCTGGGCTCTAGAGACTTCATGATCCATTGAGATATAAAGCTCAGGTCAAGAATATTGCTGGGGACTCAAAACTCCCATTTCCCAAGTCTGGGCTCAAAGGCTGTGAGCAGGTGACGCCACCTCACAGAGCATCTCCCTTTTCTGGGCATTCATGCAGGTAGAAGACAGAGATGAACAGGCCTGTGGTTTAGAGAAGCCAGAGGGGTGCTCACCACTGACTGACTCTCTGAATGTGTCACCTCAATCAGCCTGTCTCATTATCTGTGAAGTAAGAATAATGACAGTTCCTATGAAAAGCCCTTTGCACACAGTTTCCATAGCAGTTTTACTGTCTTAGTTGTTGTTACTTCATCAACTTCTGTATTTCTTGAATGTTACTACTACTACTCCCAAGGGTTCTTTCAACCAGAAGCTTTTACATCTGAGATTATCTGTGGCATAGGAGAGAAGTGACATTTCTTTGTGGCATTCACTGGATAGCCTAGAGCCAACAAATTTCTCTGTAAATACCTCACTGTTTAAGTCATTTAGTCAACAAATACTTATTTAGCAAGTACTCAGTGAGTTGTCAAAAATGGGCGATCATGGCTCTCCCCTCTCGCTCCTCCCCACACTGCATCCCTGTTTAGTGGGAAGAGCAACATGTCCATATGATTGGATCTCAGTCTACGGTGTTTCTCAACTAAGGGTTGAAGGGACATCCATGAATCTATGAAAATCATGCACGAAACTACATGTGAGCAATCGTTCGTTTCCCTTCTGGGATGAGGGTTCAGAGATTTCATTGAAGTCACCAAGGAGTCTGGACTCAAAAGGGAGTAGAACCCTGCAGTGGATGCAGGTGCACAGTGCTGCATGCAAAGGAAGAAATGCATAAGCAGCCCTGGAGAGCAGGACGGAGGCCAGAGAGAAAGAGGAGGAAGGACATTAACTGGGTTTGGCTGATGAAAGCCTTTGGTGATTGCTTTTGTTGGGCCGGGCTTACTGGTTTCTCTGCAGTTGCTTTAGTCTAGTCCAGACATTTCAGGACTGGTTGAATGGGAGTTTTCCAGTCTTAAAGTAGCCCAGCCAGAAAGCCAGCTGCTAGATGACACATCAGCTTTGGGAAATAAATAAGAGATCAAAGGCAGAATATTTGCTAACCTGTCAGTCCTGAAAAATACTGTAATGAAAGAAACTCTCCTAAGATTTCTTTTTTTTAGGGATCACCTTGTAGTTGAATTAAAGTTACTGTTAGCAACCTACATTACCTTTACCTATAGATGTATATGTATTAACCACCCCTGAAGTGGGGATCATAGGTGGCACTATTTCCATTTTCCAGAGCACTGAAACCTTGGAGGGTGTAGTTGCCAGGTTACAGGGAGAATAGAAATAGCAGAACCCAGGTCACCTGACCTGCCCTACAGCGCTGACATTTCACGATCTGTCCAAGATGTATAATAAGCCCTTCATTGATAATTGTGGAACTGATGTTCTTTAAATAAAAAATCAAAGATCCAAGTAAAAATCAAGAGTCATTATTTTTTTATGTTATTTCTCAAAATATATAATATGGAATGTATAATATGATAATACCATTTACTTTATTCAAAGTAAACTAAGCTCAAAAAATATTTATCGAAGGCTTACTTTGCCACTAGAGATTGAGTTTAATATATAAATCCACATCTATGATTTTTTACATTTCAGGACACATCAAGTCAATTCTGTATAAATCACTGCTGTGTAATGCATTTTGGAAGTTATGTAGCATAGATTTGCCAGTTAATTTCATTGTAATGAAAAATGGGAAAACAAGAAATCACCATGACTCAGTTTGGTGGGTTTTTTATTTTTTTAATATTTATTTTTATTTATTTATGCATAGAAGACTTGGGGTATAGGCCAAAGGTGTGGGGACGTGGTGGTGGTGAGAGGATTCACCAGAGACAGAGTGGGGAACAGAACCAGCGGATTGACTGAGCTACACTGCTGAGGGGAGCAGCAGGCAAGACAGGAGAGGTCTGCTGTGCCTTATGGGTTAGTTCCCTGGCCAGGGATCAAACTCAGGGTGCGGTAGCTGGGGATAGCTTGATAGTGCTGAGACTTTAACCCCTGTGCCACCAGGGAGGCCCTACTCAGTTTGGTTTTAAATGATCTAATGATAATTCATTTCACACTCATACATTATGATATGATTTTTAGTTTTAGACTTTTGGTGTATATTTCTCTTGGTATACACAAATAATATAGAAGAAAATATGGGGGCTTTGCCTATGTTAGCAAGGGGTGAAGCAAGGAATAAATCACAGTTATATTCATGGAACAACTTTTGAGTTTTTTGTTATTGTGCTTTTTTAAATTCTTTTATTCTAAGGGCAGATACAGTAAGGAGTAAAGGTCAGTTGTTGTCCATTCTTCCTGCCACCCCCAGTTCCACTCCTGGCTGGAAAGGGTAATTGGACTTTAGAGTCAGATCAACTAGGGTTAGGTCCAGTTCCCTGTTTGCAGAAGTGTGATCCTGGGCAAGTTTCTCACCCATTCTAAGCTTCTCAGCTTAAATGTGGAACAACACTTTGTATTGTGAGGCTTCAGTAAGATACTACAATTAATCTTTTTATATAGTGAAAGGCAAATAGTACATATTCAGCAACCGATTAGCCAGTCTGTTTTAATATTTGTAGCTATAGTGGACTATATTTTGCTAAGGCGGTGTTAATGTTTGTACTATCTGAAATGGACTATCTGCTCCCTGTGATGTTTCTTCTTCCTAAGCTGTTGAAAATTGAGATCAGAAGAAAACTCTAGATTTCTCTGATTTCATCACTGCATGACTAGAGGTAATTAAACGTTCCCTGCAAAGATTTTTAATTCTAGTATTCAATACCAGAAAGAAAAAAAAAAAAAAAAAACACAACCCTATTTACTTCCCGGATACAGATGCAAACAGAAATAAAACACAGCTGCTCTTATCTCTCCATGGGCACCATCTCTTCTTGGTACCAAAGAGATAATGATCTTGCAGTATAATTTTATAAGGAGGTAAAAAATCAATTACATTATCCCAAGTGTAAACACTGAAAGCCTTGTCCCAAGGCTGGTTAAGATAGGTTGTAACTGTGGCAACTGCTCATCCACCATTATAGATTATTTTATATGAAAGTAAACATTGGATAATAAATTAACATTTGTCAACATAGGAGCATAGATGTGCTTATAGCTTGGCAGTCAAGCAAGAAACCAGAAATACAATTATTAATGAAAAATCAACACAACACAAAGCAGCCATGGACACAACTGAAAGCAGTGAGAGGCAAGTAATTTCGCATTTTCTACTGTTAAATACTAAAATCATCACAAAAACATGAACAAATATGGAAGCCCTTTGGGTCCACTGAAATTCTGTGTAAATTTTTTAAATTTTATTCCTTGGTATTTCTTTTTTTTTTTTAAGATTTATTTATTTATACAAGAACCGGGGTACAGGACAGAGGCGTGGAAGGGTGAGAGGATTCACCAGAGACAGAGCAGGGAACAGAACAGGCAGACTGACAAAATACACTGCTGAAGGGAGCAGTGGGCCTGACAGGAGAGGTCTGCCGCGCCATGTGGGACCCTCGCTGGCTGGCTAGGATCGAACCGGTGCTGCAGAGGCTGTGGACAGCTTCACAGCGTGGTGCTCAACCGCCTGCACCACCAGGGGAGCCCCGATCCTATGAAATCTTATGAACCACAAAAATGAAAGGTTAAGAAGAAATTCAGGAAGCTGTGAAGATATGTTGTTTCTATAATTATAATGACTGTGGAGTTATGATCTCTTTCAAGGTATGGTGATTAGAGAACCTCCTTTGTTGCTATTGGAACGTCATATAAAAGATTAACTTACAGCACTCAACCCTGTAAAATAAAATCAGTATTTTTAAGCCTCTGTAAACAAATTCATGGCATTTTGGAACCAGACAAATATGCTTTATAAAGACAACACTTATTGTTGAGTTACCTCGAACAAGTTACTTCTAAATCTTTCAGAATAATCATAAATACCAGATGGTATCTTTGTCAATATTAAATAACATAAATGTGCAAAACTTTTACTTACACATATTCAGCACTTGAGAATAAATAAGAGACTTTCTTTTCCCTCATTTTAAGCTTTTCACAATAGGCTATTTTTCTCTACCTGAAATCAAATTTTTGTTTTGGTTTGTTTCAGTGGTTCTGTATTGGTTATCCCAATTATCTGACAATGTGTGTAGATTACTCTGGTCTCTGAATGTTTTAAAATTCACTTGCATTTTTAACATTAACACTTTGTCCAGAAGGAAAGTCATATGGATAACCCTTGTTTTCTTGTGCTATGCTAAGAAAGTTGGCAAAGTAAACCACAAATCTTTTAAATCAATAGAAAATACCTAAGTCTGTATAGACTAACAAGTGTTAATGATATGATATAACCTCTTAATTGCTGTTCCTTGTCTCATTTCCTCTAAGTTTCCTATTGCCTTTTATTTTAAATAAAGCAGTACCTGACTCATGATTGGCATCAAATAAGTAGTAATTGAATTGAGGGGAAAGGAAGTATTTTCATTGTGACCAGAGACAGCAGCTCCTCCATGGAGCCTGGGTAGATCCTGATTCAATTTTCTAGGTTAAACAACATTCTTCCACCTGCTTCTCATGCTCATATGAAAAAGTACTTGGGTTCATTTCTTGGGATAGGAGAAGATTTAGTTAATCACATTAAAAAAGAAGGCAGAACAATGTATAGCATCTTTTATCTGTAGTTAGGCTTTTTGTATTAAAGGGATCCTAGAGATGAAATGACTCAACCTCCTTAATTTATAGAGGAGGAAACAGAGACCTGTAGAATTTAAATATCTTCTTCCAGTGGTACTGAGCTGCAGGAGGAATTCACCTCTTGTTCTTTCCTTTTGAGTCAGTTCCTAAAGGGACTTGCTGGAGGGAGCTTGTTTTACCAAAACTTCCTTCAATTCAAAGGACAGGAAGAGAACATTGGTTTGAGGTCAGACAGACCTGTATACAAATCCCTTTTCTTAACTACCCTTCCTTGTGACCTTCGACAGATTGTCTAAAGTATTGGTCAAGTTACTTAATCTTTCCATGCCGCAGTTTCCTTACCTATAAAGGGGGGGGGGGTCACAAACTCTTGATCATCTTCAAAATAGAAGTAACAAATTTTCATAGATATGTTATTGATGATAAATGGGATAATATACATAAAGGATTAACACCAAACCAGGTACATAGTAAGCAATCAGTTCACATTAACGATTATAATATAAATCAGAAATGGGAGAAAAATTAAAGGGTAGTGATACAAGCAACAATAGTCCCATATTTTGCTAATAGAAGGACACAAATTTGACTCCAAACTTAATTTCAGCCAACATGGAGAAGGATGCATGATTGATTACATAGTTCAGAGAGAACTTAGCTATGGTAGGTATATTACCTGGCCAAACCAGAACCACCCTTCCCTACCCCATCTTTCGATTTCCAAATAATGTCTCTCTACAGACACAAGGTTCTAAAGACTTGTTGAGTTATAGTAAGGGATCCCCAAGTTTGCCTGAAACTCCTTAACATTTCCCACAGAGCATCTCTGCTTCTCCCTCCCATTTTCTTACGGTACACATAGGAAAGCAACCCGGCTAAGAGTCTTCTACTCAGCACATGTCGTTTTCAGGAAGCCTAGTACCTGCATGAGTCCAGCAATAGATCTGGGTTATATAGCTTATTTCCCTCACCCACTATCATGTGCTCCTTAATCATAGCAACCCGCCTTATTTATCTTTACATACTAACTCATTTGCATCCCACAGTGGTGAGTGCTGCGTAATTGTGATTTGCAGCCATAAGTGAACATGTGTGGAGGAGTTATTGGCATGAAAACACCCCCACTTTAGGGCCTAGCTGTAACTGATTTTTTTTTTTAATCCAACATTAATGCCAGGGCTCAAGGCTTACATCTTAGTATTTTAAATGAAAAATAAAATCTTTATGAACTTTCCTTCCTGGGTACTGATGTGCAATGACTTGTGTTATTAAATGTTGGAATGAAATAGAACTGGTTTTCTTAAAAAAAAGAGGAGACAAGTGTAATTCTAGCATGTCAGTATATTTTGGAATAGGTACACTAATCAATTTCATTTCAAGACCTGTATGTTATAACTCATGCAAAGTCAGGACAGAATCTCATTTCTCAAAATGATAGCATTTCTACCTACGGAGGTAATGTAGAAAGGTATCAAAAATATTCTTAAAATGTATATTGAGGGCCTCCCCTGGTGACGCAGCGGTTGAGCGCTGGGCTGCAAAGCTGCCCGCAGCCTCTGCAGCACCTGTTCGATCCCCGGCCACCGGTGAGGGCCCCACATGGTGCACAGACCTCTCTTGCCACCCGCTGCTCCCCTCAGCAGTGTATTTCATCAGTCTCCCTATTCTGTTCCCCACTCTGGCTCTGGTGAATTCTCTCACCCTCCCGTACTTCTAACTGTACCCAGTGCTTGTATAAATAAATAAAAAAGTATATTGAAATTATTATAAAATGTCCTAAATTTTCATTAGAAAATGCTTATATTTGCTTATTTGATGTGATCTTCCTTCTTTCCATGTATATATTTGAATAGAAATCAACTCTTCTTTAAATGTCTATTCCCAAAACAATGCAGCTTAAACAACTCCCTCATTTATCCAAGTTCATAAAATTGCCTGAGAGATATGTTGGCACTTAATCGGTGGGCTGTTTCTTTTTTCTTTCTTGTTTACATTAAGGACCACACTCTAAATTAATTTATAAGCTAGGAATCCCTTAAATGTTCAACAGGAAAATCAATTAGAAGATTGAGATAAGGAGCTCACAGAGTCAGCTGACTTGCTTTTTGTGTGGTTCCTAAGCCTGGATTCAAACTGTACTCTAAATTGGGTTCTAGTTGACCAAAACAGCATTTTCCTAATTCTTTTCTTCTTTCCCAGCCCCTCTGCTCTTACCGTGTCCGAAGCCAACATGTCACTGAAAAATGAATCAAAGGTGAACACGTCTGCACTGAGGAAAATCGCTGCTGACATGAGTAATTTGATAGAAAATCTGGACACGAGAGAGCTCCACTTTGAGGGAGAAGAGGTGGAGTTCGATGTGTCTCCAGGTGATCCCAAGACACAGGAAGGTAAGGACTGATGAGCTAAGCCAGGAGAAGAGATTGTGGAGAGCACACATTTGAAATGTCTAGGAAAGGACTGCTCTTTCCTACAGGTGTCATAACACTGGGCTGAAGCGCTAGCTGTTTTATTTTATTTTATTTATTTTATTTTTTATTATTTTTTAAATTTTTTTAATATTCTATTTCTTTAAAAAAAGATGCCCATGAAAGGCAAGTTATGCTAATATCATGCATTCTTGTAATCACTTTACCTATTTATTTCTTAGTGAATATCCCATTCTCTGCTATTTATGAGACTCAAGGATTTAAGGAACCTAACATACAGACATACCTCTCCGGCTGTCCAATAAAAGCTCAAGTTCTGGAAGTGGAGCGCTTTACATCTGCAGGAAAGGTCAGAGTGTTTATGGATGGACTCAGCTTGTATTTGGCAATAAATGTGAATTAATATATTAACTTCCATTTAATTCCTATTAACTATTACTGTGTTTTTAGTTTTCTGTAATCATTTCTACATCCTCCTCATCTCTCAGTATTTAAAGATCTAAGTAAACACCAATGGTCATTTTTTTTAATGTTATTTTTTCAAAATGTATAATCTGGAGCAGTTTACAAGGTTAGTTTATATATTGCAGAGTACCACTCCTAGTCTTACTCTCTCCCAAATTTTTTGTTGAATTTGGATTCTTGGAGTAAAGTCATTTTTCCATCAAACGCCACTGAATCCTGGCTATAGGTCAAGGAATAGTTTAGCTTTCCTAATGCTGGTTTAGCAAAAAAAAAATGATGCTGCTCTCTGGTGATAGATAGATAGATAGATAGATAGATAGATAGATAGATAGATAGATAGATAGATAGACAAATAGAGACAGACAGACAGACAGACAGACATAAAAGGAGCTGGTTTGGCTAGTGCCATAACCCAAAGCAGTGCTGAGAGAATTCCACTGGCATCCTCTGTCCCTCTGCTTTGTTCCTACTACCCTGCTTTTTCTGCCCCATTCATTTTTTCATCAAGCACTGGAAAGACTTTGGGAGTTAAATGTCCAACTTTATCAATACACCTAAAAGGAAAGAGCATATAAGCATATACTGTAGAAAAATGAAGTGATATTTAAAATATATATATATATATATATATATATATATATACATATATATTTGTCTTTATCAAGCAAAGTGCCTCTCTTTGAAATGGATTGGAGTAGGAGAAGCCATTAAGGTAGCTGGGTGTGCGCTGTTACTGCCTGGGTTCACACTGGTCAAGTCTGACGGTAGGGGGCATTGCTATAGAAGCTGGCCTTTGTGCCTTCACATTAATTCCTGGCCACAGTCTCAGAGTGAATGTGAAGGAGCCTTTCTGCTGGGCAGGCTTGCCTCCCCTTCTTCCTGTTTGGTGGAGGCTGGTATGCGCTGCCTCAGTCCTGATGGTTTTGCCTATGCCCTGTCCTGACCGACCTTGGTGTCCACTTTTCATTCAGGTTCTTTGTTTGAGTAGGAAGTATGATTACTTCCATGGTTCATGTCTCCTGATACACCACAGAGCACAGATCACCTAGGAATGTCTGCAAAGAGATGACCTTTGCCTTCCAATTTTGCCTACCAGCTTTTAAAATGAGAGGCTGTAACAATGAGGGTAGGGGGTTGGGGTTAACTGCACAGACTCCAGGGCAGGCCACATGATTTAATTCCTGCCTTTGCTTCATAATCTCCTGCAAGTTACTTCACTTCTCTGTTTCCCAGTGCCCTCAACTGAATAATGGATATACCAGTGCCAACCTTGTGTATTTATGAGAATTTAATAACACTAGTAGTGTTATATACATAGATTATATCTCATACTCTCCAAGGATACATTGTATAATACCATGGATTAGTATTATAAGGTATCTCTTAAATTGAAGATAAATATTCAAGCCAACTACCACACTGTCTTTGCTCATATTCTCCTGTTAGTCAAGTGAGTTTGGTTTAGTTGTGTTTTAAATCTTAGACTATATGAGAAACCGAAGAATCATTCTTATTCTACTTAGTGTTTAGTTTACTCAGACATACAAACTAAATTTGTGCAGTGTGAATGTGATTCCAAACAACACATTTTCTAATTCCTGAATACATTTACATGCCAACTCAAAGCTGGGCACTGTCTTTCTAGTCTCATGACAGATGGTACTACCTGCCTTTCCTGGCTGGAGCTCTTCTGCTTGCCCCTCTAGCCTTCCCTCCACCCTCTCCACCCTGCTCCTTGTCCCTCCAAGCTTCCTGTCTTTGTCCAAGGGAAGGACTCAGAAAATGAAGAAGCAAGACAGGATATTTGGGTAACCCTGGATTTGCTATGTCCATCATTCAAAGGCACCTGTACTCCAAGACAGCCTTATTCCCATCACTCCCTCCTTCCCGATTCTAGGAAGCTAGAATCGTTTCAAGTCTAGGGATGCTTTCATGAGCCCCAGGTTTCTGTCCTTTTTTTGTGATATCCTTATTCCTGTCACACCCTCCCAGGGTATCCATTTATTAAAACCCCTCAAAGTATTCCAATTCAAAAGAATCCCAATAGTTCTGCTGGGAGGTTTTTTGATAGATGTGACACTTGACTGAGGCTTCACAGCTGGCATTCTGCACTGCAGGAATTTAACCCTTCAAAAAGATGTGACAGCTGTTCTCTTTGTACCATACAGTCTCACAATTGCTAAGTGTAGTGTCAGATTTCCAGGTTTATGTGTGAGGGATAAAACTTGCCATTTGCAGTATTTTGTAAAGCTTCAGTTTCCTTAGATTGAGAAATAAAATCCTAGGAAATGTGGTGGCTTGCCTAACTTGTATAAATTTTCTTGTTTATTTAACTCATTTTAAATTGAGCATCATTCACTTTAATGCAGTTTGTGATCACTCTGTTTTGCTGCATCCTTTTCCAAGAAACAAGATGGTGCTATAATGTTGTCCAAGGTGAAAGACAGCAGCAAATAATATTGAGATCCAGAACTGGGTTCCTTCAATTTCTCGTTGAAGTAACTCTTATAGATCCTAACTAAAGGCAAAGCAAGGGCTAGATTTGAATATTTGCCAGTGATCATTGGATTTCAGATTTATGAGCACAACTTGCATTGACTGTCATGCTGATGTTTTTATGTGCTACATCTACATAGAGTGGTCTTACTTTAGAAATGAGCAAAATGTCAAACATCAGTAATGAATGGCAGCCGGCCATGAATCACCCAGATGTTGCTGATACCAGAACCGGAATGAACCAGCAGAACAGGAGACATGTTCACTCTCCTACCACCCCACCCCCACACCCATGGTGTTGAAATCTCCCTGCAGGGGCCAGTGAATAGTAGGTAGTTCAGAGTGTTGACTAGCCCCCATCTCTCCCCACTCCCCACCCCTCCTACAGAGCTTCTTTCAAGACCTCCTGTGCTTTGTAGGCATTCTCTGCCTTCGGATAGCTTTTACTGCAGCAAAACTCCTATTGGATCTATTAGCAATTTTGATTGAAAGAATTTCCTAGTCTCTAAGATAAAGTTATATTTTAATAAGGAGCGTTTAAAATTTCTAAAATGGAGATTGATTTTGGTTAAGTTTTCTGGAAAAAATTTTGTAGGTAGTTTTGCTCTTTTCCTTCTAATCATCCTGTATCTTCCCGGTCGCTGATGGTGCCTCAGGGCAGGGAGATGTTGGAGACAAGCTTGGTCCTAGGAATGCATGTCAGGAGGAGTTGGCATTTTTGTCATTTGTGAAGGGCAGATGCTACTTTTTCCATTTTTCTGTTCACTCCTCATACTTTTGGACAAATCCCTCATGGCTAATTAATCACTCTGTCTCCTTTACCTGATTTCTGCCTCTAAGTGTGTTGTGTGTATGTATTTGGAGCAATAGGATTTGTAGGCATTTGTCTTTGGTGTGATTCAGAGTTTACCTTCTATGTATTTTAAGGTGAACGTTTAACAGAATATTATTTCTGCAATCAGTTGTTTTGGAAAAAATTTGCTTAAGTACTTACCCAAAATATGTAGATTGGATTAAAGGTATTACTGTTTACTTATTAATAAGCTTTTGTTTATAAGAGATTTTGAAATTTTAGTTGTTATATAAAATACCGGCCATTTTTAATTTATCGCCATAGGATCCAAATATCAAATTTTACACTATTGAATTAACACATGGGGAATTTAAATGGCAAGTGAAGAGGAAATACAAGCACTTTGAAGAATTTCACAGAGAACTTCTCAGATACAAAGCCTTCATCCGAATCCCCATTCCCACCAAAAGGTAACTCTTTCTGAATTAATTATAAAGTTATCCCAGTATGTAAGTGGGGTGGAAGGAGTATTTCATTTATATTATGGGTTATCTAGTCCTTCTGGGATACCTTACATTGAAAATATGGATATTTTTCAATTAAATGCGCTCTTTTAAAATTAGCTGTCTCAGGTAAGACACTGTGAGTCATGGCTCCAAAACCAATCTAATAGTTGTTGCGTTGTGTTTGTGTGTGCATGTTCGTGCGTGCCCATGTGTGTGTTTCAGACACACATTTAGAAGACAAAATGTCAAAGGGGAGGAGCCTCGAGATATGCCAAGTTTGCCCCGTTCATCTGAAAACAAGGACAGAGAGGAACCGTTCCATAGTAAAAGGGTAAGTTCTTTCACTGCTCTGTTGTTTTGAACTTAATTTTGTAGAAACGTGGCAACTACTGATGGGTAAGACAAGCCTGGCTGCAATGTCTCTGACCCATTGGTCTAAACCCAGGCTGCTTTAGCTTCTTTGGAACTGTTCACACCCTTTCTCCCCAAGCCACTCTGACCCTGGAGGTTACATAAGACCTCTGTCTGGTTCCCAGGAAGAGGAAGAATGTTCTTTGATATGATGAAGCTGCTCTCCCTGCAGGGACCTCGTGGGGCTCATTGTGAGCAAGTTTGAGCTCATCTTTGAGGGTTTTGAGATCTACTCTTAAAATCATGTATTTCCATGTTTGCTTCAGTATTTGTAGTAGCTTGCTGTAAATACATGTAAAATCTCATTCCCAGACTCTGGATGGGGCATTTAGGATCTGAGAAGTGTGGGGCAGAGATCAAACAGGTACAACAGGACAGAAATCCCAGCCAGGGGACCCAGTCCACTCAGCTACCATGACACAGTACTGTAGACAGTGGGGGATTATTATTATTTTTTACTAATTCAGTTCTATTTTATAACTGAGACTTTTACGTCCTGGAATGGGCATTTTATTTCTCCTTTTTAGCTGTCATCTTGCTTAAACTCTCTTTAGGAGTCTGGAAAAAATATGTTCCAAGATATCTAGGCATATAATATTCCAGTTTTGGATTACTGTATACGCATATTGAGTCCAGCTGAAAATGTTGAACTTTGGCTTTAACAGTTAGTGCTCAGTGTATACCAGAGTCCATGTAATTGACATCCCCCACAAACATTGAGCATATGTAAAAGGAGGTTACAGTTCGCTAGAAAAAATATCTTTTAGATGTCCTCTTTTTTCCCCCTGGAAAATCTGTGTAAAAATTGTAGTATATCTTCCAATAAATTCAGTTACAGAACTGAGGAAATTTAGGTTTTAATAAAAACAACAAATGCTTGAAGACCACCCAATATAGCAAAGCCTGTGTTAGTAGTTAGGGAAAATAAAAAATATATACAGCTTGAGTCTTGTCAGCAGTTTGTAAAAGACCTAAGCATGTGAGAATTTCAGTAAGAAGAAGAGATGTGCATGTATGTTTTTGATTGTAGAGTTGCATTTTTAAAAATTACATTGTTTTTGATTGAGTAAACATTGGTTTACAACATTGTGCATGATTTAGAGGTGTAGATGCATACCCAAGAAGAGACTTAAATAACGTCTCAGGAGAGGTATGGAAATAATGCTTAATGCTATTCAGAATTCCTGTTTAGTGACAATGTTAATAAATCTTTGGATAACATACAGAAGTTAAGATGTTACAATGATCATATCATTGTTCTTGCTTACATTTTCTGTAAATATAATGTTTTCTTATCTGAAATATTTGTATTACAGAAACAACTAGAAGACTACTTGACAAAATTACTGAAAATGCCTATGTATAAAAATTATCATGCAACAGTAAGTACCATTCAGTGACTTAAATTTTGAAGTAATTTATAGAATAGTGAATTGTCAGCTGCATTTTAGATCATTTTATTAACACAAATGCTGTATACACTTTTGTTTATTCCTTGAGTTTAAAATAGATGAAAGAGTACAAAATTGATTGACAGAAAAGATCAAATTTATGGTCATCAAACATAACTTGCTGTCTATAATAATAGTTAAATGAACTTGAAATGCTACTATAGCATAGGTTATCTAGAAATCAACCTTCTCTCCTCAGAGTTCCAGAGCCAAAAAACATTTATAATCCCAAAGAAAAAATATTGAGTAGTAAGTGGATGCAAACAGTTGAATAGCATTGAATACCCAAAGATTATAATGAACACAGTGAGATTGCCATATAATTGGCTTGTGAAGCCCTATAAAAAGCCTGTCTTTTCATGTGAAAGCAAGAAGCATGGGAAAAACTAAGGAGAGAAAAAACACTTTAGGAAATCAAATAATATAGAAGAGGTGTAGGATCTTAGAAGCAACTTGGAGGCACACAGGAAAGAGTGGGCTTTATAGACGGTGTCAGAACACCATGAGCTCTACCCTTTCATAGGCCCTTAGAAGGGGGCTCCCCATTATCCAAAGGTTCAGGCAATGGAGACTGCACTGGATAATTGTATTTTGTACCTGTGTATATATAAAGTGCATTGTTGTGGGGTTGAATGCATGATTATGTGTATATGAAGAATTTAAGAGTAGATGCAATTGTGATTTAGCCACTTGTTTAGAGAGTGGCCTCACATCACAGAAAATGGCAAGCCCTCTATGTATTTACTGGAGGAAGTAAGAGCACTTGGGTTCTTTAGGAGGTTTGGAGACTTGCAGCTCTCACACGTTATTTGGAGGCTAGGGATGCTTCCACCTGGTCCCCTCTATACACATTGACCTGAGGCAGGTTGACTGTCCACCTTCCATAGCTTGCACTGTGATGTTCATTGTACTTAAGGAGCTTCTGTGGCTTCCTAGTTCCTGGAGAGGATATTATCTCAGGGATGGCAGCAATTTGGATCCAAGATGGGAAATCTCAGAAAAAGGTTCATGAAGGAATTTTGTCCCTTCTAAGACTCATGAATGTGTATTTTGAAAAATGTAATGAATTAGTATATTACTGCTATTATTACTAAAAATATTGCCACCCATTGTGTTCTCTGAAGTTATTGTTTTTTTTTCTTTAATAAAGAATTATTTAAATGTGTACTCATACTGGTATGAAATAATTTTCCATTTCTTTTACTTTTCTTCCTGCCAGTGACTTCATTTATACTATTGCTTTTGGCTTTAAAGCAGTACTTCCTGAGTTCAATCTTCTCTTTCTATGTATATATATTATTGTATTTTGGATTCTCCTGTGGATGAAAGAATGTTTACTTTCTTTAAATGTTCATTTTAATTTCTTTTCCAATCATAAAAACATTTCCCAACTTGAGCCATATTATATTTAGAAACTCCAGGATGCCTTCTAAGCATTTCTTTTGGGAAGGAAAAACTGTCATAACTGACTATGTACGTTACTCCTAATTATTCTGTCAAACAGGAGAATTCTCCAAAATGACACGAGCATAGGACACCATTTTTGTCTATGTTAATTCTCTAACTCTGTCTTCCTTTCCTACTAGATGAATCTGACCTATAGACTATTTTTGCGGGCTTCTGCCTCATATTTGTGAAATTAGGTTAGAATCTATGTATCTCCTTTCATAATTTTGAGAAATATTAAAGCTATCTGCATGTTGAGTCATTTTTATATAATCACATATGCTCAGTAGTATAGTCTGTATAATCACACATTTTTATAAGTGTAAAATATGTATATTATATGTATATTTGTGTCCCAAAGCTAATAGCATCATAGTTCATAGCTCAGGGGTTCAGAGAGGACCATGCTCCTAATTTTAATAAAATTTCAGTGAAACTTAGATATGGACAACTCATTTTTCTTATTTTCATATGGTCAGTGGTTGGGCAACTATTTAGAAAACAACCATTTCTTCCAGGTTTATGAAGAATTGCTTTTTTTTTTTTTTTCCCCTGTTTGAGGTTCTGGAGAACAAAGCAGTCTATAGTTTTAGTGGATTCAGCATCGGACATTCCCCTCAAAGATTATTAATCATTCATTCTGTTTCTTGACTCACTTGTAATATGGAGATAAATGTATTTGGCTTCTCCTCAAGGCATCAGTATGTAAAAAAATATTACTCAATTATACAATAGTATATAAAATCTGGACAGGGTTCCCTTTGTGCTCTGTGCTGGGCATTTTAATTAGTGATGAAAAATACTTATCTTCAGGAACTTAAAGGAGGAATCATTAGAAACAGTTAATGTAGCTCTTTTCTGACTAAAGATTAAAAATTTAGCAATGGAACAAAATGCATAATTTCCAAGAGAAGGGCCCTAAGCTGATAGGGTGATATAGCTAACTTCAAATAAACATCTGACTCTTGTAACCCAGGCTCCTCACTTCTAAGGGGGTTATTTCAAGCTAATCACCATTCTGAAGATAAGGAATCTGAGGGTAAATATCCCACAGATCAAAAATACTGAGTTCTCTTCCTTGTTTAGTAGGATGACTACGTTTAGCTAGAGGGAAAGAATGGGTAAAGATTCATAAAGATGCTCACCATGTTTCCATGCCAGCAGAGAAAAGCCGCACTTATTTAATAGGTGCATTGCAAATTAAGGGAAATATTGTCATTCTTGTGATTGAGTCAGTTTTGGGAGGGTTGTTAGGCCTTGGGCAGACCTGTTACCTCCACAGATGAGATAGAAATTGTCTCTTTTCTTGGGAGCTCTGTAACCACTTTACCCAGAAGCAACCTTTCCTGGAGCACCTGAGCCTGCTTCTCCCCCTCAGCACCAGGCACTACCCAATTTGTGAACACTATGGGCTATCTTGCTTCTGAGAATGCCCTACTTGGTCCCTAGCTTGGGTTTTGGGGCCCCGTCCACCCAAGAGTTAAGGGGACCTTTGAGCCCCTCCCTTTCTAATTCAAAAGTGAGGTAAAGCTGCTTGTGAATTAATTAACAGGATTGTTGTTAACCTTAGAGTTTATTTCTTGTCCCTTGTCATGGAAACCCTTTACTTCCCTATTTCCATAATATTTGACTTTTTACAAGTTCCTTTGGGGGGTAGAGATTGATTAGTACATTGTCCAAGAGATCAATAAGCCTTATAGAATATTTTCCAACTAAATTGATGATTAAATTCTTATTTCTGAGAATCACCAAAGGGAGAATGGAATTCTTTTCACTGACAATGCCAGCACTGAGAAGTTTGGAAAGCACGATCTTTGTTAAATTTCAAATTGTATTATTTAGGTTTCCTTTTAAATTGACCTTACCACAATCTGCTAAATCTGTAGAACATTTATTGTCAGAGATAATAATAATATTATTCTTTCTGTTTAATAGAGATAGTTATTTCAGTTTCTTTTTAGTTAAACTTTATTAAACTGTGAGGTTAAATTTATAAACATCACATTACACGCAAATTTAAATGTTTTTCATTGCTAACATAAACTCTTTAATTTAGATAAAAATGTTTACATGGAATGATTTTTAAAATTTTCCTAAGTTTTGATTTCTGAATAATTTCAGAGAGTATTTCTGTCATCAACTATTTGATAATAAGAGAGCTATGTGAGTAAAATAATATACAGAGATTAGATAGGTGGTTTCCTTGACTTTTTCTTTTTTTTTCTTTTTTCTTCTTAATTTTTGTGTAGACCTGTTATGGCAAAATTCCATTATTGAACCAGGTTGCACTCAGAGGGGGGAGGGAAGAGCCTTATTTACTCTGGCAGGCCTAGAGGAGATATTTCTCCAAAGTGAACCACCAGCAATTAGGTAACAGTATTTATTGCCTCAGCAGGGTTACATATACACTTTGGAGCATGCAGGGAGTACAGGAGCAGGAGATTCCTAGTCTGTTAAATGGGTGTAATTCAGGTGTGTGTACTTGAGAATGTTTATCATTTACTCCCTGGAACTTTCAGTCTACATTGAGGCTTTATCTCAACATAACTTCAGCTAATTTACAGGTCAGCCTGATAATTTCCACTTCAGAAGAACTGAGGTGTAGGCCAGAGTTGTGGAGGGGGCAGTGAGAGGATTCACCAGAGACAGAACGGGGAGCAGAACAGGCAGATCTACTGAAATACACTGCTGAGGGGAGCAGTGGGCAAGACAGTAGAGGTCTGCCGGGCCATGTGGGTTAGCAACTTGGCCAGGGATAGAACTCAGGCCATGTAGGTGACACCACTGAGACTAACCCCTAGACCACCAGGGAGGCTCTGACTTTTGCTTTTTATTTCTTATTAGTTCCATCAACTACTTTGTGAATTTTCATAAAATAATCACTTCTCTATAATAGTTTCTTCCAAAGTAAACCAGTATTAATTTTTTCTCTCTGTTCCCCTCTAGAGATAAAATGAGAAGTTATGGCTTAGGATTTTAAAACATTTTGGATCTGAATGCTCAAAATTTGCAGTTACTTCTGATAACCTATCTATGACTACATTTTCCAGTGAGAAAGCTTTTCTACAAATCAGATCTAAAAATGATTGCTACTGAATCACCATATTTTATACAAGAAATATAAAGACCTTGACTTTTAAAATCCTTATTAAAAAATACTATGTGAGGAGATATTTGATTAAGAGTGTTAAACTCCTTTTGAATTTTAAAGAGTTCCTCAAATAACCCTAAGAAAGTAATGTACTCGTTTAATTGGTCCTCATAAGGACTGACAACTCTTAGAAGTTTGTAATTTTTTCTTGCAATAGTTGATAGGTTAATTATTATGATGTTAATAATATTGTATTGCCAACCATAACTACACAACCTTCATTTTACTTGTACCATTTAAAAGCCCAGTAGCCCTCCCTCTGTGATGTCATGTTAGCTAGGAAATAGTCACCCTCCTCTGTTCCTCTGTCCCTACACTCACATGCAATGTTATATTTCTTCCCACAGAACTTTGTAGATGTGGAGTGATTTCCGTGTCTGGTCTCCTTGCTGCTTTCTGAAATGCCAAGAACATTTCTTTTTGTCTTTGATTTTCTATTAAGGTTATTCACATGGTCTGTGATCACTGGCAGATTTGGGCTTACCGTGGCTACTTTTATTTATTTTTTATTATTTTTTTTTAATAATAAATTTTATTTTTATATTCCCCATACAGTTGCAACCCCCCCTTTCTGATCCCAATCCCTCCCCTCCCGCCCCCCACCCCCCAAAAGTGTTTCTGTTTCATAGTTTTTGTTGATTCTGATTTTCACTTTCTTATAGTTATTCATTTTCCTGGTCCCTTATTTAAGTTTTCTAGATTCCTGCTATGAGTGAGACCATCCGGTATTTTTCTTTTTCTTTTTGGCTTATTTCGCTGAGCATGATCCCTTCCAGCGACCGTGGCTACTTTTAAAGACAGTTTTGTAAATTGGAAGCAAATAATGTCCAATGCTAGTTGTTCCAAAGATTTTATGAGGTAAATCTTCTGTGTATGCTAAGAACTACAGAATTTTGATTTGTTTTTCTTTCTATGCCTCCATATATGAATTTAGTGCTTAACTGACTAGAACAAGTTGGTCAATTTAAGTAAAATAAATGTCAGATGACTTTTTGCTTTTGCAACTTAGTTTTAAGGATACTGACTGGTCTAAGCTGATGTTAACTCTACCCCTTGCTAATTATGTGGTCTTGGATAATTTACTTCATTTCTCTAAACCAGGTGTTGGCAAACTATGGCTTATGAACCAAAATCAGCCCACTGCCTGTTTTTGTATGACCTGTGAGCTAAGAATACTCAATACATTTTTAAATGGTAGAAAAAATATAGAAAGAAAAAATTTTATTGCACATAAAATCAAATTTACGTTTTACTATTCATAAGGTTTTATGCTCTATAACCATGCTTATTCATTTATGTGTCATCTCTGACTGCTTTTGTGTTCAGTAGTTTGTAGGGCTCATAAAGCCTAAAATATTTACTGTCTGACTCTCTGAGAGAGTTTACCTACCCTTGTAAACCTAAGTTTCCTTTTTGGTACAAGGGGAAAAATTGTACCTATCTTAGAGAGAGGTTTGAGATAATTATGAAAAATGCTTTGTTTAGGATCAGCAGATAATAAATGTTAGCCATTGATGTTATTATAATGCTTATAGCTTTTAATCTGATTATAATTTAGACACCAAGGTGGGTTTACTGTATATAATATTTTTCTATTTGCTAAAAATAGAAGTGTCTATCATAATGTATTATTTAACTTATGTAATTATTAGAATTCTCTGTATTCCTGATGTTTGAAGATATCCCCAATTTCACCTGAACCTGCTTTGCGCCTAATTTTCCATTACCCTCCTTCCTCTCACTTACTGCAGCCTCTGTACAGCCTGTGACCTTCTTACACCATCTCCGCTCCATTTCTCTCTGCCTCTCTGTTTTCCATTACCTGCATCCAGCCCATCGTCTACAACTTGGCATCAACATCATTCCCTTCACACTATCTTTTAATTGTGTTACAATGTGCCACACAATCCCTCTTTCTAAACAACAAAAATAAATATACAAGAATGTTAGAAGTAAATCTCTTTCTCTGGCTTTCTTGAGCATTTTGTCTAAACATCTTGAACATGAGTCACTTTCTTGTCTATATTTTAATTACATACAGACTTCTAGCCTGTACTCTTCCAGAGCAATTCTGTGGTTATTGATTTGTGCAGTGTGTAAAGTACCCCAGACATATCTGTGTTTTGAATGCATAAATTTTTCTCTTCTTAACTTTCTAAAGTATGGATTTTTGACCTTTTTTTCAGACAGAATTTCTTGATATAAGCCAGCTGTCATTCATCCATGATTTGGGACCAAAGGGCCTGTAAGTTCCAGTGTTGAATCTTTAACAAGAAGTGTAAAAAGTTGATGTGCATTAACATTATTTTTATTTTGTATATTTTTTCATCATTCTTCATTTTTCTATAATGTATGCTTTCTCATCTTGGTTATAGGCCCTGTGAAATTCCCACCACCAATTCACCCATGAACCATCACCATAGTCCCTTGTGCTCTTCCCACCCCTATTTTGATCCTACTCCATCCTACCCCCGCCCCTGCCTGCAGAATGTCTCTGGTTTATAGTTGCCTGTTGATTTTGACATTTTACTTTATTGTAATTACTTTTTTTTTCCAAATCCCTTATTTGGATCCCCTACATTCCTCCTATAAGTGAAACCATCTGGTATTTTTATTTTTCTCTCTGGTTTGTTTCACTGAGCATGATCCCTTCTAGCTCCATCCATGTTTCTGCAAATGCCATGATTATCTTTTTTGATTGCTGAGTAATATTCCATTGTGTATATATACTACATCTTCTTGATCCAGTCACCTATTTGGAGGCATTTGGGTTGTTTCTAAATGCAGATTGGTCCAACCACTATGGAAAGCTGTGTGGAGGTTCCTCAAACTGCTAAAAATGCATTAACATGTGTTTTATCTGCTTTCTGTGATGAGAGAGTTTGCCTGGCTTTACTGTGAGCTGCTTGGCTCCCAAAAGTCAGAGTAACTGAGGGGATCTATTTACACAAAACAAAGTGTCTTGCTACATTAAACAAGGGCAGCTGCTCCATCCTCTTTCTCATGTTTTTAAAGCACAGCTTTCCTTTTATCCGAAAGTAGCAGTGTTTTATGGGTAGCATATATATGTGTTGGAAAATGCATTAAAAATCAAATATACAAAATCTCTTCCTCTAATCCCTTTTAAAAGATATCTGTTTATCACTCATTTTCATGACTAAAAATAATACTATGTAAAATCTTATATAACAACATTAAAATTTACTGATTTTCCTTAATTATATGAGAACTCGACATTACAAGAACTGAACTTCTTTTGTAAAAGCATTGTTTACAGTTTTACATTCTTTTTTTTTTTTTTAGAGGCATGTTTGTTTATTTATTTATTTATTTGTTTGTTTGTTTGTTTTTGTTTATACATGCACTGGGTACAGTCAGAAGCCCGGGAGGGTGAGAGAATTCACCAGAGCCAGAGCAGGGAGCAGAGCAGGCAGAAGGACCGAAGTACACTGCTGAGGGGAGCAGCGGGCGGCAGGAGAGGTCTGCCCGCCATGTGGGACCCTCCTCCGGTGGCCGGGGAGCAGCCGGGGATCGAACCGGCGCCGCAGAGGCTGCGGGCAGCTTCGCAACCCAGCTCTCAACCGCTGCGCCACCGGGGAGGCCCTACAGTTTTACATTCTTTCTACAATTTAGCAGTTACTATTGTTCTTTCTTTTCATATGTTTCAAGTTCAGGATAGTTCTGTTTTTAAAGCTATAAGCTTTACTTTATTTCCTTGGGCATGACTTGACCTGAGAACTGTGGGTCAAATGAAGTAGAGATGCCCTGGAATCTGTGGTGGACCTTTTCATTGGTCTTGACTGCAGCTGAACCAGCCCTGTGTAGGCATTTGGCAGTGTGCATAGATTTTTTCAGATGGCCACAATGACTGGAAGGCACACTCAGTATTGGGAGCCAGAAACCAGGAAGTCTTAATTCCTGCAGGGTGCCCAACAGAACAATGCTAGCAAGCCACCGTCTGACCATGGTACATTTAAAGATTAGCTGCAGAGTAACTAGGCTAGCTAGTGGCATTGAGGGTGAAGGAGGAAAGAATGGAGAGGAAAGTCACATAAGAATGAAAGTCTGTATTTAGTCGCAAGATGAGAGACTGTATCTGCTCAGTATGAACAGGAGATTTGAAGATGATGGGTTAACTTGACGTCTCTTTCAGAGAAGGTATGATAATGAAAAGATCTGGAGGACACAGAATACCTGGTTTGAATTGCTGTGGTCACGGAAGAGCCTGCTACCGGTGGTCAAAAAGGTGGGACTTAAGAATTTTGTATGTTTGTTCTAAGAAACTGAATATTGGGAAATTTTCACATATTAGTTTAAGTTATATATCATATAGAAATCCTTTGAAAGTCATACCAGAGAAAATACTAATTTATTTAAACTTCCACATTTCAGCATCCATTTAAACATTCTGTTCAAACTTGGACTTATAGGCAATGTGTGCAGATTAGATTATATATGTAAAACCCAGTGGGTGTTGGGATTCAAAACTTGGTCAGCCAAAGAACTTACACATGTGGCCAATAAGTGCAAGTAAATATACGCTACATAATTTGTTATTAGAGGAATGCAAATCAAAACCACAATTAGATTCATCTTCACACCCACTAGGATGACTGCAGTAAAAAGGATGGACACTAACAAGTGTTGACAAGGATTTAAAGAAATTGTAGCCCTCTTACACTGTTGGTGGAAACTGGTTCAACCGCTTAAGAAAGCAGTGTGACAGTTCCTCAAATGTTAAATGTAGTGTTACTCTATGCTCAGCAATTCAATTTCCTGGTATTTACTCAAGAAAACTGGAAAAAAAAATTGTCTATATCAAAACTTATACATGAGTGTTCATGACAGCAGTATTCAGAATGACTAATAAATCAGACAGCCAAAAGACCCATCAAATGCTATGTGGTTAAACAAAATGTAGTATATTATTTGGCCATTAAAAGGAAGGAAGTGCTTTTATGGTGGTGCAAGGGGTTAAGTTTCAGCACTATGAAGCTATATTGGCAGCCACCACAGCACAAGTTTGATCCACAGCCCACATGGCACAGCAGACCTGTCCTGTCTCGCCCTCTGCTCCTCTCAGCAGTGTATTTCAGTCATTCTGCCTGTTCTGCTCCCCACTCTGTCTCTCATGAATCCTCTCACCCCTAGCACATCTGGCCTGTACCCCAGTTCTTATATGCAAAAAAATAAAAAAAAAGGAATGAAGACTGTTAATGGGTATGGGGTTTCATTCTGGGTTGATGAAATATTGGGAATATTGTGATAGTTGCACAGTTTTATGAATATATTAAAAACCATTGAATTACATGCTTTTAAAGGGGGAGTTTTATGGCATGCAAGTCATATCTGAATTTAAAAATTGAAATTTTATAAAAACATAAGAATGAAGTACTGGTATATGCTGTTATGAATGAACCTTTAGAACTTTATGCCAAATTAAAAAAAAAAAAGACACAAAATGCCACATATATGATTCCATTCATATGAAATGTCCAGAATAAAGACTCTATAGAGACAGAGTAGATTAGTAGTTTCCAGGGACTGAGGGCAAGGGAAAATGGGCTGTTACTATAACTAGGTATAGAGTTTCTTCTTATGCAAATAAAAATACTCTGAAATTAGAAAATATTCTGAAATTAGTGGTGATCAAGCAAAACTTTGTGAATATACTGTATACTTTAAAAATAAACTTTAAAAAACTTGATCAGACTTTAGGGGTGGTAATTTTAGAGCTATATTTGTGAGTGTATATATTATATATACTATGGTAAGTGTGTATAGTCAGAGAGGTTTAATTCCTATTCCATGTCCTACGTAACTGAGAACCCCTTGTGCAACAGTATTCTCACGGACTCTTATTTATGCCCTCAAAACACTTACCACAATGTTTTGAACATAATAGACAATGGATATTTGTTGCAGTAATAATTTACTGGAATTAGAAAAAAAATTTTAAGAAATATCTCCCCAACCTTGAAAAAGACATGTGAACTGACATATAAATATGAAATTGAACTATGTGTTGATTAAAAATGTATAAATTAAAATTAAGATATGCTTTTAAACATATCTAAGATACAGCATACCAATAAAAAAATATGATTAAGTTAAACTCTTATTTTCTGGGTCTTAAAGGGATCAAATAAATTATGAGCAAGGAAAAGGTCAAGAGATTAGACTAGGGAAAATTGAGATTTTTTTGGTGTAATGAAACATCAATTTCACTAATACAAAAAGAGATACAATGTGCTGAGATTATTTGATTTCAAATAAAATTCTGTAGCTTATATAAATATACCCATAAACTCAGAGTATAAATGGCATTGCAGAAAAATCAGAGATGCCATATGAGGTATTGTACAGAATCCTGGGAAATACTCAGAACACATGCCAAGCCAGGAGAGGAGTGGAACATAGCCAGCCTGCCCTGTCCCTGCCTTCCTGCCCCACATAATGCCCCTTGAGGAGGCTGCTCTGTCCAGCCCACTGGGCCCTGGCTGAGCTTCCTGCTGAGCCATCCTCCCAGTCCTGGCTTTGCTTAAGGCAGCTGCTGTAGGCCACCCACAGACTTTGCCAGTCTTTCACTGTAGATTTGCTCTGAGCCGCTGAAGCCACCAGCCTGTGCACAGAGCAGGTAAAAGTAGTCCCAGCTCCAGGAGCAACCCCCAACCAAAGCCAGCAGGATCTAGCCCCTTGTCCCAAGAATGGGTCACACAGCACGTACTATACCCTCTTCTGAGTTCCCACAGCAAGTTCACAGCCCAGTTTTCCACAATAAAGTGCATGAAAGCAGAACCTAGATGACTTCCTCCTAGCTCTGCCCTATTTATGCTCCCTAATAAGTTCCCTAATCTGTTTCTTTAGCAATTACAATTGACCCTTGAACAACATAAGTTAGAGGCACTAACTTCCATCACAGTTCAAATTCCAAGTACAACCTAGTTGCTAATAGTCTCCTGTTGACCAGCAGCCTCATTGATAATATAAATTGTCCATTAGTACATGTATTGTATGTTATATGTATTATATGTATTGCAATAAAATACAGAAAAGAAAATGTTATTAAAAATTGCAAGTGGTTTATCATAAAGGTCTTTATTCCTGTCTTCCTCACTGTAAATTTAGAAGGAGGAGGAAAAAGAGGAAGGGTTGAAAGAAAATCTATGTATAAGTGGACCTTCATGGTTCAAATCTGTTCAAGGACCAGTTGTACTTTCACTTACATGCTCGTCTCAGAGCTGGCTTCTGAGGCAACCCAATCTCAACTCTCTGCTCACCAGCTGGAAGGCATGGTCTGGGCCATTCACTTGAGTGCCTAATCTCTGACAGGACATACTCCCTTCAATGTGGAGCTCACTAGAAGAGGAAATCAGGCAATGCAGAGCTGATAAGAACTGTAAATGATGTGGATGCAGGAAGTGATTAGAGATCTGAAGGAAAAAAGAAGCACATAGGATAGTGAGGGACTTGACTGGAGAGTGTGGCTTTAGCTCTAGCAGTCAAGAACTGAAGTTAGAGTTATAACCTACATGAGAAGGGCCAGCCAGAAAAGACAGTGGGGGGTTTGGTGTGGGGATATTTCATTATATAAAAGAAATATACCTTTTTAACTTTAATTTTTTTAAAGATTATTCATACATATAAGAGCTGGGGTACAGGCCAGAGATGAGGGGGGTAAGAGGATTCACCAGAGACAGAGTGGGAAACAGAACAGGCAGACTGGCTGAAACACACTGCTGAGGGAAGTAGCGGGTGAGACAGGAGAGGTCTGCTACGCCATGTGGGTTGCTCCCTGGACTGCAGGGGGATCGAAATCGTGCTGCAGAGGCTGCAGATTGTTTCATAGTGTGGTGCTTAAACCCTTGTGCCACCAGGGAGGCCCCTTTTTAACTTTTTAAACTTAGGATTAATTCAGACTTCAACACAGACAATCTAACAAGATATCATCTTTCCTGGAATGAAATATAAATCTTTCCACAGAAATTGAAGTCTTAGTTTTATATTAATAAGTATTTCCTGAGTCACATTCATGAGAGAGAAAATATCAGTACCAAATAAAGTTGATAAAATAGAGTGACAAATTTAACTTAGAAAGTTTCCTATAGGAGAAGGCAACTGAGGTGTAAATGGAAGTAAATTTTTATGGTGACTATCATTTATAATTCTTTTTCATCTTTGTATCTGTAAAAGAATATTTTTATCACTTATTTATTCTGCATTGACAAATCAAGATAAGGCAAAACAGGGCAATTACACTTTTAATCAAATCTGATCATGACCTTGTCTCAAGGACAAGTAAAAAAGAAAACTACAAGCATTTCCTGCAATTTAAAACCTCTGCGTAAACAGCTCATCTATGGAGCAACTTCTTTGCACTTTGCAGTGGACTATAAGTTTATCTCAAATAAAATCTTAAGATAAAGAGATGTATAGATTTTAAGATATAAAATTTAGCATTTACTTAACTCTGAACTATGCAAAGAGTTAAAAATTTTGACAGTAACCCCATCCAAATTATTTCATTTACTCCCTGGGGCCCATTCATGTAACCATTATTTAGAAAAGAAGGCTGCTTTGCCTGCAGACGTTCTCTGTTCTGCTGCATGGTTATTCCAGGCACTGGTGGGCAGACACCAGTGGGCACGATGGATGTGTGCATGCTCTCATGGATCTGACTTTCTAGTGGAAGAGACAGAAAATAAGCAAGCAGACAAATAATTCCAGTTAGTGATAAGTGCCAAGAAGAGGCTAAACATGGTGGAGTAAATGTGCTCATTCAGGCAGCTCTTTTAGATCAAATAGCTAGCAAAGGCCTCTCTCTGCTGGAACATTTAAGCAGAGGATTGATGGACAAGAAGTAGCATTCCATGAGAAGATCTAGAAGAAACCATTTCTAGGTCAAGGAATAGCAAATGTGGAGAGCCAAGGAAGATCAAGTTTGGCAAATCCTAGGAAGAGCCAGACCAAGACACCTGTGAACCATCACTATAGTCTTATGCTCTTCCCTCCCCTGTTTTGATCCCTCTCCTTCCTCCTCCACTGATGAATGTCTCTTTTTATTTAAACAAGCACCTCAACAGATTCTGCTGATCGGGCAACTTTCAGAAACACCAGTTTCAAGCTATAAAATTAGTGTACTCAGTATATCCTTTGACTCTCCTCCGTGGGGCCTTTGTCCATTTTCCCCACCCTACATACTCACAAACTTCTCCTTCCACTTTCTTGAGACCCTGGCTTCAGTGATCTCTCTCTGCCACATGCAGCTTTTCACACCTTAGCACCTTTGCTCACTCCTCCCTCTATGAGGATGTACACCCTGACCATGTCCTTTGGGTGCCACTGGATGGCATCCATCCTGGTCTGCTCCGATGCCACCTTTCTGGAGAATTTCATTAGCTCAGTCTCTTGCTCATCAGATCCAAGAGTTCTCCTTGCCTTGCACCCCCAACATTTTGCATTTCTCTTCTAGTACCTTTCCCATTCGGCCAAGAATTATCCTTGTCTGTACTCAACCTACAAGCCTCACCAGCTTTTTTTTTTTTTAATTTTCTTTTTTTTTAAGATTTATTTATTTATGCATACAAGAACTGGGGTACAGGCCAGAGGCGTGGGGGGGTGTGTGAGAGGATTCACCAGAGACAATGGGGAACAGAACAGGCAGATAAACTGAAATACACTGCTGAGGGGAGCAGCGGGCGAGTCAGGAGAGGCCTGCTGCGCCATGTGGGTTGCTCCCTGGCCGGCCGGGAATCGAACTCAGGCTGCAGTGGCTGTGGGATAGCTTCAAAGATTGTTTCTTAACCCCTTGTGCCACCAGGGAGGCCCCTCATCAGCTTTTTTGAGAACATGTCTGACTTGTCTTTGTGCTGTTTCTCCTGCTAGCATAACTCTCCGCTTATCACTGTACATATCCATTATGAAGCTCTTAAATATATATTGTGTAAAATATTAAGTGGAAGTACTTTTGAGAGATCATGTCCAATTGAGCATCATTGATTAATGTTCCTTAAAATCACAAAGTTAAGTTGAAATGAATAACAGACTATGTGGAATAAAGGTTGCTTACTGCATTTTTTTAAAGGGAGATTTTACTTATTGAGGATTTATTTGCTTTTTTCATTACAGTTTATACTAGCAACTTCCATTCTTTTTGACAGCTGGGGCTCTTGCTGTCCATCCTGTAAACACTGTCTACAGTGTCAGAACACTCAGCTAGACTTTGCCTTTTGTGTTTTAAGAGTTAGAGACCTCTGTGAAATTCCTTAGGATCAGTGCTTTTTAGAAAACATAATAGAGGGACCTCCCCTGTGGCGCAAGGGGTTAAGTCTCAGCACTATGAAGCTATCTGCAACCACTGCAGCATGAGTTCGATCCCTGGCCAGGGAGCCAACCCATAGGGCACAGCAGGCCTCTCCTGTCTCGCCCACTGCTCCCCTCAGCAGTGTATTTCAGTAGATCTCCCTGTTCTGCTCCCCACTCTCTCTGGTGAATCCTCTCACCCCCGCACCTCTGGCCTATACCCCAGCTTTTGTATGCATAAATAAATAAATCTTTTAAAAAAAGAAAACATAATAGAAATAAGTTTGGGATTTTTTTTTTTGATGGTTATTTTTAAAAAATGAATCCTTGGTATAAAAACTAGAATTGTTTTTAAAGTCCGCTAGAGTGTTTCCTTCAGATTTATAATAATTTGTTGATTTTGTTTTGATAATTCCGTACAACTTTAAAAATATTTATTGCCCTCTTACAGGTGGTTGATAGTGAAAGATTCCTTTTTACTGTATATGAAACCAGACAGTGGTGCTATAGCTTTCGTCCTGCTGGTGGATAAAGAATTCAGCATTAAGGTGGGACGGAAGGAAACAGAGACAAAGTATGGACTCCGAATTGATAATCTTTCAAGGTAAAAATTTCAAATTTTTAAGATTTCTACTAAAATTTCTTAAGGTTTTTTCCCCCAACCTTATATGAAGAAGGAACTAAAAAATAATTAAAATGTTAGAAAATTGTTACTTAGAAATCATCCTCAATCAAAGTTATGAAAGTACTTTGTATCTGTTTTGAAGAACAGTATTCTTCATGTGCAGTCACAAGAAATGATCCTGGGCAAGTTGATTTTAACAAAAAACAAAATAGACCCCTCAAAAATACCAATTTACCAATCAGATAAATTAAGAAGTGATAGTTCACATTTTTTAAAACATAAAATTTTACTTTATAAATTAATATCTTTAATAGACCATATAAAATGTGATTTGATATACAGGATTTCTCTTTACTCACAGATTTTAAGAAAGGTACCTTGAAAGAATGCTCAAGGGTACTTTTCCTTTATTATAGATTTTATTAGTGAGTGTGTGTGTTGATAAATGTTTCTTTCTGGAAAATTGTAATTATACAATATGCATGTGTCTTTCTATATATATGTTTGTCTCCATAAAGTTCAGGTTCATGCATATGAAGATATATATATATTTATTTATTAACACATATTGACTGACATAGATATATATACCCTGGTAATATATGTGTGTGTGTGTATATATGAAAAAAATCCTGAACTTTCTGATCTTTCCTGACAATAGAAGCCCAAAAGTTGGGTATGGGGATGCCATGGAATTGCCATGAAAGCTTCTTCCTGGCATTGCATTCCTGCTTTCCTAAGAGCTATAGAAATAATTGGTCCCTATAGCAGTCACTTTATTGACTTATCTACATATCTTATTCCCAATTGTACATCATTGCCAAACAAATACATCCAAATCCAGCTTTCATCTGCTTCCTGGTAGAAGTGCTCTTCATTTTATCAAATAAGCCCAAATTCCTCCATTTATAATAATAATATATATAAATAAAATCAACATATATAATCTCTACATCTCTATGTCTATATAATATCTTTATATCTTTCTGCCTTTATTTGCAACCACACATTAATTCAGCCTGTCAGGTTCTGTGGAGATACTTCTCTTCACCACCTCTTCTCCACATAATTTTTCTTGCCTCTTCACCATTCCTGTCACCACATTTGGGATAGTTCTCTCTTATTTTTATGAAACAAAAATTGTGTTGGCTTAGAAGCATTCAAACTGTCAAGAAAACAGCTGCAACATTTTTTTTTCAATTACAGAGTGGTATTCAGCTCACTGAACAATTCATATAAGCTGCCTTAGAGACCATTGAGGAAGAGAAAATACCCACCCCCATACATAGCTGTGCTGTGCACCAGCAAGCACCTGCTTTGAATTTCCACACCCACTTACACCCCCACCCCGTACCAGGCAAGGTTAGTGGCTATTGAAAGTACCGCCTGGATGGGGCTGTCTAAACGCATATTCAGTGGTGTGTTAACTACGCAAAAAACAACACTAGTTTAAGAACAAATCTCACACAGCCTACATTTCAGTTACTTTCTCTTTGAAAGGAGTAAATTGTGTACAGGGAAGTTAAGTGCTTTTATTTTTAAAGATTTATTTATACAAGAACTGGGGTACAGGCCAGATGCATGGGAGGGTGAGAGGATTCACCAGAGACAGAGCAGGGAACAGAACAGGCAGAGTGACGAAATACACTGCTGAGGGGAGCAGTGGGCAAGACAGGAGAGGTCTGCTGCGCCATGTGGGATTCTCGCCGGCCAGCCAGGATCGAACCCACGCTACAGAGACTGCAAAGAGCTTCACAGTGTGGCGCTCAACCCACTGTGCCACCAGGGAGGCCTCTGGAAGTTTAGTGCTTTATAGACACTTAACACCTGCTCTGGAGACAACTTACCTAACACCTTCATCTTTTTCCCCTTCCCCATCCTCTCATTTCCTGATCTTCCTCCTCTTCCTTTTTTCTTGCTTTGTTCAATCTTGATGGCTCCCCTTTTCTGGTTGCCTCAGGCTTTCCTTTAGCTCAGTAGGCTGCAACATCCTTTCCAATTTTTTCCTTCTTTTTATAAGGCTACTTGTCACCTGAGCTGTGCGTTCCATACGTCTCCCAGTTTCTTTCCACGACCAATGGGTAGGCCAGGATGTGCTCCTTTAGTTTTTGGGTGACACTCAGAACAGAACAAATAAAAGGCCAAAGGAGGCCTCTTGGGTATCTTGGGATTCTTGAGCTTCTTTTTTTTTTTGTTTCCCCTTTACTTGGGATATCAGTTTTGATTTCTCTTTCATTGCAGGCCTGTCCACCTTTGTCATGTCTTCAGACTTTCCTGTTTCTTTAGCAGACATGGTCTTCCACCTCTCTGAACACATCTTAGAAATGCTGAGAAGTTGACTGAAGCATCTGGGTGCAAGTTTACAAAGAAAATGCTTATGATGGCATTTTGCCTGTCAGCTTCTTAGGATCTTTTTTGTCCATGTTTAGGTATATTTTTCCTCAGTGAAGCACAGTTGCCAGCTGCTTGTTCCACTCTCACTTGCCCTGGCACTGTCTCTGTAGAACTCAATGTACTGCAGTGGTTGTCTTTTCCACTCCTTTGCTCTGATTCACAAGTGATACCTCTGCTTGTCACTTACCACTTTTACAGAATCTTTTTCTTGTAACTGGTTTTCAGAGGCATTTCAACTCCACTGTGTAGTACTTGTGTGGTGGCAAAAGGCCAGGGGCTTTTCACACCCTCTTGCCTCACCCCTAGAAACTGACATCTCCCCTGCCACACCTGATACTTCCCTTCTCTCAGCTCCCCACACCTCACCTGGCCTGTGTCCCCACCCCAGCAGTGTTGGCTCTTCATGGTTCAGTGGTTTTCAGAAAACAACTAAACATCAGTCTCTGATGTATTGAGGAGACAAGTTTGGACACACCTAGTCTTTATAAATAGTTATTTTAGGATGTGTGAGTATAGTCCTCTCCATGCTTCTCATCAGGGTCATTGCATTTCTTCCCCACAGCATGCTCTCCTTTCACATTTACAGTATTATTCTTATTTTGGAACAGGTTGGGTTTCTGCCTAAATGGCATAGAGACAGGTGGTTCCAACACCATGTTTTCCTTTGAACTGGGTGACTTATTTTCACCTTGGTAGGAGTCACCTATACTGACATTTGGCATGGAATAACTTTTTGTAGTCTCCTACTCTGAATGTTTTTTAGCCCTTGTAGATTTGTGACTGTTCAAGGGAATTTACTTATTAGCAACAGAATAATGTAGTGAAAGTTGACTTACATCAGAGAGAATTAATGAGCCTCCTTTGCATGGCTCATTGCAAGGATCAAACTACGCCACTGAGTCACATTTTCCCAGGTTTTTCCAGTAATGCTTCCTGTGGATCTGCTCCAATCTTGAGCTGGTCTGCTGGTCCTAGCAAGATGGCCGCCTCCCACACTCAAACCAAATTCAGTAGAAGGGAGTCTCTGGCATTCCTGGGCAAGTTCATGTGTGTATTCTTACTCTTTGGATGGAATTGACTGATGTACTTATCCCTGAACTAGTTCTAGGAATCAGGGGCTGAAATACGCCATTTTATTTGGCTTCAGTGGACTCAGAGTGATGGAGGTATTACTCTCCTCAATTACTATCAGGATGATGGTTCCAAAGGCCAAGGGAATGGACAGAGACAGTACAAAGTGAGATTTTTTTTCTACAAGAGTGAACAAGTCTCTAACTAACCTTAGCTCTCTTTTAATATCTGCCTCACAACCCAGCACAGCTCTAGGTCTATAACTACCTTTATATTTGTTTGCATGAGTGAATGAGTGAATAAATAACCTGAAAATTTATTTTTGCTTTATTGAATCTATTTTAAAGTGCTGCCAAAAAATATTTAGAAGTTGGATTTTTTGCAGTATAAGATGCCTAAAATGTTTGCTGCAGTACCAAAACAAAATGAGGCATGTTTAATTTTCATATTTGTTTAAAGAGCCAGAACACAGAGTGATTATTCTTTTCCACATTTTTCTTTTCTTTGAAGAACACTTATTTTAAAATGCAATAGCTATAGACATGCTCGGTGGTGGGGAGGAGCTATAGAAGAATTCATCCAGAAACATGGCACCAACTTTCTCAAAGAGCATCGATTTGGGTCATATGCTGCTGTCCAAGAGAACACTTTAGCCAAATGGTAAGATCTTTTTGCTCCAAGGCTGTCAAGGTTGCTGTAGCATCTAATATTATAGTGGTTTGAATTCACCTGGTCTCAATTTTTGAATCTGTGAAAAGATATACTTGACAAGGGCCTCTTTTTATAAGACTACCTCAGCACAGCTTAGTTTTCCAATTTTTAAAGGTCTTTGCTGTGAGGTTCAAATAGGTGGTTCTATTTAGAAGTTTGATTTTAAAAGCTAAATGTGATACATTTGCTTAGTGATGCAAATAGAAGGTTTATTTAAGTAATTAGCCATAATTTAAGGACCTGAATTTACCTGCAAGATATTTCTTTTAAATAAAATTTTGTTTAGCATGTTTTTCTACCATGGATTGGAAACTGATCTGCTTTTAGTCTCAGAAGAACAACTGTGTATGAGTTCAGCAGGATGGAAGATCATCTGCCCCTAGAGGAAGACAAGGAAATTAATTTGTTGCTTTCACAGCAGAGAAGAATCATGTCACTTCTGTCTACTTTGCTTCCTAGGTAGCAAATGGAAAGTTATCTTTTCAATTCTTGTTTTCCAGATATGTAAAGTAAACTGTTGGTTAATGGAGACACTAAACAGTGCCTTCCATCTTTTACTTTTCCATAGAATATCTTTCTTTCTTTTCTTTCTTTTTTGGTTAAAAAGTCAAGAGAAAAATTTGTCTTTCAGGTATGTTAATGCCAAAGGATACTTTGAAGATGTGGCCAATGCAATGGAAGAGGCAAAGGAAGAGATTTTTATCACAGATTGGTGGTTAGTATTTGTCCATGGGGATTTTGTTTGAAGGTCTCTATGTTTAGAAAAATGTGCTCTTCTAGAATGGTCCATTATGAAAACTGGCATTACCCACAGGTGGTTTGGCCAAAGTCTCAACCAATTAACTGTAATAGCTTTCAGTGAAAGGCCTTTTCACAAAACTTGGCATCTGCGTATATTCTTAAAATATTTAGGTTGAACAATTTTTTTTTGTCTTTTTATTTGGATGCAGACACCCAAATAATCACTTTAGTAAAGATTACATTGCAATGCAAATACATTTACAGAGGTAAGGGAAAATAATCTTCTTTGGTGTCTTTCCTCATTCTGCATATGTGTTTCCTGAGCCAGTGAATAGACTTCCCCTGAATTGTCCCATTGAAGTTGAATTAATTCTATTCTGACTATTACTATTAAAATGTCCTTGGTAATGACTTTTTGGAGATACATCACTTTAAAAACATCAGTGAGAGTTACAATGCTTATTAAAGCCACTGGAAGTCTTATAACTAAAACTCATCTAGCTTTTGGGAAATTTTACTCCTGGAGTTGCTGCTGCCTTTGTAGTCTGACTTTAGCTCCAATTATCCATCTGTCTGGATAGTTAAAACCCATTGCAGATGCCAGCTTTGCCTACAATGAAACTTAAAATGTCTAAAATGTGTTTTCTCTCCAAGAACTTAGTTGTTTCAAATGCCTCTTAGTTTTTCTGTTTCCTTCCAAATGCTACCTTATATATGAACTGTGAACATATCATCTTAATTTATTTCATTCTAGTTTTAGATTTTGTGGGAGTACTTAGGAATATGAGCTTCTCTCTTTCTACTGTTTTGTCTCAGTGATGTGAAAATTTATCATGTAGAGAGAGCATGCTTTCCCAAATGTGGTAATGACCATTGGAGCCAAGGTTATTGGATAGTTGGAGAATGTCTAGCAGCTTCAGCATCCCTGACTTTTATCCGCTAGATGCCAGTAGCAAGTTCCCAATTGTGGTAACCAAAATGTCTTTAGACATTACCAAATATACCCTTGGGGCAAAGTCTCTCTTGGTTGAGAATCATTAATCTGCAGTCAATAGATGATAGTCTGCTGCCCATGAGCCTATTTATTCTTATGTTTAAGGAAGAAATTAAGTTTGGGCTTTTTATTCTTGCCAGACTTTATCTCTTCAGTCCTTACTGAAGTAAAAGAAAGTTTCAACACATAGAAGCTATTGCTTTGGTTGAGTACTTACTAACCACTTATAAAAATAAACTCAAGTTTAAGGAAGTACTATAGTCTTTTAGAAAAATATTTCTGAAAGTTTGGCAAAAACATGACAGCATGAAAATAGTTTTTCCATTGAACCCATATTTTCGCGCCTTTTTGCAAGAAAATACTCTCTCTCCAGAAAGTTACAAGTACCAAAATACAGACTCTCATTTAGACATATAAAGAGATGGAATCCTGAATGTTTTCTCCTTTATTGTCAGTGAGAAAAAAAATAAGGAAGTTACTTCTTCTTCATGATGATGCTGGGAGAGCATCTTATTACAACATTCCCTTTGAAATAAAACCTATGCAGTGACTTCTGTTATACCAGTGAAGAAAATTCTTGGTATGCAAGTATATTGCAAAATAGAGTTTTCAGAAACTTAACCAACACTAAAATATTTTGTTCTGAGAGTGTAAAGCATAGGTAGAGGATCCACGTACCCTTTAGAAGCTTCTAATCTAATTCTACATAAGTGAAAACTACATTAATATGTTTCTAAAATAATTAGCATTCAAGAAGGGCATATATAGTAAAATGAGAAACAACCAGGGACCTAGAAGTACTTACTTTCTTTGTTCATGAATTCATTTTACCATCTGTCCATTCATTTGCCGTTCACTCATTCATTCCAGAGCCATGTAGTGAGCAGTCGAGATGTGTCAGGCCCTGAGCCAGGCGGAGTATAAGTGAAGACGAGTAAGAAGCAGTGCCTATCCTGGAACAGTATGGAGTCAGGAAGTCAGATACAGAAACGAAGGACTAGGGAAAACTCACTGAGAAGGAGACATGGAGGGAGCACAGGAAGTGGCAGTGACTGAGTCCACAGGAGTGTGGGAGCTCACTAGCGAACATTAACTGGTGAGTGAGTGAATCGGCCAGATGAACACAGGTGAATGCTTTAGCCAAGAACAAAGCACAGACATGTGGGGAAGCAGAAAGATGCTGGAGGAAGGCAGAGGCTATGTACAGCTTAACTATAGCATCTTTTGTAATAGTGGGTAGAGCTGACACGCAAACAATGGGTTAGGGCCAAATGGTGGACAGTAGATGATCTGCTAAGGAGTTTGGACTGAACCCCGTTAACATTGGAAACCACTGAAAATTTTTAAGCGTGGGAAACACAATCACATTTGTTTTCTAAAAGGAATCATTCACTTCATAGTGTGAAGAGGAACTGAACAGTACTTATAGAGACCATTTAGAGAACTATTGTGTCATTCACGAGGGAAAAGGTGCTCAGAACACGTTAGGGTGCTGAAGTACTAACCTGGGCAAGTCATGTCAACCTTTCTACAAGGTAATTTCTAAGGCATAGTCAAAGTAATGACTACTATAGTCATTAGTAATGACTACTAATAGTCAGTAATGACTACTGTTTGGTGATTTCTAACTAAATGTTAGAGACTAAGTTATAGATGAGAAAAGTGAAGCTCAACAAGACAGATCAGCAAACATCTTTTTACATGAAACATATTTTCCTGTGATTCTTAAAATTATATTTTAGCTTTTTTTGAAACATATGTTCAAATCTTTCTTTCCCTTGTTTTTATTGGATTGTTTTCTAAGTATTGAGTTGTAAGAGATCTTTATACATCTAGTTACAAGTTGTTTCACTTCATTCTGGTCTCCCTGGTTTCTGATGAGAAATTCAGTCATTGAATCATTGCTCTAAGTTGTTTCTCTTCTGCATGCTTTCAATATTTTTTCTCTTTAATTTTCAGTAGTTTATTATGTTTGGGTGAATCCTTTTAGGGGATCACTGAGCTTCTTGCATCTCGATTTATGTCATTTACCAAATTTGAGAATTTTTTTTAAAAATTTATTTATTTATTTATACATACAAGCACTGGGTACAGTCAGAAGCGCAGGAGGGTGAGAGAATTCACCAGAGCCAGAGCAGGGAGCAGAGCAGGTGGAAGGACCGAAGTACACTGCTGAGGGGAGCAGCGGGCGGCAGGAGAGGTCTGCGCGCCATGTGGGACACTCCTCCAGTGGCTGGGGAGCTGCCGGGGATCGAACCAGAGCTGCAGAGGCTGCGGGCAGCTTCGCAACCCAGCGCTCAACCGCTGTGCCACCAGGGAGGCCCAAATTTGAAAATTTTTTTATGTTGAATGACATTTTTAAATTATACTTTTTTACAATTATAATTGTAATGATGATTTATAAAATTGAATATTATTTGGTTGTGTGGGTTGATATCTCTCCAGATGAATGTCACAACAGCACACCCACCACCAAATTGCAAGCTATTATTTCTCTAGGTTCTTCCTGCACTTCTCTTACTCTTCGCCTGAGCCTCCTCTTGTACAAATATTGTTATTTAGTATTGTCCCATAGGTCTCTGAGACTCTTCATTTATTTTTTCAATTTTTTTCTGCTCATTATTCAGATTAGATAATGTCTATCTATCTTTTATTTTCTTTGTCATCTCTATTCTGGTATTGAGTCTATCAGTAAGAGTTTCTTTTCTGTAACTATATTTTTTACTTTGAAAGTTTCTCTTCAGTTCTTCTATATATATATATTTTTTATTTCTTTGGTGAGATTTTCTATCTTTCCATTTATATCAAGCGTATTCATCTTACTTGTCAGAACATTTTGAAAATATCTGACAAGGAATTACAGTAACTGATTCCAACATCAATGGTATCTTGGCATTGACATCTATCAATTGTCATTTTCCTTTAAGTTGAGATTTTTCTGATTCTTGGTATGCCAAGTGATTTTTTTTAAAAAAAAATCTTATCTAGAAGTTTTGAATGTTAAAAGATTCTGGGTCTTTTTAAAATTATTTTTTTAATAATTAAAAATTATTAAATAAAAATTATTAAATGAAAAATTATTTTAAAATTATTTTAATTGAGTTAACATTGGTTTACAACACACTATGTGGTTCAGAGGCGTAGGATCACACCTCCTAGATACATGTCACCACATTACACCCGCTCCAAGGCACCTACCATCCTCTCCCATAGTCCATTATACCTGCTCCCCACTGTGTTTCTCCATTCCACCTCTTGCGCCTCAATTCCATAGTCAGATTTGTAGGATTTGTTATTTGTTTGTTTTTGTCTGACTCTGGATCTTATGTACATCTTGTGGATAATGTTGACACTTTTGTTTAATAGACAGTTGACTCAGTTTCAGGCTGAAAGCTCCAATTAGCCATCTATCCGTGTGGTTTTAATATCAGTTTTGTTTTCAAAGTCTTTGCTGTGTTGTTCAGACATGACCACTAAGTGCTCCACCTAGTGGCTGGTCTGAGCCGTAATTCACTTCTTTCTGTTTGTGAACACTGGAAAATATTTAGGATCAATTCCATGTAAAGGCAGCTTAAGGGCCTCTTTGGTGGCGCAAAGGGTTAAGCACAGCACTGTGAAGCTATCCGCAGCCTCTGCAGCATGAGTTCAATCCCCAGCTGGCCAAGGAGTTGCCATAAGGTGCAGCAGACCTCTCCTATCTCACCCGCTGCTCCCCTCAGCAGTGTATTTCAGTCAGTCTGCCTGTTCTGTTCCCCACTATCTCTGGTGAATCCTCTCACCCCCCACACCTCTGGCCTGTACCCCAGTTCTTGTATGCATAAGCAAATAAATCTTAAAAAAAAAAAGGCAGCTTAAGCTGAGAACCTCCCCGCTACTTTTGAACCAGAACCTCCCCGCTACTCTTGGGATCCCCATGGTTTCTCTTTTTAGTTCTCTAACTGGAAAGGTGAGTCTTTATCCTGGTCAGCCACGCACTGTGCAATGATGACATCAACATATCCATCACCTCCAAAAGTTTCTTCTAATCCTCTATTTTTGTGATAAGAACAGTAGACATAAGATCTACTCTCTTAGCAAATTTCTAAGTATACAATATAATATTGTTAACTGTGGGCACTGCCCCGTACAGTAGATCTCAAGGAGTGTGTCTCCTGCATAACTGAAACTTTGTACCCTTTGACCAAGACCTCCATTTCCTGCTTTCCCCGACCACAGTCCCTGACAATCACTCTTGTTGCTGGGAATGTAAATTGGTACAGCCACTATGGAAAACACTATGGAGGTTCCTCAAAAAATTAAAAGTAGAATTACCATGTAATTCAGCATTCCCATTTCTGGACTCATATATTCAAATGCATTGAAATCAAGGTCAGGAAGAGATATCTGCACTCCCATGTTCATTGCAACATTTTCACAATAGTCAAGAATGGAAGCGACCTAAAATTCCATCAAGATATGAATGGGTAAGAAAAGGTGGTATTTCTATACAATGTAGTATTATTCACCTTTTAAAAAGAAGGAAATCCTGCCAATTGTAACAGCCTGAGTGAAATAAGTCCCACGAAGAACACTCACTACATGAGGAATCTAATGTAGTCAAACTCCCTTTTAATCTAGCCAGAAATTTATCAACTTTATTCATCCTATCGAAGGGCTAGTTTTGATTTACGTTTTCTCTCCTATTGTTCTGTTTTATATGGTTCCACTATTACCTTATTTCTTTTCTTCATCTTATTTAAGGTTTAATTTATTCTTTTTTCTTCTTATGATGGCAGCTCTGATCATTAATTTTGAAATTTGTCTTTCTCATATAAGCCGTTAAAGCTTTAAAATCTTCTAAAAGGAACATTTTCTTAAAAGTACATTTTAACATCTCTGAAAACAGGATGTATCTTGTACTCAACAAAATCTTACAGTTACAACTCATCATTTTTTCCTTTTTTGATACACACAGTAATGATGTATCTGATAAGAATTGGCCCTGCCTCATTGAAATGCACTATTATACAATTCCTTTAAACTTTTGCTTATCTAATTATTAAATTAGTAAAGATCCTGACATAATGATGCTTATGAATTATACTTGCTCTCCTTGCCACAAAGAAATTATTTATACTTTGTTTATAAAATGTATTATCTTCTACATTATTATCCATGTATTATCTTTTAATGTATTATCCATGTAAATTAATGGCTCCTTGAGAGCTGTCTTAAGATACTTCAAAGTATCTAGTATAAGGCCCTGCATCCATGATACACACTTGTAGATTAAATAAAGATTAATGAAGACCAAGTTGTAAAGTATAACCTTGAAAGTGGATCCAGATCTTAAGCTCATGGAGTCCATAATTAATATGAACATTGAAAAGTTGCAGATAGATGATAGATAGAATCTGTCTTATCTTTCATGAACCAACACTAGAGTGAGGCACTTCTCTACTTAAAACATATCTCTTTGAAATTCATCTTAGATCTTTTCATATCAATTGCTGGATTTTTTTGTATGTGCAGATATAGTTTACTTTTGAATTGTCTCCTACTCTAAACTAAATGTGCAAGTATTTATACTGCACGAAATGCTCCATATGTCTACTTTCTTATTAATCTTACCCAATATGTCTTTTTTTTAGGTATTCTATGTCTGGATTTTGATTTTCTTTAACTGAATGAAATAGAACATAATATTATTTCTTTCAATCTCTTTAGTTTCTAAAGCCCTATCTTCTTACACGCATAGAAGACATGCTGGCAAGACAGTAGCCCAAACTAGAACTCTATAAAAGTTCAGTATTTACATAGCCTACTACTGCTCCTATAGGACGTCTTTCAGCATGTAGTGGTTATTTTTATTGTTCATGCTTTACTTGTTTTTCCTCTCATTATAGGGGAGTAAAATTACATAGTTAACCCAGACACTGAATTTAGAATTCAACCCCAAGGGGAAAAGTGACTCTTGTAGTTCTAGCTGTTTGTGGCTTTACTAAAGACATGAGCCTGAGGATCCATTCTCACACTGGGAAAAGTTCATTTATCCATTAGGTTACCTTCTCTACTCAGAAAGTCTGAAGATCCATGGACACTTGTATAGGAAGTCAAGTGTATCTATAGCTATCAATTAGAACACTTACAGCTTGGGTTAAGAGAATGCTCAACTAATAATTGAATGCTTAAACAGGTATTTATTTAACTCATTTGATAAGAAATCCAAAGTCAGGCAATCCTAGAATTGATGGAGGGTCTCGTGATTTTAATTTTCTGGTCTTCCCCTTAGAAGTTCAGTATGGCTGCCTCACTAAAATCATTATGCCGTCATACAACTTCCTTTTGAAAACCTCTTTTCCTGGCTCTCTCTCTCTCTCTCTCTCTCTCTCTGTGTGTGTGTGTGTGTGTGTGTGTGTAGGTCTTTTACATCTAGGAGAACAAAATTTCCCATTAACCCCAGGCATCCCATGCATACCTCCTCATATATCTCCCTGTCCAGAATCACATCATGTTGTGTTCTAGCTTCACGGGAACCTGGGAAAGCAGGTATAAAATATTCAGACTCTAGTGGGAGGTAGACTCTGACAACATAAAGGAGAAGGTAAAGAATGACTGTGGGTTGGGCAACCACTGTTATCTGCAGTTGTGTGTGTTGTGTACATGTCTGCTTGAAAGAGAAACCTAAATTGGCTTTTTTCATGGAAGAAGGCTTTTTGTTCCCATTGAAAGTTGTAGGGTGGGGGCCTCCCCGGTGGCACAGCGGTTGAGCGCTGGGTTGTGAAGCTGCCCGCAGTCTCTGCAGCACCGGTTCGATTCCCGGGCAGTCTGCCTGTTCTGCTCTCTGCTCTGGCTCTGGTGAATTCTCTCACCCTCCCACACTTCTGACTGTACCCAGTGCTTGTATAAATAAATAAATAAATCTTTAAAAAAAAAAAAAGGAAGTTGTAGGGTGGACTTAAACTTTGGATGACTCACCACAGTGGAGGATGATGATAGCATGAGGGCTAAAATTACCTTTGCTTCCAGAACTTTATATTTTGTTTCGGTTTCTTGAAATCTTGGTTTCATAATTTCAGGTTGAGTCCAGAAATCTTCCTGAAACGCCCGGTGGTTGAAGGAAATCGTTGGAGGTTGGACTGCATTCTTAAACGAAAAGCAGTATGTACTTTCCAAACAACTGCTGATATAATTTTAAAAATGTTTGTGCCTCTGATATGTCTTTTCTTTTTCAAACCGCTTCATATAAAACTTATAATGTTTCTTTATAATTTGATAGAAAGTAGAATGCTTACTGATTTTAAGGTCATTTTTTTCTTTTTTCTTATTACTCTTGAGTGCATAAATATTTTAGCTTAATTCACAGCACGGACTATATTAGCAGCTCTAATTTTTGCTTTAGAACCAGTTATGGACAGTTAATTTTATAGGCAGAAAAATGTAATAACATTTCATCATTTATTAATTAATGTAACACAACAGTTTATTTTCATTATTCTGGCATTTGAGGAAAACATAGTCATCTAGAGAATAATTTCAGTCAGATGATGTTCAGTGAGATGATATTAAAGAATATCAATGAAGAGAGACATTAAGAATTGGTGCCGTTTTGTTTCAGTTAGGGGACAGTTCATGGAAATAATATGAAATTGTTTCCTGTGTAATTAACCCTATAGATTCTGGGTAAGCACTGAGTGTGCTCTTTTTGTTAAAAAAGAAAATATAAATGAGTAGAACAGTATAAGCTTACCAACAACTACTTTACAGTGATATTTCTAATCCTCTTTTTAAGTGTAGTTGATCTTAGCCATGATAGAGTAAGTTGAATTAGACTAAATCTGGATTTATTATAAATTATGTGTCAATTAGGGAGTGCTAGCCTTTTCACTGTTATTTAAAACTGTCTCACAGGCTTCATTTATTTCCTTTCTCCGTGACTCCTTTCTCCACTAACCTTCTACCTTCTTTCAGTGACATTTCCTCATACCTTCGCTTTGGCATTTCTGGAGACATTCATTGATATAGTTCCACCTCGTTGTCCATATTGAAAGTAAATGAGTTGATAATTTTTATTTCAGACATGTTTTGCCCAACAACATCATTTTCATGGCTAGCGCAATTCTTTGTCTCAACCGAATTCTATTCATAGAATTGAAAATTCTGGTCTTGAAAAGTATTATTTGTCTATTCATTTAATAACTCAGCATAGAGTTATTGAGTACCACACTAATTAAGGATGCCACATGTGAAAAGGATTCTGTCCCTGCCCACAGAGGGCATGCTGTGGTACTCATTTCCTGGGTTCAGTCCTGGACATACCAACCTGCATACTGTATATTAAATATTATATCTTAAATGGGCCATAACTTTTCCACATTTCTCTCTCTGACGTGGCACCTTCCACTTTTCTCCTGAAGACTCCACTTTAATTGGTTTTTCCAGTCTTGCCTCACAATCAGCACCCTTAGTGCTTATCCAATACTTAGTACTTATCTAATATCTCACTATAGGTTTTTTGTAAAGATTTATTTATTTATGCAAACAAGAGCTGGAGTACAGGCCAGAGGTATGGGGGAGGTGAGAGGATTCACCAGAGACAGAGTGGGGAACAGAACAGGTGGACTGACTGAAATACACTGCTGAGGGGAGTAGCAGGCGTGTCAGGAGAAGTCTGCTGTGCCATGTGGGTCAGTTGCCTGGCCGGGGATTGAACTCCTGCTACAGTGGCTGCTGACAGCTTTGTAGGTTGTGTCTTTACCCCTTGTGCCACCAGGGAGGCCCCTCTCACTATAGGTTTTAATCAACATGTATTTGCTGAATACCTACTGTGTGCGGGGCACTTGACTAGTCATATGGGAAGTAAGTAAATAAAATACATGATTCTTGACCTGACACAGCTTAAATATCTGCACAAGCGTCAGCTTGGTACAGAGTCAATGTCAAGTTTCAGGAGAAAGATTACTGGGCAGGTTGGTAAGGAAGCCTCTCCTCTCACAACACAAGGGAGTTAGGCTTTTTAGGATGGGCAAGTGATTTTGTAATGTAAAGAAGAAATTTCTAGGTGTAGGAAATGTTCTGGAGACAGGAGTTCAGATGGTTTTATCAGTTACAGCAAGGTGACAGGGCTAATTAAGCCTGAGTCTTAGTGTAGGTAAGATGGCAGATTCAAGCAAGAAAGGCAGATGGCAGTCAGGAAGTGGAAGTTTTGTGAGCCAAGTGAGCCATTTGCTTGGAGCAGTGGAGAACTACTGTAGGGGTGGGACTGTGGGGGAGATTTTATGGATAAAGGGTGATATGATCAAAATAAGGTATAGGTGGGGCCTCCCTGGTGGCTCATGGGCTTAAGACGTAACCTATGAAGCTTTCCGCAGTCACTGCAGCATAAGTTCAATCCCTGGCCAGGGAGCTCCCACATGGCACGGCTGACCTCTCCTGACTTTCCCACTGCTCACCTCAGCAATGTATTTCAGTCAGTCCACCTGTTCTGCTCCCCACTCTGTCTCTGGTGAATCTTCTCACCCTCTACACCTCTGGCCTGTACTCCAGTTCTTGTATGCATAAATAAATAAATCTAAAAAAAATAAAGTGTTGGTAGGGGCACCTGGTAGTGAAAAGAAGTAAGGAAGATTCAGGTGAGTTGGGCATGAGTCACCTATCAGACATCTAAATGAACTCCACAGCACTTAGAAAATGAACGCAGAGTCAGAAGGAAGAGCCTGCAGACTTGGTCCTCCGCATCCTGTTAGCCAGCACATGCTAGCTTATTCTCAGTGTACTCATCCAGTTGCCTTTCTAATGCAATACTTCTCTTTGCTTTAATGAGCCGTGAACCCTGGTGAAGTCTCAGGTAAAAACCATGTCTAACTAACTCTCATTGCCCGAAATGGGGCTTTGTTCCAATTTTCATTTGTTTCCTGAAACTTACAATTCTTACAATTTTTAAATTGCTTGTAATGATTTGAAAAATTTCTTCAGGAAATAATAATACTATTAAATATTAATTTCTCAGTAGTTCACTTAGCAGAATTTCCTCCTTAATATAGCTACATCATATTATTTTTCATAAATTTTTAACACTCAGATCATTCCAAACTGACATTTCAGATGTTCATAGCACTGCTTCACATAAATAATTTAGCTTCACAAAACTGCTAGCTTCGCAAAGTATGGGGTTGAAAACAACACTTTTTCTTGCATTAATGAGTCCCAGAGGTCCACAGATTGATTACAATATATGATTTTTTTCTTCTGCCTGATTGTGCATATTTTTTTAAAGAGCAATTTAGTTTCTCTGCCTCATATAAGGTGAATATAATTGCTGTTTCATAGGGGCAAAATGTAGTATTTTATTTTCTGGCAATAACAAAATTGATATTTTCCTGTGTCTTTGACCTTTTGATATCAATGTCATCATTTAAAATAGCCAATCATGAGAGACAAACTGTTTACAACCCAAACCAGCATCTGAGGGATTCCTACAGTTTTGCATTTACTATTTGAAAAAGTGAGATATGTTAGCTCCTAGTTATGGTAATTGTATGTCTGTACCCAACTTATATATTTCAGCCTTAGAAATAAATACGTGTTAAAGCTGGTGAGATTTGCATCAAAGGAATCTTTGAAAGTAGCATCTTGGAGACCTACAGAAACAGCTTTAGGTCCTCATTTTAGAGTTGTGATCAGTAATCAATAGGAGGGAAAGCTGTCTGGGTTGTCACATGAGATAAAACAGAAAAATAAGACTGAATCTTATCCAAGAGGTGAGCTAGGAGAACATGGTTGGAAAGGAGAGAATGTGTCTTCATCATTGAGAACTGCAATTTAATCAAACCTGGTAAAAAGGAAAAAACAACTGACCATTTGGGTTCTTATATCCCAATACTTTCTGATTTTAAATCACAGGATACAACTCCTTGTTTTCCCCTTTACTTCTCATTTTCTTACATTATTGGAAATATGTCCTTGGGGACTTCCTTGAAAAGTGATACAATTACTGATTATCCTGGGGATGTGCCAACTAAGCTCTCTTTAGTCAAAAGAAACTGGTTGCATTTGGGAAATATTTTGATTGTAGCACTTTGAACAATCATTGGGAAAAAACTGGCTAAAAAATAAGCCTCATTGATTTCACGATAAAATTTTTTTTTTTTTATTTTCATTGTCTGGACATGTGCTTTGTACATGTAAAGCTCCTGAAACTTCCTATTGTTTCTAGCATTTTCTGGTCTACTTGATTAAAAGCTAATGGAAAAATAGGTCAGAACTTTCATCCTTTGAAATTCAGATCTTGTGAAGTTTATTCTGTGGAGGCTTCATGTTATCAGTCGTTGAGGTCAGCAGAGATAAAACTGTGGCACCACATAGTCAACTCCAGGCCATCTGTTTTCCTACTTCCTCAATAAATACTTCTCTCTAAATAATAAACAGTTCTCCTCAAGGCCACTAAAAGGCATTGGCAAAACAGACAACAGATGCTTTAAAAGTGCATTTTTCAAATTTCTGAGTTAACGCCAGTTCTTTTTTTCTAATGTTGGGTTCAGTTGTACAAATATTTCCCACATTTTGTATAAATCCACATTCTTATAACTTTCATTGCCAAGGAATTTTTCCTTTGCCCTTATAGCTCAGAGTTTATGATAGTGTTATGATACTAAAAGAAGAGTAATTTATTGTTTTATTATCACAGAAATTCTGTCACTAATTAACTGTTTATTGTGAATAAGGGAGTAAATAGCTGTTAACCAGACTACATAAAAACGAACTTTTTATATTTAATTAATTCCTTGTTAGTCATTTATATTTAAGCTAAAAGATTTAAAAGTCTGTACCACATTACTTTTAGAGTTAATTTATTTCAATGAGAGAAGACACACTATAGAAGAAAATGTCAAATATTAATAGAGGGAGGCTAATAATATAATCCATTAGGCTAACATCTCTATTATCTCAAAAATCCATTAGTTAGGAAGGTAGATGGTAAATTGTAAGATTCAGGACATTCTTAATTTGCAACTACCACCTATAAATAATAATCTCCTAAACACAAGATGCAGAGTTTCATCCAGTTGAAACAAATGAACCGTGTGTGATGAAAGGTGTCAGGTGTAATGTGGTGTAATTTAGGTTGAAATTTTGGGTTTTAAACTTTGTGCCATATCATTCAATAGGAAGGTTATTTTGTAATTGTTACTCAGTATTGAATCCTAAAATATTAAAATAATGAAATAAACCTGAATAGTAGGGGAGAAAAATAAAATAATGTTCTAGTTTTCATTCAGAGCTCTCAACCAGTGGTTGTGGGGAATTCCTCAGCCAAACCATTAGAATTTAATCTGTTCTCTTCTTACCTACATTTTCATTTCCTGATTTCTTTAAACAAGTCTATTCTTAAGAGTGTGATTGCAATAATAGCTGCATTGTAATAAATAAGTAAGCAATTGCAAAGGTCAGCTGTTAGCCAGAGATAATGGAATGACATACTTTTTAAAAACATTTATTTATTTATTTATTTATTTATTTATTTATTTATTTATTTATTTATTTATTTATACAAGAACTGGGGTACAAACCAGATCCATGGGAGGGTGAGAGGATTCACCAGAGACAGAGCAGGGAACAGAACAGGCAGACTGATGAAGCACACTGCTGAGGGGAGCAGTGGGGATTCTCGCCGGCAGGCCAGGATTGAGCCCGCACTGCAGAGGCTGTGGACAGCTTCACAATGCTGCACTCAACCGCCTGTGCCACCAGGGAGGCCTGCCATATTTTTTATCCAGCCTTTTTTTTTTCAGAGCAAAATTGGGTTTTCTCCTAGTACTCAGACTTCCTTAACACAACCTTCAACATAAACACAGTGTGTCCCTCCAAAAATATTTTATATTGCAAATTTATATTTTTATTTGTATAATGTCTCAAAAATATTTTCAGATATTGCTAACATTAAGAGAGAGCATATTAATATTTTGAAGCAATATTACATGTTAAGAACATAAAATATTATTATATTTTATAATATATTCTATGTCATATGTAATTATTAGGAATGTAGAGGCCAAAACATGCTTGTTAGTATTAACCAAGCAATATTGGCAAGCTATATATGTGCTTGGTTTACTCCAAGATTTTATATCCTGTGACCATTTAAAAAATATTAACTTATGTTTATTTCACATTTTTATAGCTTTGTAAAATCTTTCAGTTCTAGTAAATTAGGTATGTTCAACCAAGTAAGGAATCTTAAATTTGTAACTCAAATTTCCATTATGAGTGATGCCTAATTACCAGGGAATATTAATTTAAACAGTAACTAAAGTACTCTTTATCACTATGGTTTATTAGATACGCCTATCTTTCTAATATTCTAGAGCGTATTATGGAAAATTTCTTTCCTTTAATTTCTAGGGTATTAAATGCCTGGTTGTAGATACATAATTGAATATGTATGCAGAAAGTTTTGGAATGCTTTCAGAGACGCTGGATAACAAGAATACAAATTAAAATGTTGCAAATCACAAAGCAATACTGAGGATTCAAACCAGAAAAGCACAAGGATTCAAAGGGTGGGGGTAAATAAGATAGGTTTAGCAACCTGTCACCATCCAGAACTAAAAAAGAAAATGCTTCTTTTTAGTACTTCTCTATACTACCAGCTGTTGGGTATTATTTATATAGCATGGTAACATTTACCAAGCAGTTTTGATTTACTGGACTCTCCCAATGACCTTATTTTCTTTTATGTCCAAGATCTACGATAAATCAATGTTAATTCATGTGCTGCTGCTAAACAAGTTTTTTGAAAATCAGAGAAGCTGACTTGTGAAGAGGTTATTTACTAGTGAAACAGATATTAACAATTTATTTATGAGCTCAGAGTATGAACACATTCATCTTTGAGGATTAAATAATTATTTTCCACTTAAATAATTTTAAATAAAGAAAAATTCTAGGAAAAATAATCCCTGAAACTTTTAAGCAATATTTAGCATAATTTATTGCATCAGCGTTTTGGAAACACTATTATTTCAATTAACTGAAGTTCATTGAAAACAAAAAAAAACCTCCTACCCTCTATAGCATAAATTAGGTCAAAACTTTTCTCAATGACAGGTGTTTGGAGATATGCAAGGGTATAGACTATCAGACACCTTTAGCAGTTGAGGTTATAATCTCAATTTTCTAACTGTAATTAGTCAAATACTGACATTTTGTCTTGGTATGATAAGTCATGCCAAGGAATGGAATGAGAGGGAGATACATTTTTATTTCTGATATTTGTGTTTTAATATACACTTATGTTTCACCTCCTACTGCCTTTTTCATTAAATATTTTGTTATATATTTTACTTATATAAAAAAGTTTGGAAAATACATGCACAGAAATGAAGACTAAAAAGAAAATCATAATTTTTACACCAGCAGTTTTAATTCCTCATTGTGTTTTCTTTTCTTACAGCAACAGGGGGTGAGGATCTTCATAATGCTATACAAAGAGGTAGAACTTGCTCTTGGAATCAACAGTGAATACAGCAAGAGAACTTTAATGCGTCTGCACCCTAACATAAAGGTATTTCTGAACGTTGTTTCTTTATAAGTCTGTAAGTAAGAGTTTTTCAGATATGTGTTGTTTTGAGTAGTGGTTAATCTGTTGAATTCACTAATATATATTTTGAATAAATAACATTGTGTCCTTCTCAGAAATAAAGCAAAATACTATGCATGCTTATCCTTCCAACGTTGATGGATTCAGGAGAGTTCACAAGTTTTGCGTTTCTTACCTTGATCATTTAGCTAAGAACCTGCTTCCTAAAGTTGTTTTAAAAGTGAAAATACCATGAGATTATCAAGTTCAGGACCCCTCAAGAATTTGTCAAGTTCTACATTCTTCATTAAGAAAATCCTGGAATCTCTTAGATGTGTTCATACTCTGACATCCCTAGAAGGCTAAGAGCAACAAAGAGGGCTTCTCTAGAATTTAAAGAGGTTTTAAAAATATCATTTCCTGTAAGATACTAATAAAATAATAAAAGTGATATGCAATTTAAAAAGCTACATGCTACATTAGTAAAGACCTAAAGTCTACAATATTGGCTAGTCATTGTGAGACATCAAGACAAACTAAATCTCCAGTAAGCCTAAAGTATGTAACAATTATGTATTTTGCTTTGTTAAAAAAATGAAAATGTTCCCCCCTCCCCGAGAATTTGAGTTATTGATAGCATCCTTTCTAAAAATTATTCATTCTTTTACCAGATTTCTTTCAATTACCTCCTATGGGCAAGAAACTGTACTTGTAAGACGAAAAGACCCTGTCTTTAAGTAACACACAGCAAATAAAAGTTGATTACAAGTGAAAATGTGTTGTTGATCCCACCAACCACTCTACATTGTATAAAATGTATTAGAAATAAACACAGTTAAAGGGATTAAATTTTTCAGCTCAGATCTTTCTGATTCTGATCTTACATTTGATTTCCTCCTTTGAAAATGATACTTATTCCAGCTCTGCTACCTACTGTGACTAATTGGGTGCCTTTCTCTTTCCCCTTTTCCCAGTAAGCCTGTACTTAATTTAAAAAAGAGATACTTTAAGGCTTTGATGAATGAATTGAACAGGCTATTGCAGTGTGACAGAGAGTCAAAGACAGTGCCAAGGTAGAGGACAGGTCACTGTCGATGGGTTCTCACCTGCGCACATAATTGCAAGACCACTCAGTCTCAGGGAACAACAATAATGGGTTTAATTAGCAAACAGGAGATTGGGGAAACAGAGTTTCTAAGACCACAAATGGCCAGCTATCTCCACCCCAGATAGTGTCTGCAGTGTCCAGAAGTCCCAAACAAATACCACTTGCTCATGATGGCGCTGTCCCATCAATGACAGTAACAGCCCATACCCCAATTTCCCAGCTCTGGAGCAAACAGCCATGCATGTATTTTGGAGTAACTTATGGGAAATAGGGGGAGGAATAAGGATCTTGTTCTAAAAAAATTGGGGGTCTGTGTTCTGATATCTAAAATCTATTGTTGGTCATGGAGATTTAGACACCTTGGTGGGCTGCATTACTGCATACCTTCTACAGCTATTGCAAGTTCCTACCCCTCTGGCTTTAGCTACTTCCAAAAGATTTAAAGAGCCAGTGTCCTCTTCTTTTTCAATTTTTTTTGTTCCCTCCCCTTTCATATTTCTCCTTTCCCCCCTTTTTTTGCAGTAGATATTTAAAGTCTGGGATATTTAAAAGAAACCATATAAACGGGAATTTAGGAAGTCTCCATACATGCTCATGGAAAAGGACTGTCTCAAAAAAAGAGCTAAGAGGACCTTCAGATTACACCTCAGGCTGAATCCTGGCCAGAGACAACCTACAACAATCAAAAAACAAAATAAAAAATCAGCAAATCTTATGAAGGGGAGATTCTGATTTCCAATTACATTATTAGATTCAAATATCCAATTTTCAATGACAACAACAAAAAACATAAGGCATACCAACTAGATCTAATAGACATAAAAAACACTCTACCTAACAACAAAATATATTCTTCTGAAGATCATATGAGACATCTTTCCAGGATAAATCGTACGTTATTTCACAAATAAACATTAATATTTGAAAAGGCAGATATTGCACAAGAGTAATTTTCTGAACACAGCAGGATGGGATTAGAAATCAATAGCAGAAGTAAAATTGAAATATGTACAAATTTGTGAAAATTAATAAAAACCTCTTAAGCAACCAGTGGATCAAAAAAGAAATCATAAGGGAAATTAGAAAATATCTGGAGACAAATTAAAATGAAAATATACTGTACCAAAACTTAGGAAACTCAGTGAAAGCCTTGCTAAAGGGGAAATTTATAACTATAAATGCTTATAGTTAAAAAGAAGAAAAACCTCAAACATACAACTTTAGAACTTAAAGAACCAGAAAAAGAACCAATTAGACCCAAAGTTAGCAAAAGGAAGGAAATAAGATTGGAACAGAAATAAAGGGAATAGAGAATAAAAAAAAAGGAGAAAATCAGCAAAACCAAATTAATTCTTCAAAAAGGTTGACAAGATTGATAAACCCTTAGCTAGACTGACTAAGAAAAAGAGTAAAAACTCAAATTAATAAAATCAAAAATTAAAATGAGGACATTATTACCAATACTACAGGAATAAAAAGGATTATACAGAGTACTATGAACAATTAAATGCTACCAAATTGTATAACCTAAATGAAATGGGCAAATTCCTAGAAACTCAAAATCTATCAGAACTGAGTCACAAAGAAACAGAAATGAATAGACTTACAACTAGTAAGGATCTTCAATCAGCATTTAGAAATCTCCCAATAACAAAAATAAAAGTGTTGTATCTGGAGACTTCATCAGTGAATGAAGCACTAGCATTGGCAATAATGTCCTTATTTTAATTTTTGATTTTAGTAATTTGAATTTTTACTCTTTTCCTTAGTCTAAGATTTTCTCAGTTTTGTTGATCTTTTTGAAGAACTAACTTGGTTTTGCTGATTTTCTCTATTATTTGTCTATTCTCTATTCCCTTTATTTCTGTTGCACCTTCATTTCCTTCCTTCTGCTAATTTTGGGTTAGCTTGGTTCTTTTTCTATTTTCTTAAGTTCTAAAGTTAGGTTGTATATTTCAGATTTAAATATAATGTTGTACCAAACTTTTAAAAAAGAGCTAATATGAGTCATTCTCAAACTTTTCAAAACAAAGGAAGAAGAGGGAATACTTCCTAATTAATTGTGTGAGGCAGGCCAGCCTGACAGCAAAGCCACTGTTAAAAAAGAAATCCACAAACCACCATCCTCTACAGACACCGATACAAAGATCTTCAAGAAAACACTAACAAATAGAATTCAGCAACATATGAAAAGGATTATACACTACGACCAACTGGATTATACACCAAAAGGATTATACACTACGACCAATTATACACTACAACCAACCCAAATGCAAAGATGGTTCTACCTATGATAATTGATCAATTTACTATACCACATCAACAAAATGAAGGCAAAAATAATTTGATTATCTCAACTGATATATGAAAACATTTGACAAAATTCAACACCCTTTAATGATAAAAACAGCAAAATAAGAATTAGGAGGAAACTACTTCAACATATTAAAATTCATATGAAAAACTCATATCTTAGTGGTGAAAAACTGAAAGATCAGAAACAAGGCAGAGATGCCTGCTTTTACCACTTCATTCAACACATATAAAACTTCAAGGGATCCTGAATAGATAAAACAAATTTTTTGGGAAAAAAGTTGGGAGGCTTACACTTAACTGATTTCAAAACTTCCTCAAAGTTACAGTAGTCAAAACAGAGTGGTTGGTAGTAACATAAAGATAGACACATAGACCAATGGAAACAGAATAGAAAACCCAGAAATAAATTTTCATATAGATGGACAAATGATGTTTAGCAAAGATGCCCAGAACTATTGGGAACACTGGCAACACTGGAAGTCTGCACACAAGAGTGAAGTTGAACCCATACCTAACTCCACATACAATATTAATTAAAAATGGATGCAATACCTAAGCATGCAGCTAACACTATAAAATTCTTAGAAACGACATAGAACAAAACTTTACCACAGAGGGCTTGGCGGTGATTATATAGGTAATCTTAAGAAAAAATAGGCAGTTTGTATTTCATGAAAATTAAAACTTGTTTAGCGAAAGACTCTTATTGGTAAAATGAAACCCTACAGATTAGGAGAAACTATTTACAAGACATATCCATTTAAAAATGGATTAATAGCCAGAATATAGAGAAAACTCAACAACAAAGAAGTAAATGACCTGATTGAAAAAATGAGCAAAGTATAGGAATAGATATTTTTCCAAAGAAGATAAATAAATGGTCAATGAATAAATGCAAGACACTCAACATCACTGTCATTAGGGAAATGCAAATAAAAAACCCTACAATGAATACTACTTCATTTCCATTAGGATGGCTATTAATTAAAAAAGAAATATGATAGGTATTGGCCATGATATGGAGAAATTGGAACCTTATGTACTGCTGAAGTGAACATAAAATGGAATAGCTTCTGTGATGGTACCTTAAAATATTAATAATAGAATTACAATATGGCCCAGCAATTCCACTTCTAGTTATATAGTCATAAGTATCAAAAGCAGGGTCTTGAAGAGATATTTGTATATGAGATATGCATACATGTTCAAAGCACTATTATTCAACAATAGCTAAATTGCAGAATCAAACTAGTCTCCATCAATAGCTGACTGTATAAACAAGCTATGGCCTATACTTGTAAAGGAATATTATCCAGCTATAAAAAGGAAAGAATTGATGACATGTGCAAACACGGTTGAAACCTGAAGACATTCTAAGTAAAATAAGTCATCCCCAAAAAGATAAATATTATATTGTTGCATTTATAAGGGATGTCTACATTAGTCAATTTCATAGAGAAAATGGAATGGTGGTTGCCAGGGTTTGCAGAAAAGAGAGAAGGGGTTATGATTATGGCAACTATAGAGTTTTTAATTTCATGAAATGAGAAGAGTTCCCAGATGGTGATGGTTACACGATATGAATGTAATTAATATCACTGAAATGTACACTCAAAAATGCTTAAGGTGGTAAACTTTATGTTTTTTATATTTTACTTTAATTAGAAAATATGATGTTAAAAAAGAGTTCTCCAAGGCTTTTGGAATGTTTCTACTTAAAGCGGTTGCGCACTGGGTTGCGAAGCTGCCCACAGCCTCTGCAGCGCTGGTTCGATCCCGGCCGCCCGGTGAGGTCCCACATGGCGCGCAGCCCTCTCCCGCCACCCGCTGCTCCCCTCAGCAGTGCACTTCGTCAGTCAGCCTGCTCTGCTCTCCCCTCTGGCTCTGGTGAATTCTCTCACTCTCCAGTGCTTCTGACTGTACCCAGTGCTTGAATAAATAAATAAATAAATCTTTAAAGATATAGGATAGAGATCCATCTGAAGTGAGAAAGAATTCCACTGGAAAGCAGGAGGTTGATAACTTCTCAAAGTACCCTTCAAATCAAAAGCTGCCAAAAATATCTACATGCTTATATTCATGTGCTTACTATTTCAACTCAGTGACTGCCAAAATATCAATGCACTTATTAAAAATTTCCCAGAGTTAGATGTTGGATTTTTGTTTAGGTTTTCAAAATAATAATAGATATGACATAATCTTTCTTGGAGTTGGTGGCAGGAAAATCAACTATGGATATTATATTTGAACTTTGTTGAACTATATTGAAATGTGTTGCCAACTTCAAACTAAATGGAATGCAGTTGTCCTAAAATAAGATAGGGCAGTGGAGGCTTGAAAAATGTAATTAGGAGTCTTCTTCCTCTCCTCAATACTGAGCATAAAATTAGATATCTGGATGGGTTTTATTGGGGGGGGGTTTGTGTGCGTGTATACATAGCACATTTTGACATTTGAATTCTAGAGAATGCTATTGAGGTGAGAAAATGGACCTATTTTACTATAATATGAAGGACATTTTGAGTGGTTACATATCGGGGTTCATTTTCCTCTCAAGGTGATGAGGCACCCCGATCATGTGTCATCCTCTGTTTACCTGTGGGCTCATCATGAGAAACTTGTCGTCATTGACCAGTCAGTGGCCTTTGTTGGCGGGATTGACCTGGCCTATGGAAGGTGGGATGACAATGAACACAGACTCACGGATGTTGGCAGTGTGAAGCGTGTTCCTGTGGGGCAAATCCTGGGTTCCCTCACGGTAAGATTCACCATTATGGAGTTGCATGAAATGGAAATAATTTATACATATGTCTTAATAGCATGGCTGATTGGTTGAATGAAAGGTGGCTTGTCTCTGCAGGAGTAAAGAACATTGAGTTGAACATCAGACAGAGCTGAGTTCAAAAACCAACCTGTCACCTAGCTAGTCCATAACTTTACATCTCTTAGTCTCAGTCTCTCTGGTAAGAACAGAAAATAGCTCCAATAGAACATTTGCTACCTTGTAGTCAGCTCCTTTGTTTTCCACTTAAGGACTGATTTCCTATTTGGAAAAAAGTACATAAACAAAATTGAGTTGCAATTGAGATTTAAGTTAAATAACAATATGCATTCTTAATAGAAGTAAATGCCAAGCTATTTTTGGACTTTAATTACCTGAAGACTTGCAAAAAATAGAAGAGTGTGGTCCTTTAGGAATTCTGGGATCAGTCTGGGGTCACTTAGGAATTCTACTTGAAAGCAGGTTAACAGCGCCTCAGAGTGCCTTTCAAATCAAGAGCTCCCAAAATATCTATATGCCTGTACCCATATGCTTATTATTTCAACTAAAATGGCTACCAAAATATCAGTATTTTCATAAAAATTTTTGACAGTCTTCATCTCATTTTACTGCTGGAGCTGATGGTCACTTTTCTGAGAAAACAGCAATTTAGTGAATAGGTAACAGGGAAAATGATTGCCAGAAAAAGCATGACTTAATGTTAATCAAGGGAAGACGTTCAGAACCTCAACAGTAAGTGTAACTCATGTAATTGTATTTGAGATAAGAAGTTAACTGGTATGCAATTTCAGGAATTTGGCCTACTAAAGGAGAAACTACAGTGGATCACCTGGAATTCTTTTGGTAGTATTTACACAATTCACATGCTTCCCCCATTGGGAATCGGGTGGCTGGGGCTGAACCACACGTTGTGAATCTGGAAGGGAACCTCCATCACGTACACTTTACACCCTAGCTTGCCTTGATATGCAGAACCATATTACAGTGTAATGTGTCCTTTCTTTATGCAATGTCTTTTTTTTTTTTTTTAATTTTTTTCAGGGTGAAACAACAGAGTCCATGGAATCCTTAAGCAACAAATATAAAAATGAACCCAGTAAAAATCTGCCCAGCCCAAAGAGAGATGAAATGGATTCAAAACTGAAAGGAATAGGAAAGCCCAGTAAATTAGCCAAATTCAGCCTCTACAGGCAGCTTCACAAGCACCAGCTGCACAATGCAGACAGCGTCAGCAGCATTGACACCATCTCCAGTAAGTCAGTGTCTTTGCTAGAATTGATCTTATTTACATTCCTCCATAGCCAGAAACTATATACCTTCTTCTAAAATCTGTCTTTCTATAATAGAATAGAATGAGTGGCGTTGGAAGGTCACTAGCTCATCCTCTGCAATATCATGCCTTTGTTTGCATCATTTTAGAAGATTTATTGTTTTATTCACACAAAGTAGTCATAAAACCACAATTCCTATTTCTGATGGTAGCAGAATGACTAAGCATTTCCAAAATAGTACCGGGTTATAAAGGTAAAAGAAAAGTATTAAATGGACTTTCTATGCTTTTCACAGAAGAAATTTCATTTCTATTTCTTCTAGAAATGCATCAACTCTTATCCTCAAACATCAGTTTCTGTATCTTATAAATTTACTGTTCTTTTCAAATCTGTTTTAAAGCCCTGCAATTTTCCATTGCACAGAATTTGTGAGTGATTTTATAACCTTGACTAGTTTTAAAAATGATTGAACCTGTTTTCCAGTTTTAAAAACTTGATCCACACATACATATCTATATTTCTTTGTAAAAAACAGAACTCTCAACTTTCTCCAGGTTATTGTAATCACTGTAGAAGTCGTCAGAATTTAATCCATGGTCTAAAACCCCACTTGAAACTCTTTCACTCTTCCAATGGTTCTGAGCAGGGACTCGCTAGACCTAACACGGGTAAGTGCTGCATGCAATGGAAGATGCGCCTTAGACTTCAGCTTTTGCTGCATGAGCACATGTGTGTGTTTCTGGATTGCTATTTTGTTGGTTTCTGTTTGCATGGTTTTCACACCATATGTCTATGTCTTATTGAATGCAGAGTCCCTGGTAGCACTTTCAATCCCCACACCCAAAGATCCTACACTCCAGCAGCCAAGAGCAAAGTAGCCTAACACTGGCACAGCACATGGCACAAGCCAAGCAGTACGTAGTGTTGTGCAAGTTGTGTGGAAGTTGGGGGGCTTCCTCCATAATGAGACTTGTAAGATTTTCTTGAGACGGGAACATTGCAGTTAGCTTTGGAAGTAATTTGATCGGGGTGTGAGATAGGAAGACATACTCAGTTCAGCAAAGGTGCTGGAATCGGAATGCACCAAGTGCTTCTACATACTAGAAAACACTTCATTCAGTTGAGATGCAATCTTTGATAGGAGACCAGGAAGATAGGCAACAGCCACAATGGACTCCCCAACATAAATTTATTTAGTTAAGACTCTTGAAGGTCTTTAAATAGAGGAGTCATCTCTATATGTGAATTTTTAGAAATTGCAATCAGAGAAGTGTTGGAAGAAGAACTACATACTTGGGGAACAAATTAATCAGGGCCTCAATTACAGTGGTGGAATTGAAGAGGAATTTGGCAATGGATCAGCTATAGGGACAAGGGATCATCATAATAAATAGCACCCTTAGTAGAATTGAAAGCTGGCTTTTGTGCAAACCCAGCCCTTCTCTGACTGGATCATCTGTGAAGCCTGGTAGTAATAGTGTTAACTCCTTTTTATGGTAGAGGAAACTCGGGATTAGAAATGATTAGTGACGTTCCAAGGTTCATGACTCAGATTTGTGATGACATGCAAAAATCTACATTGTGACTTTTGGCTGAGTTCCCAAGGCCATGGTTCTAGTGTATGTTTAGAGCCCCATTCACACGTCCGGAAGTGAGTCACTTGTGACTGACTAGAGATAATAAACCTGGATAATTAAGCTAGACCTTGAGCAGTGGTTTCCAGCATTCTTTCATCTAGGGAGCTTACTTTCCTTTAAAGGTACTGAGTTTAACTATATACAATGATCTAAAACTCCTGTGTAACTATTAAATAAATTTTTTTAAAGATTTATTTATTTATACAAGCACTGGGTCCAGTCAAAAGTGCGGAAGGGTGAGAGAATTCACCGGAGTCAGAACGGAGAGCAGAGCAGGCAGACTGACGAAGTACACTGCTGAGGGGAGCAGCAGGCAGCAGGAGAGGTCTGTGCGCCATGTGGGACCCTCACCCAGTGGCCGGATATCGAACTAGCACTGCAGAGGCTGTGGGCAGCTTCACAACCCAGCGCTCAACTGCTGCGCCACCGGGGAGGCCCTATTAAATAAATTGGTAGATTGTAAATTATAACATTAATCTACATTTAAAATGGGGAAGAATATGTATAGGAAAATGTTTTACTTAGCATACATTAGTATTTGATGCATATACAAGTTCAGGGACAACTCACAGTAACTCCTGTGTTTAGTGGAGTTTCAAAGCCCTGATATAAATGTAAGGAGGCATCTGAGCAGCATAGGTGCGAGGTCAGGGCAACTGAGGTGCAGAGAGTAAAGGTAAAGTGTTGGGAATATGTAGTGGTTTGTAATTCCAATGTGCACCTGTGCTGCTTTAGAACAGAAGTTACCAATAAGAGAGAGGGATGTGGTTGAGGGGTCTGAGTTATTACTGTTAGTGTTGCAAACAGCAGCACTGGCAGCCAGTGGAAAAGAACATGCAAGCCAGGTGCTGAATAGTTTAAGGAACTAAAGCCAGTGTCAGCCTGTGGGAAGTGATCCCACAGTAGTGATCTGATGACATCTATATGGGTGGTTTTCAGGAAGTTCTCCCTCACAAACTAGATACATGTCAGTTGTAGAATTTCTTATTAAGAAAGAGAAAGTAATCTAAATATCAAGAATAGGAACATAATAAGTCATTATGAAGAACATAATAAGTCATTTATCCCCTTGATGGGGATGAATTTTAACTTATTTTAACTTAGAGTTAAGAACTGTAAGTGGGGATACAAAAATAAGTGTATATGACTCATTGATTCACTGAAGAAATATTTATTGAGCTCCTATACAATATCTCTGTTCTAGATACTAGAGATAGGAACAAAACAGATGAAATTCAACTAGTTGGAGGGTAAGTAGGGGAATTTTATATGCAAATAAATCATCAAACACTATATGTCAGATGGTTGGAATTATCGTAGGAAACAATGGAGCAGAAGGGGAAAGGCAAAGGAGAGAAACTAACGTTTTCCTTTCATGGTCAAAGAATGCTTCCCTAACAAGGCATGTTTTTAACAGAGATGAAAAGGAAGAGAAGAAGGAGGAGCAGAGAATGTCTGCTTCCAGCCAGGGCACGGCATTCCAAGCAGGAGGAATAGCAGTTGTAAAGGCTAAGAGGCAGGAAAGATTGGTGTGTTCAAGGAGTTGGGCGGGAAGAGTAGAGTGGGGGAGAAAGTTAGAAAGCATTAGGAAGATTATGTAGATAATGCAGCTCTTGAAAGGATCTTGGCTTTTACTTTGAGTGAGATAGGAAGACATCAGATGGTCTGGAGCAAAGGATAGACAAAATCTGACTTACATTTTTACAGGCTCATCTTTCAGAGTAGATCCAGGTAGCAAGCAATGACCTGCCAGCTAACTGCCTCTTGAGAGTGGAGCTGGCAACACTTGCTGATGCATTGGATATGGGATATGAGAGAGAAAGGGCTCTTTCCATTACATAAAGAAAATTGCATGTAACTTCACTACATATAATTACAAATTTAGTTTTTTTAAGATTTTTTTTTTAAATTTATATAAGAGCTGGGGTACAGGCCAGAGGTGTGGGAAGGTGAGAGGATTCACCAGAGAAGAGCAGGGAGCAGAACAGGCAGGCGGACCAAAAGCACTGCTGAGAGGAGCAGCGAGTGAGGCAGAAGAGATCTGCCATGCCATGTGAGTATCTCCCTGGCCAGCCAGGAATTGAACCCATGCTGCAGAGGCTGCAGACAATTTCACAGTGCTGCGCTCAACCGCCTGTGCCACTGGGGAGGTCCCACAAATTTAATTTTTTAATATGAAAAAAGTTACTTAAAATGAGAAGCAAAGGATAGTTGAGTCCTTCTGGAGAGTTCTTTGTACACTCTAATCCTTAGACCTGGGGTTTCCAAGAGACCCTGAGGACATGCCAAATAAGTGGTCTCAGACCATCCCACCTCCAGTGGTATCAACTTCAACCAGAATAATTCCACTTATACTAAATTCTATACTGAAGATCCTTATGAATTTATGTTGGAAAAAAAGGAAGGTTTCGGGCCTCCCTGGTGGTGCAGCAGGTTGAGCCCTGCGCTGTGAAGCTGTCCGCAGTCTCTGCAGTGCGGGTTCGATCCCGGCCTGCCAGCAAGGATCCCACGTGGCGCGGCAGACCTCTCCTGTCACGCCCACTGCTCCCCTCAGCAGTGTATTTCTGTTATCTGCCTATTGGAGTATGCATGCAAGATCTCTATAGGTTTTTACATAGAAAAACTGCACTAAAATCAATTAATTTTAAATGTGATTAATAACCATGCTATATTTCTGTAGTATCTACATTAATTCAAAATCACTCATCTATCTTCACATTTTTCTTTCAGAATTATTTTGCAAGAGGGATAATTTCAATTTTCAACTTATTTGCTTGATAGTGTTATTTTTAAAGGGTCAGATTTTGTTCTTATATTCAGCAACATATTCAGTTTGCTAATCTTTTCCTTTTATGCAAGATTAAAGAGATGGTGGGGAGGGAAATATAATTTTTTGCAATTCAGTTGAGACTGGTTCTTTAGATCCAGATATCTAATCATAGGGGATAATAAATAATAAGTCATCTCTAAACTCTGTTCTCAGATTTTCAATGCTATAGGATGTATATGACTTATTTTCTGCTGTCAGAGAGCATATTATCTAATAGGTAAACATCAGTTTGAAATATCTTACTAACGTATGCTTTAGTAGCTCCTCAGTAGATACCCTGACTGATAAGAATTTTCCACAAATATCACTCCTGACCCACAATTGGAAAATCCAAAATTTTTGGAAGCTAAAAGATTTTTTAAAAATATAACCCATCAAGGACCTCTTTAGGAACTGGCTATCTGTATAAACATGTAAGTTCAATAGGCAGAGACTAAGAAGGTGGAAAAACTAGCATTCCAGGTAAATATTATAGTAATATCTTAAGGCACTGACATGGAAAATACCAAATTCATTTCAGCATCTCAGACCTGGATGTGGAATGTGATAAATACACAAACATCTACCATCTCTTAGACAAAATCCAGGGAATCAGATGTGTTTCAGGAATTAGGAGATTCTAGATTTTAGAAAAGTAATGCAATACTTATTCCTTACATTATGGTACACTCCTAGCAGGGTTTGGGAAATACCTTATAAGCAAATTATTTTTATTTGCTCAACGTGGAGTAGGGTGAATAAAGACAATACCTTCTTGTCAATTTAGGTCAGGTTTTGCTAGTAAATGAACTGTGAGAAACATTTGCATATTCAAAACTTTGGGGTTTTGGAATTTGTGTAGATTGAGCTGGTGGAAAATATGTGTACCAATACCTGGACGGTCTGGAAAGTCAGGCTGAGACCTTGAGATTTAACCACTCAATGCTGGAGAATTCCTGGGAAGTGGGGGTGAGGTTGGAATTTGGGGGGGTTGGGAGGTTAAGGCAGTGTTTTGCTGTGACACAGGAGACACAGAGTGTCTGGCAAGCTTGTTCTGGTAGACCCAAAATCAAATACTTGGGGGAAATTTTTTCCAAAGTAGGAGTAAATAGGGTTTGGGAAGGGGTGGGGGTAAGGGAAGAGTGGACAAGACAGTGAAGAGAAAGGAGCCAAAGAAGGCTGAAGAGAATGCAGTAATCTCAAGGGAAAGCCTGTTTTTATGGAGATGATAATGATTGTAGCGTTACCTGTGATTTGTAAGTGCTGGTGGTACAGTCGGTAGACAAGGTCAAGAGAGGCACTGGGAGGTTTGTGGTTCTGGAGTCAAAAGAGAAAAGAGGGTGAGAAGGGTACATCTAGGAGAAAATTGGGGAAAACCTCACCAGTGGGGAGGATCTTGGAAAGAAGGTCAAGAGGATGGGCTGGAGGGATGGTAGGGGTATGAAGCCTTGGAAGCAAAGAGAGGAGAAGGATGTGACAAAGCCAAGAGATGCTGGTTGAGGTGGGTAGGAGGACATGCTTTCCATGACCTTTAACTGCCAGTGTCTGGACAAGATTGCAGAAAACAGTCACTGCAGATAGCCCAGCCTTGTGTCAAAAGGCAAGGCAGAGCCTCCCTGGTGGCCCAGGCTGTTGAGCACAGTGCTATGAAGCTTTCAGCAGCCTCTGCAGTGCCAGTTCGATCCCCACCAGCCAGCCGTGGAGATGTCCACATGGCGGGGCAGACCTCTCCTGTCAGCAGTGTATTTCAGTCAGTCTGCCTGTTCTGCTCCCCACTCTGTCTCTGGTGAACCCTCTCACCTTCTCGCACATCTGGCCTGTCATCCAGTTCTTGTATAAATAAATAAATAAATCTTGAAAAAAAAAAAAGGACAAGGCAGATGCTGAGTACCAGAGCCAGACTGATGAGAACCCCTCAGGTCCACATTGCTGAGGTGAAGAGTTGGTATTCCCTGCTCACAGGTGACCTTGCCATCCTCAGTAACCAGGAGTATTTGGCGTTATTGCCTTATTATGTCATTAGTTCTGAGGAGGACCCTGATTTATTTGGAATAATTTTGGCCATGACTAAAAATAAAAACAAATTGGAATTGTGAGCAGGTTGAATTTAATTAGAGTCAAGATAACTTCCTGAGACTAAGAATTTGCACTGTTTTGTTTCTCTTGTAAGTGATTTAGAAGAAGATTGCTCCTTTTCATATTTATTTTTTCAACATGATTACATTTATTAAAATAGATACACTTTTTAATTTTATACATTTTACTATCACAATAATATTGAGAGGAAATATACAGATTATTAACAGAGCTGATCCCTAGCTAATGGAAGAATAGTTTCAGTTCAGTATATTTTTAACTTTTCTACAATAAGCAAAAGTTACATGTACTTTTATCCATCCGACTTTGGTAACAAGGAAAAAAGAAAATTAAAAAAAAATGGTGACATCTTCTCTCCTAATTCAATAATTACCAAACAATTTTTGAGCAGTATTTAGTCTCTTGAGGCACCTACCTTGTTCCACAGTGAGGCAGTCAAATAAATGTAGCAGTGTATAGTGAACACTAGCCATCAGGGTGTGTATTTTCTCTTTTGAACATGGTCAGATGTATTACTTTCCCAGAATCTAGTGATTCCCTAGTGGTCTGCTCAGATTAATTCTTTTGAATGTGCCCAGCTGGGTATAAGAACCAGACTCGTAGGAACTGCAAGAAGTTGTCTAGAACCCTCCACACCACGTGGTGGCTTCCGATCATCACTATGAGAGAGATTACTCTAATTCATGGAGGGAAATTGTACCAGGGATGTGAATCTGTAGGATCTGGCAGAGCCAGGGCTGTGAGATCCAGCACAGACACCAGTGGCACCACCAACCACAGTCCTGACCTGGGCCCTAAGACACACCAGAGAGAGCAGACTGGTGGTAGCAAGAGAGGAATAAGGGAGACACATTCCAGGGTTTTTCCCACAAGGACTCTGAAAGGAAACATGGAGGAGATTATTTTCTGGTGTTTTCCTTCTTTTGGGTTAGGGCCACAGAGAAAAAAAGACAATGCGCCCAGAGTAGAACCATCTTCTTCCTTTTCCATGAACTCCTTGCATCTTAGCCATCTGAGTGCAGTGGTGAGTGAAATGGATCAAAGAACCAGACTGACTAAGCTTGAAAGCTGACCCTGCCCCTAGTGAACTGTGGATATATTTTCTTCACCTGCCCCCCAAACATGAGGATAATTGTACCTATATCAAAGAATTATTAGAAGAATTATATGAGATGATGCATATAAGTAGGTGTTCAGAACTGAGTTTGGAACCAAATAAGTGCTTTTTTTATATGTGTCAGTCACATTATCACTGTCATCATTATCATCATGGTCATCATCATCCTTATTATCATCTTTACCAGTACAAGGAGAGAGAGTCAACAGAGACCAAGTAGAAAATTACTGTGTTTCCTTAAGTCTGGAATAGCAGGGAGGCATTATAAAGGTTGGCATAATTAATCTGAAGCAGTTTATATGACACCTTTGTGCAAATTAGAAAATGACACCCCCTCTCAAGACACTTCCCACCTACTTTCTGGAAAACTATCCTAATACACACAAACATCCATGATGTCTTTTCTGGAAAAGGTTATGCAGTGCACAGCTTTCATAGCTGTACAGTAACCTGGATTACCCTCTGGCAAAAGAGACCTGGTGAGCTGTGATTTGCTGAATAACCCAGAGGGGCGGGGGGGTTAAAGGGAACTTGAGTGGTCCCAGAAATGCCTGGATATGTGCACAAAAATTCCAACAAGGGTATGGCATGGAAGTATATGTCCAAGGAGAAGTTTCATAGCTTTTCTCAGATGTTGAAAGGAATTATGAGCCCCCCAAATTTAAGGGGACCCGTTCCAGAGGGAGGAGATGAGATGAGGTAGGTGTATGGAGACTGAGGTGATGCAGGAAATGAAGGCAGGCTTTATGTGCAGCTCTAGACAAAAGAGAGCCACTTAGTCCCTGGGAGAAGTCAGAGCTGGGATTCTTGGAATGTGGGAATTTAGAAACCCAAATGGGGACAACTGAAAGTCAACAAAGAAGGCCAAGAGCAGAGAGTTTCTATTTGTTAGGTCCAAGCTTGTCTTAAAACATAAGGAATTCCACAAGTACACCCTCTCTCTGAGTCTCTGTCCTCTCCCTACAAGGGACTTGCAGGCTGCTCTGCATCCTTTACCTAAGATGCAGTCCCGCGACTCCTCTCAAAGTCTACCTTACTAGAATTCTAACAAAATCTCAGTAAAGAAGATAATGACACAAACAGCCAACCCACTAATGACTTTGGTGACCAGGGTACCAGAGCACGAGGCTCCTCGCCATAGATGTGGCTGGCCCTGATGCTCCAGAAGGTGACATGAACACGTGAGCCCATGCTTCCAGGCTCTGACTCAGCTGTAGCTCCAGCTGGCTAGCCCCCCACTGGGCACAGGGCTCTGCACAGACTTTCGCCCTGATTTCAAGCCACAAGCTCCGGTTGTTCACTTAGCCTAAGGCCTCAAACAGGGGCGGCCCAGAGTTCTTCTCTGAGGTGCCCATGAAAAGTTAGTGCAGAGTGTGCCAGGGTCATCTTCCTGGCATGAGCAGTCAGTAGGGGGAGCAGCAGCAGAAACAGTGTAGTGCCCAGTGTAGTGGCAGGATGGGCCAGAGCAGGATCTCTATGAACCTATGCAGAATGGGAAAGGAAGGAGAAGTCCTGGAGCCCTCAGTGGCTTTTTCAGGCTTTTATTGGATTTACCAGGTACACAGAGACAGGGGTGCCGGGGGGCCAGGACACTGGCAGGCTTCCCAGCCCCCGGTGAGTCTTCATTCTTTCTGGGTTCTCTGGTGTTCTCTCTCTCTCTTGTTCTTCTGGCATCCCCGTTATGGCGCCTTTGCAGGCCCACTCTCAGCCCAGGTGAACCCACCTAAGTATGCCCACACCCCACTCCAGGTGTCCGCCATCAGGCATGCATTCAAGACTGCAGTATTCATCATTATTCCTAATCGCAGGAGGGCAGAAAAGCCTGACAGTCATTTACCCTACACCCAGCTCAGATCTCATCCTGAACTGCGCCTGAATGTTCCTGTTTAGACAAGTGTATGTGTACATGAAAACTTTGGCTTAGAGTTTCTTAAATAATAACAAATTATCAATTGTGGTTGTATTTTTTTTAACTTGAAATTTGGTCTTGTTCTTTGTCCCTTTTTCTTTTCCTTTTCCTTTTCCTTTAAAAAAAATGACCTGGCTATTATAAAGAGCCTACAGGTGAGCAAACAAACTTACCAGCACTTTGACCTTTCAGTCCCATATGGCAGAAAAATAAATCACTAAGTCAGCAGAATTCTATTTTTAACATGATTTAGTTTTGTTAATCTTTAACATTCTGTTTTCTTTTTTAACAGTTTTTTTTTAAGAATTATTTTTATTTATTTATGCATACAAGAGCTGGGGTGTAGAGCAGAGGTGTGGGGGGTGAGAGGATTCACCAGAGAAAGTGGGGAGCAGAACAGGCAGATCTACTGAAATACACTGCTGAGGGGAGCAGTAGGCAAGACAGGAGTGTCTGCTGTTCCATGTGGGTTGCTCCCTGGCCAGGATCAAACTCATGCTGCAGTGGATGATGATAACTTGATAGTGCTGAAACTTAACCCCTGAGCCACCAGGGAGGCCCTAAGTTATTTTCTTATACAGGAAATTTCAATAGCCTTTGGATGATTAATTATTCAAATTGAAATAGGATATCCAGCAGTGTTTGTGGTGATTGTATTAAAACTATCGGGCTGTCGGAAGAGTCCTGATGTATTTTTTTTCTGTTTTCTATGCAAAAATGCGTCAGGACTCTTCCAACAACTGAATATTTCCCTATAAATACTTCTTAATTACCAACTTGAATGCCAGGAGCATACCTGGCAGAGAAGGCATACACTGTCTAGCACTGAGGAGTTTGTAGATCAGTGGGGGTGGGGGGGGGCGGGGGCAGGGAGGGTGCCTCTTTATACAGTTGTCATAGTTAGAGGCACTGGGGTGAGCACTATTACTGACTTGGAGCAGTGTTAGTGAATGCCTCTCCTGCTGGCATCTGAGGAATGTGTCCTGAGGGCAGGTTACTGCTAAAGTGACTCTGAAGGATAATGAGATTAGGCCAAGAGGGCAGGAAAACATCCCATACAAAAGGAATAACAAGTGAAATGAGTGAACTGCTCAGAAGCTTGACAGACTAGACCTGTTGAATGTCAAATGAGGGGAACGTGGGGCTTGGGGTTGTATGTGGGGAAAATAAGAACAAGAATGAGATATTGGGAAAAGCCTTGAAAAGCCTTCTATGCACACTAATTCTTATGACTTGATCCCCAGTAGGCAACAGGTGATCCTGGAATTCTCTGAAGTGCAGAAGAATAGTTCTGGGACATTGTGGTGGTGGGGACTAGACTAGTTCTATCAGTAGCTTCTGCAAGTGGTACCATTTATTCATTGAACAGCATAATTTTGCATGCAATGTCTACTTGTGCAATGTCTCTCGTGTGCCAAGCGCTGCATTTGTGATTTGTAGTTCTGCTAGTCTTCCTGCTTAATTTTTTTTTAAAGATTTATTTATTTATTCATTCAAGCACTGGGTACAGTCAGAAGCACGGGAGGGTGAGAGAATTTACCAGAGCCAGAGGGGGGAACAGAGCAGGTAAACTGATGAAGTACACTGCTGAGGGGAGCAGTGGGCGGCAGGAGAGGTCTGCGCGCCATGTGGGACCTTCACCTGGTGGCCGGGGATTGAACTGGCACTGCAGAGTCTGTGGGCAGCTTCGCAGCCCAGCACTCAACCACTGCGCCACCAGGGGAGGCCCTGCTTAATTTTCTTTATGGTCAACACATCTCATAAAAGTACAGACTATATAAGTCAAAGTATTTACACTTAATTAAAACAGTCCTGGCAAAGGTCTTTGTAATATGGTGCAGTAGATTGCTGCTTTTGCATGTAGTGGTCTTAGATTACTGCCTGGTAGTGTGACTTTTTTCTAATGGATGTCATTTATGATTTTAGGAATATAGGATATCAGAGACAAAAAGACCTTACATTTTCATCTAGACCAAATTCTTCCTTTCAATTGTAAAGAATTTCTGACCCAGAAAGTGAAGCTTAGTGTCCCTTAGCCTTTCAATTTCAGGGCTGAAATGTGGGCTGTCTGCAAATCTGAAGATCTTGCTTTTTGAGTCACCAAAGGCAAGAATTGTGTATTATGTATGCACTGTATCAGTTGAGGAAAGGCAAAGGCATGACTTCTGCAGGGTCCCTGCATTCATGTTTCTCTGACCTGGCTTTACTGCTCTCTCCTAACTCCTCCTAGTGAGTCCATTGTTCACAGTTTGCCCTGTGGTCCATTTCTTTCAGTGATCTAGAAAGTCAAACTTTTTTTTCTGCCCCCTCCTCACCAGAAAGTGTCTAATGATGAACCTGATTGTAAATGATTGTCTTCATTGTCTAATGATGAACCTGATTGTAAACCCAAATCCCTGCTGAGACGAAACTTGTAAGGGTTGTGAAACCTTTTCAACCCACAACCCCATGGACTGGACACATGCTGCCCTATTTAGGAATCTTAAAAGGAAAAGTTGAGAAGTTTTCAGCTGTTTAGTAAATGAGAATTGAGCCCCCCACTTGGGGGCCACATGGCCCATTATGTCTGAGCAGGTTTCACTGTGTTCACAGACACCAGCTCCGTCCGCAGTTTACAGACAGGTGTGGGAGAGCTGCACGGGGAGACCAGGTTCTGGCATGGAAAGGACTACTGCAATTTTGTCTTCAAAGATTGGGTTCAACTTGATAAACCTTTTGCTGGTGAGTACCATGGTAGTGAGTAGCTACTTATAATTTGTCCCTTGTCAGCATCTCAAGAAATACACATGTTCATGATCTGTCATTTCCTTTGATTTGTTCTGAATATTTGGTAAATCTTTGGAGACTATGACTTGGGACTTTCCCTTGTAGATATATTTTAAAAAAGGAACATAAGGCAGAACTGACTTGTCTGAAACTTCCAGGTCTCCTGCAGGCATATTTGGTGGGGGTGGGGTCATAGTTTATTATTTTCTATGAGATGATATCCTTCCTTTAATCATCTTTTTCTGGTTATCACCTTCATCTTCCCACATTAGAATAACACATTTTCAGATGATCATTTTGCTTATATGTCTAAGAAGACATAGAGACGGCCCAGCATAGGTAACCTGGTATTGTTTCACCAGGATGCAAAAGAAAAATGTAATATCAAGTAAACAACATTGGATAATTGTTCTAACTCATGTCCATCTTGTCTAATGATTACCTGTTACTAAGTGAATGAAACATATTTGTGGAAGGTGCACGGGAAACTGTGTTCCTTAATGTGAGATGTGTGCTTCTGTTAGTTATAAAGGAATTGTTCCACCTGAACCAAAAAGGTACACATGGTGGCCATTAACCATTTCCTTTTACGTAACATCATTGGACGAGACTGGGGCTAGATGACTGCTGTCCTGGCACACAAGTCAGTGACAGTGCTTGCCTGCTGCACCTGGGCAGATTTCATTGACAGGTACACCACTCCCCGGATGCCCTGGCACGACATTGCCTCTGCAGTCCATGGGAAGGCGGCTCGTGACGTGGCGCGTCACTTCATTCAACGCTGGAATTTCACGAAGGTATGTGAATGGTTTTGTTGTGATTCAGTCCACTTGATGAGAGACAGGCCTGGTGGAGGAGAAACCTAGAGGGTTGGCAAGAAGGGGCTGCCAGAGTCCCAGCTGTGCCACCATCCACAGTTGGGTGCTTGGTTAAGAATGCCGGGGCCTCTGGACAAAAGACAAAATTACACCACTGACAATTTAGAGCACAAAGGTTGAACGCCACCATCAGGACCTATAATTCTAACTCCTTTTAATATCTGCTACACTAAGTGTTGATTAGGTGTGTTTGGCCTGGACCCATAGTCCTGTAGAAGGTTGTGGCGTTTCCGATGGAGAGTCTTGCTTAGGTGAGATGAGAGAGTTGGGACTTTAAAGCCCTTCAGCCCTAGCCTACATGGCATTCCTGTTAGCATAGGCTTCTGAGGGGGTTGCAGGCGAAGTGAGTTATATGACAAGGATGGGGCCATTTTTTCCCCACCAGATTGTGTCTTCTTTAGTTTGCCTTCATTACTTGTAAGAACTTGACCTAACTTTCTAAGTTAAGTAACTATCATACATTGTTTTCTTTAAATAGTGGTGAGGCAGTAATCTCCCCAACAATTTGTGAAAAAAGATTCAGCTTTATCAACAACAGTGTCTGATCTAATTGTTTGCCTATATAACATTATACAAATTTAGTGGGAGCTCTTGGAATTAATGGGTATATTTTTAACAATAATTTAAGAGGGATGAATTAATAAATAAAGCAGTATTATTTGTAGCCTACTGGCCTGACAAAGAAAAAAAAAACATTTCTAGTACTTGAGTTTGGGTTTGGGATTTTTAGTGCTTATTCTGCTCCTTGGACATCAAGAAGCTTTTTAAATCGGGACTAAAAGGACAATGGTGTAATAAAGGAGAGGACTAGACTTTTTTATGGTGAAATGAATGTATTATATATATATTGATTTTCAGTGGTGCACTCTTGAAAATTATATAATGCTATAGTGCATTGTTACTTCCCTTGGAAAAAAAGGCCTTTGAAAAAGCATCCAACTCTTGACTCAGAACATCTATTTCAGATGTTTAAGCTTAAGAAGCAATAATAAATAAGATAATGTATTTTGATATTGTTTCTAGTAATTCAAACAAAGAGAGAGTGGAAATGTTCATTAGTAGGATGTTATTAAATCATGACTGTTCCATAGCATATTGCCATGAAATTATTAAAAATGGTATATAGTGCTATATTGCTATAGCAAGATATCTACAAAATAGTAAAAAAAAAAAACAGTTTACAAACACTATTCTCATATTTGCAGTTATATACCTCTAAGACCAAAGATTTTTTAAAACATTCTTTACAAATATAAGGAACTACATGGTCACTGAAAAAGAGAAAAGAAGGAAATGTAGGAACTAGAAAACAAAAATAAATAATTCACAGCCTCTGACATTATTGTTTTTCTCTTTCAAATGAATAAACCTGGATTTTTTTTAATAATCACAAAATAGGGAAGAATGAAACTTTTTTTTCATTTGAATCTTCTTTTACTGTTTTTCTTTATTTTAGATTATGAAATCAAAATATCGGTCCCTTTCTTATCCTTTTCTCCTTCCAAAATCTCAAGCAACAGCCCACGAATTGAAATACCAAGTACCTGGGTCTGTCCATGCTAACGTACAGGTAAGTTTGATTGTTCTTTTTCTCAAAGTTTCACTGGGTGAAATTACTCTTGTTGCACTAAGTGCCATTCATACTGGCCTTGTCAGTAAAACAACTCCAGAACAAATCTGAATCAACCTTTTAAAATGTTGTATTATATTTCCTATTTAAAATGTATTCAATTCACTCTTTCTAAAATTTCTTAATAAACATAATAAATTCATGTACTTAAAGAAATGCCAGTCAAGAAGAGGCTTGTCCTGTATTCCCTCTCAAGTGACCCTAGCAAGTGATACCCAATAAGCCTAGAACTGATACTGGTTAAGCACCAGACAGGTGGCTGAAACTTAGCATCTAGGAAACTAGTTATAATTCAATCTAATTTTTGTTTCTAGTTAACCAAATGCCTTTTAGAGGCTCTTTCAGTAGAATAAAGAATTTGCTTAATACAGTCAGAGAATTTTACCATATCCAGTCCAACCCTTTGAAATTACAAATCAGAAAATTCAGACCCTCTGGAGTTATGAGACTTTCCAGTAACTTGCTTGTTATTGACAAAGGTGGAGCATGAAATCCTAATCTAGTTCATTGTTACTCAATCTGCTCCCTCTACCAATTCCAGCTCAAATATCTTGAGGTCATACAGTGACAGAACTAGGATAACCACCTTCACCATTGCCCTTGATTCAAAGTTATCACTGTCAGGATCAAAAGCATTGCTTAAACAGAGATCCAGCATTCTGCTACTGCAATCACAAATCAGGCTTTATATCATTTGGACATGGAGTCTAGTGAATAAGTTCATATAAATGAAATGCCTAAATCAGGTGCTTTGTACTATGGGCAAGTAGAGGTATGTGTATATAAGAAATAAAAAGATATTCCAGACCACAAATCAATAATAGAACAATCAAAAAGATAAACCATTTGAGAGAAATCCCTGTAGGAAACACTTAATCATCCCAGGCTAAAGGAGACAACTAATTTAAACTTAGAGGCACAGATAGATATGCATTCCTATATAAGTTAATGAATATTTTATGAACCTATTTAATTGTATTCTACTTGGAAGGGAAAATTACCCGTGCTGTAAGATAAAATAGGAACCTTGATATTAAAAAGAGAGAGAGAGAATTTAAGATTTGAGATGGCATTAAATTGATTCAGTGATCATCTTATCAAAGTTAGCAAATGTTCATTAAGCATCTGTTGGAAATGCTTTGTAGGGAATTGTGTGTATTTATGATCAGCAAAGGATCTTTTATCCCAGGTTGCATATGCATATATATATGTGTGTGTGTGTGTGTGTGTGTGTGTGTGTGTGTGTGTATGTCTTCTGATGCCTTTTGGTAAAACCTTGTTTTGCATATTCCATCCTGCTGCCCTAGTGTGATAGATACTTTGCATAACCACTGCACGAAATACGAAATGCCTCTCGAGAGGCATTTTCTCTGCATTAGTAGATGCTGTGTTAAGAGTGGGACCAGATCACTGATGTCCTCTGATAGTCTCATGGCTTTATCCCTATTGGGCCCAGGAAGTCTGGACTCAGAAATCTGCAAAACCAACTAATTTAAAAGGAAATTTACCAAGATGCACTCCTTCATGAATTATTTATTCAGTCAACATCTGTTAAGTGCCATTTGTTTGCACAGTGAAGTTACCAGCACACACTTAGATGCTGAGGGGGCCACTGAAAAGGAGTTCTCTGCCTCTGGGAACTTAATTAGCTGGAAGAGAGAAAACTGCAATATTAAAAGAATTCAGTTAACAGTGCAAGGAATGGTCTAGGACTAAATGCCAGTATGAAAGTGTGGGCCACACGCCATGAGGGTTTGAATAACGAGAAGGACAGGACTGAATGTCCTAAGGAACAGCCTGCCTGCCAAAAGATGGGAGAACCAATGGTAGCAAGTCATCTGCTCTTAATTGATGATTGATGAAGTTTAGATGCAGAAGGTGTGCCCCGGTGTGTTCACTTGCTTAATTTCAAACTGATCCTAGAGACATTTTTAGTGGCCTTTGGAACTTTATCTTGCATTCGAGGAAAAGCTTGATATATGAATTTTTTATGAAGATTAACTAAATCAGAGCTTCCCACCTGCGGTTTACCTGCTAATAGCTATTCCACTAAAATGATTTCCATGGACAAATAAGTTTTTGCAGATTTTTTTAAAATACAGAACTTTTTAAGTGCCTTTTTTATTCTGGTGTGTACCATGAATGAATGTGATGCTGCAAGCATTTCCCAAGCTTCATTGACTGAGGAGCTCTCATTTTGTTGCACATCTGTTTCTGTTTCATTCCCCACACGCTTTGGGACTGAAATTTTTTACATATGAAGAACTTACTAGACTAGAAAGAGAATGAAGGCAAAGCAACAAGTACAGAGGCTGTCACAGTAACTTAACATGTACTAATTTTGTATTTGCAAATCAGTATTCTTTTTCTTAAAGAAAACTCTTTTCCACTGCAAATTTAAAAGTGTTAGACCTAGGGCCTCCCCGGTGGCGCAGCGGTTGAGCGCTGGGTTGTGAAGCTGCCCGCGGCCTCTGCGGCGCCGGTTCGATTCCCGGCTGCTCCCCGGCCACGGGAGGAGGGTCCCACATGGCGCGCAGACCTCTCCTGCCGCCCGCTGCTCCCCTCAGCAGTGTACTTCGGTCCTTCTGCCTGTTCTGCTCCCCGCTCTGGCTCTGGTGAATTCTCTCACCCTCCCGCACTTCTGACTGTACCCAGTGCATGTATAAATAAACAAACAAACAAATAAATAAATAAATAAAATATGCCTCTATAAAAAAAAAAAAAAAAAAAAAAAAAAAAAAAAAAAAAAAAAAAGTGTTAGACCTCATAGAACCTGGATCCCTCCTGGTTGTCCACAGATAATTTTCAGAACTACCAAAATAACTCCAGTTGTGAAGATAATGGGTCCAACCCAGCAGGGTATCATTTTGAAGACAGGAAAGTTTGAGATGACCAGAAACTGACATAGTTCCCTGATCCGTTTCTCCTTTTGGGTTACATTCTGAGCACAATATTGTTTCACTTCACATTACTTGCTGGCTCTAAACATTGTTTATCTTGTTCTAGACATGGTTGTTTTCTAACCATGAACATAGCATGCTTAGCTGGTGGAAGCAATAATCTAATCCAATCCCTGCTATTCCAGAGAATCCAGAAGGGAGCAGGAGATAGACACTTGGCTGTGTGTGGTCTACTTAATTTTTGGAGCTTAAGTTGTCAAACACTGGTCTCGGTTTCCCTCAGAGTTTGAGGAAAAGGAAAGTGGTTTCATTTGTCGACAGATGAGGAGGGCAGCAGACTCGTGTCTGAAAGACTACCATCCTGCTCTTTGGCAGAGGCCAGGGATATTTATACAAAGGAGTAAAAAGGGTTGATGGTTGAGGGTCAGCCTGTCTTTTAGATGCAGGCATCTGGAGATTTCTAGGGAGATTCAGGTGGGGGGCAGCTTGATTTGACATCTGGTGTTATTATCTTCTTAGGAATGTTCTTTCTTTTCCTTAGAATGTAAGATGAAAGGTTGTCAAACAGGACAAGGTTGTTAAACAAGGAGGGTAAATAAAAGAAATAGGAATGCTTATCTTGGTGGGGCAGGAAGAGAGACACCTCCTTTTATCACTAGATCATTTAGGGTCATATTTTTTTAAAACTTTCACTTTCTTCGCTGTTGCATAGCAATAGCCAAATGGCTGTTACACACTCTTGGTTGAAGAATTTATTAATATTCATCCTTAGGTTTATTGTTTTTAACATAGTTTATTGTTCATTATTTAATATAGAGACAACAAGTTTAATGAATTATAAAGGAGTAGTATAATGTAGTTAACAGAAGAGTATAATGTAGTTAACAGAAGAGGCAGATTTTAGGGCCCAACTTTGTGTTCAATTTCCAGCTTTGCTACATATTAGTTGTGTAACCTTGGAGAAATTGTTTCACCTCTCTGCATGCATTTCCTTCATCTATAAGCAAGGATCATAGTAGTACCTGTCTCATATATGATGGTTAAATAAGCCAACCCATGCCAAGCACTCAGGAAATTGCACTAGTTTGAATTATTAGCTACAAGCATTCCGCGTTCTTTAGTGTTTTTTATAAGTTTATAACAAAGAAGTTGACATTTCTCTGTCACTAAGCTAGCTCTCCATCCAAAATCTTTATACTATATATTTATTGAAAGGGAAAGAAAGAGCATTTGACGAAATAAGTAATGGATACAATTCATATTCTTTTATCTGTAGAAGGGAATACAGCTATTTAATTTTTAATACAATGGGCCTCCCCGGTGGCACAGCAGGTTGAGTGCTGCGCTGAGAACCTGTCCACAACCTCTTCAGCATGGGTTCGATTCCCAGCCGGCCTGGGAGAAACCCACATAGTGCAGCAGACCTCTCCTGCCTCGCCCGCTGCTCCCCTCAGCAGTGTCTTCTGTCCATGTGCCTGTTCTGCTCCCTACTATCTCTGGTGAATTCTCTCACCCTCCTGCACCTCTGACCTGTACCTCAGTTCTTGTATAAGTAAATCTTTAAAAAAAAATAATATTGGGTCCAGTCACCCATGGGCACCTACGGGTGGTAATTCCATGCCTGCCATGATGCACAGCTGTAGCAAAAGGGTGACGCAGCCCACAAGGTGCCCAGTGCTGTGGCAGGCATGAAAGGTGCTCCCCCACCAGCATGAAGTTCTGCTGCTAAAAATGTCATCTAGACCTGAGAGCTAACTTCAGCAGCTTCCACTGACTCTTGTAAAATAATCTTGGGTGTTTCCCTTAGTGCTGGGCATTCTCAGAAGCCTGCCAAGAGCTCAGTGAAAACATAGCAGGAGAAAGGGGTTGGAGGAAACTTGGTTCTGAAACTGCTTATACACAGAGTATATAAACAACTTGTGTTCTCCCAAAAATGATTAACTAGATTGTAAATGCTTTCATTAGCACTTCAGATACATAACCAAGACATGTCTAGTAAAGTAAAAGAAAATGCCTGATGCCAAAGCGATGCCATAAGCGATCACTACATGGAAATAAACCTTTTTCTTAAGTTAGGCAGCTGATGTTTCATAGTATAGCCAGAGACATTAGCCATTAACTAGAGCTTTTCTCTTAAATGGGGAAATTGGATTTATAGAAATTGAACTGTATCTGCCTCTTTCGAACACACTTATTCAGATTTTTCTCAAAAAGTATTTTTTTCAGCCAGGAAAATTAAAATTTACTAACCCTTTTTTTAAAAGTTAGTACAAAATTATAGCAAAAAAAAAAAGAAGATGAAGGGCCTCTCCTGGTGCCTCAGGCGGTTGAGCACAGCACTGTGAAACTGTCCCCAGCCTCTGCAGCATCAGTTCGATCCTGGCTGGCCAGCTAGGGTCCCACATGGCGCAGCAGACCTCTCCTGTCGTGCCCGCTGCTCCCTCAGCAGTGTATTTCGTCAGTCTGCCTGTTCTGTTCCCTACTTGTCTCTGGTGAATCCTCTCACCCCCTGCACCTCTGGTCTTTACCCCAGTTTTCATAAATAAATAAATCTTTAGAAAACAATGGTCTCATCAGGCTTATATCCCTGAAAAGGATATAAGACAAGGCAGGAGCCATCTTGATTCATTCAGGAGATGATTTCTCTTTCTCCTGCCCTTCCCTGTTAACCTCAGGGGAGAGTATGTGTCTGCTAGTTTTAATAAGTGTTTTTGCTTTGTCAAATCATTTTCTCTGTAAATACCCAATATTTTTCTTTGTCATTCTAACTTGCTTAACCACACATGGTTCCCTTGAACTCCTTCCATTTTGCAGGAAGTGGTAACATTTTGCCTTTCTTTCTGGCTGAATAATACTCTGGAATGTGGATATGCCACATCTTGTTGATCCACTCCTCTATCAGTGAGCACTTAAGTTGTTTCCATGTCCTCACTATTTCAAACAATGCTTTAATAAACATTATAGAGCATATAATTTTTTAATTTGATGGTTCATGTTCTTTGCTAGATTATTGGGTCACTCTATTTCCTTTTTTAGCTCTTTAAGGTAAAATCCTATCACTTTACAAAGTGGTTGCATCAGTTTACATTCCCACCAACAATGCATTAGGGTTCCTCTTTCTTTGCATTCTCCCCAGCTTTTGTTTTATGACATCTTTTTAATATATGCCATTTTCATGGGTATAAGTTGGTATCTTATGTTGGATTTGACTAGCATCTCCATTCTCAAAATCCCTAAAGAACATTTTTCCATGTAACTATTTGCCTTGTCCATATCCTCTGGTGAATTATCTGTTCAGATATGTTCCCCATTTATCAATTACTTTTTTATTGCTAACTAGAATTGATGTATTTTATATATTAACTCCTTGTCTGTTATGAATATTTTCTCCCATTAATTATGACATCTTTTTTTTAAAATTTATTTATTCGTGCATACAAGAACTGGGGTACAGGCCTAGAGGTGTGGGGGGAGGTGAAAGGACCCACCAGAGACAGGGTGGGGAACAAAACAGGCAGATAGACTGAAATACACTGCTGAGGGGAGCAGCGGACGAGTCAGGAGAGGTCTGCTAAACCATGTAGGCAGCTCCCTGGCCTGGCACTGAACTTGCATGGCTGCAAATAGCTTCATAGGTTGAGTCTTAACCCCTTGAGCCACCAGAGAGGCCCTAGTTATGACATCTTTTTAATCTACCTATATTTTCTTTATCTCTGTAAAAGCTTTTTTGAGATAATCCAAACTGTTTCTGATTGCTTTTATTTCTCTTGCTGTAGGAGCCAAGTGCCCATAAACATTTTTATCACATATGTCATGGAATTCACCACCATGGTTGTCTTCTACATATTTAATTTTTTGAAGGTCATCTAAGTCTTTATCTTGACTTGAATTTATCTTGAATTTATTGTTGTGCATTAAGTTAAAAAGTGGGCCAACTTCATTGTTTTTCTTGTGACTTTCCAGTTTCCACCACCATTTTTTAAAAAGATTTCCTTTCTTTTTTGTGTTGTTGTGACTTCTTTACCATGAATTAACTATTGATATACACATGGGTTTATGAACTTTCAACTCTGTTCCATGGATCCTTGCATCTAATTATTTTAAAGATTTATTTTTATTTATTTATGCATATAAGAACAGAGGTGCAGGGGGTAAGAAGATTAACCAGAGAGAGTGGGGAGCAGAACTGGCAGATCTACTGAACTACACTGCTGAGGGGAGCAGTGGATGAGACAGGAGAGGTCTGTGCGCCATGTGGGTTAACTCCCTAGCCTGGGGATCTAAATCAGGCCAGGTCCCAGTGGCGGCTGATAGCTTGATAGCACTGAGGCATTAACCCCTATGGCACCAGGGAGCCCCCACCTCCAGCATGTGTCTATTTTTATGTCAATACCATATAGTTTTAAAGTATAGTTTAAGTCAGTTGATGTGATGCCTTCCATTCACTCTTTTTTTCTTAGAATTACTTTCACTATTTGAGATCTTTTATGATCCTATATAAATATTTTGTATATTTTTGTATGAATATTATTAAATTTGAAATAAACTTAATTCAAACCTCCTATGATGACCTGATCAGGAAACTTGTAAAAGTCTTCAAGTCAGGAAAAGCTGCATCCAACCTATTGTCAGAGTTTTAAAGGTCACACAGTACTTTCTTCTCCCTAGAAGGTCTTAATTATCTTGATTGACAGAGTCCTGCATTCAGTTATTATAACTGTTTTGTCAGTTGGCCTGAAAGCAGCAACAATAGCAGAGTTGATTTTTAAAATTGCATAAAGACAACACACATAGAAGAAAGTGTCTGCTTTTTAGATTTTGATACTAGAGGGCATGCTGCCTATAACCACCACCTTATAGTGCAGAAAGCACTGGATGCAATGAGAATGTAATCATATTGAATTAGATGCATTAGGAGTTAGAAACAAGAAGTTAGAAATCTTGTGTGAATTCTCTATGTATCTATTCTCTAGGGATCCTGTGCTACTCTTGTTATGAAACTGAAGTACATATAGAAAAAAAATCCTTTCATTATGCAAAACTTTACACTTGTGAAAACAATTCAGATTGTTTCATCTAAGTATAATTTTTTTCTGCAGGTATCATCCAAAATTCCCCACAGACAAGACTTTCATCCTCATTAGGAATTGACTTTAGCCTAACCATCTGGGACTCTTCTATTAAATTTCTGCCAGGGTTTTACATCTGGTTAGCTCCACTCTCTAGAGCACATTCTCTACATTAAATGTTATTGAAACTGATTTCTACTCCATACAGATGTTTTTGCAACAGCAATTAAAGTTTTTCTTCCATAAGTTGGATCCTCTTAAGAAAATTATTGCAGTGATTCACTCTGTACATGATTGCTTTCTGCACTTGTATTCTTTTAATTTATTTTACTCTCCCAACCATGGTGTCTCTCCTCTTCATCTTCCCCAATAAAACAACACATTATTGAAAATAAATTAATTAATTGTGTAGCTTAGAGAAGAAAAATCATTCCTTAGGCAATCATTGCTGAAAAGTCCTACCAATTTGAGGGAAATAATTCCACTGGTGTTATGTCTTTGTTCTCTTTGCCTATTAAAAAGTCAAAAAAAAGAAAGAAAGAAAAAGAAAAGGGGAAAATTATGAGCAAATGTGAATGATGTCCAAATTGTACTGCTGGAAAATTTTTTTCTTACACTGAAGAAATAATGTCCAAATGACATCCCAAAGGATGTAAAGTAAAAACCAATCTAAATTTCAAAGGAAAGCAAAATGTGTTATATTGTGATAGATTAGAGTAGATAGGTAAGGGTGAAATAATACCACTAAATTTATTTCTAATGACCAGGTCTTCATGCAGTAACAGTTCTGTGCTTGTTCCGTGCCCTTGGCTGGCTAAGTCTTATTAATGGGGAGTGCCCATCACAGTATTAAACTTTTTTTGGGTTCTCATTTATTATCCATGCCTATAAATTACACATGTTGCAACCCTCTTTACAGATGAGGAAACTAAGCCTTATAAAGATTTTTTTAAAAAAGCATAGCACCAGTTAAAATGGCATATATTAAAAAAAAGCAACCATAAGTGCTGGTGAGCTTGTCAAGAAATAGTAACCCCAATACATCCTTTGTTGCAGTGTAAACTGATGTAGTCATTATGGAAAAAGGTCTGGACTACCTTAAAAACTAAAAATGAAAATATCATATGACTCAATAATCCCACTTTTGGGCACCTATCCAAAGAACAGGTAACTACCAACTCAAAAAATTATATGTTCTACATATATTTATAATTATATTTATATTATAAATTATATTTATATTATAATTACAATAGCTAAGACATGAAAACAACCTAAGTGCCCACTGATAGAGGATTGGATTAAGAATATATGATATATCTACATGAGGGACTACTATCAGCTATACGGAAAGACAAAATGTCACCATTTACAGCAAAATGGAAGGACCACAAGGGAATTATGTGTACTATATTAAATCAGAAAGATAAAGACAGAGAGTGATGGAAGTGAGGAATGAAGATCACCAACTATGCATAGACTTTACAATTTTCTTAATCCCCACTCAGACACAGCCTACCAAGAACCCCACTCTGCTTAACCACATGTACCTTTCCCTCCCCTGGAGAGGATAGGACTTCTCCATGTGCTCTGATAAGAGGACTTTTCTGGACATAAAGCCAGTGTGGGTAACCCTGGGGTATTTTGTTTGTTTATTCTTTGAGATGAATATGGATTAAAATTCTGTGATTTTATATAAAAAAGAAAGATAAAGACAAATATTGAACATTTCCATGTTTTTGAGTAAGACAAGGAATCATGGCAGATAAACTGACAAAGCAAAATAATGATAAATTAGTGGGCATAAATGAAACACAATTTCTGAGGTTAAGAGAGCAAGGGAAGGGAGAAAGAGTCAAAGGGGTATAAAGGATGGTGGTGGGAAAAAACAGCACACAGTGAGTTAGTGCTGGGGGTAAGGCTGGATTCTAAGCAGTCCTACTCAGTGCCTGAGGTTGTCACAGTAAGAGCACAGAGGCTGCGAGCGGGGATGATCACAATCACCAAGGCTGCCTTTTGAAATCATCTTCTGTTGCTATAGCCCCAAACCCATCCCCAAATCTCCTGTTTTCTCTTTCTTTTTTTTTTTTTTTAAGATTTATTTATTTATTTATGTATGTATACATGCACGTACAGTCAGAAGCGCGGGAGGGTGAGAGAATTCACCAGAGCCAGAGCGGGGAGCAGAGCAGGCAGAAGGACAGAAGTACACTGCTGAGGGGAGCAGCGGGCGGCAGGAGAGGTCTGCGCGCCATGCGGGACTCTCCTCCGGTGGCCGGGGAGCAGCCGGGGATCGAACCGGTGCTGCAGAGGCCACGGGCAGCTTTGCAACCCAGTGCTCAACCGCTGCGCCACTGGGGAGGCCCCTGTTTTCTCTTTCTCACTTCCCCGAGTCCTCAACTATAGTTTTTTCTTCCACCTAGAACTTCTCAAGAGTAAAAGACTCTCTTTCAGCCTTAACTAACTTATCCCTGCTGTTCAGGCAAAAAGATCACCCTATTCAAACAGTTACACACTGTGATACAAATGGATGACAATCAACTATAGAAAAGTGGTTATTTAAAGAAATAATTTGAGGATAGGCAGCAGATTTTTGGACAAGGTCCATTTCTTGATACTGCTTGCCTACTGCTGCTCAATCCAGGATAAAGGATAAAGTCTAATCTGAGTACTTTCCTCTCTCCCAACCCATTTCCACTTGTGAGCTTCTATGTGGATGCCAGCTTCTGCTTAAGAGACATCTGAAAAGTGCTTTTGTTTCAGCAGGCTTTCTTCCATGTTTGGACTTGAGGGCTTAGGGAAATAAAAGGAAATTAAGATATATACCAAATAATAGGGAATAAAAGCAATCCTGAAAGCAAAAGAACTTGGAGTAAATACTAAGGCAGGTTTGAATGTGGTTCTTCAAGAATAGATTCCTTTATTTCAGTTTGGGTCGACGGTATGTAAGTGACTTGGGCTGTGGATAAGACAGGGTTATCTTTTAAGTTTGAAAAGTAGGGCATAACGAATGGCCAACAGGCATATGAAAAAATGTTCAACATCACTTATCATCAGGGAAATGCAAATCAAAACTACTATGAGATACCATCTTACACCAGTGAGAATGGCACATATTAAAAAAACTAGCAACAACAAATGTTGGCGAGGGTGTGGAGAAAAAGGAACTCTCCTGCACTGTTGGTGGGAGTGCAAACTGGTCCAACCACTATGGAGAGCTGTGTGGAGATTTCTGGGCCTACTAAACATAGAGCTTCCATATGATCCAGCAATTCCACTCCTAGGTATTTACCCAAAGGACACAGAAACATCAATTCCAAAGAACACCTGCACCCCTATGTTTATTGCAGCACTGTTTACAATAGCTAAGCTTTGGAAACAGCCCAAATGCCCAAAAATAGATGACTGGATCAAGAAGATGTGGTACATATATACCATGGAATATTACTCAGCATTCAAAAAAGATAAACACATGCAATTTGCAGCAACATGGATGGCGCTGGAAGGGATCATGCTCAGCGAAATAAGCCAAAAAGAAAAAGAAAAATACCGGATGGTCTCACTCATAGCAGGAATCTAGAAAACTTAAATAAGGGACCAGGAAAATGAATAACTATAAGAAAGTGAAAATCAAAATCAACCAAAAACTATGAACCAGAGACACTTTTGGGGGGGCGGGGGTGGGAGGGGAGGGATTGAGGTCAGAATGGGGGGGCTGCAATTGTATGGGGAATATAAAAATAAAATTTATTATTTAAAAAAAAAAAGAGAAAATATCAAAATCAACAAATTACTATGAACAAGAGACACTCTATGGGGAGTGGGGGGCGGGGAAAGGAGGGCTTGGGGTAAAAAAAGAGGGTTGTAATTGTATGGGGAATATAAAAATAAAATTTAAATTAAAAAAAAAAAAAGAAAAGTAGGGCATAATACAAAGGAAAATGACTAGTTCTAGCTACAATTTTGAGGCTAACACATGGAATCAGAAATATGCCCTTTTTTATAAACTTTAAAATTATATATTCAAACTTGAGGTTTGAAAATTGTGGGTTAGATTTGATTCTCAGTAAACTTGCAGCAGTTAGATAAGCCACATTTCTGCATGTCGTTTGAGGGGAGCATGAGGTTTTTCTTGGCTGCATTTGTTTAAAACAGAAATGCAAGGCAAGTCCTTCAGGTCAGCCAAGAAAAAGAAGAGAGTAAATCTTAAATTGAACACAAAAGGAAGTCAATCAAAATACATGACATATTTGACTGTTTACAAACTTTCAAAACCATAAAGTGTTTAAAGGGTTTTAGTTGGTTTGTGCATACCATCAGGGTTCAGTGGTCCCGGGGTAGAGGCAAGGCAAAGACAAATTCATATTTTCAATATGTAGGCAGATTTTTTAAATATTAGAGTAATAGTAAAAGAGAAATAATCCCAAGTATTATTTCCTGTATTACTTAAAAGACAGATTGACATTTAACCAAATATGGTGACTTTTTAAAGTTAAACGAGCTTTCATTGTGGAAAAACAATAGTGGTGTGGACTCCAACAAAGGGATAGATGATGCTCTGTGACCTCCCACATTCTGTGGCTTCATAGGATCAGGAAATTTCTCCTCCATTTTTCGCATATGCTTTCTCACAGGCTGATAACAATATGTTCTTTGTTTGGCTTTCAAATTCACTTATTTTAAACATTTAAATGCCTCTGTGAAGGGAAATAGTTACTGTTATTCTTCACAGAAAGGATGGCCAAACTATGACATTTATGCTTTCACCTTCGTGGCAGCCTTGGCCACCTTAGATTTCTTCCAGTATATCTTATTCCAAGAATCCCTTCTTCAACACATCTGTCCATGAAGCCACTTGAAGTCAAATAGACTTGACTTGTGAATTGAAACTTGCTTCAACCTCCTAATTTATATCTCATGTAGATGTGTTTTTAAACCTTTGGATAGAGCACATTTTGAGAGTGAGAAAGGAAAGAAAGTTCACAAAAGGTTTCTGGATTTGAGAAGTCTAAGAAGTTATAGCTTCTTAGGTGGTATATAAGCTTTCCATAACTTGTTACAGAGCTGGCCATCCCGTACGGTGAATATCAACTGTCTGCCACATATTATAGGTCTTTGTGTTTGTTATGCCATTTTATTCCTTCACAGTAGCTATGTGTATGAGTGTGTTTGGGGAAGGAGAGTGGGATTTCATTTATACTATATAGGTGAGAGCGCTAAGGCCTAGCCACTAGACCATAAGGGAGTTACAGAATTATACTGTGGGGCCTCCCTGGTGTCACAAGGGGTTAAGCACCACACTGTGAAGCAATCCACAGCTTCTGCAGCAGGAGTTCTATCCCCAGCCGGCCAGGGAGCAACCCACATGGCGAAGCAGACCTCTCCTGTCTCACCCACTGCTCCCTTCAGCAATGTGTTTCAGTCAGTTGCCTGTTCTGCTCCCCGCTCTGTCTCTGGTGAATCCTCTCACCCCACAACACTGGCCTGTACCCCAGCTCTTGTATGCATAAATAAATAAATCTTAAAAAAAAAAAAAGAATTATACTATGAAGGAACCAGGGCCTTCGTGATATTAACATGACTTATTCAAGGAGAAATTGCTAATAAGTGCAAAACTATCACGTAGATCTCACGAGTTCCTATCTTTCTGCTGTACAATTCTATACAGTGTTTCCAGAGTTACATAGAATTAGATCTATATGAGTGGTGTAAGAATCTTCTCAAGGGAGTCTATATTTTCAGGGCTATGCACCTTAACAACAAAATTCAACATAAATCTGAGTGAACTGAAAACTGAAACCTCTATTTCTCAACTTTTGTTATTTCTACTCATGAGCAATAATGCTTAGACATGATGTGAAATCAAAGTATTTTTCCAGTGTGGATCATATTTGTTGAAATTTTCCTTATGAGTTTTCTTTTGAGACATTTAAATATTTCTGCTAACAATAAAATGTTCCAGTTTTACTGCACGTACCTTATGAAATTAACTACTTTGAGGAAAGCTACTTTGTCATAAATACCTCATATTGAATAAAGAAATATTTTGAGAAAAATGCAAGCTATGGTTTTAGTAAGTACTACGTTTTGAATTTCTGTAGCTTTAGAGATGCAATTCTTTTTTTTTTTTTTAAGATTTATTTATTTATACAAGCACTGGGTACAGTCAGAAGCACGGAAGGGTGAGAGAATTCACCAGAGCTGAACAGGGAACAGAACAGGCAGAGTGACGAAATACACTGCTGAGGGGAGTAACGGGCATGGCAGGAGAGGTTGGTCTCGCCATGTGGGACCCTCACTGGCGGTCGGGGATCGAACCGGCGCTGCAGAGGCTGCGGGTAGCTTCGCGGCCCAGCATTCAACCGCTGCGCCACCAGGGGAGGCCCTAGAGATGCAATTCTTAAGGTTATTGATTAGAGAAAGAGTTTTACCAAATCTTTCATATGTGGTTAAAAAAAAAACTATGTATCAGATCACTTTATGTAATCCTGTAATTATGGACCATTCTTTTCTTTTCAATTTCAGTTGATCACATAAAAGACAGTTTCAATATTCATTTCAAATCAGAAATACCAAAATTATTTTTATAGTGAATCTTCTGTGATATCGTACTATTGCCCAAGGAAAGTCAATAAATATTTATTGAGCACATACTGTGTGCCAGCATTGTACTGCCATATTAATCAGAATACTAAAAAAATTATAACCAATAGTTTCTTAGTGTCGAAAAAGGCTTTTATGCTATCTTTCTCCCATTCACAGCCAGAGTCTGCTCTGAAGAGTCTCTGACATGATCCATTACTTCTCAAATATATCATCTGATGTTCTCATTAATAATAGCAAATATACATATTGCTTGCTAGCTACTAGGCCTCCTTCTACACACGTCACATTAATTCACTGAATCCTTTCTACAATACTAAAAATTGCTGCTGAACTTTGTAGAACAGAAATCTGAGGCACAGAGGTTTAGAAACTTAACCACAGTCAAAACCAGTAAGTGGTTGAGTTAAGCTTTGAACCAGGGGGTTTCTGTGCATCAGTGTAATTAACATATGCTCAAATATCTGCACTGGATTCTCTTATTGTAATCCAGGCAGATGAGAGTCTGAATAGAGGGAGGCAGTTTGAGTGAGACAATTGAAGGGACAAGCCAAGAAGCAGACAGCTGATTAAAGGCAAAATCAAATTTAGATGTCTGAATCAATTTGTCTTTTAGAACATATTAATCTGAAAAATATGTTTTTGGGGAAGAGAAATAATCACCTTATCAACTCAGATGTAGGGTGACCATATCATGTGGTTTGAGCCAAGTGTTAAAGTGATACCATGAGTAAATGTACCAGAATAACAGGTATTCTGGTGAAACTGTGGAGCTGTCACAAAAAAAGAGTCTAAGTGATCCTGCTATTCTAGTTACCTTCCATTCATTAGAGCCAAATGCAGTCTAACTGATCCCCCTACTCTTAGTCACCTTAAATTCATGATAAAAGTCATGAAAAAGGTACTCCTGAAATACTCTTTAAGGAAGCATACCTTGTGGTTTCCAATTCTGAATGGAAATAATCCTTGGGTTTGTTCAGGACACAATTTCCAGCTGAGTTCCTTTGTTATGGATTATATACAAGGACCTACTCTCCTGTGGCCCACACATGACCCCCAAGCCACTGTAATCATTCAGTGGTCTAAAGAAAAGGATTGACTTCTTTGTAGTAACGTGTCTGGTGTCTTTCCCATTGTCTTCTGTTCATCGTTTCTGATTGCTTCCTTGTAGTTGCTACGCTCTGCGGCTGACTGGTCTGCTGGGATAAAGTACCATGAAGAGTCCATCCACACGGCTTACGTCAATGTGATAGAGCATAGCAAGCACTACATCTACATAGAAGTAAGTCATGCTCATGTGAAATAGCATGACAGCCTGCCTTTCTACAAACATACATGCAAGACCTGCTGTACTAATTTGTATTGATGTGTGAAGGGGCTTCTGTCATCTGAATTTTACCTTACCCAGCCTGCCTGACAATTCACTTTACATTTTCATTAACTAGAATCTAATAGAAGTCTCACAATTCCTTATTAAAATGCATCACCTCACTATAATATAAACCAAAGTATTCAAGTGTGGATGCATATTCTTTGATTTGGCTTGAGTTGCAGGGTGTAAGTGTGAAGGCACGTGCTGGTTTAGGAGAACACGCACAGGGGTAAGTTGCTAAAATAGAGACCCCTGGAGGCCATTGACTTGGAGATGTAGAAACAGTGCTGGAAGGGGAATATGGAAAAGAGAGATGTGAGCACATTCAAGGCAAGTACCACCTTCTTCAGATATGTGTGAACCCTGTTATTATAGAGCTTCTTCAGATCCCAGAGTTTGTGTTCAGAGAATAGGAGAAAATCTGGGCACACTGGGTTTAGTTTGGTAACCTTAACTGCACTTCAAAGTATAGCACTAAGCTTTTTTGAGAGCACTTGGAAAATCCATAAAAATGAAAAATCCATGATAGAAGTCATGAAAAATAAAACAAAACACATCTCCCATCCTTATCTTAGTCTTCTCATTCCTGTTGATTTTTTTTTTCAATGTGTGGAAGGAGATGGACTAACCCTTCTAACCTATTTTCCTTCCTCTTAAGTCCTGGCCCACTACCCTTCCATTCATTAGAGCCAAGGAGGAAAGAGTTGCAGGTTTATTTCAAGGCTTGAAGAAAAAGAGAGCTAATTAAAAATATTAGTAGACCAAATGCAGTGTGATATTCTGGATGGGCTCATGCAGTAGAAAAGAACATTAGTAGAAAAGTTAGTTAACTCTGAATAATGTCTGGAGTTTAGAAATACTAACACTTTTAGTAGTATTAATTTGAACAAATACGCCATAAGAATGTAGGATGTTAGTAACTGTCTCACCAGAATTCTTTCACTTTATCTCTTTTTTAAAATCACCTTTATTTTTATATGTACCACAGTACTTAGTGATGTCATTAATGCTATGTAGGTACTCGTGATCTTGGCCATGAGCCTAGTTGAACTCTCCTTAGCCAAAGTTAGAGGTCAGCAGTCACCCTGCTCTCGCCGCAATATGCAGTAAAGGACATGGCATGTGACAAGGGTGTGTTTATAGCTGCTGAGGAATGTTAATCTTCTTGGTAATACTCAGAAAAACAAGCATGGTTCAGTTGCTACTTAGATTTGGATTGTTTGATGCCCTAAGGGGAAACACTCTCAAACGAGTTTCTGCACAATGTCTTCTTGCAAGTTTGTCTTGTGGAGGCAGTTTGCAGGTTCATGCACCTAAGCATAGAAAGGGTATAGTAGTAAAATGCCAATGTTGTAAAAGGATGACAGTCATATTTTTCTATCAGTGCTTATGTGTCTCTTGATTTTGAGATAATTAGTCAAGATTGTTTTGTGATGACTTACCTTATTAATAACAAGTATAACAATCTATGTAAATAGAATATGTAATATTCACAATACTTGTACCCAATTCCTATAAGCAGCAGCTAAGTCTTTTTTTAGTAGCTGTTTGAAACAATGTGTTATAAATACATGAATAGCAGAAGTACGTAAAGAAAAAAGTATTTTTTCATTTTATTGCAATATATATATAAGTGCACATTTATACATATATGCACATATTTACAAAATAGATTTGAAGCTATTAAAATAGAGGCTCAGAAATAAGAAAACCAAACAAATGAGACAAGGCAAAGGCAGATACTAGGAAATAAAGAAGAATGGATGGAGAAAATTAAAACAGGACCCTGCCATCTATCCTGTTTGCAGGGAGAAAAAAAAAAAAGTAAACTTAGCATAGAATGTTTGCCAATGTAGAACTTTTAATCATAAGCATTTACATAATGTGTGAAACTGAAAAAATCAAACTTCCCTATCAATTAAGTTTAGAAAATCCCTATTCTAAGAATATAACCTAAAAGGAATTTGCATGACGAAATAATAGTTTAGCCATTTACTTAACGAAGATGTTATATGTTATATTATCTACAAATGCATGAGAACTAGTAAGATTGTTACAGGGCAGGGAGAGGGACACCCCAGAATCCCCAAATCTGCCTGCTCTAAATAGGTTCTACCATCTGCCACATCAAGACAAAACATGTAGACCTTTTTTTTTTAAAGATTTATTTATTTATGTATGGAAGAACTGGCGTACAGACCAGAGGTGTGGGGGGTGAGAGGATTCACCAGAGACAGAGTAGGGAGAACAGGGAGATTGACTGAAATACACTGCTGAGGGGAACAGCAGGCGAGTCAGGAGAGGGCTGCTACCCATGTGGGTTGCTCCCTGGCCGGATAGGGGTTGGAACTCATGCTGCAGAGGCTGTGGACAGCTTCATAGGTTGTGTCTTAACCCCTTCCACCACCAGGGAGGCCCAACATATAGACCTTTCATGGAAAGTTACTGTAATACAATTAGTGTGCAATACAGAAAAGACAAAGAATATAGTTTCCAAATTAAGCACCCGAAGTTATCCATCTCATCGTGGATAAAAGTCCAGCCAAACAGGATTGGCCCAAAACAAGGCTCAGAAGCCTGCCCCAAGTCTAAAGCACCTTCCAGGGAGGCAACCCATGGAAAAGGGTCAAAAGCAGTCAGACAAGTCTGGGAGGAAAAGAGCAAAATCAAAATCAAGATAAAAGCTGCCATTGTTAACCTCCCCACGGCTCTCTCACCCACATCTCTTTCAGCCAGTCCATGACCAAAAGAGCAAATGTCTCTCTGCTCCAGGTGCCTCCTCCAGGTCTCCTTCTTGCTCCACATCCTGCTTCCTTCCTTCCCCAGTCTTCTGTCCAGCTTCTTCTCGTCTCTGCTCAGCTCTACCTTCCTGGGGATCCTGGAACCTCCCCTTTTCCTGGGGACCATCTTGTTACAAGATGAGGACTTTTTTATTCTGTCATTTACTTTCCTGTAATGATTATAGTAATTAGGACATGGCTACTGTGTAAAACTTTTTAAAAATATAACAATATAGTTTTTGTTATATATATGCCACATTAGTGTATACAAGTTGGATATAAAGAATGCATATACTGAAATCAGAAATGCATGATTATCCTATTTATTTCTCATAGAACCAGTTTTTCATAAGCTGTGCTGATGACAAAGTTGTGTTCAACAAGGTTGGTGATGCCATTGCCCAGAGGATACTGAAAGCCCACAGGTAATGTTCTGACTTTAGTAGGAGTTTTACTGCAGATAATACTTGTGTTTGCTGTTAAAATGCCATTGGAAAGCCCATCTAAAAAATACTGTCTTTTCCTAGCAAGCTTGTATTTAGTTGAGCTAGAAGCAGTTTATTGATTCCTTAAATCTGAGTCAGTTGCTGAGAATTTTTGAATCTATTTTTGAGGCAATTTGAGTTTTTCCAAGGCATCGGCATTTTTCTTTCCCACACCAGTCCCTTTCCCAGGTATGAAATTTGGCCAGCATTGAGCTATGGTCATTTAAAAACCAAAGCAAAATAAATAATCATCTTATCTCTCTATGGATTACATTGAAAGTCTTATTACCCCCTCTCTTATGTCTTTAATTTCATGGAATTGTTTCTTTAATAGCACTTTTGTTAAAATATAATTCACATACCATACACTTCACTCACTTAGCATGTATATACTAGTATATACATCTAGTATATTTATAGGTTTTTGCAACCATTTCCTAAATAACTTTAGAACATTTTTATCACCCCAGAAAGAAGCCCAACACCCATTAGCAGTCACTACCCATTCCCACTTCTCTTAGTCCTGGGGACCACCACTAATTTACATTCTTCCTCCATAGATCTGTCTTGTCTGGACATTGCCATTATAACTTGTGGGCTTTTGTGAATGACTTCTTTTGCATAATCTAATGTTCTCAGTATTTATGGTGTAAAATGTGTCCATATTGAATTTATTTTTATTGGCAGGTGATAGTTCACTCTCTGGATATGCCACATTTTATTTAACCATTCATTAACTGGTGGATTAGATAGTTTCCACTTTTTAATTGTTATGAATATCGCTGCTATAAAATTCTGAACTGGTTTTTAATCAGATATTTCTGTTACTCCAGGGATAGAATTGCTGGCTCCTATGGTAACTTCATGGTTAAAATTTTGAAGAATTCTAAAAATTTTATCATTTTTGTTCTTACATTTAGGTCTTTGATTCACTTTGAGTTTTAAAAATATATATATTGTATGGTAGATAATACCGCGCATACATTATATATATCTACCATATGGTAGTAGATAACATGCAATATATACATTTTATGCATCTACCATATGGTAGAGAAAGTCTTATGGTAAAAGAAAGTCACCATAACAGCTGCTTCTGTCCAGTTTTTACATGTGGGTATACAGTTTTTCTAGCAACATTTGTTGAAAAAAATTATTCTTTCCCCTTGGAGTTGACATTTAAGACTATTTTATTTTGTGGCTGATTTTAGCTCTGTGTTACAACAGCAAAATAAACAAACAAAATCATTACATTTTATCATTTCAATTCATTGAACACATACAGTAGAGAATATAAAGTATATACACATTTGGGATTAAGACATTTTTTTACTTGCAGTGTCATACAGTACTTTGATTTTTTTTTCAAATAATATGATTTTTATAGATAAGAACACTTTAAAACAAAAAGTACCAGAATTGTATATAGTTCACAGTTTATATCTATAGTCTTAGTGCATCTTCATAACTTTTCATGAAGATCATATCATTTTGTTATTGTCATTGTTTTTATTGCTGTCCCCACTTTCAGAGTTAAAAACTGAGATTCAAGAAGTGATGTGACTTGTCTAAGTCACTAACAGCAATAGGTAGAAATGACTTTGCACCAGGCTTTGGACTTGTGACCCAGTGTCTCCCTGGACACAGGTACCTCCAAATCATTGACAGTTACTTTAATGACCCCTTTGGGGTCACCCCAAATTCCGGCCTCTGGACTGTGCCTTTGCCGTCCCATCTTCCCAATGACCATTTATTGGATGCAGCCTGATGCCAGAGAATGTACATGACCTTGGATGAGGCAGGCCCTTTGTCCTATAAAAAGCAATTCCTTGAGAAAGGGTCACTGTGTGTGGCCAGCACTCAGCGGTCAAGAGCTGGCACTCTGATCTGGGGTGAGCGCATGGCAACACGTTAGTGTAAGCACATCCTGCAGAGTGTAGATCTCACCTTTCGCTACGTGTCCAAATCACCATTGGGCCTTTACAAAAATACAGGGCGCTGACTCAACTCCAGGCTTAGTAGTTCAGAATTTCCTGGAATGGGGCCCAAACACCTATATTTTATGATGTTCTTACAGGTAACTCCAGGGCACAGCAAAGACTGCTTAGAACAGTGACATGGCCATGAGTATTAGTGGTGTTCTGTGCTTTTACAGGTGACCTTTCTCCTTTGCCTTCTCATATGTTTTTTAAAAGAAAGTCAACATTAAAGCTATTTCTGAGATGACTTAAAAACTGTCTTGTTTAGGGGTAAACATATGTGAGCACACAGATTTCCTTCATCCTTGCCAGTCTCAGTGTATGTCTAATTTACAAAGTTGCATTGTTGAAGTTGCATTGTCTTCCTGTCACCTTTAACTATAGAGCACATGTGACAAAAGAGGAAAATAATTTTTCACGTTATTGAAACAAGTCGCAGAAATACATTGAGCTCATTGGCCTGAGCAGTGAATCCTGAATTTTGGAACTGTGAACTGCTAATAAAGAGAGTTGGATGAATCTTAACATCAGCCACTCCCCTTATTAGTTTTCTTTAGTGCAGATTGAATACGTACCTATAAGATTTGTTTTTAAGTATTTGGGAGCCTGAAATGATTTTTTTTCTTTAGCATGTTAATTTGTCGTTAAAAATCTTAGCATTTTAAAACTGGAAGGAACTTTCAGATGGTTTATGATTGAACATTTCCCAGTGATCTGTGAACTTCTCCTGAAAGGAAAAGGAATTTGCAGTAAGAGAGCATAGTATGGTAGCATCTGTTGCAGATTGGATCTCATTCTCAGAGGTTTGCAGAGCACACTAAAGCCTGGCAATTTCAAGCTTCCTTTGTAGAAAACGAGTCTATCGAATTTCAAATTGTGTGTCATTTAGCTCTCATCTCTCAGTGGTATCACTTTCTTTGACAGTCACATTTCAAAATGAAAGTATATTTCACTTTCAGACTTTTAGTGGCTATACACACGTAACCTGGAAACATATTTTTTATTTTCCCCATCTGCACATTATTGTTCATCTACTGTGTTATGTCCAACTGTAAATTATGTTTTCATTTAATAACTTCTAATCTGTGGATTTGGATTCTCAGGAAAGGGAGAGGTAGTCTCAAGAAGCTCCTCTTGCAGGCTTTCGGCAGTGGGGGGCGGGCCTCCTTTTTCACTAAGAGTCACGATGTGCTATCCCCAAGCTCCCCCAACTCCTTCCCTCATTGACTTCTCTGTTCTCCACTCATCTGAGACTTGGAACTTCCCTGCCAAAGTCACATGCCTAGCAACAAGTATAATTTTGGCTGTTGGAAAAAAATAGAATAAAGCACAAAGCAGATGGAGGGAAATGACAGTCAGCATTCAGTCTGACCAAGAACACAGCCTCTCTTCCAGGGCCCTCCCACCCTGGAGACACGGGGGTCTTTAAGCTGCCAGCTCCCTTAACTGAGCTGAGCCTTTATTTTTCTGCCACTGCTGGAATCCAGCCCCACACCAATTCCCTGAGGTGATTTCTCTGCTTCCCCCGCCCCTTCCTCCCAATTCCTTCTCAACAGACATAATTCTTTCTAGAAACAGGTCTTTGCAAGGCCTCCATATCCTGATCCATGACCTAGAACCACAGCATATTGTTCATCCAAAGCTTAACTAAGCATAGCTGTGGAAATCTCTGCAGAAAACAAAATGTCTGCTCTAATAAATAAACTATGCCAACCCCCAACTGAATTGAAATCTATCTTTAACAACTCAAATCTGACTAGAGATCAGGAAGAAGAAATTGTAAACTAGAATCTAAAATCATCTGACTTATATCATGAGCGAATAAGCCAAAAGAGACAATAAAACAAACTGATCAAGGTAGAAAACAGTTTCAAAACATAGTGTGCCATGAATGACGGGTGTCTCAGGGTGAAACCATTTTTGCTCATGGAAATTTGACACCCATGTTTTTGCTGTTTTGGTAAACAATCTGAGAGCAAGAGTGCATTTTGTGCTGTAATCACCACACAATGAAAAGCCGACACAATGAAAATAAGCAGTTGATTTAATGCCACTATATATGAATATTAAACTGCATTAAAAATTCACAATTTTGAAAATTGTTCAAACTCTTCATGTTTCCTTCAATTGTAGCAGTGTCAGGTCTGAAGATCTTAGAGGACTAGGTGTGTGAAGACCTCTGTTCATTCCAAATATGTCATCTGTGGATATATACCCTTCTGAGCACATTGATTTGTCTTTCTGCCACTATTTTTTCACCAATAAAGAAATTACATGCCCAACCTAGCTCATAGGAATGGATGTGGAAGCAATTTGGAAACCATAAAGTACCAGCTCGTTTGAGAAATTACTGTTATTTCCAGGAAGTTCATCATCTGGAAATAAACTGGCACTCTATAAATTCAAGTAAGGATGAAGAATGCTCAAAGCAACTGTTTCAGAATTAATATTTATGCTAGCAACAGAACTGTTTTAACTAAAGATTTGTTCACGGTGCCTTATTTTTAATTATTAGACGGCTACTGCTGGTTAAGGAAAACTTGCTTCAATTTCCTACCATTGGCACTTGCTCATCCTGTGATAAGTGTAGACACGTTATGAAAACACAGCATAGGAGAGTCCAACCAGAAATCTATACCTGAATCCTCTTCCTGGGAATCAATTTTGATTCCCTATTGTTGATCTGAGAACACCCTCCCCCAAAGTATAAATTAAAATGAACAGTATCTGAAGCATAATATGAGTTCAGTTTTGTTTTGTTTCATTTTAAGCACTACTTACTTTATTATTCTTTGAAGGTAGATCAGCTTTCTAATAGAAATCATTGGTTGTTTGTTGAATGATAACGTTATCAAATAAATTTCTAGTCTTTCCACATCCAAGGTATTTGACATGCATTCAATCTCATATCAACCTTATGAAATGGTTGTAAAATTATTCCAATTCTACGGATGAGGCAGCTGAAGCCAGGTGAGATCAGGTACCTTGTCATACACCTATTGATGAGTGGAAGTGATGCCCAAACAAGGTGTTTAGATCTTCATCCATGGCCTTCACCACTCAGCTCCAGAGCTTTCCTCACCTCAAGTGAAGTAGAAATTGCCTGAGAAGTCTCCCAGAATTCCGTGACACAACATTATTTTAAAAATCAGGTGTCATAGGTGAATTGGTGGAGGAAATTCTATGGGGACTACACCTGAGAGAAAAAAAAAAAAAAAAGCAAACATTGTTTAAAAATGAACAATGATGTAAAAAATATATGAATTAATTAATTAGAAAATCATATCTAATGAATATTTTATGTTTTAAAGTAATTGCTTGATAGGTAAAAATTTCTAAGGTTTAAGGAAACATTTACATTCTGTAATTATCATATCCTATAATTAGTGTACTTAGCTGGAAGGAAATACCAGGTATGTTTCAGAAGCACTGTCTTAAAGAAATTTGAACTGCAGCTATGATGAAAAGAATTAAAAACATTTGAGTATGCCAACTACCAGTTTCACTTTTTTCTTGTAGGATAACCTCCAAGTTCAATAAAATTCCTGGAATAGAAGTTACATTGAGACAGAGATGACAAAAGTTCAGGGCAGATGAACTTTTAATTTAAATCATTTAATTTTTTTCTTGTATTCCAAAATTATATAAATGGTAATTTCTGTGGATAGGGAGATGTCAAGTTTAGCATGGGGCACAAGCCAGCAGCCGTTTTGAGCTTGAGCACCTGCTCTGGCAGAGAGAAGAAGCAAGGGAGAGACACTTTTAAAAAAGGAGAATGAAAACAGGCTCGTAGTGGAAACAATTTAATATGAAGTTTGGTCCACTCTTACTTGGAGCATTGAGGGACATCCCTGCCAAAGTTTATCAAGTCCAGAGTGAAGCTTGAGTCATATCCTCTGGGCTAACCCTAAACACCCACCCTGTGACAGGTTGCTATTTTCAAAAGATAGGCAATGAGAAATAAACCCTAGAAATATGACTGCAGAATTGAGGCTCCTGGAGGTCTGGGGGAATGCCAGAAGGACTATAGGAGGAGAGGGCCCAGTAGTCTGGGGTAAAGGGCTGTGATTGCTTTGATGGTGGGGGTGACTTGCTGACATACGTCGAAGTGGTGTGAACCTATCCCCCATCATAGTGTTGTAAACCAATGTTATCTAAATAAGGGAAAAAGCTAAAGTAGCCAATGAAAAAGTTACAGGTGTGTTCCCACAAGCATGAACACACAATACATACTATGTCCTCTAGTTGCATGTATAATAGGCACAGCTGTTACTAAATAGAGCCACCATTTCTAGTGTACTAGTAATGACTTCAGCCATCTCCCTTATTACAGATGAGAAAACTGAAGCTCTGAAAGGTCTCTTGCATTTTGTAAGATTTGCCAAACTGTGTTGCAAACCACTGAGGAGCTACAGGCCCAATTCTCACATAACTGATACTACTGTAGTATATAAAGTCCCCCTACAATATTAAAAAGCTATACCCAGCAACCACAGTTCTTATTTCTGGCAGCATTCAAGGCTGCCCGACCCTACCGGGTCTCCCTCATTTCTTTATACTCCTCCCTCAGCTCAGAGACCCTCTCTCTAGTTCCACAAATCTTAAGAAGTTGACATATTTGAGTCCTAGTTCTTTTGTGAGAGGTCACACTAGGAACAATGGCTGCTTCATATCCCCAGCCACAGAAAGGGGAAAGTGATCCCATTTAAGGGGAAAGATGTTAATAATTTATAGTGTCAGCCTGCCATAACTCTAATTGCCTTGGAGTTCTAACAGCTTTGAGACCATTTTAACATAGTGCCAGTAGTATTTTGCTAGTAAGTCATCATACTGGTCATTTTAGTGACTACAAAAGGTTATATCCATTGAGTGGCTAAAGTGTAATTTAGTTAGCTATCCCCCATTATTGGACATTTATTTCCAATTTTTATCTATTATTCATAGCACTGCTGGAAGTGTTAATGAGTTTTGAAAGAAAAATGTATGTTAACAAAAAGCCTGAGAATACAATTTGATAAATTGTCCTGAACTAAAGTGGATGGAGCAATTGCCTGCATGATGGCTTGGTGCCCACTAGCTCTTATCTTGCATTTTTAAGATTATAAATAAGTGCAGAGGAGCTCAGGTTCTTGTTCTGAGCCGATTGCTGTCATTTGTACCATTCTGACATTATGAGGGTGCAGCATTGCACATTAGAACCCTCAGCAGCTGGGAACTGTTGTCTTCCGTGGATTAAATTAAAGAAGCAGATTGGACATACTATCGCATAGAATTTTCTTTTCATTGGCTTAAACAGCCACATTTCTATGCTTTGAATTCTTAGAGCCTTTTGCTCTACAGCAGTGAAAATCTAGGACATTTCTGTTAATTTGCTAACACAATTAAAAAGTTTCATCATTCAGGCAATTCAAGAACTGCTGCATGATCAAAAAGCAAAAACCTTGATATGGGTATAGCAGAGGCCGAAGAACAAGAAAATGTGAATATGCTGCTTCCCATAAACAAAATTTGCAGGAGCATCTTACCCCAAAATATAACGTTTTTATAGGACATTTCTTAATAACCTACATATGAGGTTTCCCTTTTGAAGCCACATTTGCTTTATAAAACACAAAGATAAAAGGAACCACCTTTTACAAATAGAATCACAACACTTCCTGCTCAAGACCAGCAATACTTCTAAGATTTTTCTAACAAGAATGAAAACTTATGCAGGTGAGCACACATAGAGGAATATTATACTGAAGTAGCTAGAAATTAGAAACAATCTACATGTCCACTGATAAAGAATAGGTTTAAATACTATGGCACAGATGTTGTTAAAATATGAACTCTTATGCTTTGCTATAAAAGGATTTTCAAGATACACTGATAAATGATAAAAATAGCATCAAGAAAAGTTTTTACAGTATTCTACTATTTATATATAAGGAAAGACTACATATATATTATGAATTTTATAAACTCTTTCTAAAAGAACATGAAATATATTAGGAAGAGGGAATATGAAAGATATTAGTAAAAGAGAGGGGAGAATGAGGCCTGCAGACAAAAGAGTGAGAGAACTATTTTCGTCCTGCAATCTCCTTCCCCTTAAATTTGGTACTGTGAGCATCAGGTATTCATTCAAAAATGTAATTTATTCGGTGGCTCCTTAAAAAGTTAAACAGTCTGATTCAGAAGTTAAAAGTCTGATTCAGAAGTTCCATTCCTGTGTATGTATATATATCCAAAAGAACTGAAAACAGGGACTCCACAGACACTGTCCACCAGTGTTCACTGCTGTATTATTCACAGTAGCTAAAAGGTAGAAACAGTCCAGGTGCCCATGAGCCATGACTGGTATATTCACAGGATGGGACATTATTCAGCCATAAGGTAGGACATGCTGGCACATGCTGCAACATGGGTGAATCTTGACAGCATTATGCTGACTAAAATGTCAGGCACGTAAAGACAACTATGATTCTGCTTAGATAAAATACCTAAAAATAGGTGACATCACAGAAGCAGAAAGTGGATGGAGAGGTTACCAGTGTCGCAGGGCGGGGAATGTGCAAGTTACTGTTAATTAACAGTTTCTGTTTGGGATAATGAGAAAGAGTTGGAAGCGGATGTCATGATGGTCACACAACCTGGACATGTAATTAATACCACAGAACTGTGTGCTTACAGATGGTTAAATCACAATTTGATAGATATGTTTTACCACTAATAAAAAATTTCAAATAAAATGCCATTTAAAAAAATGTAGGGTTTTTTTTTTTTGAAGATTTATTTATTTATGCATACAAGAACTGAGTTACAGGCCAGATGCGTGGGAGGGTGAGGATTCACCAGAGACAGAGTGGGGAGCAGAACAGGCAGACTGACTGAAATATACTGCTGAGGGGAGCAGCGGGCAAGACAGGAGAGGTCTGCTGCGCCATGTGGGTAGCTCCCTGGTGGGGGATAGAACTCATGCTGCAGTAGCTGCAGATAGCTTCATAAGTTGTGTCTTAACCCCTTGCACCACCAGGGAGGCCCTAAAAAAATGTAGTTTAAAGAAAAATGCCTGTGTCACTTAAGGGTCTACTAGAGCCTTCCCAGAAACAAGCATCCTTCCAGCCTGACCTCATCCTCTGAAAGTGAGCACCACCTCGTGCCTACTATGTGCAAAAGGCCTGGACATGGCCAAAAATAGAAAGATGTACAGACATACTTCCTGTGTTTCAAAAAAGCTTATCACCTCTCCCAGACGGCAGATGTTTGCATCACGGATGTATCAGCCAAAGGGGTGCTGATAGAGAGTGTAGAGGCAGGAACAAACAAACTTGGATTGGAAGAGCCAGGATGGTTTGACCAAGAAGAGGCTGTCAGTCCCCCTGATGGCAGTGGGATTCTGCAAGTTGGAGAAGGGCATTCGAGGCTCAGAGGGAGATGAACCAACCTTCTTAGTAAAAGGCTGCACTGAGCAAAGGATGGGAATGTCCTATCCCTAAAGTTGGGCTGGTGGGGATCCTGGAAAGTCAGCTGTGGCCAGATGGTGTCAAATTTAATTTGTCTGGACTTTTAGGTACTGGCTAGGGAGAAATATCTTAGGTGATTTTTTTCTCTTCTTTTCTACCATACCATTTACCATTTAGGAACATGAGCCTCTTACCCTTATCAGGCAGAGAACCTTTACAGTTTACATTTCTTCCTTTTTTTTTTTTCCAACTCAAACTGTGTTTGCCATCTAGTGATTAATCCATGCCATTACAGCCACCTCCTCCAGATCCCAGTATCTGCACTGCAGTTAGGGGCACAGGCCTCAGACTCCACCCTGCTGACTGGCATTGGCTCCAACCTACTTTTCTCACTTGCCCTGAAAGGCACATGACATTCAGAGAGATAAGTAATGAAATCTGACCCCTTGGAGACAGGTAATGATGTCTCATGAAAGAAAATGCAAGTGGTTTAGCAGAAAGTGACCTTCAGATATTAAATATCATGAAAAGTACATAGAATTGGATTTGAAGATTAACCAGTGGCAGCACCTTTGGGTGAGTATATAGACACTCAGATACATGGGCGTGTTTCCCACAACAGTCATTCCAACCCTTCTCTTCTTCCTGCATCTCTTATAAGTGGACACAAGGACCTTAATAGCTTTGCTTCCAATAGATCAACATCAGTCTCCAGATTTCTGACTTTCTAAATGCAGGTGAAAGTAAGGCACTACCCTTTGTTCTTCGGCTGGTGACATCATTGAGTAGCCAAGGCAAGTCAAGGCTTTTCTTTCCAAGACTGATAACTAGTGGGGAGAGTAGGCCAAGAAATATTGTGTTTTATATATAAAGGATGAAAAGCCAACATCAGTCGTTTAGAACACTTGAAAGCCCCAGGGTAACATTTTGTACCTGAATTAGTTTTCAGAGCCAATCAGAGTTTCTAAACAATGGTGATTTCTGCACTGAGAATGTACTGGGCCTAGTAATGTATTTTTGCCCCTGAGAGCTAAGCTCTGAGAACTCATTTGCTCAACAATAATTAACTGAATGTTTACTATTTGTCAGACTCTGAGCTAAGACTATGGCTGCAATGTGTTATACATAATTTATTATGATGACATAGTTTTCAAAACTTTTTTTATCACACTCCCTCCCCGCCCCTCAACCTTCATGGGATACAGACAAGACTTTCCTATAATGAATTTTGTTCCAGAAGGATTATGCTGCAGAGAGATAGTGGGTACATGTCCCACTTTACTGCCAAGTTCAGCTTATTTTTCAGGTTGTGTGACTGTTACCTGGATAACAGTTTCTGGCCTCCAGTTCAACAGCTGCCTCCAAGCCCTGAAATGTAACAGAATGTACTGTAGGAAGCCATTCACCCGAACTCTAAAACCATGTGAACTGCTTGGTTGTCATTTTAAACTGTCACTCTATCTTTTTTTGGTGAATCTGTCTGCATCTGACTTTTGCAGGGAAGGCCAGAGATACCGGGTGTATGTTGTGATACCACTTCTGCCAGGTTTTGAAGGAGACATTTCAACCGGTGGAGGAAATGCTCTACAAGCAATAATGCACTTCAACTACAGGTGCCGAAGTTCTAAAGTTGTCTGTTTTCAGCTTTCCATCAGTCATGCATATAAGCTGGTGAAAGAAATGAAAATGTTTCTTCATATCCGTTCAATAGAGCATTGAACAAATGGACGCTTTCTTTTACTTTTGAATCTTGGCCTGTTTACTAGTTGATTAAATTCAAATCAACCTGAAAGTAGCAATGCTAGGCCTAGGATATAGTGCAAATATAAAAGACCTAAATAATAATTTCTTTTTGTATTCCTTGCCTATCATTTCTTTTTTTTTTTTATAATAAATTTTATTTTATATTCCCCATACAATTGCAACCCCCATTCTGACCCCAATCCCTCCCATCCCGCCCCCCACCCCCCAAAAAGTGTCTCTGGTTCATAGTTTTTTGTTGATTTTGATTTTCACTTTCTTATAGTTATTCATTTTCCTGGTCCCTTATTTAAGTTTTCTAAATTCCTGCTATGAGTGAGACCATCCAGTATTTTTCTTTTTCTTTTTGGTTTATTTCACTGAGCATGATCCCTTCCAGTGCCATCCATGTTGCTGCAAATTGCATGTGTTTATCTTTTTTGAATGCTGGGTAATATTCCATGGTATATATGTACCACATCTTCTTGATCCAGTCATCTATTTTTGGGCATTTGGGTTGTTTCCAAAGCTTAGCTATTGTAAACAGTGCTGCTATAAACATAGGGGTGCAGGTGCTCTTTGGAATGGATGTTTCTGTGTCCTTTGGGTAAATACCTAGGAGTGGAATTGCTGGATCATATGGAAGCTCTATGTTTAGTAGGTCCAGAAATCTCCACACAGCTCTCCATAGTGGTTGGACCAGTCTGCACTCCCACCAACAGTGCAGGAGAGTTCCTTTTTCTCCACAACCTCGCCAACATTTGTTGTTGCTAGTTTTTTTTTTTATATATATCTTACCTGGTCTCCATTCTCCATTTATAAGATACAGACATACAGATCGATTGATTGATCAATCTCTCTCTCTAATAAATGGCGACTAGGACACACACAAACACACATACACACACACACACATTATTGATTTACCATTATCTTTAAGCCAATAAATAGTTATCAGTTATTTCATATTCTTTGCAGTAAGTAGAGAAAACAATTAAATGCTTAAAATGTTGTAGTTTGCACCTATGTTTTTATGATTCTTTAAGAGGAAGGTTCTCCAGCTAAGTTGGTAATAGTAGCTTCTGCTAGTTAGTGAAGCATGAAGATCCTTTCCTATATCCTGGAATTTTAATCATTTTCTCTACTACATCTTTGTTAAGATTTTAGGGAAAGTGGTATTGATATTCTAACAAGCAGTTTCCATATTCACTTTGAAAGGCACGGGAAGCTTTAGGGTGCCTCCTGGTGGCACAAGGGGTTAAGTCTCATCACTGTGAGGCTCTCTGCAACCACTGCAGCACAGAGTTTGATCCCCGGCCAGGGAGGTGATGCTGGTGGCACAGCAGACTCTCCTGTCTCCCCTTCTGCTCCCCTCAGCAGTGTATTTCAGTAGCTCCGCTTGTTCTGTCCCCACTCTGTTTCTGGTGAATCCTCTCACCTTCCGCAGCTCTGGCCTGTACCCCAGCTCTTGTATGCGTAATAAAATATTTTTTTAAAAAAGGCACAGGAAGGTCTAGTTTGCTTGGTAGAGCAGTATGAAGTGTTGAGTAGTGCTAGCTGGGTAGGCAGGGGCAAAAAAGTGCTCTAAATATGACCTAAAGGCACCCCTGCTGTTCTTTCTGGGTCACATAGCTGGGAAAGAGTAAGGGAGGGTAGAGAAAAGTGGACAGGCCTAGGTTGAATCCAAGTTCCCACTTACAGGTTCTGTAACCTGAGATACAAAAGACCCTGCCCTGATCACACTTTTAATGCAGCACAGTAATGACTGGACTGAATATTTTCTTTTATTCTCTGTTTTTAAGCACCATCTGTGTTTCCCACATTTCCAATTAAACCATTTTTGTGGGAAGGAACAAAAGAGAACTTACAGAGAATCCCAGTGGGTAAAGGAGATAAAGGCTCAGATTGGCAGTGGGGACTTAGATGCCCTCTTGCTTGAACCCTCCTCCCTAGAAGCACCCTCTGCAGGATCTGATAGTCCTCTGATACATTTGAATGCCCCATTATGGTGGAAATAGTTTTTTTTTTTGTTTTTTTTTTGTTTTTTTTTTTAATTAAATAATAAATTTTATTTTTATATTCCCCCATACAACTGCACATGCCCCATTCTGACCCCAATCCCTCCCCTCCCGGCCCCCACCCCCCAAAAAGTGTCTCTGGTTCATAGTTTTTTGTTGATTTTGATTTTCACTTTCTTATAGTTATTCTTTTTCCTGATCCCTTATTTAAGTTTTCTAGATTCCTGCTATGAGTGAGACCATCCGGTATTTTTCTTTTTCTTTTTGGCTTATTTCGCTGAGCATGATCCCTTCCAGCGCCATCCATGTTGCTGCAAATTGCATGTGCTTATCTTTTTTGAATGCTGAGTAATATTCCATGGTATATATGTACCACATCTTCTTGATCCAGTCATCTATTTTTGGGCATTTGGGTTGTTTCCAAAGCTTAGCTATTGTAAATAGTGCTGCTATAAACATAGGGGTGCAGGTGTTCTTTGGAATTGATGTTTCTGTGTCCTTTGGGTAAATACCTAGGAGTGGAATTGCTGGATCATATGGAAGCTCTATGTTTAGTATGTCCAGAAATCTCCACACAGCTCTCCATAGTGGTTGGACCAGTTTGCATTCTATGGTGGAAATAGTTTTTAAAAATTCCTCTTGCTTCTTTCTCACCCTTTAGCTTGTGTCTATCTGCTACAGTTTCAAGTAAAGAATTTTTTGTTGTTGTTTCCTTTAAGGTCATTTTGCCTGGTTACAGTACATGAGAACTTTAACTGTGCTTTGCACTATACACTTGGATTGAAGATTTGCCTGTTTCTAAGATTATTTGATTTATAACAGTACAAACAAAACTTTTCAAGTATTTCAGGCACTGACATAATGTTTCATGGATATTATCCACTTCCTTTGTCATTCTAATATTATTTTTGGAATATTGTCAATTGTAATTATTTTCTGTATTTTTTTGGGTTTAAACCAGCTGAATGAAATAACAAGCTTGGCTTTTGTTCAGCAACCAAAACTATAACCTTTTATTATGCAAAAAAAATCCCTATTTGCTGGCATCATCTTTAATAATATTAACATTTCTGAGAAATAGCTCTATTTTTAATTACTTTCATAGAGCAAGCAGATGGGGCATAAAATTTTTTATTTTGTCACCCTTTATAATTCACTGACTATTATAAGAGACTAAGAGACAAAGTCATCAGCAGAGGCAGTTATTTGAGACCATAATTTTCACTTTTAAGGGGTTTGTTTATTATTTATTATTACAGAGATAGTCCAGGTATAATAGATGTTTTTTAATTCCAAAAGTGTTCTACTAACTGAGCACTCTCACCTCTAAAGCTTTTCACCTCTAAAGCTTTGTAATTTTGTAAGTATTCTTGCGTATTGAAGCATTCTGAATTTATTTTTTCTATCACCCAATTTTCTTTAAGGGAAAGATCATTCATAACCCATCCTTTAAAAAGCATGTCTTTTTGAAATCTAACATCAGTTTTATAACTTTTCCATTTACCAATCTCAAAACAATTACTTTGTGCCATTCATAGAATTACAAAAATGACATTTATATGTATTTTAAAATTTTTAAAAATCTATTGTTTTTTCTATTTTCACTTGTATTAGAATTTTACCCCTATGTTTTACAGATATCGTAATTGGGATTGGTTCTTTTGAAACCTCCATAATCATTTCTTTCCTTTATTTTTAGAACCATGTGCAGAGGAGAAAATTCCATCCTCGGACAGTTAAAAGAAAAGCGTAAGTTATTGCTTTTTTTCCCTGCATGACCATTTTTTTTAAGTTTTTTTTTTTAATTTTTATTTATTTATTTACACAAGAGCTGGGGTACAGGCCAGATTCCTTGCATGACCATTTTTGGTGCGGTATCAGTAGTCACTAATGTTTTCACAGTGTGATTATTAAATTCTGTTCACAAACAGTAATCCACAAAAATTTCAACTGAGGTAAATTACTTATTCTCATAGCATATCAGAATATAGAAAAATGTATGCATATTTCACACTTAAAAATAAAGAGTTGGACCATCAGCAGAAATGGCATAGTAAGCATCTCCAAAAATCTACCTCTACACAAGAGTGACAAAAGTTGTCAAAGTCCACTTTAATAATGTGAAGAATATTTTCAAGAAACACAACATAATCCTGGTAGCTGATTAATAGGCTGTATGTTGTTGTGTTAATTCAGATTATGTTGTTTTTTGATAGTCAGGTTAATGGCAGTAGTATAATGGTTGGTATAATAATTTTTAACATTATTTTTGTGGATTTTAACTAGCTGTATACTCATCTCCCTCGCCTCAGTGCCACAGTAAACTTGAAAACCAACTGCTCCTCAATCTTTGTGAAAAACAGCAGCTTATCTGGTATTTTTCTTTTTCTTTCTGGCTTATTTCACTGAACATGATCCCTTCCAGCTCCATTCATGTTGCTGCAAATTGCATGTGTTTATCTTTTTTGAATGCTGAGTAATATTCCATGGTGTATATGTACCACATCTTCTTGATCCAGTCTTCTATTTTTGGGCATTTGGGTTGTTTCCAAAGCTTAGCTATTGTAAATAGCGCTGCTATAAACATAGAAAACCTAAATAAGGGGCCAGGAAAAAGAATAACTATAAGAAAGAAAAAATCAAAATCAACAAACAACTATGAACCAGAGACACACTATGGGGAATGAGGGATGGGGAAAGGAGGGATTGGGGTCAAAATAAGGGGGTTGCAATTGTATGGGGAATATAAAAATAAAATTTAAAAAAAAAATTGAAGAAGAAAAAAAAAACAGCAGCTTAGCAGCACTAAAGAGAGCTAAGTGGGTTTAATACTCCTATCCTTCACAAGTGTTAGAGAATTATCATAATTTGACCTGTCTGGTAATTTAAAAACACTTTAAAACAAATACTTTAACTCTGCTTAAAGGACTAAAGAAAATAGCTAAAGAACTACAGGGAAAATTTTCTTTAAAGGTCTCCCAAGTAGAAAATATCAAAAAATTGGATTTTTAATTTGAAAGTTTATATGAAAAGTTTATTTTAATAAAACAACCAAATATAAATTCTGGAGTTGAAAAATATAATACTGAAGTGAAATTTTCACTAGAACAGTTCTACTGGAACAGGAAGAAGAAGCAACAAACTAGAAGGTAAGTCAATTGATAAATTGAAGAACAGTAAGAAAAAACAATGAAGAAAAATGAACTTCATCTCAGAGAAGAGTGAAACATTATCAAGCATACTAACAATGGGGGTCCCAGCAGGAGAGGTAGAGAGAAAAGTACACATAAAATATTTGAAGAAATAATGATGGAAATTTCCCAAAGTTGATAAAAGCATAACTCTACTCATGTAAGAAATTCGACAAAAGCCAAGTACAATAAAATTTACGAGATCCACACCAAAACGTATCACAATCAAATATCAAAAGACAAGGACAAAGAGAGAATCTTGACTGTAGCAAGAGAGAAGCCAATTGTCAAGTATAAGGGATACTTGACAACTAATTTCTCATCAGAAACCATGGACTTTAGAAGGCAGTGTGATGATATATTCAAAGTGCTGAAAGAAAAGACGGTCAACCAAGAGTTCTAAAGCTCACAAAACTGGCCTTTAAAAGTGAAGGCAAAATTAATAAGCAAAAACTGAGACAATTTATTACTAGCACATCTACTCTATAAGAAATGCCACAAGGAATTCTTCAGACAACAATGAAAGGGCGCTGGACAATCAGTTGAGTCTTCATGAAGAAATAACACCAATAATGATAACTACATAGATAAATTAAAAAGACAGTATAAATGTATTTTCTGTCTGTAATTTGTTCTTCAATCTAGATTAAAAGGCAGCTGCTTAAAGCCATAATTATATATCTGTGTTAATGAGTATAAGAATGTAATGGTTATGTTGATCATAGCATAGGCGAAGCAGAAAAGAATGGAGCTATGTAAGGGAAATTTAAATGATGTTAATCCAAACTATATTGGTATGAATCAAGATATTAATTGTAACGTGGGCTCCAGCTGTTGTGGCAGTGAGGCAGCACAGATTCTCAAGGGCTCTCAGTAGACTCTGGCCCACAGGCACCAAGCATATATCTGCCCCACAACCACAGTGCCCAAAAGGAAAATCTTCAGGCTGTGGGCAGTGACAGAGGAGGTGCTGAAAGGAGATCAGCCAGGTGTCAACCAAACCTGCATCTGTAAATGTGAAAATGAATCCCAAAAAGGTGGCAGGAAAGGATAAATCTTCAGAAAAAAAAATGCAAAGAAAAGGGAAGAGGGGAGCAATAGAAAGGAAGCCAAGAAACTAAAGAAGAATGGAAACCTACAGAGTATGGAAAGACTAAAAACCAGGAGAATCCAACCTCTTACACCAGGAGAGAAGGAAGTCAAGTATGATTAATATCATGTATAGGCTCCCTTCTTGTATAATCAAGAGAATTATTTCTATCAACTATTTTGTAAATGCAAGTTTTTTAGTAGCTCTAGAAACATTTTCAGTAGCTCTAGAAACATTTAAGACATTATATACTAGGAAACATGCCTCAGTCCATTTTTTAAGTATAAATGCTTTGTGTTATTGTTAGAGGTGAAATCATTTGCTATTGTTTATTTTTTTTAATACAACCAGAAAATAGTGGAATGTTGAATGTAGTTTCAGCTAACATTCCATTGATGGGGTCATTTTAATATCCTTGTTATACAAAACAGATGAGATAGCAATTTGGAGTCACAGTTCTTCATTTAATGTCTTAAGTATTCAAAATTATTTCTATTTCTATGTTGTTTTGGTAGAATTTTGTCCTAATCACTCCTTGATCTGGGCTCTCCTGTCAGAATTTTATGGATACTATAACATCGTGGTCCTGGTACACCAATTTTCCTAGTAAATGTGTTAATGTTCTATGAAAGACTAAAAATTTTAATCTGTAGTATATATGACACTAAATTGTGTTTTCGTAGAACATACAATGTAAAAGCTTATCCACATTTGAAGATATTGGTACTTGATATCCAGTAAAGGAAAATTTGTCTCTAAATTTTAAGCTAGAAATTTACTGGAATAATTATTTAGAAAAGAATCACAATTGCATGGATCTTTAGGTTTTCAGTTTGAAAAGAGTTGTGTACAAATTGGAATGTCTGTGTACTGATTCTCAAAACAACCAACAAAGTCTTATGAAAGAATTTATTGAAGCACATGAAAAAGATACTAATTGTAGTACACAGGGAAAGCTCTAGAAATTAACTTAAAATACAGTAAAAAAAACAACAAGAGAATTGAAATTATATACTAGAAAATATCTTTTTGAAACAAAGGATACGGAGAAATGAAATTCAGGAACAAATAATATATAATACATGGAAAACAAAGGAAAAAATGGTAAAGCTAAGTCCTTCCTGATCAATATTTGGTTAGATATAATTAACTCTCCAGTTAAATGCAGAGATTGGCAGAATGCATTTTTTTAAATGATCCAATTGTATGCGCTTTACTAGAAACTCAGTTTAGATTCAAGACATAAATAGATTGATAGTAAAAGGATGGAAAAGTATATTTATGCTAACATCAACCGAAAACATAGCTGGTGGGGCTATACCAACATGAGACAAAAGAGATCTTAAGACAATAATTTTTGTGTGAAGATATGATATAAAGATAAAAAAGTTAATCCACTAAGTAAATACAAAAATTACAAACATATATATACCTAACAATAGAGGCCATAACGTATATTGCTCAAAAATGGACAGAATTAAAGAGATAAATAAACAATTCAAAAATAATAGACTTTTCAATACCTCATGTTCAATAATGTATAGAGCAACTGTACAAAATATCAGCATTGAAACTAAAGACTTAAGAAGACTGTAAACCAGCTAGACCTATAAGATATCTGTGGAAGACTCCACCTAATATTAACAGAATGCACATTCTCAAGTATTCATGGAACATTCTCCAAGATAGACCATATAATAGACTATAAAACAAATCTCAATAAATCTAAAGGGATTGAAATCATGCAAAGTAGTTCTGCTGAAAATAGGATGAGCTTACAGATCAATAACAAAAGGAAATTTTAGAAACTCACAAATAGAAATTAAACAGCATACTCCTAAATCACCAAAGAATCAAAAAAGACACTGCAAGTGTTATTAGAAAATATTTTGTGATGATGAAGATGAAAAACAACATATCAAAACTTAGCAGACACATTTAAGTCACTGCATAGAGGGATATTTCTAACTGCATAAACACCTGTATCAAAAAGGAAGATAATCTTAAACCCATAACTAACCCCTATAGGTTAAGAAGCTAGAAAAAGAGCCACAACTTAGACTCAAAGAAATAATGAAGGAAATAATGAGGACTAGAGAGTAAATAAAATATAATACCAGAAGTTCATTTTTTGAAAACATTGCCAAACCGACAAACCTCTAGCTTTCCAAAACTTCCCAAATCTCTGCATTCTCTGAATCTCTAGATCCAACACACTCCCAATCAAAATCCCAACTGCCTTTTTGCAGAAATTGATAAATGGATCCTAAAATTCATGTGGAAATCACAAGGCATTTAGAATAGCTGAAACAGTTGTGAAAATGAAGAACACCCCAATTTCAAAATTCTACAGTCCTACAGCAATAAAAACAGTGTAGTTGTGACATACAGTTAAACATATAGATCAAAGGTAAAGATTTGAGAATTCTAATATAAATTCTTATAATTATGATCAATTGGATTTCAATGAGGTTACCAATAAAATTCAGTGGGGAAAAGTAAGCATCTCAGTAAATGATGCGGGAACCTCTGGATAGTAAAGAATGAAGTTAGATTCCTACCTCATGACATTTATTTAAAAAGTCAAAATTGATCAAAGATCTAAATCTAAGAGCTGAAACTATAAAATTCAACAAAACATGGGCATAAATCATGACCTTAACAGATTAAGTAATGAATTTTTGGATCTTACGCCAAAAGCAAAAGCAAACCTAAAGAACAAAATAGAAAAAGAAGCTTTTGTGCTTCTTTGGACACATCAAGGAAAATGAAAAAATAAGAAAATGACAGAATTAGAGAAAATGTTTGCAAATCATATATTCAATAAGGGAGTAGTATCACAACTATATAAATAACACAAGTCAATAAGAAAAATAATAACAATGCAGTTTACAAATGGGCAAGTGCTCTAAATAGACATTTCTCCCAAGATATCCAAATGGCAAATAGCCATACGAAAAATGCTCAACAACATTAGTTATTAGAGAAACGAAATAAAAGCCGTGAGGTACAACTGCATACCTACTGGGATGGCTATAATTTAAAAAACTTAAAAGGTACTGATTAGACTGTCAAGCTAGTAGGAATTCCTTTTGGTAATTCAAAATGGTGCCGTCTCTTAGGAAAACAGTCAGACAGGCCCTTAGAAGTGAAACACCATATCACCGTGAACCCAGTAATTCTCTGAATTATAATATCCCTCCCCCAACAAAATTTTTAATAAAAAATAAAAAGGAATTTACAGATACATGTTGTAACATGGATGAACATCTAATATATTACACTAAGTGAAATCAGGCTCAAAAGGCCATGTATTATGATTCCATTATTTTTAAAGATTTATTTTATTTATGCATGCAAATGCTGGGCTATAGGCCAGAGGTGCAGGGCAGGTGGTGAGAGGATTCACCAGAGACAGAGTAGAGAGCAGAACAGGCAGATTGACTAAAATACACTGCTGAGGGGAGCAGCAAGTGAGACAGGAGAGATCTGATGCGCCATGTGGGTTAGCTCCCTGGTGGGGGATCGAATTTGTACTGCAGTGGCAGCAGATAGTTTCATAGTACTGAGACTTAACCCCTTGCACCACCAGTGAGGCCCTATATGACTCCATTTTTTATGAGCTATTTTTATAAGGCAAATCTATAGAGACAGAAAATAGACTAGTCATTGCCGGAGCCCAAGGAGAGAATGGAAGAGGGAGTAACTGACAGGTATGGCTTCCATTTCTGAGGTGTTAATGTCTTACATTAGATGGTGATGATTGTGATGCTTTGTGAATATACTAAAGAAGGCCTGGACTTGTACACTTTAAAGGTGTGACTTTTATGGTATATGGATTTTTAAGTGATTTGGAAGTTTAAAAATTTAGGAATTAAGTTTTTGATTCATGTATATGTAGATAGGTGTTTAATACTTTTTCACTAATGGTCTTCTCAGTCTAAAAATCTTCAGGATCACTTTTAAACATAAGAAACATACATCACCAATAATAAACTCTTTCAAAAGTTGTATGTAATTGCAGCCAGGACAGAGAAGATTTACCAGTGCATTATCCCTATCTCTATTCTCTAATGTCTTGAAATGAAGATGATAGTGAATGGATAAGTATATAAAAGATACAATGATAAAACCAAAACCAAGAATGTCATTCAGTGTGGGTAGTGGCTAGTAAAAATGCAAAAGTGAGGTTATAGAAGGATAAAAAGTCAGAACAAGCCTAGTATTTTGTTCCTCAACCATAAAAATGTCCTGAGCATATTATAAAACATTTCTTTTGGTTCTGGAACCTTTTCCTGCCTTTGCCTATTCAGGGAGGAAAATTGGATTGGGTTTTAAGAAGTAATTTCAAGAAGTAATTTCAATGTTAAACCCTTGATGAAAAGACTTTCAAGTACAAGTCCCCTGAGAAGAAGTCAAAAGCAGGCATCTTAGTGGGGAAAACGTTGATACTCTAAACATGAAGAATTAATTACATAATACCCCTTTTTGAGGTACAGTGTTGCATTCTTACTTTTGTTTTTGTAAATGTGTAGTGGGCTTTAAATACATGTGCTAGCAAATCTCTAATTCAATAGAGAACTATAGTTCTCCACTGTTTTAATTCGTCAGAAATAACAAAACTACTGCTATGAATATGTTAAAATTCCTGAAGAAAATAGTAGCTATGACTGTATAATTAGCAGATACTCCAATCTTCAGGGATTTAGTGCTTAATTCAAAGCATTTCTTAATAATTTTTATAATTTTTGTGAATTGTGGCATTTAAGCAGCCAATTTAGTATAATTTAACACAAAATATAAAGGTAGTTCAATCAGGATTACAAATGTAATAAAGTGCTATAAAATTTTTATTAGCAAAATCCTATAACAATTCTTAAAGGCCTTTCACAAAATTTCCTTATAAACATTGAGTCCTTTATAACAGGTATGCCTTGAGGGTCCATATGAATCTCTATTTTCTCAAATAACCCCATGACATATCATCTAGAAACTTCCCTGATACTTTTAAACATCCAGCACTTTATATCAGTGCTTGTACATGCTTCTGGCTTTCTTGTATGTTCTTTGAAAGTCAGTCATTTCCTTAATATATGTCCACACCACACATTAACATCACCAACTTTCTTATCTATTACTTGTTGAGCCAGTTTTCTTCACAGAATAAAGTACTGTCTGAAATAAGCTCTCCCACTTGCTTTTACTTCTCGTGTGGTATGCATGGTGGATTCATCAACATCTTACAAGGATGCCCCATTACATTTGCTGGGCCAAATGTCCACTTTGGCCTGGAACACTTATCTTTTTGTGAGGGTTATGTTACTGGTACTAATCGTTAGCTGTTTTCCTTAGGAACCTTTATATATATACAAAGTTTTTATCACTTCATAAGAATTATTTGGTAGGAATATAGAGGATCCAAATAAGGGATTGGGGAGAAAAGTAATTATAATAAAGTGAAAATCAAAATCAACAAGCAACTATAAACCAGAGACATTCTGCAGGGGAGAGAAGGGAGTAGGATTAAAACAAGGGTGGGAAGAGCACAAGGGACTATGGTGATGGTTCATGGGTGAATTGGTGGTGAAAATTTCATGAGGCCTATAACCGAGATGAGAAAGCATGCATTGTACAAAAATGAAGAACAATGTAAAAAATATATAAAATAAAAAATGTAATATTAAACGAAAGAATTATTAGGTAGGCACAGATGAGTGGGGTGTAGGTTTGGACTGTAGGCTGAGGATCTCCAGCTAATGGATATGTTGTTGGTGCTCTTTATAGAGCCTCCTTCTGGAATGGCACTAATATGTGCCTTAGAAAATTACAGTGTATTCCATGTCTTCCACCCTCAGGTTTTTGACAACTTGTCACTATTACTCATCTTAAGAAAATTGTTTTTAAATAATTTCAGTTTGATGGAAGAGTGTCCAGAACTGCCATGTATTCTTCATCTTGATTTTCCAAATGTTAACATTTTTCCTTCTTTATGGTATCGTTTTCTTAATAGATAATAGGATAGATAGGTGGGTTTTTCTCCTGAATCATTTGGGAGTAAATTGTAGCCATGATGCCTATTTACCCTTAAATACATAAATGTGTTTCTGAAAATCAAAAGACATTTTTAAAGCACCTATAGTTCGGTTACCAAATTAATGAAATTAACATTTACATAATGCTATTATCTTGTTTAAATACCTTTCTGAATTTTTTGCAATTGTCTTACCACTGCCCTTTATAGAAAAAAGGGGACAAATGGCTTATTCTGGCCCAAAATTCAATCAACATTCATGTGTTTTATGTATGGTCACATATCTTTATCTTTCTTTAATCTGAAATAATCCCTCACTCTTTTTTTTTTGCAGAAGGGGGAAATTTCATGATCTTGGTATTTTTGAAGATTGCAAACCAGTTATTTTGTAGACTAGCCGATAATTTGGGAGGGTCTATTGTTTCCTTTTGATTTGATACAGATTATACATTTTCTGTATCATGAAGGGGGGTATACTTTGTGCCCCATGTCAGGAAGAATATGTTGTTGATTTTCCCTTTACTGGTTGTATTAACTTTGCTCATTTAGAGAAGGTGGTATCTGCCAAGTTTCTCCACTATAAAGTTATTATTTTTGTAGGAAAACACATTGAGAATAAAAAATTGCCTACTTATCATCAAATAGTTACCCCCTGGCTTTAGCGCATATTAATGCTTCTTACCTGAGCCAATTGTTAACTCTAATAGTTGCCAAACACTATTTTTTAATTCCATCATTTCTTTTATATTTTTTACTTCCTACTAAATTTTTTAATTGAAAGTTTTCCCTTCCTTCTTCATTTATGTATTTATTCATTGAAATATATTAGTATAGATTTACAAATTCCTGTTTTATTAAGTGGGTTATAATTTTGGTGAGGTGTTTTTTTTTTTTAAGATCTATTTATTTATGCATACAAGAGCTGGGGTGTAAGCCAGAGGTAAGGGGGGTGTGAGAGGATTCACCAGAGACAGAGCAGGGAGCAGAACAGATGGACTGACTGAAATACACTATTGAGGGGAGCAGTGTGCGAGACAAGAAAGGTCTACTGTGCCATGTGGATTAGCTCCCTGGCAGTAGATTGAACTCAAGCTGCAGTGGCTGCCAGTATCATAGTACTGATACTTAACCCCTTGCTCCACCAGGGAGGTCTGTGAGGGACTTTTTAAGCTGACTTGTTTGTGCTCTGACACATCCCAACAGCTGTTTTGTTTTTTTTTTTAAGTTGGTACAATATGATTCCAAACTCATCTTGTATATTCCCTTACTTAGCCCTGAAGCTAGCCATTTCTCTAAGGGACTTGGGTGCTTTCAGTGGAAAGTGGCATTTCAAAACCAAAATCAAGCTGTTTGATATGACTGTGGTTCTAGATATCACTTCTTTAGGTCCCTGTAAACATGTGCACGTATGTATACAAATTCAGCATCTGTTGAGTTAATCATGTGTTTTGTTTTGTTTTGTTTTAAAGATTTATTTATTTATACAAGCACTGGGTACAGTCAGAAGTGTGGGAGGGTGAGAGAATTCACCAGAGCCAGAGTGGGGAACAGAACAGGCAGACTGACGAAATACACTGCTGAGGGGCGCAGCGGGCATGGAGGAGAGGTCTGTGCGCCATGTGGGACCCTCGCCGGTGGCTGGTGATTGAACCGGCATTGCAGAGGCTTCGGGCAGCTTCGCAGCCCAGCGCTTAACTGCTGCGCCACCAAGGGAGGCCCTAATCATGTGGTTTTTGCCTTAGATTCATATCGTGTTTTATATTAATGAATTTCCTTACACCGAGTACATTTCTACCCCTGGACTGCATTTCACTTGACCATGAATGTGTATTGTTAATCTTAAATCTACAAATACCAAGGCCACATTGCAGTGTCATTCAAAGAATTATATCCCCTAACACACTTATGCAATTATAGATTTCTACTGAACCAAAACCTTTGGAGGGGATTCCCAGATTTTGCTTCTAACAAGTCCCCAAAGATATGGTCCTAATGCACACTGAGAACTACTGGCTCCAGTAGTTAAGTAATACCAGTAGTTAAAGTTAATTCCAAAAAACTGTTTATTTTAGCAAGGGATTTGGCCCATAATACCTTTTGCAAGCTGCTTTATGTCTTAAAATTTTAGGTCATGAGCCAATTGCAGGAAAGTAGGTGATACAGAGAAATCAAAAACTAAAATACTAACTTTCATCTGAATATTCATTCATCCATTCCTTTATTCAGTTGTTTTTGGAACTATGTGAAGATTCAGGATGTAAAGATATATAAGACCCCCACAATAGTAAGAGAAATGGAAGATTAAATAAATATTTGTAAAATAATATATTAGGTGCTATATTAGAAATACTTTCCAGGAATTTTATGGGCACAAAGTATATAAAAGAGGATTTGCTTCTCTCTCCTAAATCAAAGAAGACTTTAAAGAAGAGGAGATGCTTTAGATTAAGCATCTTTCCAGTATACCTTAACAAATAGAGAAGAAGTTTATTTTCAAAAATCTCATTACATAAAAATGTTTAGAAATGCCTTTCTTACACAATATGTACTAGCATACATCAACTCTTGGAAAGCACAGCTACAATATCACTCATATAAAGGAAAGGGTCAGCTGTAAATGGGGGAATCTGTGTATAAACCTATGAATGAGTTTCTTTTCAAGTAACCAAATTTTAATAGAAACAATGAATACCACCAACCATAAAATAGAAAACACCAGTAATACATGAAAATGTCAGTAAATTGAACATGAACTACCCATTGCTTCTTTGAGTATGCTTCACTGTCTAAAGGGGCAAAAATTTTCTATTTTCTTTCTATTAGAACTTGTGATGGTTTGGTTCCACTCCATTTATTCTTAGTATCAGGCTTTGCTTACCCAGAACAACTACTATGTGGGAGAGAGCCCATAAAATCTGTGACTAACACTCATGCTTGGGTAATGATTATGGAATGACTTGAATGCATTTTTTCTTATCACCTAAATGGCCCTCACATGACAATAGGGCAATATTTTAAAGTACAAACCTGGTACTGCTTGTCCTCAAGAAAATTCTCCAGTGTCAAATGTAGCCTAATGTCCTAATTTTAATAATTTAGGAATGGACTAATTCATGTCCTAATTTTAATAATTTGGGAATGGACTTTAATTGCCAACATTTCTATTTGCTCAAAATCTATACAATTTAAATATGCTTTGTGCTGAATATGCTGCAAGCTATATATATTCACATCAGGTAGTTTGGATAAACATCTTGAGTGTGATTTAAACTGCAACAGGTGTCAACCAAGATGCCAAATGTCACACTGAATTCATGGGCAATCTCCTCTGGCTCAGTTTTAACTAGCACTCTAGTAGTTACCCACCAAATCATTACAATAAAACGTTCCTATTTGAATATATTTTTGGATTGCCTTGACTAAAGGAAGACATAGTCTAGGGCTACACCCTATCAATACTACATAATTTCCAACACACACATACACACACACATGCACACACACACCCCTTCCGCTCTGCTCTTCCACTCTGTGTCCTGATTAATGATATGCAAAATATAGACTAGGGAAAAAATAGTAAGCATAGAGACAGCAATATAATTTAAAGACATCCAATTAAATATGATTTTTTAAAAATGTCTACCCACCCATACTAACTATATAAAACTCTTTAGATAAAAAAAGTAGATCCATGGTGAAATCTGAAATCTCTCTCTCTCTCTCTCTCTCTCTCTCTCTCTCTCTCTCTCTCTCTCTCTCACACACACACACACACACACACACATACACACACACACACATTCATACTACAGCCTATTCTTCAGTTTTTGAAACCTGGGTAAGTAGTATATTAATTTTGAAAGACAAGAAAATTTTATGTGCTTTTACTGAGTTTGGTCATACTGATTTGAGCAATTTCTTCTTTAATTTACAGTTGGTAACCAGTGGATAAATTACATATCATTCTGTGGCCTTAGAACACACTCAACACTAGAAGGAAACCTAGTGACTGAGCTAATCTATGTCCACAGCAAGTTGCTAATTGCTGATGACAACACTGTTATTATCGGTAAGTACATGGTCTGGAATTACACTCCTTGCTAGTTAACTTGCCCCACACAAAAATCTTTCTCTGTATTCTTCCCAAGCTCCCTTTGAATTGAGAGGGATGGTCGGGCAATATCTAAATTTTTCTTAGGTAGTCTTTTTCTTCTTGCATCCTAACTCATTCCTATTTTTATCTATGAAGAAGCAGTGGTACAGAGCAATTAAATTGCTTTTGTGCAAATTACAGTATCCAGAGGCAGCAACTTAAACACAGCAGTGCAGTAATATGTCTGCTTTCATTAATTCCTTATTATCCCCTCATTTTAATTTTGAATCCAAGTGCCTGGATTTGTGGGATTGGAATTGGAGAACAGGGAAGGATATGTCACAAATGAGTAACTGATGATAATTTGCATATGTTTGCATCTACTAATCATTACCACAGATCTGAGTTATGAAAGAGTCAGAATTAAAATGATATTAAAATATTGCTGCTTCAGTGCTTACCGTTGTTTCCTTAGCCTATGTTTTGGATATCACTAATTAGGAAGCAGAGAGGAGCAGCTTTTTTGGGGTGTGTGTGTGTGTGTGTGTGTGTGTGTGAAATTGTGTAGTACTAATGTGATATAGACTAAAGTCTGCCATCTTTTCTTATAATCAATACACAGATTTCTCAAAAGTCCTCTCCCTACTGGCAGGTTCAGGAGAGAGAGAGAGTTACTGGTTGTACATTCTATACAGATTAGATCAACACGGGGAGTGGATGTTCAATTTCATTCTTTTATACATATGAAAAGCTTCATTTTCTCATCATTGAATTATTTTGCCTTCTACTACTATGTTACACAAACAGTGAAAAGCCAGGATGAGAAACTGAGTGTTAATAACAAACTAGATAAGGGAGTTGACCAAAAAGGGAAGTCATGTCAGTGTTTGATATGTCCCACTATTGGGAATTCTGCTCATCTGTTTTAAATAAAATATAACTGCAACTAAAATATTTCCCTATTCTTTAAGACAGTAAATATCGAGTAGCGTTTTAAAGTTTTAAGCGGTAAATATGCTTTGGCCATCTTGATCCTGCACTTAATTAAAGAAAAAAAAAACCTCATGTCTAGGAATAATGAGATTTTCCTATCTGAAACAATTTGAAAAGAAAGAAAAAGTAGTGGTGGGCCTCCCTGGTGGCGCAAAGGGTTAAGCGCTGCACTATGAAGCAATCCGCAGCCACAGCAGCATGAGTTTGATCCCCGGCTAGGGAGAAACCCACATGGCGAAGCAGTCCTCTCCTGTCTTGCCCGCTGCTCCCCTCAGCAGTGTAATTCAGTCTGTCTGCCTGTTCTGTTCCCCACTCTGTCTTTGGTGAATCTTCTCACCCCTCCCACCCCACCCCCAATCTCTGGCCTGTGCCCCAGCTCTTGTATGCATAAATAAATAAATCTTTAAAAAAAAGAAGTTGTGAAGTCAGAAAAATATATACACTCTGGTATATACATATACTCTCTCATGCTTGTGTAGGCAAGAGCTTAATACTTATTGAGGGCATTTAAGAAAAAATACATCTTCAATCTCTTGCTTTATAGGGATTGAAACTCCCTATAGGGGTTTATTTCTTCCCCTAATAAACAATGTTTCTCTAATTTCCCAAAGCTGCTTGCCTTGCTCTTCAGAAGCCAATCTTACAATTGTTTTATATTAAAGTTGGCAGTGACAGTCGGAAGGGAAAAATATTAATGTTTGCTGAAATGGAAAAATGAAACAAGCCAAATAAAATACACTGGATCTCTTAAGTAAGGTTTAAGAACTCTTGAAGTAAAAATTGGCAGATATAAATATTTTCCTTATAGAGGTCATTTTGACTTTCAACCTGCTTTACTTTAAATGAAGCAGAAATGCAAAGTAGTTTTCAGTAACAGAGCTAACAGTTAAATAGATTTGTTGAGATTGTTGATTCACTTGCTTTCTAGAAAAATCTTTGAACCCTCAAAGGCAGCAATTTATTTAGACTAGCAACAATTGATCAATTTGTATATAATTCTTATTAATTCTCTTGATACTAAGGCTGTAGCCTGGTGAGGATGGGTAGGTCTCCCTTCAGTCTGTGAAGGCTGGGTCTTTCTTTAGTCCTTCCCCAAGGGAAGAACAGATTTCCCCTAAGAAAAAGTCTGTAGGTACTTTTTTTTTCCTCCCTGGAAACTTTAATTTAATTTAAATTTTTTTAAAGATTTATTTATTTATTTATACAAGCACTGGGTACAGTCAGAAGCACGGGAGGGTGAGAGAATTCACCAGAGCCAGAGCCGGGAACAGAACAGGCCGACTGACGAAACACACTGCTTGAGGGGAGCAGCAGTCGGCAGGAGAGGTCTGCGCGCCATGTGGGACCCTCGCCTGTGGCCGGGGATCGAACTGGCGCTGCAGAGGCTGCAGGCAGCTTCGCAACTCAGTGCTCAACCGCTGTGCCACCAGGAGAGGCCCTGGAAACTTTAATTTTAAATGGGATTTTCATTGCTGTTCTCACATATTGTTCATAATACAGAGAACCATGTTTAAAATTCTCAGAGAGGAGTTTGGGAAGTTAGGTTGAGAATATTTTATCGGTCTTAAACATAAAAGAAGTTCAAGTAACCTGTGATTAATTTTGTACCTTGGCAAATTTATGCCAGAATTATTGAATAATTGACATAAGAAAAATGACTAATTATCCTCATTTTTTCCTCATTAGCAAATATTTATTTTCTCACATTAAAAATATCTTTCGTGTATAGATTTCATTATCTGTTGCCCTGGGCGGCCCTACTAGTCATGAAATCTGTGACCAATTCCAATTTTCAAGTCCATTTTAATATTGGCACTTAACCAAACTTGTATTTACTAGCTTTCCTAAACAAAACAAGACTAACCTTAAGTAGTATTTAGGTTGACTATCCTTTTGACTGAGTGAAACAATTTTAATATTCACTAATCCCCTGCAAAGCACAACAGGGAGCTAGCAACCATGATGGAAACTGCGTCACTGCCCTACAGATATCGACGCTAGAGGAGAGTCAGGTAGTCTATCCACCTGCATGAGAATCAGCAGGATGGATATTGCGTTGATAGGGGCAAGCAGATCCAGAAGCAATCAACAAGGGTGCATAGGTGGAAAACCACGAATTAGGGATCACATTCGATCTGGTCCTATGAGTCTCAACCCTGGCTGCATTAAAATCACCCGAGGTATTTAGAAAATACATCACTTAGGGAAAAGTTTATTGGTGTCTACAAATTTACTTCAAAGTATATCTCACATTTGTCTGGATGTGAAGGTATACTCCTAAATATTATCTGGGCTGTAAACCAGTGGCCAAACAATTAATGATAAAAATAAAATAAATCCCCCAAAAGATATATTAATGGACGACAGATAAAGCGACGGAGTGGTATTGGGAAAAATATTGATGACTGGTTCATACTTTCAGAAGTTCTGATGAATTGGTCTGGTTTGAAACCCAACATCAGGATTATTTTGCTTCTGTTTTTGTCATAATTATGTTTAAAAAATTCCCTGGTGATGCTCACTCACGTGCAGTCTTAGCATAAACTTCTCATCAGGAGACACAGGGGACACAAGTAAGTGGAAACTATGGAGTACCTATTTGGGATTAGTAGGAGAATAAGATTTTCTTTAAAGCAAATATACAGGATTGAATTTGGTGTATTGGTTGTCTGTCACTGCCATAACAAATGACTGCAAACTTAATGACTTAAATCAGCACAAATACATTATCTAACAGTGCTGCAGGTTAAAAAGCCCACCTAGGTCTGACTGGGTTAAAATCTGGGTGTGGGCAGAGCTACAATCCTTCCTGGAGTCTTAAAGGAGAGTCCATTTCCTTGCATTTTCTAGAAGCTGCCCACATTCCTTTTCTGGGACAGAAGACAGAAACATTTGAAGACAGAAACATTTCCTAAAGCATTAACCCATTCTTCTGCAATCATTTCTCCCTCTAACTCTCCATTACCTGTAAGGGCCCTTGTGAGTACATTGTTTTCACCTAGAGAGCCCAGGTGACTCTCCCAGTGTTAAGGGCAGCTGATTAGCGACTTTAATTCCATCTGCAGCCTAAAGTCCCATTGTGATGGTGACATAATATATTCACCAAAGTTGAGGACTGGGACATGGTCATTTTATAGGTCACTATTCTACCTGCCACAGAAGGATTCACAATGTCTTTAAAAAGTTCTAAAAAAAACTCATGAACTATGAAGGAAAGATAAATCCAGCTGAATCCAAATCCAGAACTTCATTCATTAAAATATACTATAAAGAGAATAAAAAGAGAAACCATAAATTGAAAGAAGATATTCACAACACACAATGTTCAGAACACACAAAGAACTCCTATAAACCAAACAGAAAAGATAACATTCAAAAGAAAATAGGCAAAGGAAATTGTATAGAAACTTCATGAAAGAGGAAATACCTGAGGCCCATAAACATAAAAGATGTTCATTTTCATTAATATAATGAGATAAGGAACAGTTTTTGAAATTACCAATTGGCAAACATAAAAAAGTTGGACAATTCAAATACTGATCAGGCTGTGGAGTACCAGGAAGTGGCCTCCACTGCTAGTAGGAATATAAATTGGAAACAGCTAGAACATTCTGCATGATTCTTAACAAATAAAGTCACACACAGCAGCTCACAGTGCACTCCTGTTTATAGAGCCCCAACTTCACTTGTGGAACCAGGAAACAGACACAAAATCACGTAGAACACAATTGTGTATCAGAGCAAAACTCTGAAAGCAACCCACCTCCATTAACAAGAGAATGAATATATAAATCCTGGTGTACTCATTTCAGGAAAATAATGCATTATAATTGCAGACAGATAATCCCAAAGTCATAATATTGAGTGAAAGATACAAATCTGAAAAAAAGATTATTTATCACATGATTGCATTTATAAAAATTAAAAATAAGTCAAAAGTGAACTTTTTTTGATTAGGAAAATATGTAGAATATGATGAACACAAAATTCTTTAGAAAGTCTTCCTCTCGGAGAGGGCTCAAAACAGGGAAGGGAAGAGCACAAGGGACTGTGGTAATAGATCGTGGGGGTTATGTTGGTGGGAAAACTATGGGGACCACACCTGAGGGGAGAAATCAAATGCTGTCCAAAAAATAACAACAATGTAAGAAAATAATGAATTAAAAAGTAAAAAAAGAAAGTCTCCCTCTCTGGAAGGGAAGGACATACATTGGAAGACACTTGAGGACTTCTGGATGTGGTACTGTTCTGTTTTTCATCCTGGGTGATATATTCAGTCCTGTTTATTTTATTATTGCCAAAGTTTTGCATATGTGTTTTCATATACTCTTTTGCATTTTGCAAAAGAGTTTTAAAAGTTCCATGACATTAGCAGATTTAGCATAGATCATTTTCTAAAAATTAAATGGCTTTATTTTTAAAAGTTATTTATCTAATATTTTTAATTGAGATAAACACCAGATGCTGTCACTAATATGTGGACTATAGAGAAACCAAACTGAGAATCAGAAAATTAAGTAGTTTTAAATTATCAAGTCCATATCCAAATAAAATCACCACATAAAATGTAATACATGAGTCCAAAGCATATTGTTGTAAACAATTCAAACTCTAAGGGTGTGTATAGAGTACAAGGTCAAAATTCTCCATATTGTCTTCATCTCTTTGCCAGAAGTACTTGCTGCTCTTAAAAATTCAATACCTTATCTAGATCCCTTCTTCTCTCTTCCTTATTTTATATAGAATTGGGAATATACCATATCTGCTGTTCTAAAATTATATGCAGAATATGGGAACATTTAACAAGACTGTCAGTAGCATTTAAATCCATCAATACCTCATTTTCAGTATCTGAGCAATTAAATACATCTATAATTTTCTAAATCTTTCTTCACAGTCCTCTGGGTAATTCCATGTTGGCCCTTGAAATACAAGCACCGCACCCTGTGTCAAAGAATTCTAGCTCAGCAAGCCTGAAATGTATTCCTCCCTCTGCTAGCATGGGAGCCTGGAAGGGGGGGGGTGCGGAGAGAGAGAAAGAGAGATTGAGAGAGTGTGTGTAAACCTTCCCAGGGTGGCTCACACCTCTTTTTCCTGACAGTGAAAAGGTTCTCCCATTGCAGCAACTCCCAGCAGGAGAGTGGCCTCTGCAGGGACTCTAGGGCAGTACAGTCCCAGACCATTGTTAGAACTTTACCTCCTTACACTTCACACACCTGAGTGGGAAATGATTAACCCAGAGAGATTTCTTTGATACAATTGTTACATGCCAACAAATTTTGCCTTCCTATGGTAGCATTCTCTGATGCAGGTATTAGAGTTAACAAGTACTTGTTAATAATGCCAATGGTAATTAACATTTGTAGTTTATAGATCAGAAAGTGCTTTCACATGATCTTGCTTAATTCTCACAAAAACCCTAGGAGGTCTACATTATGATCTCAGTTTATAAAAGATCAAATTAAAGGTGAGAAAGATAACATGACCTTGCCCACTTTAATGTTAGGCCATCTGTCAAACCCAAAGATAGAAGCTATGAGATTTATAACATAGTCAAATGTTAATTACAAAGGATTATTTGTTGTTCACGAAACAGTGTTTCAAAGATTCTCACTTTACAACACTTGCACAGTGCTGCCATATTTCTGTGAGGTGTTCCACTGTTGGCCACCCAAGGCCACTGTGGGCCACCATTCACATCAGCAGTTAGCACAGATTTGTGTATTGACAATGGCCATAGGTCATCAAAGGGGCAGCTTTTTCTGATGACCCATCCTTTGGGCATGTGGTCGAGCTGCTTTCTCCTTACACCCTGACTGTCTCCTCATGGAGAGTAGACTTGCAGCCATTTAGCCCCACCTTCGCCCCTTGTCTGCAGAAGCAGTGAAATGTGTGACTCAGGAAAGAGGGGAATAAAGGAAAAGGGGTCACTCAGGCCCTTTCTGTAGTTTGTAGGACTCTGGAGATTCAGAAACATGAATCTGCAGTGATGAGCGCAAAAAGCAAACATGAGGTCTCTGAATACATGACTGAGGAGCACAGGACTCACGGGGTTGAATAAACATATTTGCCCTTCACTTGGGAAAGTCAACATTCTTGGCTCATTTGGATTTAAAAATAGGATAGAGGGAAATTGATACTGAAGCTGTTGGCACAATCCACAGGTGCAGCTAGAGAATAGAAACCCCAAGGCAGCAGCGCTGATCTGTTTGTGAGAGTGTACTCTATTGACTGTTAAGGGGCTCTTGGTTTTGACATTCGTGATTGTGTGACATGAATTACAGTGTACAGAGTCTGATTCTTAAGTCTAAAAGCAAAGCCATCTTCTCTATTGAGCTAGTCAACTTGTGTGTCTTTGTGTGTTTGATGATTCTATCAGTCAGAATCCTTAAACCACAAGATAGAAAACTCAACCGGAAATGTATGAACCAATAATGAAATGTATTGTTTCACAGAATGGAAGGTTAGAAAATCCTAGGGTTACTGATTTAAAGACCCAGGGTCTTGCTTCTTTCTGCTCTGCCATTATCTGTGGCAACATTATTTGTTACAACGTGGCTTCAGCAGAGCCTGGAATGATTTCTTCATCCAGGCTTTCAAGTCAAAATATCCTAAGGCTGGAAGAGACAACATCCTTACCTAATGTCCAATTATAAAAAGGAGAAAAATTTCCTTTTGGGTCACACTGACTAAAATTGTATCAAGTGCCCGTAACTAAGCTAATCGCTGTGTAAATAGTGAATTTACCTTGGCTGCCTCAAAGTGGTCAAGATTAATCCCTGGGTTAGAGGAGGGTTTCTCCTCTTTAAAGCATTACATCTCTTGACAACCTGAACAAATTTAGGGTTTTCTTAGCAAGAATTTAATGGGGAGGACAAATATGTATAGGGAAAATTGTTCAATTACACTGTACCCCATGTAGGCTCTGCCAACATAAATGACCGAAGCATGCTGGGAAAGCGAGACAGTGAAATGGCTGTTATAGTGCAGGACACGGAGATGGTCCCTTCAGTGATGGATGGAGAAGAGTATCAGGCTGGCCGGTTTGCCCAAGGACTTCGGCTGCAGTGCTTTAGGTGGGTCCTCTATAGCTCTGTCTCTCATGGATTTCCACTGCTCTAGGGTCTGGAAACCAGAGGACACACACCATCTTCCCCAGGTTCTTTATCTGAAACTGTCCCACAATACCACTGCCCAATGTCCCTGTGAACCATCATTGGTATGAGATGACTTTATGTGGCACAAACATGTTATATTTTAATAGTTCTTGTTATTTTTATTGAAAACCAACACTTTATTTTTAGCACTATTTTTTATTTTATTTTATATATTTTTACATCATTTTTCATTTTTGCACAATGTATGCATTTTCATCATGGTTATAGTCCCCATACAATTCCCACCCCCCTTATTTTGACCCTCCCCCCCTCCATAGTATGTCTCTGGTTTATAGTTACTTGTTGATTTTGATTTTTACTTTATTATAATTAGTCTTTTTCCTGGTCCCTTTTTCTGCTCTGCCATTATCTGTGTCCTATCCTCAAATGTTGCTCCCCAAAGCTTCTTTTCCCCTCGTTTACTCTTCTCCTTGTTCACACACATGCTAACATCCCCTCTTGTCTGTGCAGCAACCCTACTTTTCTCCACTCCAGGTGTTTGCAGTGAGTCACAACTCTCACTCTACAACTACATTTGCCAGGGTGGGATTTCAGTGGGCACTACGGTGAGATGCGTCTAGTGCTCCTGATTGAGGGCAAACTGACAGAAGGCACTGCACAGAAGCACCTCCCAGAGCTACTGCTTTAACCCTTCCAGCATATGGTCAAGTTTGGGAACTGGCTTCTTTGTAGATAGTTAGGTGGTCATTGAGCATCCCCACCCCCTGGAAATGCTGGCAGCCTTTTCCTTCATGTCTAACAGTCCAGAACTAAGACATGCTTCTGTTCCAGAGACTTCTTTCTGCTCTCGCTGCCCAAGGAGCTCAGCAAATCCATTCTTCAAAATCTATCAATACCTTTCTGCAGCTTTTACTGCTGTGTCTATTGCCTTTGTTACTGATTGTTTTGCCAGTAAGATTTTTTTTCAAACCATTGACATTTCAATTAGCTTCTAATGTGAATTTTTTTTATTTAGCAGGGACTGAGTTTAAAATTAACATCTTGTTAATCAACACATCAATTGCCTACTGTAGCATATATAAAGGAAACATTTTCTTGTATAAACTAAAAATAAATGTCATGCATGTTCAGTTCCTAGAGAACTTAAGTATTCTCTTCAGAGTAGTGGACTTCTTTTAACTTACTAAATGCAAAATAATTACAGTTAGAAGGTTCTGATTACAACCTATTTTTATGTAGAAATTTTGGAAAATATAGAAAAGTGTTAAAAAAATTAACTTCCTCTGTAATCCCACCATCCACTGCTGAAAATGTTCACATTTGATATATGTTATTTCACTTTTTCTATGCAAATATTACTGTACTGTATTTCTTTTTAAAACAACATAATTAGGATCTTGCAGTTCTACAAAATGATTTGTTATTTAAATAATAGCATACTTTACCATGTCATTAAGTACATTTAGCAGATGTACTGTATTAAATGTGCTGTAATAAATAGAATGAGTATGCCGTAATTTCTTTAATTAATACCTCATTTATAGGCAGATTTTTTTCTTATATAAAAGATGGTTATATCTGCCTCTTGTTTACCTTCTTACTCATTTCCTTGACTAAATCCTAGCTAGGGAATTTCTAGTTAGAGGAAGTGTGAAGTTTCCTTTTGTCCTCTAATTTCTTATTGTTTCACCAATAATGTTTTAGAGAGCTTATTCTCCACCTTAACTGAGTCCTATTATTTACTTAATCTTTACCAGTTTGGTAGATTTCAAATGAAATTTCATTATTTTAATTTGTGTTGTTGAAGGTTCTTAAAAATTTTTTCTTACTTACCTGGCAGAGGGGACACCATGATCGTGAAGGTGGTCTTCACAGATGAGGCTCCCCCATTGCACCCCAGGTGTGCTGAACCCTGATTTCCCCAAATGTGGGAAACTCCACTGCATAATTTATGGTATTGGGGAACTGCATTTCAGCTCTCCCATGAATATTTTGGTTTAATTAAAGTAGTTGTTTTTGACAGTTTTCCTACCCCTCTCCCCAAAAATGTTTGCTCATTAATCATATATAAGTGTCCTTTTGTCAATTACCTTTTCTGTTGATGACCTTGGCCCATTTTCTTGGAATATTTCATTTTCTCATAATGATTTATAAGAATTTAGGTAGATGAAGCTAACGAATATGTCTTCTGGGAATTTTGATCCAAAAATGATTTGTCAGTTGCCCTTTAACCATATTTTAGGAAACTTTCAATTGTTAATCAGTTTTTTATTGTTGTTTTTCTCCTTTTATGCTATATTATAACTATACCAGCCCAAGATCAAATATTTACTCATATTCTCTTCTAGTGCTTGTTTGATATTACTTTTTATATTTAATATCTGCAATTTATTTCAATATAAGAAATGAGGCGGTAACTCTCTTTCCCCTCAATAAACCAATTGATTCAGAATAGTATGGTGCTCTGTGTCCCTCTTATATGGAATGCACCTCCACACAAAATTGCCAAATATCCCAATACATCTCTAAGTCTATTGAATTCTGTTGAAAGTCTATTTACTTTCATGGCAGTGTGATACCATTTTAATTATTACAATCATACATATTAATACTATTTCTTGCCATACCTTTTCCCAAATAAGTATTCTTTTCTATAGTAATCTTGTCTACTCTTAAATGATTATCCTTCCATGAGGACTCTAGAATTATTTATGCAAGTTTTCTTATTAGTTTTTATTGGGATTACAGTGGATTTAAAGCTTAATATAAGAAAGGAAGGTCATCCTATGGGAGGACAATGTATAAATTTCAGTCTATCCAAATTATTTTATTTTTAAATAAGCTCTAGTGTTTTTATTATTGGGAGTGAGGGAGGTTCTTCAATAATCACTAGAGTTTTCTTTTTCTTTTTCTACACATATCTATTTCATGCTACATTTATTCCTAGGTGCTTTTATTTTTCCTGGTAATTTTCAAACTGCCATAAAAAGACAGTTGTTCTTGAACAATCATTTTCAGTTTGCCTCAGTGGCAAAATCAGATACTATGTTAAAAATCACCACAAAAACTTTGTGTTGATTTTAGGTCTTTTTATTAGATGTTCTCCAAGATAAATATTGTAGCCTAGAGTACAGTCATTTTCTCTCTTAAAAAAAAAAAGAAATGCAACTTCAATCTGTTTTCCATCTGGGCTATTTTTGAATAGAAACAGAGACACATTTCAATGTGAAATCAATTCTAAATAGAATCAACCATCAGGGTACTGCACTGAATGTCACAACTATGTGCGGAGCAGTTCATTACGTCCTAGAAAATTATCCAAACTGTACAGATGAAACCATCCCTCAACAGAAGTGGTTATCCACACAAGCAGAGCTCAGAATCATTTAAAGTGATAGACTTGCAGAATGGAAAGAAAGGAGAGTATTTTCTGCAGTTTCTTACTGTCCCACTGATGCATAAACGTTCTGTAATTGAAACATCAACATAATATCAAAGTAGTTTTCTCTTAAGCACTAGTCTTCCAAAGAATATCCAGAGTACTTTATGCTAATTTGTTGTGCATTTTCATATAAATTTTTCGCAATTAAAAAGCTGACAGGGATGGGCCTCCATGGTGGTGCAGCAGTTGAGCGCTGGGTTGCGAAGCTGCCCGAGGCCTCTGAGGCGCCAGTTCAATCCCCGGCTGCTCCCCGGCCACCAGAGGAGGGTCCCACATGGCGCGCAGACCTCTCCTGCCGCCCGCTGCTCCCCTCAGCAGTGTACTTCGGTCCTTCTGCCTGCTCTGCTCCCCGCTCTGGCTCTGGTGAATTCTCTTACCCTCCCGCGCTTCTGACTGTACCCAGTGCTTGTATAAACAAACAAACAAACAAATGAATAAATAAATAAATAAATAACATGCCTCTATTTAAAAAAAAAAAAAACTGACAGGGAAAATAACTTACTACCTAATACTATCTGTGTAGACTTTTTTTAAAAGATTTATTTATTTTACACAAGAACCGGGGTACAGGCCAGATGCGCGGGAGGGTGAGAGGATTCACCAGAGACAGAGCGGGAAACAGAACAGGTGGACTGACAAAATACACTGCTGAGGGGAGCAGCGGGCGAGACAGGAGAGGTCTGCTGCGCCATGTGGGAATCTCCCTGGCTGGCTGGGATTGAACCGGCGCTACAGAGACTGTAGACAGCTTCACAGCGCAGCACTCAACTGCCTGTGCCACCAGGAGAGGCCCTGTATAAACTTATTTAAACATTTTTTTTCTACAGGTAAGCTCTTAACTGATATTTTCATGTACACATTGCCTTACCTCTTACCTAAATTGAAAAATCATAGAAATACTCTTTTCAATGTTCAGCTGGTTAGCACTGACTCAAATGAAAGGAATTATTATAACTGACTCACTGTCATAACTTGAACTGTCCTTCAAATATGATGCAGTATAATTTTGCTTTGGGTCTTAATAACTTTGGGTCTTATATAACTACAAACATCACCCCTTAAATCCTTTTTAAAGTCATTCCTTTATAGTCTGAGGGAGACATTATTTAATGTGGAAATAAAATTTTAAGGCTATAAAACTCTAAGAATCCTAGTGAAACTGTGGTGCCAGGTACATTTATTTTAAGGATTTTTTCCATAGTAGAATAAGTGAAGACCGATAGTAAAAATGAAATGCCCTCTTATCCCTATAAAACTGACCAAGATTTTTCAGGGATAGATAATGTTGGAAATTATTAGGAGCACCTGCCCGGTTAATTAATAGCATATGATTTGGAACTGCCATTCTTGCAGTAAATTTTGCCTATTCTTTGACCCAGGAATTTAATTCTAAAATTTTTCTTAGTGAAATAATAGAAATTCACAACTATTATATGTGATGAGTAAATTATGTTCATTGTAGCATTGTATGCAGTAAATAAAACCTGTACACCACCCAAAGTGCCACAAATAAAATAATTGGTTAAATAAATTTCCCATGAATGGAAATTATGGAGCCATTAAAAATGATGATGTAATTCTACATTAATTTAACTACAAAGAAGATAATACTATAATGACCTCCACTCCATTAAATCCAGTGGTTAATTATCCTCTGAATTTATCATAGTTCTACATGATATACTACTTTGTGTAGTTCTAACATATCACATCCTCTGCTCACTAGCTGCTCCTCTACTGTTGAGATTCATTGGGTCCTCATCTCTGTCTATACTCCTTTTTTTGCATAGAAGAACTGGGGTACAGACCAGAGGTTTGAGGGGTGAGAGGATTCATTAGAGATAGAGTAGGGAGCAGAACAGGTGGATTTACTGAAATATACTGCTGAGGGGAGAAGCATGTGAGACAGGAGAGGTCTGCTGCACAATGTGGGTTAAGTCCCTGGCCAGGAATTAAACTCATGCCATAGAGGTGATAGCACTGAGACTTAACCCTAGGCCACCAGGGAGGCCCTATGCCCCTTTTTAAACCTCAGTTAAAGTCACATGGCTTTATGACTATATATGAGGGTAAATATTAAATTTATATCACCTAGCCAAGTTTTTCCTCAAACTCCAGAGTTATTTGTCCAACTGCCTACATGGCATTGCCACTTGAATATTTAATAGATGTCTCAACAGGTTTCAAATTGAGTTCCTGATCTTCCTCCACAATCTGGTTCTACCCTTAGAATTCCCCATCTCAACAAATGGCAACTGCATTGTCCTAATTGCTCCAACCAAACACCTTTTAGTTTTGGTTGATGTCTGATTTTTTTATACTCAATCAATATCTTCTCTATTAGTAAAACATGTTGATTTTGATCTCCACCCTCCAAGCCCCCATCATTTTTTACCTATATTACTGTAGTAGCCCCTGTCTGCTCTTCCAGTTTTAACCCTTGCCCCAAACAGTCCATCCTCAGTACAGTAGCTTGTTTAATAAGTGAGTCAGATCCTGTCACTCCTCTGATGCAGTATCTGCAGTAAGTATATGTTTTACTCAGTATAAAAGTCAAAGTTCAGGGCCTCCCTGGTGGCACAAGGGGTTAAGATGCACCTATGAAGCTATCCATAGCCACTGCAGAACAAGTTCAATCCCTGGCCAGGGAGCTACCCACATGGTGCAGCAGACCTCTCCTGACATTCCCGCTGCTCCCCTCAGCAGTGTATCTTGGTCTATCTAGCTGTTCTGTTCCCCACTCTGTCTCTGATGAATCCTCTCACCTCCCCCACACCTCTGGCCTGTACCCCACCCAGTTTTTTAATGTATAAATAAATAAATAATTAAAAATAAGATAAAATAAAAGTTAAAGTTCTTCTGAGGACTTTTTCCCCTCTGCTCTATCCAGTGCACAAGCTGTTTAATAGTCCTTGAACCTAACAGGCATGTGAGAAAAAGGCCTTGAGCTACAACAAATTAAAAAGCATTTGTACAGCAAAGAAGACAGCATCCAAAACAAAGAGACGCCCTACAGATTGGGAGAAAATACTTGCACACCATAAATCAGATAAGGGACTGATGTCAAAGATCTACAAAGAGCTTACACAGGGCCTCCCTAGTAGCTGAGGGGTTAAGTCTCAGCGCTATCATGACTGCCAAAGTTTGATCCAGCCAGGGAGCTGACCCACATATAGTGCAGCAGAGCTCTCCTGTCTTATCCGCTGCTCCCCTTAGCAGTATAGGTCAGAGAATTCACCTCTGCTCCCCAATCTGTCTCTGGTGAATCCTCTCACCTCCCCCCCCAACTTCTGGCCTACAGCCCAGTTCTTCTACACAACGTAAATAAATCTTAAAAAAAAAAAAAAAAGAGCTTACACAGCTCAACAAAAACAAAGCAAACAACCCAATCCAAAAAAATGGCAGAAGAGCAAAAAAAACACTTCAGAGAAGACATCCATATGGCCATCAGGCACATGAAAAAATGTTCATCGTCACTTATCATCAAGGAAATGCAAATCTAAACTGCAGTAATGGTGTACTCATAGCAGTGTGTAGGGTATGTTAAAAAAAAAAAAGAAAAAATATCAAGTGCTGGTGAGGGTGTGGAGAAAATGGAACCCTCCTTCACTGTTGGTGGGACTGTAGACTGGTTCAGTCCCTATGGAAAGCAGTATGGATGGTCCTCAAAAGAGTAAAAATGGATCTGCCATAAAATCCAGCAATTCTACTCCTAGGTATCTACCCAAAGAACACAAAAACACTAATTTGAAAGGAATCCTATACCCCATGTTCAGTGTAGCACTATTTATAATATCCAAGCTATGGAAACAACCCAAATACCCCAAAACAGATAAGTGAATCAAGAAGATGTGATGGAATATGAGTCAACTATCAAAAATATATATATAAGCTCATACCAGTTCAGGCAACACGGATGGAGTAGGAAAGGATGATGCTATGCAAAATAAGCCAGAAGGAGAAAGATAAAAACCAGATGTGGAATATAGAGAAACCAAAGACAAGTTTTAAAACCAACTCTTGAAAACTGACCTTTGATCTGAGTCATCCAAGAGAGGAAGGGAGGGAATAGAACAGGGGTGGGGTGGAAGGCAGGAGAGCACAATGAACTATGGCGGAGGACGGTGGGTGCTCTGGTGGTGGGAGAGCTCAGGTGACCACACCTGAAGGGAGAAATCCTGTATTGTCAAAATGTTAAAGATGTGAAACAATAGCACAGAACTAAATAAATCAAATTAAAGTGACAAACTGAAAAAAAGTAAGTTGATATCTATAGTTGGGTGACTGAATTGCATCACCAGTATAAATAATGCCCACTGCAAACTGCATTATTTTAATTTCTCAATTTGGAGGTCACTTGTGTTTCAGGGTTGTCCTTGGTTATCTTTCTGACCCAAGTGAGGACATTCAGGATCCAGTAAGTGACAAATTCTTCAAGGAAGTGTGGATTTCAACGGCAGCTCGAAATGCTACAATTTATGATAAGGTAGGTTTACATAATTCTCCCATTTTTTTTTTTTTTAACTGGAATATCATTACAAAAGCACATAATTATTTCTGCAAGTTATTTGTACACAGTATTCTTCATGAGTGTAAAAAAAACCAACACACTGGGCCTCCCCAGTGGCGCAGTGGTTGAGCGCTGGGTTGCGAAGCTGCCCGCAGCCTCTGCAGTGCCATTTCGGTCCCCGGCCACCGGGTGAGGGTCCCACATGGTGCGCAGACCTCTCCTGCCGCCCGCTGCTCCCCTCAACAGTGTGCTTCATCATCTTCCTGCTCTGCTCCCTGCTCTGGCTCTGGTGAATTCTCTCACCCTTCCGTGCTTCTGTCTGTACCCAGTGCTTGTATAAATAAATAAATAAATGTTAAAAAAAATTAAAAAAAAAAAAAACACACCTCTAAATTATGGTAAAATGCCTTTTGTAGACGCTTAAAAAACAGTATCAAAAAACATCATAGTTAATATTTTAAAGAAGCATATGGTACCAAAAAGTGAGTCAGATCAAGGTTCTATCCAGCTCACAGCTCACCAAATCGCTGTTGATATCACCACGTATAGTGACTTGACTTTCTGAACCTCTCTTTTACAAATTGGGAGTGATTTTTCGCTAGGGTGATTATGAGAATAGAGAATAATCTGTTAAATGTATTTAGCACTTACTGTATGGTAAGTGGTTTCCATTCTTATAATGAAATTTATTAATAATGAGTAATTTCCTTTATTAATAGCTCTAATTTGGGAGAGGTGTTTTGAAACCAATTCCATTTGTTAGGAAGGCCAAATGCATCTTCTGCTAAGTTATATCCACTGGTTATGATAAAGAACATACAAAAGTTAAGAGTTGTCCCACAGTGTAACAGGTTACTCCATTAAGTAGCCAGATTCCTGTCATAGAAAATATTTAAACTGAGATCCATTGACCATCTATCAGAAATTGGGGAAGAGTGAGTTTTCCTTCATGACTTCCAGAGTCCCTTCTACAATGGCGGCTTCACTATTCCTCATGAATCATGACAACTGTCTATGGGGCTTTATATTTGATCTGCTGTGCCCAGCCTCTTTATGGGGGGTGGAGGTAATATATATAAAAGACATTTTTGGAATAACAAATAAATCTGAATGTGAACTATATCTTATATGACACACAATGGATTTTTCTAAATCCAGAGAATGATGTTGTGGTTATTTAAGTACATGGTCTTATTTTTAGGAAAAATATGTTGAGGAAGTCTCCCTGGTGGCCTAGGGGTTAAGTCTTAGCGCTCTCACCACTGCGGCCTGAGTTCGATCCCCTGCCAGGGAACTAACCCACATATGGTGCAGCAGGCCTCTCCTGTCTCACATGCTGCTCCCCTTAGCAGTGTATTTCAGTTGATCCACCTGTTGTGCTCCCCACTCTGTCTCTGATGAGAGCACTCCCCACACTTCTGGCCTATAACCCAATACACACACACACACACACACACTCACGCAAACACACACACACACTCTCACGCAGCCAGACCTGTTGTCTTCATGCTTCTGTAGTCCCGGTACTCCATTGCACTCCGTCACTCTCCGCTGCACTCCTCCATCTTTGACACCACACCATCACACTGCACTCTGCTGTGCCACCCTTATAAGCCCAGTCCCTCAGCCCAGGTGTGCCCACCTATGCATGCCCACACCCTATTCCAGGTATCTGCCATCAGGCACACATTCAGTGCCACAAGGATCCACCATTAAGCCCAATGGTAGGAGGGCAGAAAAGCCTGATACTTTACCTACCCTACACACACACACACACACACAAACACACACACAAAGTATTGTGAAGTGACGCAATATCTGAAACTTCTTTTAATTGAAAATTGAAACAACTGAGCAAAATAAGTGCACAACTGATAACACTAATGAAAGTACAGTTTTGACCATTTTTCAAAACAAAAAGTTAGAGAAAATATGTAAGTTTCCTCTTAGATCAGTACATCCAGTGAATTCAGAGATGACTATTTTGTAAAAAAAATTAACCTTAATGTGGAGTAACATCAATGAAATTCAATACCATAAGGCTTGACTTTGTCCTGGGTTAATGGCTTATGTATATCCCACATACAGATCAAGCCATGATTTCAATGGAAGCAAATCTAGCAGTTTGAAACAATTCTTCAATCAGATTTATGCTGTAACATAAAACTAATACATGTTTCCTAAAACAAAAGTGTTGTCTGTTGGAATAGGAATCTTTCATAAAGAGGATATGCTTCCTTTTGAATTTATCACTCAGTTTCCTGTTTGTGTTTGAATCAGGTGTTCCGGTGCCTCCCCAGTGACGAAGTACACAATTTAATTCAGCTGAGAGACTTCATCAACAAGCCCATACTAGCAAAGGAAGATCCCGTTCGAGCTGAGGAAGAACTGAAAAAGATCCGCGGCTTCTTGGTTCAATTCCCCTTTTATTTCTTGGCTACAGAAAGCCTGCTACCTTCTGTTGGAACTAAAGAAGCCATCGTGCCTATGGAGGTTTGGACTTAAGAGCTGTGTTTGTTTGCAACTCAAGGACTTCCTGAAGAGTACACTGCACACAGTGATTTTCTGGAGACCTAACATCCAAACTCAGTGCCCATGCACTCTTGTACCCAAGCATGGAGCCTTTGGATTGCCAGGCAGCCCTGCAATCTTGCTGTTGTAAGGACACACAACATCAGCAGGGCTGTCGTTCCTGACCCTGTCCTTATGAAAAGGGGACTGAGTACTTCTTGATAGCACACACTCAACAACTTAAACACATACTCAGACGCCATGCTGTGCACCAAAGTGCATTTCCTTTGCTAACAAGAATTTAACTTTAACTGTGGTCTAGGTTGCTAAAAGTCATCTGAACCTCCTTATTCATCTCTGACCTTCATTTATGCAGCTCATGTCTGCAGACCTGCCCTCATCTCATGGTCCATACAGAACTGTTTGAGAGAGTTTATTGCTAGAAGATGCTGTGATAGTCCTTCAAGGTTCTTCAGGGTAACTTGGGCTGCTTTGACCTCAGGTCCTGTAGGATGTGGTCACTATTCCAGTGACTGGAAGGACAGGCCAGATATTGGGAACCCAGCAGCCCGTGTCAGGCTCTTCTGATAACATTGACACTGTATATCTTGACACCACAGAGCAACAGGAAGGAATTAAATTCAGTTGTTGAGGCAGAGATTTAATTGTGTCTTCAAAGACACTGACAAGATGTATCCTTTTGATAGGACCCACTGATCAAATTTGAAAATATGTATAGGATATTTTATTACAAAGTAAATGACAAAACTCAAAGGCAGAACATGCGGCCTTCAGAAACCTCCAAGGGGGTGGTAGGATCTGATCCAGATAAGAAAGGAAGATTCCTTCTAGTCTCATAAAATTTCCTGTCATCTTTAGCTGCTGGATTGATTGAAATTTGAGTTTCCATATTTCAAAATCAAACCAGAAAAGCAATTTGTCTTGCAAGAGAATCAGTGCCTTCATCACTCCACTCCTACCAAGTTAATAAGTCTAACCTTAGTTGACATTCAACTCTCCAGCTACTTTTATCTTCTTTAGGAAACTATTAATCTATTATCTATTTATAAACTATTTATCTTCTTTAGGAAACTATTAACTAATTATAAAATATATGCTACTTTGCTTGTATTATTAATAATTAGTCATCATTAATATATATTAACATTCCACCAAGGCTTCTGACGAGGTGAGAATATTTATTAATTCACTTTGTCCTATTGTCTGTGAATTGTTCTGGAAATGTATTTCCCCTTTTTGGATGTTAGCATATCATTTGGTGTATCGTAGCTCTAATTTTACTAAGACAACTGTTCCTATAGCCTGAGGAGCTAATATGTTTCTCAAATGACCTGTACCCTTCAAACATGGCATGCGTGGCATGATTACATGTCTGTGGATTACCTACATGGAATCTCATTTGGGTTTTTCTTCAAAAAAAGTGAGGCCCCAACCCTTGTTTTCATGGAGCTAATAGTGCCGTGGGAAGGCTAAACAGAACTCAAAGTTGGTGATCTGGGTTAACAGGAGAGAGACAGTGTCACATCCAAGATAGGATCATAGCTAGTAGAGAAAACACATTTTGCATTTCACAAATGAGGTGGGATCATGTAACCAACAATTGAAATAAATGTGCTTTTATTTATGGATAAATTATCAGATGACTGAGATATTTGCTATTTATGAAAGAAGTTTAGATTGGTATTGAAAATGTTGTATGTGTATGGAATAGCCAAGGATTTCTCATCTTTTTTAATTCTGTCATTTTTTATTGAGATAACATGGGTTTACAACACTGTATATGATTTAGAGGTCCAGGTTCACATCTCTGCATGCAGTTAGCACACCATAGCCACCACCAATAATCCTCCACCACAGTCCACTGGGCCCCCCACTTTTTAAAAATATAGAAGTCAACAAAGTGGCTCTCAACTTTGACGAGATGCCTCTATAAAACTATTAAAAGCATGAAAAGACCCATTCTCTTTTAAAAAAATCACTTAATCCAAAAATCACTTAATCTGCATTGTACAGATGATTAAATGAGACCCAAACGGCTGAAGTACACTTGAGTTTACCCAACTTCAGATGGTAGGATTGAGACTAATGAAACTGTCTCAAAAATGCAGTCCATGATTGATGTTTTTCACTTCATCATTGCCCCTAAATGAGAAGATGCAGCAAGTAGAGATATTCGGCAGGATATCTTGGAACCATTTATATCTGGTGATATTATGCATTTGTGCTTATCCATGTTTCCCTACTAGAATATAAATCTCCCAGGTCAGGGACTTTCACTTGCAGACTATGCCCAGGGCCTAGAACAATGCCTGGCACATAGGAGCTACTCAGTAAATGTTGGATGAATAAACAAGATGGAGAAGAGAGCTAGAGAAATGAAAAACTTAAGGAGTTTCAGCCATAGACACTGCTGGTTTCTGTGGAATTTTTTTTTCTCTACTGCCTCTTCTAAAAGGCAAGGTGCTCATCCCCAAATATGAGAAGCCACAAGATTTACTTAGATGGATTTTATGGAAAATTCAGTGCATTAATTGCCTGTTTTGCAATAGCAGTTTACATAATGCAGCATTCTACAAAACTCATATGGCGTGTGGACACGAGATGTACTGTCTGGTCTAATGACCTGCGTTGTCTGACAACGCTACTACCAATACAAGTTCAAATAATTTATCTTTAATATCACAATGCCTGATATAAACTTCAAAATGTAATTCAAAACCTTGAAAAACTATAATGAATCTGTTCAGCCTTTCGAGTTCACTATAATATTTTGAAATGTCTATAAATGCTATATCTCACAGTCTGATAATCGTTATAATAATTTTTTATTTTCAAGAGGGAAAATGTCTGAGATTATATGAAATACAGGGTAAAAAGTCATCATAGCCTATTAAAAGTATACAGGTTCACCAATCTTAGTGAGAGGATCCTCTGAACATACCAAGTCTGGTACAGACATTGGCTCTGTAGCAAGTGTCTGCCCAGCAACTCACTCTTTCACTGGGATGTTGTGAAATACATTATAGAATGGTCTGGAAAGTTGATGCTTAAATAACTGAATGACATACAGTAAAACAAAATAAGGGTTTTATTTTAATAGCACCTTTGGGGAAAATTTTGTTGATACATATCAAAAAACCTAACAGTTAATCTGTGTAATAATGTGGAAAATTATCATATATCATGAATTACAGTCTTCCAGAAGAAAACAGTGAGAAGCAATTTTGCAGATATAAGACCACACAAAGCAGATTTTATGTCTGTCACAAAGAACTTCTACTTCTCTCTTCATCGTCTCATCGTCTCATTTGTTACTCCTTCAATCTGCATCTCCAGCCAGAATACCTCCTTAATATGTAAACCATTTCAGAGGACAAGAAAAAGTTTTCTGGAACAAAATTAGGCCTCTACAATAAATCTTCTGTTTAATTCACCTTAAAAGTGACTGACAAAATATTGTCATTTCTTTACCAAGGTAATCCTTTTTAACACCACTCATCTGTCTGGTACTTGAGAATTTTCCGATGCCTGTCACTCTCTATATCGGGGTGAAGAAGACACTTCATGTCTTCTTGTCTCTCCCCACTGTCTCTTGTATAAAATGGGCAAATGCTGAAGGATTTCAAGTTTGCTTAGGAATACATTTTTCATTCATTGGAAGATCCTCTGAGGCCAATTACTACTGGCAGTTTGGAGGTCAAAAATGGGTTTTACCCAGGCACAGTCCTTGAGAAATTATTGATCTAGAAATTCACTGAAAAATGAATTCATCAGCATCTATCAAAAAGTTTCAGGTAAAGAATCAATGGTTTTACATTATTTCTAATGGGGGAAGATACCATAAGAAAATCCTTCATGGCGCTTAATTCACATGTGAGATGCTAATTTGACTAGATGAAAGGATGAAAAGAACCAAAAATTATGTGGCTTAATATCATATGGATGATTATTTTATTCTTCCTTTAGACAATTTTAATTTTTAAGCTAGAAACAAAAGGTCAGCAAGCATAGGGTAAATGAAAGTTGTCAAACTAATGATTTTAAAGTTTTAAAGTCAGACTGGGGTAGCAATTACACCAAAATGAAGGCTTACTTTCTCTTTATTTATTTATTCCCAAGCGTTGGCCACTGGTCACTTTATTCTAGACAAATGCATTTAAGTGAATGTAATGCTAGTTCTGCTTGAATCTAGGAAATGTAACATAGCCTTCTACATATCCACCCTAATCCAAACCCAGAATATACCTCCTTGGAATCTTCACATAAAATGGTTTGGACCAAAAGTACTTAAATTCTTCTAACCAATGTAAAAGTTCATACCAAAGTTTTATAGTTGGAGTACATATCTCTCTGACATAAGAACCAAATACTAAACCATCTTCTGAACATCCATTGAGAATATTCAAATATTCTCGACAGAACACAGGATCCTACCTATATTCATCTTTACCTCAGGATTTGACAGACTAAGATTGGGACTCCTGTTTTTACAAAGCTGTTTGAGCACAGCCATGTCCATTTATTGGACATGACTTCAATTCATATAATTCACAAATACTAAAATATTTACAATCTTTAAGAAAAGCTTGCTGGGCCTCCCTGGTGGCATAAGAGGTTAAGACTCAAACTAAGGAGCCTCTGCAGCACAAATTCAATCCCCGGCTGGCCAGGGAGCTACCTACATGGTGCAGCGGACCCCTTTCCTGACTCACCTGTTGCTCCCCTCAGCAATGTACTTCAGTCAGTCTGACTGTTCTGTTCCCCACTCTGTCTCTAGTGAATCCTCTCACCCTCCCCACTCCCACACCTCTGGCCTGTAACCCACCTAGCTCTTGTATGCATAAATAAATCTTTTTAAAAAAGAAAAAAGAAAAGAAAAGCTTGCTGACCCTCTACAGAGAGCAGAGAATATCAGAGCAGAGTGCCTCAACCAGATTTGGGAAAACTTGAATCTCTTCAAAAAATAGGATTTTCAAGTCTCCCTATCCCAGAGCCCAATGTTCTATAATAGAATGATTTAAGAATAAGGTCAAATGCTTTCAGGAATGAAAATCACCTGTTTTTACGTTCTGGAACAATACTGTCAGCTACAGCAGGCTTCTCCCAGATGAACACTCAAGAGGCAAGCATGGTGATAATGTTTGTTACTAAAGTGCTATGTAAATGAGGATGGATAAGCCAAAGGGCTTTTAATTAGAATAAGAATTGTGAATTCAGGAAACTCAGTTTCCTTGAATATTCCTTTTCTTTTCTTTTAAAGATTTATTTATTTATACAAGCACTGGGTACAGGCCAGAGGCGTGGGAGGGTGAGAGAATTCACCAGACACAGAGCGGGGAGCAGAACTGGCAGAAGGAACGAAGTACACTCCTGAGGGGAGCAGCAGGCGAGACAGAGAGGTCTGCCACACCAGGTGGGCATCTCCCTGGCCAGCCAGGAATCGAACTGGTACTGCAGAGGCTGTGGACAGCTTCAAAGCGCTGTGCTCAACCCACTGCACCACCAGGGGAGGCCCTGAATATTCCTTTTTAGCAGCATTGGAAATGATACTGTAACAGGGTGGTCCCCAGGAAAGGGGGAGGTTCCCTGCCCCACCCAAGGAAGGGTGGAGCTGAGCAGGAAAAGGAGAAGCTGCAGAAGAGACTGAGGAAGGAAGCAGGATGGAGCAAGGAGACCTGGAGGAGGCGCATGGAGCCTAGAGACACGTGAAAAAACTGCGCTTGTCTTTTGGTCGTGGACTGGGTGACACAGATGTGGGTGAGACCCGTGGGGAGGTGACAATGGCAGCTTTTATCTGGATGTTGATTTTGCTCTTTTCCTTCCGGGCTTGTCTGGTTGTTTGTGACCCTTTTCTGTGGGTCCCCACTGGAAGATGCTTTAGACTTGTGGCAGGCTTTGGGGCCTTGTTCTGGGCCAATCCCATATGGATGGACTTTTACCCACGAGGGGATGGGTAACTTTGGGTGCTTTCATTTAGAAACTAGACTCTTTGCCTTACCTGTGTTGTTTCCTAGTTTAATTAAAGTTCCTTCCCATTAAAGTCTCATATGTTTTGTGTTGATGCGGCAGATGGCAGAACCCATTTAGAATAGGCAGGTTTGCGGGGTTTTGGGCTGCCCCTCTCCCTGTCCTATAACAGATTTGGCGCCCAACGTGATTTAGGACAGAGCCATCCGTGGTTAGTCAGCCCCATGGGGAAATTGGGCTTCCCTATGGCACTGGCTACCATAAGCGCAAATGTGTCCTATAACAATACCTGTGTCCTATAACAATACCTGTATCCATTTTCTGCTTCACAATCAATACTTTCTGTGCCTGATCTCATAACTGCTTTTTTCCATGTAAATATTCATTAATTAAACAAAAGTGTGAAGTCAATTTGAAAATAAGCTCCCTTTTCCTGCACACGAGAATTTGAAGCCAGTGTGCTACAAGTCTGAGCTAGAGTCTGAAATGCATCTGTGGAACCCAACCCCACACACTGGTTGTGGGCCCCATGGGGGTCTGTTAGACTCTCAGCTTTCCCTACTGCTCCCAGTATACCTACATTTCAGTGCATGGAAGTGTAAAGCTACTTCCATTCCCAAAATAAGAACGTAGCTGAAATAAGAGACAGTTGGGTGCAAGTGTGGGAAATTTGCCAAGTGGGAGAGAACAGCAAAGCCCGGGGTGTGATAAATACTAGCATTAAGGACACCAGAGTGGGAATCTTGAGACAATAATGATGACTACCAATAACAATAGTAACAATAGCTAACAGTGGTGACTTTGTTGGCAGGGCCCCCTCATGCAACATGCTTCTGCTCATTCGCTAGTCCTCTAGCTGGTACTCTGGAGAGATGAACAAATTCCAATGTTCGGGCCTAACCATGGCCTTGACAGTGCCTTTTCCCCCGTTCCAAGCTGTGGAGCCTTATACAGCCCTCAGGTCCATGTGAGCAAATGAGCAGCAAGTACCAATGGGAAAATGTTGGGGTACAATTTAATAAGGTTAAAATCCAAGACCCACTCCTTGCCCAGCAGAAAGGTTTGGAAGTCTTGACCAAATAAGGAAATTGATAAGGTTGCCTTGGGACAAGATTAAACCGACCACCATGACCAGAAATACCAGCCCAGCTTCAGGAATGCAGAAGTAGAGGCCAAGACATGTTTCTGTGTCAAAGACCAGCACCCGAGAGCAGACATCCCAGTAGATAACTGGTGCAAACTGGCATCTCAGGTTAGAAAGCCTGTGAAAACCGCATATAAAAGAGAGCTTCAAATCCTCTTTCATGCACAGACCTCTCCCATCATGCTTGCTGCTTCTCTTAGCAGTGCATTTCAATAAATGCTCTTTTTTCTGTGCTCTGCTCTGCCTCTGATGAATTCTTTCATCCTCTGTGTCTCTGGCCTCACCCTGAGATTTCTCACACCTACAGAAAGTTTTGCACTGTATTCAAGCTCACCTAAAAGTAGGGTCCTGCTACTTGCCACCAGTAAGTACTTGCCACCAGACTTCCTAAGCGAAAGAAACTGTGAGGCCTTCAAACACATGGTATGAAGGCCTCACTCATGAAGGTCAATGAAATACCCAGGTAAAAGCACAAGGCCTTCACATATAGGTGTTTTCTATCATATCAGTGCTAGCCACAGCAGATGCCTTTCATTTACTCTCTGAAAGTGAGTCCAGGTGTCTTGAATGGAGACGACACCACCGCCCCCCATGCCCACACCCACCACAGCCCACACTTATTTTCATACTTCCAGAAGATCAAAGGGAGGGCGGCCAGAGAAAGAGGTGTCTCAGGAGGTAGGACAATAGGGTTGTTTCCTCCTAATCCTGTTGTGCTTTCATTGTTGATCTCCTGCACCAGAGAAATAAACCAAAAGGCATGAACTGATGCCCCACAAGCCAAAGAGAGAAGGTAAAATTCCGAAATTCTTTCCACTTTATTTGGAGAATGAAGATCTCTGTTATTCTAAATTTTGTTATACTCTGATGCAGAGGTTGTAAATTCAAAACTCACAGTCTGCATTTTGCCCAAGGACGTGTTTCTTTGGACTACATCATATTGTTTGACATTGTAAATTAGTTGCCAAATATAAAAATTAAGAAATTTCACATAATATTTTGGTTTTCTATATTTTATGGGAAAAAAAAAAAAAAAGGCCTAGAAGCAACAGGCCACATTGTATCAGTTCTTGCTGGTGCTGAAAATCTGTCCACTGAATGTTGCATGTACTCTCCAGAGCACCGGAGTCCCCACCATTCCCAATAGCTAGAATGTGGTAGCATGGCCATGGAAGGCCACAGGGCTCCGAGGACTGAGAGTGGGCAGGCTGCAGTCTTTATTCACAAACTACCATTTCTCATTAGTTGAACGCGGTCAAATTGTTAGGGGGAAATGATGTCCTGAGTTAATCCCATACAGGCTTTGTGGACCCCCACCCCCACTCCAGACTAAAGCCATCAAGACATTGGGAAAGACAAATCCCATCACCACCAAAGGGAGGGTGGCTGGGACCTGAGGGTGGAGTTGGGCAGCCAGGTTGGATATAAAAACCAAACACGTGGGCCTTGGAGGGGCTCGCTGATCACTCGCCTCCTGGCTTCACTGCTCCTGGCTTGCAGCCAGCTCTCAGAGTGCCATTTTGGGATTCCTGATCAGCGGACCGGGTAGGACTCATTTAAAACTTTGTCTCCCACTTTTCTCCCTGAGCTGTACGTTTCCTCATTTCCCCTTCCCTTGTAAATAAACCTTTTATTAACCTTTCGCGTGTGCCTGCAGTAGAGCATTGATAAGTCCTTTTAAGCGCGCGGGTGAGGACCCACAGTCAGGCACCCTGTTTTGTATCAGGGTTGCTCTACAACAAAATCCCAATTCTTCTGGAATGCCCACAGCAGACTCAAGTTAGCTGCCTTGGGTCAGAAAGGGGCAGAGAGAACCTATAGGTGCAAAGTGTGGGGGAACTGCCCTCTGGGCTGTGAATGAACTCCCAAGTGGACTAAGGGCTAATACAGTGGGGTATCAACAGCGCACCCTAGAATGGGCCTCTGATTTTTCATGACTGTAGGGTAAGTGAAAATGGTCAGGATTTTCTGCCCTCCTGCCATTAGTATTAATGATAGACTCTATGGGCTTGCACGCATGCCTGATGGCAGACACCTGGAGTAGGGTTTGGGTGTGCATAAGTGTGTGCACCTCGGCTGAGAGACTGAGCCTATAAGGGCAGTGTCACGGGGACACCAGCAGTGATAGAAGCAGCAATGGCAGCAGCAGAGAAGCAGAGACAGCAGAGAACAACCTGCGAGAGAACTCTAGAGATCACAGAAAGACTGAAGACTCCAGCCCCCCCAGCACCCCACCTGCCATGTACCTGGATGCCACACTACAAATGATGTAAAAAGATTAATAAAAGCCTGGAAAAGCCACTGAGGGTTCCAGACCTCTCCTTTACCCATCGGCCCAGATCATAGAGAACTTGCTCTGTGCCTTGCTACAATGACATAGTACATTTGACCACTGAACAGATGGGAGAGGGAAGTAGCGAATCTGCATAACTTTTGATTCCCCAGAAACTGAACTACTAAAAGTCTGCTGGTGACCAGAAGTATTACCAATAACATAAAGAGTTGATTGACACAGTTTTTGTGTTTATTATTTATTAAGTGGACCTTCATCAGGTCTTTATCCTTGTCTTCCTTGAGCAGGCTAAGGAGGGGCAGGAGAAGGGGTTGTGCTTTCTGCCTCAGGATAGCAGAGGATGAAGATTTCGGGGAGCTGGTAGGAAAAGTGGGAGAGACAGGCATATTAATATACTTTTATGGAAGTACATCAAATATTTTGTCTGTCTTTTGTGATTTTCATTCTAAAAAATGTTCCTAGACAGTATCAATCCTTTTCCCACCATTTGTTTTAGTCTCAGTGCCATTAGTACAGGAGGGTCCATGTCATAATAAACAGTTTTGAGCAATCAAAACCTGTCAGATTGTCCAATATTAGTTTATTTTCTAGGACTACTTCTATATTTTCCTCATCATTGGGTACTGACCCAGAAGTGGTCTTCTCCATGAAGTTGTCTTCTGTTAATTTCTCTGTGTGGTGTTTACCTGCTAATAAGTGGATGTGCACAGTTCAAACTCATATTTTTCAGAGTCAATTATAATTCTTTCTTTTTCTTAAATATTAACACCCATATTTTTTGTTAGATTAAAATTAGGCAATGGCCTGACAATAAAGAGGCTGCTTATGGAATATTGGTATGTTAACCTTTACTTACAAGATGTTAAATCCTTATAACAAAGCTTTTCCCCCAAAAAAGATTAATGGAAACACTGATTGCTTTTCAGGTTGGATAGTTGATACTTCAAAAGGTGATTTTACATAAACACTAAAAAAAAAAAACCTTACACAACACAGTGGATTGTTTTTATTTTAGCATGCATCCATATCTCAGCATTAAAATGTTCTGAGGAGAAAAGTGGAAGAACAGCAACCTAAACCCACCAGTTTTTGGAATCTGCTGTGCACCCAGAGTTCCTTCTTATCCCTTACTGAATATCTCGAGAAGCAGCAGCACAACAACCAAGGTAAGCACTGAATGCAATGTTTTTTTTTTTGTTCCAGTTCTCAGATTCCAAAATAGACCAAAATGTATTGCAAGGATGACCAAATGAGAGCCTTAAAACCTCCTCAAGTTTTAAAAGCAAAAGCAGTTATAGGAAAAGAAAGCAATTCATTCTGAGGGATCAGATGTGCTTACAAGTATCTTCATGTGGCATTTCTCCAAGTTTAACTACCAAGGACTTTGAGAGCCGGCATGTCTGAGTACCCCTAGTGACTGTTCTTTCACCTTATCAAAACCTGAGCTAAAAAAAAACCCATCAGCTGTTGATGACAGCAGAGGGTGGCAGGCTGGGGAACCAATATTCATTTCCCAGACTGGTGAAGAGTAAATAAATGTGGTTTCAAAACTAAACTTGGGAGGTTAGAGATTCTTTCCAACCTTTCCTGGTGGCTTCTAGCCAGAGCGTGGAAGTGTCATGGATAGTGCTGGGTGATACAAAAAGGGACTTGAGGAAGAAGGGAATAGTAGTACCCTTTGATAAAGGTGGTAGAAAAATATGGGGAAAGCCATATATTCCTATGTTCACTGCAGCACTATTTACAAGAACTAAGTTATGGATACAACCAAATTGCTGAATGACAGATGAGTGGATAAAGAAGATGTGGTATATATACACAATGGAAAACTAGTCAGCTATAAAAAATGATGAAATCTTAACATATGCAATAACATGAGTGGAACTGGTGGGAATAATGCTAAGTGAAATAAGTCAGAAGGATAAAAACAAATACCAGATGATTTTGCTCACATGTGGAAATAAAGAAAGAAAACAAAAAAACAGACAAAACAAATAAAAACAAACCCCAGAAATCTCAGTAAAAGTAAAGTAAAAGTAAAGTAAAGCTACCAGGGGGAGAAGGTAGGAGGTGGCAAACAAAAGGGGGAGGGGACCCAATGGATTTTGGTAGATTAGTGGTGCCTTGGTGGTGGGTGTGTTATGATAACATGCATCTGAAGAGGTGTAAACCTCTACATCTGAATAGTATAATGTTATAAGCCAGCATTACTTCAACAAAAAGCAAATTGATTTAAAATAGACTATTTTCTAAATCTGCAAAGTCTTCTTCATTCATAGGAATTTTACATTTCAATGCATTTTCTAGAAAAAGATATAGGGATCCCAAGGTAGAAGACAAATCAGCAATTTCTTATTGGCAGTTTAAATCACCCTCCCCCATCCCACCAATTCTTTCAGGCCTAGAACAAGCCAAATCTGTGTCACAGACTCCTCTTTATTTTGAAACTGGTTTGGGGTATCATTGGATGCAACGCTTCCTTGTCTATCACTCTTTCGTACACCCTCTCTTTTCAACAACTGGATCATTTTCCATATCCTTTCTCTTTTTACTTTAGTTTTTGACTTCTAGTAGAGGTTTGAGTAGATTGCATTCCTCAGCCTAAGACGCATTATGATTCTCCCTTTTGTCTAATTTACTGAATCTTATTTCCATATCCCATGCATTTTCTCCTTCTTCCCTAAGGCCAGCTGTTTTATGTATTTTCAGACATCTTTTAATTTGAAATGTGTTAAGTATATTTTACATATAAAATGTGTTTTGTTTGAGAAAGTTTTATTTATATAACTGGTATTACTTCTAGCAAAGCACGGTTTTTAATATCGCACCATGTAGATAAATGTAAGTCTAATTTCTTGTGTTTAAGCATTATATTTAAAGTTATACGATAACACATATCACACATCGTTTTACAAAGATTGACACATGATTCCTACAACTCCACACCACCCCATACATGCTGCACAAAAATCTTAATACTGTACTTGCTTGAGTAACCACGGGACATGGAAGTAGGCTTCCCTCTCAGTGAGTGATCCAAGAGAGAGCAAAGAAGAAGCCACATGTCTTTTATGACCTAGCCTTGGAAGCCACAAATTGTCACTGTAACAATATCCAATTGGTTGTGCCACTCACCTAACTCAGTGTGGGAGGAGACTATACTGAGCATAAGTACTAAGAAGCAGGGACCTTCGTGCTCATGTTAAAGGAAATCCACTATGTATATTGTACATTATGGTCCTTTTTTTATTTCTTTATTCCCCAGGTAGAGATTTGTATTTTGCTCTGCTCTTTGCATGAGTTGAATATTTGTGTGATAACTGTTTTCCAGAAGTACATACCTTCCTTTAATTGCAAAATCTCCAAAATCTTAAAAACAATACTAGAAATCACTGATTAAGAAGACAAAAAGGCTTTAGAATTTTGTTTGTGTTTTTTTAAGGTTTTGGAATTCTTTTTTTGTTTTAGCAATACAATGGGAAAACAATCATTTTTATTAGAAAAAAATAGAAAGAATGTAAATTAAACCATGCCATATTTTATTTATTGAAACAAAAATACTGTTTGGTACAAACGCATCCAAAGAGAGCTATAAATGAGCATTAAGAATCTGAGGGGAAACAAAGTCACCGAGGCTGAATTTGTCCCATAATGTGGGACACAAAATAAATTATTCAACCTTATCTGAGTTTCTACAGCTTTTATCTTAATGACTCATTCCTTTTATTTTGAGGTGCCCAAAGAATTTGAGGGCCCCAAAGAGCACTGTGTTCCACTGTTGAAATAATGGCCTGATGGGCCATTAACAGGCCCTGTGGATCTGGCTCTGGGTGAGCATGCCACCTACGTTGAGGCAGACACAAGTCAGAAGACAATCAATTTATTCCCTTCTAGATGGCATTAATGCCAGTAAACTGATTTTTATTGCCTGGATTGATCTCTCCAGAGATTTGCAATTAGGAATGGCAATTTAGAGGAATCAAATACAGATGATATTAAGTGAACAGCCATCAAAGGCCATGTTAATGAGTTGACTGTTGAGGGGGGACTTGTAATAAAGAATACGTAAGTCAATAAGAAAAGTGCTCAGAAAATCATAAAGGGTCATATAAAAAAAAAATAATGTGCCCAAGACCAAAAATAGCTTCAGAATTACTTCAGGATCACTACTTTGGGCTCAGCAATTCCAGACAGAATGCACCAAAACAAGTACCCAGAATTTCTTTGGTAAACATATCTCTACTTGATAGCAAGGAGTCAGGGCCAGGAAAATGTCTGGCCCTCAGATGATATGGTTGTATTTGTGGGTGTTTTTCCCACAGACCATGCTGCTCCTGCATTTACCACTTCAGAAACTTTATTCACCAGAACATTCCAGGGATATATAACAGAGATTTACCAGTTCAGACTATAGAAAGCTGCTGTAATACCATCAGACAATCTACTCTTCTCCAAGGCACTATAAACACTTCCAAGTATGATCTCAGAAGTTGCTCACAGCAGATAAGAGCAGCTGTTTTCTAGATTCCTGCTATGAGTGAGACCATCCGGTATTTTTTCTTTTTCTTTTTGGCTTATTTCACTGAGCATGATCCCTTCCAGTGCCATCCATGTTGCTGCAAATTGCATGTGTTTATCTTTTTTGAATGCTGAGTAATATTCCATGGTATATATGTATCACATCTTCTTGATCCAGTCATCTATTTTTGGGCATTTGGGTTGTTTCCAAAGCTTAGCTATTGTAAACAGTGCTGCTATAAACATAGGGGTGCAGGTGCTCTTTGGAATTGATGTTTCTATGTCCTTTGGGTAAATACCTAGGAGTGGAATTGCTGGATCATATGGAAGCTCTATGTTTAGTAGGTCCAGAAATCTCCACACAGCTCTCCATAGTGGTTGGACCAGTTTGCACTCCCACCGACAGTGTCTAGAAAACTTAAATAAGGAACCAGGAAAATGAATAACTATAAGAAAGTGAAAATCAAAATCAACAAAAAACTATGAACCAGAGACACTTTTTGGGGGGTGGGGGGCGGGAGGGGAGGGATTGGGGTCAGAATGGGGGGTTGCAATTGTATGGGGAATATAAAAATAAAATTTATTATAAAAAAAAAAGAGCAGCTGTTATTCTATGTTCTTTTTTTATTTCACGTGTTATGGAGCAGAGAGATTAAATAACTTGGATAAATCTAAACAATGGTAGAGAGCAAAACAGACCTCCTAGGTGTTTAAATCTGACTGAGTTAAGCCCCACTTCCCATGAGGTTGAGAGAATGAACCCCACTAAAAAAGCCCGTGAGCCGGTCTGTGTGTCTTTCGCTCTCCCGCAATGTCAGGGTCAAGTAACATGAACAGCAACCCAGGTTCAAATGCTTCATTGCCATCCATGCCGCAAATCCCAATGATCTATTTGATAACTGAAGGTTATCTTGAAAAATATTTAGGGAAATTTTTTAAACATATACACTTGTGAGCAGAGAAGCACTGCAGGGTCGCAGACAGCGAAATAGGACGGCAGTGTGAGTCTCAGAAGTCTACTAACGGTCTCAGCAAATTGTCCACAAATCGGGTGGCAGATCCTCCAAATTATACATTGTTCATCTATAGTTCAAATTTAACTGGTCATTTTGATTTTATCTGTCAAGCCCATCTTAAAAGCTACCGGGGAGTAGAATGAAGCACACGAGCTTATATCTGTGAAGGGCATCTAAGTATCCAGAGACTAGGGGAAACAAAGATAATAAGATCCATATAAATGCAAATATTTACTTGACAGGAGGTTATAAAAGTTAAGTAATGCAATCTATTTTATCTCTAAAAGTTACTCTACTTTAAACTTCTCTCTGGAATATTGTATTGCTTTGAAGGAGAAAGTAAACATTTTTAAATTGAGTGCCATTAATCTGAATTTTCAGAAAAGAATATTTTAGTATCAAGTTTCAAGACAGCAAACCCCAAGTTATGACTGTGACACAGCAAAGTCATCTTTGTTCTTTACAGGCAGGAACCTTCAATTCCCCTGAAGTCTATGTGATACTGCTGTGATAGAGTTATACCACTGAGTTCTTGACGGAATAGTTTAATCTTTGAATTTTTTTTCCAGTCTGCTTTCTATTAAGCAATAATTCCTTATATCAAAAATTTGATCTAAGCATTACCACAATCAATATGATTGTGGAAGAGAACATAGGCAACAATGATCAATAGTGACAGGTCAGAGAATGCAGATATCCAAAGAACATTCATAAGAGAAAGGGTGCATTTTTCAGGAACTAAGTGCTTTAACAGGGAACTTTAGTAGAGTAGACTGAACACAGTAAAGCTCTTCTAGAAATCGAGTTATAAAAATAGTACTCAGGGGCCTCCCTGGTGGGGCAAGGGCTTAAGACACAGCACCATGAAGCTATCTTCGGTCACTGCAGCACGAGTTCGATTCCCAGCCAGGGAGTTACCCTCATGGTGCAGCAGACCTCTCCTGACTCACCCACTGCTTCCCTAAGCAGTGTATTTTCAGTCAACCTGTCTGTTCTGTTCCCCACTCTGTCTCTGGTGAATCCTCTCACCCCCTCCTCACACCTCTGACCTGTACCCCAGGTCTTGTATGCATAAATAAATAAATCTTTTAAAAAATAAAAATAGTACTCAAAGTAAACTTGTAGTATATGGAGATGCAAGGTCTATGATTAATAAAGACTTTGATAAAAACACAACATCCTAGGCAGAATAGCCTGGACTAAGGATACCGTGTAACTCATAGAAATGTGTAAGTAGAACCAGGCAATGTTCTTGAAGGGAGAATAAACTGACTAGCAAGACACATTTCTCTAAGTCACACTTGCTAAAGATTCTGAGTAGATCTTTAGAGAAGGAACATTGTATACAGTATAAGTTCCATATGTATGTTATCTTATATTTTATTCTTACATATTATATATTATTCTTATATATCATATGTTGTATATATATATATATTCCATATGCTTAAAATTTTTGTAATAAAAAGTTGGGGAGATCCAAAGACTCATTTTGGAATAACATGGCACTATAAAACCTTTATATTGTAAAATGTCTAAAAGTATATATCTAACTACAAATGCATAGAAAACTTGTGTGACAATGCACACAGAATAGTGTTTCCCTTTGGGAATGAGCCTGAGAATAGAGAGCTGTCTAGAGAAGATTTTAGCTTTTTCTCTAATATATCAAGTTTTTCAAAAATGACTTGGGGTAGTACATTTTAAACAAACACGTATTCATTGATATGTGGCATCCATAATATATGGTCTCAGAAGTCAGACCTCACTTACACTATCAGAGTAATCCTTCAAATCTAGAATTCTGTTAAACAGTCCTGTGTACCAACACTTAAGGGAAAATTAGGTTAACTGATCCAATGGCCATCTATATCCAATCCTGCTTTTGGCTAAAAAAGGGAAAACCCTACTCTCAGAATATCAGAGCCTTTAGCCATGCATGACACCATGACTTCTTTCCTGAGCTTTAAAGAAGAGTCATGACTTCTCGTGTGCTGTTTTGCTGACAAATTCTTTCGTGTATGGGAGAGTTCCACCTGATTTTCCTTTAGCTATAACATACCACAGTGGGGAGGCTGTGAAGGAGACTTATGCATTCACAAACTCCAGTCATGGAAGGTAGTACCCACCATCACAGAAACCAAAACATGTGAAAGATCAATTTGCTGGAGGCAATTTACAACATTGATTGTTAAAAATTGTATTATTTTTTCTGTCCTGTTACTGAATCCGGGTCATACCTGATAAGGAAATAGAGCACATGATTCTTTCTCCTGCTTTATCATATCCTCCATATATTCCTCTTGCTCATTTATTCAGAAAGTATATTCAATCTCCTTATGAAGCTTCCATTATTCCTCATTTAAATTCTGTGTTGTCATTCATTTCGGCTTATGATGCTGATATCTCAGTGGGATTATGAGGAGTTGGCATAAAGATCATTATCTACACTGGAATTTAACTATCCAATTTGACTTATGGAGCTGTGAAGAAAAGCAACAGAACACTCATCCAGGAGTGATTATGTGAAGACAGGAGGAGCAAGTTGTAAAGATTTTGGATTCTTAATATCCCGGTGAAATGCATAATTGGCATGAAGTTACTGCTCAGTCCTCTAGTGTTTTGTTTTTATAAATCAAACAAAGCTGTTTCAAATCCTGACGTGCCAATGTACTGAGAAGGTTAACATCAATCATGATTAAGAAGATCCCTCCCTCTAGATCTAGGGTCACTTAAGAAACCCAGGAAGCTCAGACAGTACAAAAAACTTGGGGACAGGCAGGCCTCTAGTCTTGAAGACTGTGAAACTATTGTTGCTGTATGCATTGTACAATCCTTCTGCTACACTGGAGAGAGGAAGCTATGGCCCTTCATCCAAACCGGGGTAAGGGGATCTTTAATGCTTCTCCCAATGCTATTGTAGTGGACCGTTAGGCTAGCAAAATTTAATGAATCAAATCTCCCTATATTCATGCCCTTGTGTTGTTCTTTCCCACAACTCAAGCCCTTGCCATGTGAATGGTTTTAGCCACACATTAGCAAATATGATAGAAGCGTGTCAAGGGTTTACACACTCTATTGCTACTGTGGGACCACTAAGACCATTCTCCGGATATGAAGATGTGACCACATGGAACAGAATCCAGTCACTCCAGCTGAGATCTCCTAGACCACCATGCACCCAGCCAACCTGCCAGCTGTCTGCAATCACATGAGTGACCTCAAATACAGCAGAAGAAATGTCTACCTGAACCCAAATGCTGACCCACAGAATCACGATAAAACTCAAAGTTGGCTTTTAAGCCACTATGCTCTTTTTTTTTAATATCCCTTAAGGGAGGTTTATTATTAAAAGAGAGAGGAGAGTAGAGGACACTGCACAGACACAAGTGAGCAGAAAAGAGCTGCCCCAAAAGAGATAGGTTTGTTAAGAGAGGCCTGCATAGTCACATGGGAGGAGTGTATCTTCTGCTGTTTGGCAAAGGGAGAAGGTTGGCAAAAAGACACACCTGCACAGCATAGGCGGACAGGAGAGTTGCTGCCTAAGCCACTATGTTCTAAGATGACCATTGCAGATGGTTTGTAGAATAGCCCTGATGATTCCCAATTTCATTTGCTCACAATGTGCATAATCTCTCCCCTCGAGTGTGATTCAGTGTCTTGATTCAGGTCAACATAATATGGCAAATGGGAAGGGATTTTTCAGCAATGATTAAGGTCAGTTGATTATGAATTATTCAAAAGAGAGATTATCTTGGGTAACTATGGTTTAACCAACCTCTTAAGAGAGTGACAGGGTTCTCCCTGAGGCCAGAGGCTCTTTGCCTATTGATGGCTTTGAAGAAACAAGCTATCTTGAGTCTTATAGCTGCAAGGAGATGAATTCTGCGAACAACCTGAATGAATATGAAATGAAGTTTCTTTTCCCATCAACCTTCATGTGAAAATGCAGCTTAACTGCACTTTTATTACAGTCTTATGAGTCCCTGAGCAGAGGACCAGCTGAGCCATACCCAGAAATTGTGAGATAATAAATATGTGTTTCTTAAACCACTAAGTTTGTGGTGATTTGTTATGTAGCAATGGCAAACAAATATAGTTTGTTAAATGACAATGTATAATTTAAATAGTCCCATTACCAGGAATTCTGTCCCTATATATTATCTTTGAACTTTGAAAAGTTCTGACATTTTCCAATATGTAATCCAATGACTTTCCCACTGAAGGTACTAAAAGTACTGTGTCCCCAAAAACCCCTTAGCCCAGAGCAAACTGGGATGGTTGGTCACCTTAATAGCAATAGGTCAACACTACATGCAGACTGGTTGCTGAGATCCTTCTTCTCTCAAGAGAAATTGAAGTTCTTTGTCTAGAATGTGCCCCAGCCCCTCCCTAGCTTTCATCGTCCATTTTCATTTGGGCATTGATTTAATCCCCTTCAATGAGCCAGAAAATTGTTGTTGGTGCCCTGCCCCTCTCAGAAAGCAGTGGTGGGGCAGACACAGGTGGGAAGCAGAAGGGGTCATATGTAAGGAGCTGAGACAATTTTTAATTTTTACTTAGTTGTGATTCTGAGGTATAGGATTTCCCCCTGCAGGCATTGTTACACACCACACATCCCCATAACCCTCCACCATAGACCATTGGGCTCTACCCCACTTTATTCTCTCTCTCTTGTCCTCCCTCTCTGGGTAGCCTCTGTTCTGCAGTCAGATTGCTAGAGTTTATTATCGGTTTGGCTTTACCTGACCCTTTGTCTTGTTTCTCTATTTCCCACATCTAAGTGACACCATCCAATATTTGTCTTTTTCTTGGTTGTTTTTGCTTACCATAATCCCCTCCAATTCCATCCATGTGACTTTCCTAGTAAAGGTTTTGAGAGTTCTGTGTCCCAGGAAATCCCTTAGTCCAAAGCAAACTGGGTTGGTTGTCACAAATGACAATAGTCAAAAATAGTTTATCTTAAACACATGCAATTTGCAGCAACATGGATGGCACTAGAAGGGATCATGCTCAGCGAAATAAGCCAAAAAGAAAAAGAAAAATACCGGATGCTCTCACTATAGCAGGAATCTAGAAAACTTAAATAACGACCAGGAAAATGAATAACTATAAGAAAGTGAAAATCAAAATCAACAAAAAACTATGAACCAGAGACACTTTTTGGGGATGGGGGGCGGGAGGGGAGGGATTGGGGTCAGAATGGGGGGGTTGCAATTGTATGGGGAATATAAAAATAAAATTTATTATTTAAAAAAAATAGTTTATCTTTTTTCCATTATAGTTGAGTAGTATTGCATTGTTATATATACCACACCATGCTGATACACTCATTTGTTTTGGGACACTTAGTTTTTCCCCATAACTTGACTGTTGTAATAGTGCTTCAGTGGACACAGGAGTACATATAACCCTTTGAAATAGTGTTTTGTATTCTTTGAGTAAATACCTAGGAGTGTTGGGTCGTATGGTAGATCCATTTTTAATCTTTTGAGACACCTCGATACTGTTTTCTGTAGAGGCTGGATCATTCTACATTCCCACAGGTAGTGTAGGAAGTGTTCCATTTTCTCCACATCCTCACCGACACTGTTTCTGGTCTTTCTGCTGTGGGCCATTCTCGCAGGTGTGAGGTGTTATCTCATTTTGGTTTGATTTGCATTTCCCCCACTGTTAAGTGATGATGAGCATATTTTCATTTGCCTGTTTGTCATCTAAAAGTCTTCTTTGGAGTTCTTCTTCTCATTTTTTAAATATACATTATTCTTATATTGCCTTTCCTCATGGAGTCAGATATTTCTCAAAGTGTTTCCTTGTGTTTTTCTTTTTCTTTGTATTTCTTTTTTCCACCTGTATACTTTGTCCATTATTATCTTTGTGGTCAGTGATTCAATCTTCCCTTTGTTCTATGCTACTTCCACAATTTTCTCCAGAGTTTTCAAAATCTCTTCTACTCACCTTTTTACAGCCTGTATCTCTGTTGTTTTCTTTATAGCTTCAATTTTGATCTTCTGTTCTGTTCATTAATTTTATTTATCAGGACATTCCTTTGTTTTTGTGAGTTTTTCATATATCTTTGATCAGCTTTTCTGTATTTTTTTCCAGTTCTGTGTTTATCATGGCTTTTTTGAAGTCTCTTTATGGTAGGAAAAAAAGATCTTCCATGCGTTGGTGTGTTGGATCCTAAAGATTTGTTCCATTTGTATGGTGTAGCATGCCAATGAGGACTCAGGTTGCCATTTGGTATAATTTTTCATATCCCCATTATTGATATTTTTTAGTATTTAATATGCAGAGCTTATAGTTTTCCAGGAGGTCGCCTATATATCAAGAAGAACTAAATTGTAACTGGATATTTTGGGGGTATGTGTGTTAGAGGGTGGGGGTCATGGATGGTTCCATCACCAGTGATCTTGGTGAGTATAGGTGCACCTCTTGCCTTTGGGATACTGATCGTCCCTCTCTCTGAGTTTTCGACATGCGCCTCTGTATTGGTGGCCTGGGTTTTCCATGCAGTTTCTTGTTTTGCCAGTTCAGTTTCACTTCATCAGCTCAGTCCTTGTATCTGCCCAATCCCAAGGCAAGTGGAAATGAGGAGTTGTGCCTTTTTCACCTTTGTCTTCCTCACTGGGCTCTCTGTTCAGCCTGATGACCCCAACACTTTCAAATGCATTTCACCAAGCTTAGATCCATACCAAGCAGTTTTGCCTTCCCTGGGCACTGTTTAGAGCTGTCTTTTTGCCTCTGCAGATGCTTCTCCCCCCACATACCTCTTGTTGCCTAGAGTTGAATTTCCTCAGTGTCTCTTCTGTCTCACAGCATTTGTGGGTCTCTGATAGTCATAAGGTGCTCTGATTTCACCCCACGTCATGGGATCCTCTGAGTCCATTGTCTATCTGGACTACTCTAAATTATTCTCCTGGGAGGCAGGAAATCTTCTCTGATACCATCTTCCCTGTCTCTTCTCAGGAGCTGAGACATTTTAAAGGAAAAAAATTCCTGGTCGGGATTAGAAGAAAACCCTTTATATAACAAATTCAAAACAGTCCAAAAGCTAGGGGGAAAAGTGTTATTTTTTTTTTTCATTTCTTTTTTCATAACTTACCTTTTACAAACAGAAATAAGAATTAAGGTAGGAAAGGCAGTGTGAAATAGGAAGGGCTCTTGATACTATTCAGGATTGACAGATTTAGACCAATATTTCTCTTCTTTAATTTTCCTGAGTCTTGCTCCAAACTAGCTTAGAGTCCAAGCTATACAAAACCAGAATGGCATGTCAGCACGCACCACTTTAATCAAGCAAAGGTTCCAGAGTTTCAGTTCACTGCCTGTTCTACCTGGTCTCTATTCCATACTGATTCTTACTATATAAATAGTGGGCTACTATATAGCCCTCTTGCCGGTTTTAGTATCTTTCTGTCCTGTTCCTTCATATTGGTATTACAGATTGGTTTTTGCTTAATATCTTTGCCAAACACCAGCCAACCCCAACTTCATAACCCTCTGGACCTTCAGCCTGAAATATGACCCTTGATTTATCCAAGATGGAGCTAAGATATATGGGATAGAAAATATGGAAATACTGGACTCACTAGCAATTAAGAATGGTTGAAGTTCCAACCCAGACCTGATCCTAAGCTTTGTCCCAACTCCTGCGTCCCTTCAACTGTATCAGGGATTCCCTGGGCTCCTGTTATGGTTCTGATACCCTCTCCTCTCCTACTTTAAGTCACAAAGTATGCCAACTCTAAGGGGTACCCCAGACTTATTGTACAAGGCGAAAAAACTAATACAGCAAAAAAACCCAACTGTATTTGTAAAGAGAGGACTCAAGTGGGAAAAACAGAAAACTGGCAGGTGTTCTCACATCCAGTCTTCTATCATTTAATGAGGGAAGGTTTGGAAAGAGAAGAAATTCCTTACAGTGGGCTGCATGAGGCAGAATTAATTATCTAAATAAAAATCAGACCATATTTCCTCCCCAACCCCCATTCTACATAAAAGAGTAGAGGAATTGCTATTTTGGTTCACAAATAGTCCAACTATCAATTTTAGATATGGACTATGCTCCAGTTTTTACAGAAAATTTAACATTCTTGGGCCTCCATGGTGGCACAAGATTTAATTCTCAGTGCTATCAAACTATCACCAGCCACTAAGGCATGAGTTCAATCCCTGGCAAGGGAGCTAACCCACGTGGTACAGCAGACCTCTCCTGTCTCATCCTGTGCTCCCCTCAGCACTGTATTTCAGTAGATCCATCTGCTCTGCTCCCCACTCTGTCTCTGGTGAATCTTCTCACCCCTTGCAACTGTGACCTGTACCCCAGTTTCTGCATGTATAAATAAATAAAAATAAATCTCTAAAAAAGAAAACTGAACATTCTTTATCCTTCAGAATAAATGTGAGGATGACAATCTGATAGTCCTTAGATTAACTTTCTGTTAATCTTTCAACTAACCCTATAAAATAGTCATGTATATCAGTAACATATTGTCACGAAAATGCTTCTTGATAGTTTTAAAATCCAATTGTTTAAAACAATGATCGCATACTCTTGCTTATGCATCTGTGTGTTGGTTGGAGATTGGCTGAGCTAGACTGAGCATGTGAAGGATACACCTCCCCAAAATGTTTAGGACAAGGTTTTCCAAGATGTTTTACTTTGGCATGTGGATTATTTTGAGTTAAGGTCACTGGAGACCCTGCAGGCTTATGAAACTGTTACCACTCCCTTAACTACCCAGAAGAATAAAATTTGGGAGCATTATCCAGCTTTAGGATTTTCAAGAGAAAAAAACCTTTTTATCAGAAACATCCAGTTACAGAGCATCCGGTCTTTTCATATGAATCATCCTCTCATTGTCATATGAGTCTCCTTGCTCTCTCCTGGAAGTTCCAGTCTGCTATGGCATTCCTTAGTTCAGGATATATACCCTCATTTTGTCTCATGGTTTTTAGAAACTGCATCCATGCAGATTCTCCATATGTATGTATTAACTTTGTTCTTTTCTCCTACTAATCTCTCTGATGTTAATTTGATTGCTCTAACTTCTATTATCTTCCACCTAGAGGACAGTAGAATATTTCCTGTCTGCCTCTATATATGCATTTCCATCTGTTCCATATATATCTGTCTTCGTCTTCCTTGGACCACTGGGGTGGCCTCAACATTTTCTTTTTATGATAATGGCAGAAACAAAAGAGGGCATCTGAAAAGACAAATGCCTACTATATACTAAACTGGAACTGGCACACATTCACTCTGTCTCTATCCCATTGACTACATGTCAACACCCAACATCTTGTGGGAGAAATTGCAAAGTCACATGGCAAAGAATATGGTGACAAGGCTGCAAAAATTTGAGTCAATAAGTTAATGTTCCAAAGCATACACTTACATCTCACCAAGTCAATTCTATTTTATATTTCCTTAAATGTCCCTGTAACACCCTAAATATCTGCATTTCAGCCTTTGCCTGACTAAGCTGCATCCTTCTGCTGACAACCAAGCAGAGCCCATGACTTTTCCTCAGATTTTGGCTTTCCTCAACAGAGCGATTTCTGAAACTTGGGGTTAATTCAGCCTCTTAAATTTATTGCTGGGGTGAATATAAAGACTTGAGCAGTTCATGAAAGACTCATCTGCCCTGCCCTCAAAGAAATAAGATCCTTCAACTTTCCTTGGGGGAAATTTTCCTGATTTAAGTACCTTAGAATATGTTGTTTTTGTCATTTCCACAGAATATGTATTTGATTCTTTTGTTTTCTCAGAGACTTAATATGGTTCTGGCCATGTTTTCCTAACTACAAATCAGAAACTCAGGTTGACAAGAAGGAAGGCAGGAGGACTATTTAAAATTAGCAATTACTGTACTTGACTTTTGTCTATTACTGAGAATTTGTAATCTTCATATTTCCCCTCATGGGGCATTAAATTTTGATTAAACCCAAGGACCTCTGACTGTCTTCCATAAGTAGAAAAAACGCCTTAGAGTCCTAGACAACATTTTTATATGCAAAACGAGTTGCTAACTTATCATGCTAATTTTTCCGGTGTTTATCCCCCTAGGTCCTAACTGCTCCCTTCAGATTTGCATTGAATCTTCCTACCAGCCTATGGCATTCTGTGTGATAAGCAATATTTTTTTAAGAGGTAACATTTCAGCAAACAATGTATCACCTTCAAAGGACATTTATACTTTGGTTTACCAGAATCTTCAGTTAAAATCATTCAATGAAAAATTGTAAAAGGTTCTCAGGAATAAATAGAGATCAATATCACTGCTTCTTGGTCTCTAGGGCACAATCTAATTCTGAAAAAATAATAGAATTCCCTGTGCACCAGGCCTATTCTTAGCCGTTTGCATATACCACCTTAGTGAGTCTTCACTATAACGGTGAGAGAGGTGCCACTGCCTCCTAGCATACTGATGAGAAAATTGACCAGCCAAGGCCATATATATATATATGGCTGGTCAATTTTATATATATATATACACACACACATACACACACACACACACACCCCTATATATATATGTAGAGAAAGAGAGTCAGATCTGGATTTGGACTCAGAAGTATCTGATGCCCTAGTTTATTCTTAACTTTTGAAAGTGTCCTTTAAACTCCATTTACGTGACGAGGTGAGATTATGATGGGACCCCCAACCTCAGATGCATTACCAAAGTCTGCATGTGTTGCATATTATATTGACCCAAAAGAAGAAGCTCCTTAAGAACTGTCTTTGAGACTAATTGTAATAAAGTAAAAATCAAAATCAACAAGCAACTGTAGACCAGAGACACACTATAGAGGGGGCAGTGGGAGGGGAAGAGGGATTAGGGTCAGAAAAAGGGGGTGGGAATTGTATGGGGAAATATAACCAAAATGAAAATGCATACATTATGCAAAGATGAAAAATGACGTAAGAATTATATTAAATAAAATAATTCATAAAAAAGAGAAAAAAAAAAGAACTGTCTTTGAAACCTGATAATCAATCAAAGCAAATCCTAAATTATTTCCCCATCCTTCTCCTGTGTTTTAAAGAATGTGGTTCCAAGAGTCCCCTGGTTCCTGGAAACCAAGGATCCAGATGCCATCCCCCCAGGCATCTCCAGATTGCTCATCCTAATATTTCTCACCAATACATAAAATTGTTATAATTACACATTTTGTTCATTGCTTTTTTTTAGTAAAGAAAGTTTCTTGCTTAGAAGGATGAATTCCACACAAATATTCAGAATAGCAAAAAACTGGAAACAATCCAAATGTCCATCAACTGGTGCATGGACAACTAAATGGTGGGCTATTAATATCATGGAGCACTATTTAATAATTTCAAATATTAAATACAGATAAATGCTATATATATATAGCATGAATAAATCTCAAGACATTCTGCTAAGAAACCACATACAAAAGAGCACATTCTGTAGGATTACATTGAAATGGGATGCTAAGAAAAGGCAAATCTATGGAGGCCGAAAAGTCTGTTAGCTGTTCGGCTCTGGGGCAAGAAGAGGGATAACTATAAAGAGACAGGAACTTTCTTGTTGGTAATGAGATGCTCTAAAACTACAGTATGGTGATGGTCGCATTACTAAAAATTATTGAGTTGTACATTTGAAATGAGTGAATTTCACAGTATGTAAATTATACCTGACTAAAATTGTTTTAAAGAAAGAATCAATTTATGGATGACATTTTCAGTCACTCGTATAATTGATCAAATTCTTTGCACAATAAACTGAAAGATTAATTTCTTCATCAATATAATGAAGACAGAAATTCCTGTCTCAAAGATAATTGCCTGAATATCAAATGAAATATTAAAATAAAAGTGCTTTAAAAACTAAAATTTAGTTAATAGAGATGAAAAATTCCATTGACTTAAGAGTGAACAGAAATTATTTCTCTCCTCTAGGTGGTGCTAGAATCTAAATATGAGAAGCCCCTAGGAAAATGTTTTTCCTTTATGCAAAATTAACTCTCCTATGGGGAGTTTTTAGGCCAATTTAGGCCTTGAGTCCAGTGCCTTCTTCTGCATTAATCTTAGGATAACAGATTCCCAACTCTAGTGCCCAGTCCACTGTCCACTCTTTGTCCTGCAGAATTTCTTCTGATTGAACCACTTCTTTTACTTCTTTCCATTTTTCATGGAAGCTTTAGTTTTCATCGCCTTTGTACATTCTCTTTGTTTGTAGTTTCAATGCTTTCTGTACTTTAGTTCCTAATTGGGAATGAGGGTTCAACTCATCAAACTATTTTAAGATGTCTCAAAAATATACCCAAACCAGCCAACATGAATGCATCAACGAAGAAATGCAACTTCGGTGTCCCTCTGATCACACCATGTGTTGGTGGCAGAACAGCCGAGGTGCTGTTCCATTGCTGTGCTCTTTCTTGCTTTCTTTATATGCAGGAAGGTTCATGCTTTGAAAATTGTAAGAAGAGTTTCTGTATCATGTTTGGGGCTTGAACCTCAGTCCCCTTTCTCTCTTTCAGAAAAACAGATGAGTTTTTAGATTTTATTTTTGCTTTTCATCTGATGGTTTCCAAAACATTTGGTTCAAGTTGGAGAGCCAAGTGCCCAGGGTGCAAGTCATGTGAACCCCACTAGTGCAAGAAGGACACACAGTGCCATTAGCAGAACCCCTGAGCTCCCCCATATCCACTTTACTTAATCCTAATGGTCCTTCCAAGGAGTATGAAAACCAGCACTGTGCCCCTGGTTTTCTCACAAAAGGACAAATACAGAAGAAGTACAAGAACACGAATGCAGGAGTCACGCAAAGAGACAGCACATAACCAAGAATTCCTCACTGGTGAATGCTTTCTTACCAGCGGAAGGGTTTGAAAAACAGTTCCTGCCTCCTGGAGCCCTCTCTTCAGTGGAAACAAATCAGCTTTTAAACTACAATGCCACAAAAGCTTTAAAAAGTGGCATTTAAGCAGCATGGAAATAGCCTACGAGAAATTAATGCAAAATCAATTCAGGCACACAATTTACATCTGCTGAGTTACCCAAAATGGCTCTCTTCTATAACTGGAAACCTATGGGTCTAATTCTGGGATGACTGGAAGGAGTTTTATGTCTTCTGGGACGTTGCTGCGCAATCTGTCACCAGGAGGGAAACCTGTAACTCTTTAGGGCCGGCAGAAACTGGGACCCTAATGTTAGAAAATGAATAATTAAAATTAACATCTAACAAAATAAATGTTTACAGGTCTAGGTCTTTAAACCTACCCCTCTGCCCAAAGCTATGGTCTTGCATCACCAAGGAGGCTTTGTGTTTCCTTAATACAGTTCCCAGCAAACAAAGGGCTTTGAAGTTGAGTGGGAATGCCAGGGAGAGATGGCTAATCTCATCGCTTTGCTAGAGCGGAAAAGCTGGCTTCTCATTGCATCTCCGGGTACACTGAGGTCTGCAGTGGGCCATCCTCTCTTGGCTTTCTCAGTCCCTCCCACCCCCCAATGGACTGCTGATTTAGTTCATCACAAACATTGTGAAGTCATTGTGCACAAAGCTTATGATTGATTATTAAAAAGGACCTTGAGAAGCAGCATCAGAGAAGTAGGTGGGGGAAAAGGGTGGTCCTGAAAGTCACTATGATTTCAAGAAAAGGGAATTTCAAGGAAGAGGAAGTGGGTAAGAGCATCATGTGCCACAGAGAAGTGCCTCGACGGGGCTCGCACCTTGGGAAGACTCTGTTCAACTTGGGAAGCACTTTGGGAGTGGGAGGAGAGCTCTGGGGTGAGCAGATGAGATGAACAAACAATAGGTGCTGGACTTCCGTGGCGTGTCTTGTGAAGAGAAGGGGAGAGTAGAAGGGAGATTGCCATAGGGAGGCATGAAGGAGATTTTTTTTTCACATTGCAAGGACGGTTTTACTACATTGCATGCCTCTATCCAGTGCTGAAATCACCTCCAAGGAATTCTAGTCCTGTCTGAGGCACCATTTTTCATTGAAGAGCTCATGGTAGGTTTTCAATAACTATTGGTGGAAGGAAGCAAGACTGAACTCTCAGAACTGTATATACGCAGCCTGTGTTGAAAGTAGAAATTCTTTTTAATCTTACTGGAAGATTTCCACTCCTTTTCTGCCTTAAGATTTAACATTTCTAAATAAATAAATCTTAAAAAAAAAGAAATCTTTCAAAAAAAAAAAAGATTTAACATTTCATAGTGTTTGACCGCAGACAAGTAACTTGACTTCTCTGGATCTGTAGCTCCTCCTCATGGCTCATGTGTCAGGATGCATGGCTCAAAGAGAACAAATTATATTGTTTGTTTTTATTGTTGTGGTCCTGGGAACAAGGAGAGGTATGTGATATCTGTACCACGTAGTCAAATAATTCAGAACATTTTTGCATGAGGAGAAAGGTTTGAAAAACAGCTCCCAAGTGTCTACCTTTAGTAAAAACAAAATGTTTTTTTAAAATACGATCCCACAGAAGTTCTTTTTTAAAAGACCAAATACAATTTCAAAATGTGCTTAAAATAATAATAATAATTAAAAGGCAACGTTCAGATTAAGCCCTAATGTAAAACCATGGACTTTGGCTCACTGTGATGTCTGAGTGTAGGTTTAGTCATCATACATCATACATCTCAGGGGTGGAGGGGGGAGGCTGTGCATGTGTAGAGGCAGAGAGGATATGGAAAATCTCTGTACTTTTGGTTCAGTTTTGCTGTGAATTTAAAATTGCTCTGAAAAATAGTTTGAAAAATAAGCCTGACAGCAATGCCCCATCCAATTGTGTTTGGAAAGGATGGAACTAAGGCTTCATGCCAGAAACATGGATGGCAGCTACGTACACCACTAGGCCACCAATGACCAAGGTGGGGTCGGGAAGAACCCAAGGGACTATGGTGATGGTGCACGGGTGAATTGGTGGTGGAAATTCTATGTGACTACACCTGAGAAAAGAAAGTAAACATTGCAAAAAAAATAATAATTAATTAATTAATTAAAAAGAAACATGGCAGCACAGCTATGCCAGGGCAGCCGTGGCTCTGGAGAGCTGGGGCAGAGAAGTTAACCTCTGTGTTCTGTGAAGGGCAGCCAGTGGAAGGGACTAAAGTGGGGACTTACCCAGGATTAAGACTAATATCACCTTCGGGGATGTATTCTGTTGATTTTCCTGTACATCTAGGATGTAAGTGAACCCTGGGGGGTGGAGAAGTGGTGTTTCCATGTTAGATATTTCTATTAGAGAGAGTGCCCAATACTCATGCCCATATCCATGATCAGGTGAACTGTGGCTTGTCTTACAAAATATCCTAAATGAGACAGAGGGAGACTCTCCCAGACTTAGAGTCAGGGGTACAAGATCACTGTTCTGCCTTGAAAATCAAGCAGGTCTGGTTTGAAATCTTGGCTCATCACTTAGGTATGACATTGGTTGTCCCACTTCTGACCCTTTGCTCTGCATTTGATAATTGTGCCCAACTCAAAGGGCTGGTATGAGGCTTTGATGGTGGGAGGGAGTCATGGTGTGTGACACTATGCTGTGCTTGGTGCACAGTGGAATTTTTTTTTAATCAGTGAATCTAATGCTTACCACCCCTTCCATAGAAAAAAATCGTAAAGATTATTTTCAATTCCTGATGTTTCATCAGCTTCTCAGGAGAATGGAGACATTCTTCTTCATTCTTACAGAGATTCAAGTTTGAAGAGGGGTATGAAAAGAGTTCTTGAGCCCAATTTCCAGTGTCAAGTGAGTGTGGAATCTTCCCCACACAAACAAGCAATTATCAGTCATTAGCAGGATGTCCAAGAATTCAACTCAGCTCAGCTCACCTCTGACATTATCTACCTGGTGACAGCTACAGATTGCACAGGAAAAGGACTCAGTATCCCAAGATCTCCCTTCTCTTAAAACTCAAGTCACAAGCCAGGCTGTTACCCATGCTTCTAACCAACTAGTTACAGATCAGAGGTTTCCAGAACTCGCTCTTGAGGTCTCAGGTGCCAGCTGTAAGCCCAGGTGGTTGGTTACCTGTGCATCTTACTGACTGGCTAAATTAGAGCTTTGCACCACCCCCTCCTCAGGTTTGACTAATTTGCTAGAGTGGCTCCTAAAACGCAGGAAATCCATTTACTCACTAGATCATCAATTTATTACAAAGGATATGCAAAGCTATGAATCAACAGCTAGAAGAAGAGATACATAGGGCAAGATATGGGGAAAAGACACAGAGAGCTTCCACGCCCTCTCCAGGTACCATTCTCCTCAAATCTCTACTTGTTCACCAACCCAGAACCTTCCTGAAGCCCCTCCTTTTGGGGGATTTTATGGAAGCTTTATTACATAGGCATGATTGATTAAATGATAGGCTTGCCGGTGATTGCACTCAATCTCCAACCCTCTCCTCTTTCTGGAAGTGTAAGTATGGGATAAGAAGTTCCAACACTCTAATCACTTGATTGGCAACCAATCCCCATCCTCACAGTGCCTCCCCCAAAGTTGCCTCATTCATAGCACAAGAGATGCCTTACTTATTCTTCATACTTAGAAAATTCAAAGGTTTGGGGGGAATTATAAACCAGGAACTGTAGATGAAGACCAAATTTATATGATAAATATATTTTGGTCATCAAAATAGCCAAATCTGTATTTCTTATAAATCACAAAATACAGAGTGAGTGATAAAATTATTTTTCTCTTCTCTAAATGTCAGAATCAAAGTTCATGTTTCTCTGACTCATCTTAGTGTCTAAAGCAAATTATATGTTTCCTGTCTCATTTTCTTTATCTGAAAAATGGGTTTTATTTAATTATTTTCCCTCCCCATCTTTCGACATAACCCTACTGCTTTGGGAAACTCTATAAACTACTTTCAAAAATTTCCTCTTTCAGGAGATATTTTAGATTTCTTTCCAGCAATTAGGGATGGAGGAAGTATTTCTCCAGTGGCATCGGTGCTACCATAGAGCAGCTGTTTTCTACTCAGGCTGGTTTTGACCCCCAGAGACATTTCTGGGGGTCTGGAGATATTTTTGGTTTTCACAAACAGGAGGATCCAGGTTGCCCCAGGTATCTGGTGGATAGAGGGGTTGCTGCTAAACATCCTATATCACACAGAATAGCTCTCCCCAGCAAAGACAATCAACTGGCCCAAAATGCCAATGATGCCAACGTTGAGAAACCAGCTATAAAGGTTTCAATGTATTAATTTTTCTCACTTTTTTTCCTTTTACATTGTTGTCTTTTGTCAGTTTTCTCCCTCTCCTCACTAACCAAATCTCCTTTCTCTCTCTCTTTCTCAATCTTTCTATTCCTTCACCCTGTTACCACTGAATCACTTTTCATTCTCTCCAGTCTCTACTCTATTCTTGTTCAGTATTTCATGATCTTCTTACTAAGTTCCCAGTCCATAGAAAATAGTCACAAATTTTCTCTTTTTTTTGGTTTTTAAAGATTTATTTATGCATATAAGAACTGGGGTACAGGCCAGACGTGTGGGGGTAGAGTGAGAGGATTCACCAGGGACAGAGTGGGGAGCAGAACAGGCAGATCAACTGAAATACACTGCTGAGGGGAGCAGCGGATGAGTCAGGAGAGGTCTGCTGCACCATGTGGGTAGCTCCCTGGCCAGGGATCCAACTCATGCCGCAGTGGCTGGTGATAGCTTGATAGCACTATCTTTAACCCCTAAGCCACCAGGGAGGCCCATCACAAATTTTGTCTTCCAATTTGGTCATTAATTAATCATGTGTCCTTGGGCCAGTCATTTCACCTCTCTGGGCTTTACCTTCCTTCCTGTAAATGGACACGGGGCTGAATGATCTCCAAGGTGTAAATCTGTGATTGACAGTTGGCTTGGCAATTTGAAACAATCTTACAAACAAAATCTTAGTATGAGAGAGGAGCTATAAAAAACATTGAGTTTATTGGTATCTAATGTAAAAGAAAAGGATGTTTATGCAATTGTGTGAACATGTGGAAATTCAATCCTATGCTGGCCATTACAGAAAAGTTAAAATCTAATTTTCAAAGAAATCTATAGGAAACTTAAATGAGTTAAGGAGGCATTGAGTGCAGCATTATTTGTAATAATAATAGAAAACTATAAATAGTAAACAATCAGGGACTGAGTCAAAAATGTTATATTCATATGATGAAATAAGATGCAGCTATTAAAAATAGTAATAATTAAAAAGAAGAAATAAAACAATAATGAATTATTACAACATGTAAATGTCTACATACAGGAAACAAAGTTGTATATACTTGTATTTAGTAAAAAGGAGTATCATTTTCTAGAGCAGACACATTTTTTAAATTAAGTCACTGACTTCCTACTTCAAAGGTAAAACATGCTAACTTGCAAATAATTTCAAACACTCAAATAAGAAAAAAAAGGGGGGGGGAATCTGTAATATAACCACCAGAGTTAACTCCTGAGACATCTTTCCTGTTTCGTATTTTATTTTTTAAGATAGCAATAGGATTATACTGTTTTGTGACCTGCATTTCCTTTCCTTATCATTAAACAGTCTTCTGCAAACACGCTGACTTCAGTGGAATGGAACCCTTTTGCATCTGTACTGGATCTACCTGGGGTAAATGCAAATTCACAGAAATCTAGTGGACCTGAAGTCTTGATGCTTCTTTTCACTGATTATCAATGCAATTACTCAAGTGTAGACTTAAGCAACATCAGACCTGTTAGCTGCACTCACAGCATTATTAAATAGCAAGCAGGGTGGGGACCCTGGAAATCATTTAGCGCCACCCTTTCAGCACCTCTCCCCTCCCACCATTCCAGTACAGGGAGGAGCAGGGTTCCAGGCTTCCTACTAACTTCTGACAGTGTATTTGGTTTAATCAGCCCACAGCAGGACCCCACTGGCTTCACACCTCTCTCTCCTCCCATCTCCCTCCCCCTTCCTGACTTCATCTGGTTAGGATGATGGAGCTGCCTGTTTCCCAAACAGGCAGGGTGGGGGTTGGGGGACTCAAGCCTTGTTTGTCATCAAGGTTCTGTGACACAAGCCCAGTGTGGACACTCTTCCCTTGGTGATTCACTGTCAAATCTGCATTCTGCTTTCCTGCCTGGGAAGGGTATGATATCAGACTCATCTGGTTAAAGAAAAAAAATCTGCTTACCGGCTCATTTCTTTAGCTAGGCACTCTACAGTCGTCTAAGTTCACATGGGCCTCACCACTAGGTGAGAGAGGCCCCGAAGACAACTGCTCTGGCCTGAATGACATTCTGGAGGAAACAAAACTTGCCTTTGTTCCAGCAACCCCTCCCTCCGTGTCTGTGCCTCACCTCAGATCCCCATCCCCAGTCTTTCCCAGAGCTCTCCCAGCAGACAGAAAAGTCCTGGCAAATGGACTGTTTTTCACATTCTTTGGGGATTCAACATGCCTCTGTTTGTAAAGAGAGCTAACAAGGGGCAGTGCTTAATCCAAAGACCTGAGTGGACAACTCTCAGACCTCAGGTTTCTCTCAGGCTGTTGGGCAAACAGGTTCTTGCTTCTAAGTCTTTTGCCACAGGCTGCACCCACTTCATTCATACCTGAAGGGCTAGAGTAGGGGTGGGGGAGCCAACATTCACTGAGCCCTACAGCATGCCCAGCACTATGGCAAGAGCTTTCTATGGGTTTCCGATGTATTTTTCACAGCATTGCGCACTGTGCATCATCATCCCAATTTTAACACAAAATAACAGATTTCTAGAAGTTAAATCATTGACAGAAAAGGCCAAGTCAGGATTCGAACTCAGAGCTGCAGAGCACAATGTTACCTCCTAAGGCTTTATCACCATAAGATTAGGACCTGAACATTTTCAAAGAAAAACAAAACAACTGACTCCTAAATTGGTGCCCTCTGAGATTCAACTCATAGGTTAATACAAATGTCTTTGTATACAGTAAACATCACTGAGTTCCTTTGCTCTAGGCATCTGAGATCCTATTAGGTTAGACAAGAAAAATCTCCTCCAATTCACCTGGTCTGATTCTCCTGGTCTGTCTCCTCTCCCTTACCCTTTTGGAAATGCTTCCTGATGCAAAGGTAAGCAAGAAGACCCAGAAGGGGGGTTCTCAAAGTGTGATCCTGGACCTACCACATCCACATCTCCTGAGGACTTGCTTGGAACACGTCTTCCTGGGCCCTACTGGAATCAGAAATATGAATCAGAAATGCTGAGGGTGGGACCCACAATCTGTATTCAAATACAGAAATCAAGTCCTCTGCATGATTTCTGACATGTGAAAACCTGAGAACCACTGACCTAGAAAATGTCATTGGCGTAAATCCTTGGCTCTACCCCCACAACCAAGCCATTGCTAAGCTCATTGAATTCTGCCCATACCTCCTGGTTAGTCTTGTTTTTGTCCTCATTCAGGCTCTGTTATTTCTTCTGGATTGTGACACTGGCATCCAAGTAAACTCCTTGCCTCTCATCCCTCACTATCTTTCTGCTCACGTCATCCTGGACACCACAACACCCTTCTGCTCAGATGATGTCATATGCCTATTGTAATAAAATTCAATTCCTTACCTTGATATTCAAGATCCTCCAAAATATTTATCTAACATTCATTTTCAATCATATAGCCTATTTGTCCCTCTATGCAGCCCATAATCTAGTCTTTCAAAAGGACTCACTTGTTTGCTACAGATTCATACTTTCTTACCGGTATGCATTTGCTTATACATTTCCCTCTGCCTGGAATTGCAACCCACTCATTCCCCTAGAGCTGCTAAGGTTCAGCTCAGAGGTCATATCCTCTATGAAGTCTTCCTTCATTCTTCTAACTACTTCCTTCTGTTCTCGAGCTCTCATAGAATTGAACTTCACTTCTCTTATATACTGGTTAAATGATACTCTGGGCTTTTCTTGTGAACAAGTTGTATCTATTAGGTAGTAAGAGAATAGAACTGTGCCTTTTTTTTTTCATTTTTTAATGTCCTAAAGCATCCAGCATAGTAGCAGTGCTTAATACATGGTTGTTGAATGAGTGAGTGAATGTTGGATCCACAAAATAAAATTGAAATATTTCCATCTGTTATTTTTCTAAAAATGCCTATTAAAATCAGTGATATTATTAGGCTATTTTTCAAATACAGTAGTATCCATTTTATCACCTCCCCGAACCAGGCCTGTTAGAAAGCACAGATTATAACAAAGTTATCAGGGAAAACAGTAAGGGTAGAACCAGATTGTTCCCATCATATCTGTGGCTTGAGTAACAATATAGGAGAATAAAAGTACAAGTTTTGTTGCTAGCTTTCACCTTGAACAGCACAATCAAGAGCCAAGTTCTAGCAGTTTCTTGTGCTAAGCAAAATAAGGATAAAGCACAAATAACTCTCAAGGAAATGTTTGTGGAACTCTGGAAGTTCCCAGTTCTGGCCTGGCTTGATTCCAAAGTAGGGAAAGAGATCTTGTGTTCAGAAAAATAGAACTGCACGGCCCTTCTCTGCTCCATCTTGATGTCCTGCCCTTGAAGGTCTTCCTCCACAAGGCGGGGGGGCGGGGAGATGACAGGGCCTTTTTTTGAGGCCGCAGCCATGGAGCAGCAGCAGCAGTGTGCTGAGCACTTGGCAGAAAAGCTCACCCTGGGTCTCCGGGTTTACTTTTTAGTGGAACAGTCTGTAGCTGTGGAGAAGCAGAAATGTCTGGCATTATGGGTTCAGGGCTATGACAGGTTTTTAATTTTCCTGGAAATCCAAGTCTTAGAAATGCGATCTCTCCTCTCACAGGCTCTGGGCTCTGAGTTCCGTGTAGTACCAGACTTGCATCTTCTCTCTGACTCGACAATTATCTTTTCTTGGTAAAGATTAATTTTTCTAATGCCCCTCCTTTCAAGAAAGTAGTCAGTCCTTTCCCTGGCTTCCACATATTCAAAAGGGAGAGTTAGGGAGATGGAACTAGCCCAACATCCCAGAGTCCTGGGATGGCTGGTGTGGCTCGGCTAAAGGACAGCAGCCCTTGTCCTCCGCCTCTAAGCAGACAAAGCTGCGGCATGCACAGGCCGCTTGGCTGCTGTCTCAGCCTTTCTATCATGTGTGGTGATTTCAGTCTGTCATGTTTGCTCTGCTTTCTGCCACAGGAAGGTTCTCATAAGAAGCATGAATAGCCTTGAAAATAGTCATTTTGTGTCTAACTGTAAAAATCTCTTCTTCCAATGTTTTGAGGTGCCTGGATGCATCTCCTTAGCAGAACGCTCCGTAGCTGCATTGATAAGTGGACATTCCCTTTGGAGCTGGTGTCACTGCGAGGCAGCCTCCGGCACTGTCAGAACATGCTGTTGGTGAGGGATGAATATTTAATGACACACAAAAAAATGCTCATCATATATTAAGTATAAGATACAGGCTCCAAAGTAAAGGGAATTATGCATATACTCACACACAAATAATGTGTCAAAAAGAATTGATATTAAGTATTGACACTAGTTATCTCTAGTAAGTGGGTGGATTTTTCTCTTTCCTCTTGTTTATCCTCCTGATACATATCTTTATTTTCCAAATAGTCTACAAGGAACAGATTTTGTTTTGGTGATAAGAAAAAATAAGTAAAAATATTTTCCATCTTCTGAATAAATCTATTATCTCAATAAATAAATCCTGGAGGGAAAAAGTTTCCAGAAGAGCCCCTAGGTTAGTACATCTCCAGGTCTGGATGTGCAGTATGATACATGGCCCTGAGTCTGATAGAATGGGTGAATGGGGCCTCCCCGGTGGCACAGCGGTTGAGCGCTGGGTTGCAAAGCTGCCCGCAGCCTCTGCAGCACCGGTTCGATCCCCGGCTGCTCCCTGGCCACTGGAGGAGGGTCCCACATGGCGCGCAGACCTCTCCTGCCGCCTGCTGCTCCCCTCAGCAGTGTCCTTCGGTCCTTCTGCCTGCTCTGCTCCCCGCTCTGGCTCTGGTGAATTCTCTCACCCTCCCGCGCTTCTGACTGTACCCAGTGCTTGTATAAATAAATAAATAAACATAAATAAATAAATCTTTAAAAAATATATTAAAAAAAAAAAAAGAATGGGTGAATGGGGGTTTCTGGGACTCTGCCTGGAGACAGTGAGACCCAGGTTCCATAACATTCCACACACAAGTGGACATGAATGGGGCCAGTCAGGCAGTGGACAATCCTCAAGTGTCAGACAGGTGGGGGTTCTGCCTCAATCAGATTTGGCAACTGAAACAGGACACAAGTAAGCAGTGCCACCTCCTGAGGAGTGGGGAGCAAAGGAGATTCATCCAAGGAAATGAAAAGGGTCACCTGCCTTCCCTCTCCTGGGTGTAGATCACATGTTATGTTCACATTTCAGCAAAATTCTTAAGCATTAACCCCATGTTTATTAATAAATGCCCACTATCAGACAAGTCACTTGTTTTTCAAGGCCTGAATAAATTGGATGAAAGAATCTTGAGAAATGTCATTGGTCTGGGGAAGGGTACATCATTGTTCTTACTCCTCATGAAGTTGGTTTGCATTTCACTTGCTTTCCTCTCTAAATTGCTTAGGGGTTCAAGGGGGGTCATCTGGGGAAAGACCATCACCAGTGTGGTTCTGGCACATGTTTGAATCAGGACAAAGGGCCCTGGACCTGCTGCAGCCATGAGAGTTGCCTGGTGTCTGTACATTCTGCATCTGGATCTGGGGGTCAGCTGAGCAGAACAAGACATGCCCCCTAGTATTGTTATTCTTCCACTTTGTCGAATTCTTCAACTATTCATCCTGGAGACTTCACCTTGAAAATGGAAATAACAAAGGAAATGTGTTTATGGGGTACTGACTCTCTTGTGAAGCTGTGTTTTCTAGATGGTGCTACACAATCTGTTTAAAGCTTGAGGCTGAACATATGGTCACTTTAGCATAATTTTTTTCATTTAATTTCAACACTAAATAAACACTTTTCTGTTCTCCTTCCCTTAGTATAGTCTCCCTCCTTCTTTCCCTCCCTCCCTCCATAAAAACCACTTGTTTATAGTCCCAGGACAAAATCCTAGGATGTGGGGCATAGCAGGACCTCTCCCAAGGCTGCTGTAAAATCTAGTGGTTCAAAGTGAAATCCCAGAGGATGGTTAGATTTAATAATAGGAATAGAAAACTCATTCTTTTCCTAAGTACTTTTCATTAATGGTGAATCTGAGCAGATGGCTAGAATCATATCTAAGAGATACAGGAACAAGAATTTGAGATTTTTGTTCCATAGCGTAGGTGCAGCACAGCTATAACCTGTAACATTTTTTAAGATGTATTGACTCTCTCTCTATTGTTCTGGACAAATGTCCTCATTGCCCCGAAACCACTGAAAATCGTATTATAAATCAATTAAATGACTTAAGACTTCTATCTTGCCTGAGAAAGATTTCATTATGTCGTGAAAAGAAAAGTGTGACTTTAAGAGATGAGATTGGTATGATCTCAGCAACATCAAAAAAAGCTATTCCTATGCACAGGATATACTCCAGAAAACGTGCTAAAATAAATCTTTGAGTGGCGAGGTCATAGGTGATTGCTATTTATTCCCTTTGATTTCCACAGTGAACATGGTTAGTTTTATTATCAGGCAGAAAACTTACAATTTAAGAAAGGAAAGTTGCTAAACAACAACTATTATGTGGCTCAAGGAATCAGCTTCTTGATTTTAATCTGCAATTGGGTCCCTTCAGATTCTTGCCTCACTTATCAGTTTGGCCAACAGATTGTTGAGCACATACAACTGCCTGGGATGTGTTTAAGAGAATATTTTTTTTTTTAGCTACAACAGAAAATTCCAAACTGTCAGGGGAGCAATGCTCATAAAAAGAAAGCTTTTGAAAAAGAAGTTTTTCTCCCCACCCTTGGTACATTCCACCCCATGACCAAGACCAATTTAATGACAGAACTCCTGTGTGAGGACATGTGTGGGGAAATTTCTACAACACAGGGTTGTATTGTACAGAGAGTCTGTGTCCCAGGGGCCCATGGCAGCTGTGTGCCCTCAGGTCAACATGAACAAATTCCCTGCAGAGAGAGAGCCCTGCCAGGAAGCTAAATGAAACCAACTCAACTTCGACAGCATGCTTAAAAGCCAGAGCTGCAAAGAGTCGAGAAGTTTGGGAATCTAAAAAAGATAATCCTATGAATTATTTTCTTGCTTTTAAGATTTGATTCTGGGCCTCCCCTGGTGACGCAGCGGTTGAGCGCTGGACTGTGAGGCTGCCTGCACCCTCTGCAGCACCGGTTCGTTCCCTGGCCTCCGGTGAGGGTCCCAAAAAAAAAAAAAAAAAAAAAAAAAAGATTTGATTCTGACTTAAAATTGTGTGTGTGGGGGGAACATGGAGGGGAAAGAAGGGGGTGGAAAAGGAAGTCTCCCATAACATTTACTTTTTCTTTCCCACCTCCTCTCTTTCTCATCATTAATTCAAGTCTTGCTCTTAACAAGAGTTCCCTCACCCTGTAGGTGATTTCCCTTAGCTGGTCTTTAAAAGTCAAGAAGAGAGAATTAGAAAATAAGTCAGGGATCGAAGTTGTGTGATATTGTTTGCTATGACCAAGAAATACAAAAGGTAATTCTGTTACTTTCAGAGATTTATAGGAAGATTTATAAGAGATTATGTCATCAGCACCCACATGGAAGAGTCTGGAAAGTATGAAGTTAAAAAAAAAAAAAAAGGAAAACTCCCTCAAAGCGTCATAGTCCTGTAATTTTCATACCTGACTAGTGAAGCTTAGTAACTTCTTAGGACTTAGTTTGGGTTCTGGGGTATCAGGCAGCATCAGAAATCATCTTGCTCAGACTTTGCAAACCAAGTACCTACAGGGGCCAGGAAAGTGACATAAACGAGTGAGAAAGACCAGGTATAGGTAACAAGGAATGGGGTGGGGGGAGGTGAAGCAAACCAGAAGTACATGCATTTTTCGAAAACACTGTAGTGAGCCAAAGAAAACACATCTATTAGCCAATGTTGTCATGCGGGCTGCTCATTTGTGACATACAGCTCCAAATAACTCCAAACTGATTTTGTAGATGAAGAAATAAAGACTCAGAGGGTAAAGTGACTCACTCTAGGATAGCAAGCGCTGGTGGAACCAGTACTGACAGTCTGGTAACTGGGCTCTTGTGCCCACTACTACCCCCAAGCCTGAACACTGGGTGTATTTGAATCACTGAAAAGAACACCTCCCTCCTGTTATGAAAACTGATACTGGGCATTTTAGGGAGTCCAGAGAATATTTTCCTGTAACTCCACATAGGTTGTGATTTACCCAACAGGTGATGCCAGCTGTAAAGGACACCACTATTTGGCCTCCGACATATGCTGACTTTCTTACTTTGACAGCATCTGAAGAGTTTCCCTCTGTTGGGTACAATTTCCCTCTGAGTACAATTTGGAAAATGACTACTCCTCATTCCAAGGCTTCAGGCAACAAAACTATGGTCTGTGTCCAAAACTAAGTAAGGTATTCTCAGCATTGGTGCAAGTTTTGCTGAAAGTTACCTTCAAATTTGTTGGAGGAACTAATTAGTAGTTGTAAATCACTTTGAAAATTAGGGATGAAAGGATCCATGGATCCACTAAATATTATTATAACTAATTAATACCTATAAATAAACTGTGGTTAGGAGTAATGGGCATTCTTCACAGGTTATCAACTGAAGAATCTTTCAAGCAAATACATTCAGTATCATCTATTTTACCGGAATTGTTTTCTTTGTAATTTGCTCATGAGTATTTTGGCCAATGCAAATAGTGTATTTTGTGCTTTTAAAAGAGTATCATTGATAATTGTTATACACCATGAGTTAATAACAATGGATATTACACATAATTTTCATTTTCAACTTCTCACTCCTAAGAAACTTTTTCAAATTTCCTCAAGCTTAGTCTCAAGGGGAATCTTGTCAGATTATATATATTTGCAACTTTCCTCCCTTGATTGGTCCTCTATTCAAAAGTTCAATCCCCTTCTGGTTTCCAACTAGGAGGGATTCTTGATACATAACTATCAAACACAATACTCAACAAATATTTAATGAATGAGTGAGTGATAGGCCACAGTTGACAGAATTGGGCTTGGGACACAGATGGCTTACACATTCTGAATTGGGAGACTTCATTAGCTCTGTAGGTAAATAGACAGCATGCCTTCTAATAACTGGACTCAACTGGAATCTCTGACTTCTGAGGCTTGCCTTGGAATTCCAGTCAATTTCTCAAGCCCATTGTGTAATTGGTAGTGATCTCACTGCTCACTCACTGGTGGTAATGGGTGAGAACTTCAGTTCATTGGCATGTGGGTCATGGGTAAGAAATTCAAAGTTATTGGGCCTGAGAACAGACCAAAGTAATTGCAGTGATTCCCTGGCACTCACTAACCACTTAAGTGCAGCTGTGAAACAAACATACTTTGGTTCAAATCCTAGCTACTAATAATAGCAAATTTTTAAGCAGTGATTGAATACATGATGCCTGGCACAGCACAAAGTACTTTCCATGTATTATCTCACTTAAACCAACAATTATTTTATGAGGGAGTTACTATAATTATGCCTATGTTTGTGTTGAGAAACTAGAGGCAGAGAAGTAAAATAATCAAACTACACTGGTAAGAAGCAGAGCTGGAATTTGGAGTGCCATTTGTGTGATTCTAGGGTCTAAGATCTTAATCCCTATCACATAGACATATAATACAGTCTTTCATCAAACATAACTTTGCCACTTATTACCTCTATAAACTTAAAGTAGCAGAGCTAAAATTTGGGGTCCCATTTGTGTGATGCTAGGGTCTGAGTTTTTTTTTTTAATTTTATTTTTATATTCCCCATACAATTGCAACCCCCTTATTTTGACCCCTATCTCTCCTTTCCTGCCCCCCCCAATAGTGTGTCTCTGGTTCATAGTTTTTTGTTGATTTTGATTTTTTCTTTCTTATAGTTATTCTTTTTCCTGGTCCCTTATTTAGGTTTTCTAGATTCCTGCTATGAGTGAGACCATCCAGTATTTTTCTTTTTCTTTCTGGCTTATTTTACTGAGCATGATCCCTTCCAGCTCTATCCATGTTGCTGCAAATTGCATGTGTTAATCTTTTTTGATTGCTGAGTAATATTCCATGGTGTTTATGTACCACATCTTCTTGATCCAGTCATCTATTTTTGGGCATTTGGGTTGTTTCCAAAGCTTAGCTATTGTAAATAGCGCTGCTATAAACATAGGGGTACAGGTGCCCTTTGCAATTAATGTTTCTGTGTCCTTTGGGTAAATACCTAGGAGTGGAATTGCTGGATCATATGGAAGCTCTAGGGTCTGAGATCTTAATCCCTATCATATAGACATATAATACAGTCTTTCATCAAACACAACTTTGCCACTATTACCTCTGTAAACTTAAATGAGTCCTTGGCCTCTCAGACTTCAAAATGAAGATAGTCATATCCACTTTATAGAGTATACTCCTGAATGCCAGTCTCTTCATTGTTCCTTTTATGACTTCAACAAGGTTCAAAGGAAACTGTTCTCCTCTCACAATACACATTATTGATGCCACTGGTTGGCAGAAGGGTGGGCACAGTATGAAGGATGCCCAGTCAGAATAGCCTACTAGGTAAGCATGTGATCCAAAGAGGTCCAATCAGAGTAATCTTTCTCCTTGGCCATGATTAACGAAGAGGTTAACACCTGACTCAAATTGGGAAATCAAATCCCTCTCTTGTATTTTTTTCACTTGGCACCAAAAAGAGTGAGCTTCAACCCCTAGTAGCAATAAACCAGAGATAGGATTTTGGCTATGTCTCCTTCAAATGGGGAAAACCTATCAGAGAAATGAAACCAACTCAAAGACTGACGCTGAGAGAATCAATAAAGAAAAGACAAAGGTTGAGACACCCCAAGTCCACAGCTCTTTTGCCATTTCTCCAGTATATTTATGGAATGAATGTATCATCATTTATACCTAAGTTTATATGAGCTAAGTTTTCTATTACTGGCACCAAAAAAAAAAAAAAAAAAAAAGGTGCTCCTGATACATTACATACATTCCACTGGGTCTATATATGTCTATGTGAGCATCCGTAGGGAAACCAGATTAAGATAGACCATAAGTGGGCTTAGCCGGAGGCCTGGGCAATTTTTCTCAGTACTGGGATTGGTGTCCCCTGCAGCTTATTGTAACAGTTAATCCTTATACATTGGTGTCATGGATATAGTCATTTATATGATCATTACATCACCCAAAACCTGATACCTGGCCTATTTCCTCCAGTGTAAACTTACTACTCATTACAGCTCTTTGGATTCTTGACCTACCAATAATTCTATTTTGCTACTAGTGCTAAATATCTAAGAAGAAATCAAATACATGAAATATGCTAAAAAAAAAAAAAAAGCAGGAAACAATAATTTTATTCAGGATTTCTTAAGACCACAAATATCAATGCCTTCTTAACTCTAAACTCTTTAAAGATGCTATGAGGATACCTTTCAATTTGTATTTCATTAGTACCTGGAACTTGAGCAAAAAGAATAGCGAATGTTTACAACTGCCGAGTAAAATTCAGAGGAATTTCTTTTCATCTCAATCACTTGGCATGTTATTTGTAGTAACTGTTCCCTGAGGGAAATAGGAAGCTTGAATTTGGGGTGTTTAAAATTTTCTAAATGGGAAATTAGTCCTAGAGAAGCTGGTCTGAAGTTGCAGAAGTAACATTAAGCACACAATCCATGCTATCATATCATGGTTATTAGTATAGTAAATGTTAATTACATGTACATGTACATACACAGATATATATTGCTTTCCAAGCTATCACTATATGAATTTAAGAACCAAATCAATATACATAAAATTTTGAACCTATCCTTCCTGTCCTAATTATTTTCCCTTTGTTCACCAGATCCCCTTTCTACCTTCCAGTGTCTACTCTGTACCTCAAGGAGCAGCCAGCTAGGACCTGTATCACCTGGGATGACTTTCCCTCTACATTTTAGTTGGATATGGTTAAAGGTCTCAATGGCGAGTTGGTTGGGTTCTTTATTTACTCCATCACTGTGGTGGACACCGTTGGTATTATGCCCAGACTCTGTTTCTGTAAGTCCATTTCCCAGCTTCTATATCTTTTACTTCTGGTCACTGACAGCTACAACTTTCTGCAGAAAAGTATCCACTTCATCAAGCAGAGGTAGAGAGCTGGGAGTGCCTGGGAGTGCATACCCACCTCACCCCACCCCACTCCCCCACTCCACAGAGATTAGCCAATGATTGATATGATAGGATGAGCCATTAGCTTCCATGCCTTGCGGTGGGACTAACCATGGAGTGTGACAAATCTGGGATATGACTTCACTTCAGAAAAACCTGTTGGGCAAGTTAGGGGTGGGATTTTGCTTGAATCTGCCTTCTTACAAAGCTCTCTCTCTTTATTTATCTTGGTCCTCTATTCTCCAATATGTGCCTCCAGAGTGTATTTTCTCAATAATTCATATTGAGAATAATCTCATATACAAATATACATATTTATATATTTGTATACAAACATGAATAAAGAACCTCAATGAATAAAGACCTCCACTGAAGCCATTCCCCTAGAACTGTTCACAACCTCAGCAGTGACAGCTTCTCTATAGCCACAGATCATGTGTTGTAGCTCCTCTTCTAGAACTCTTGCTTCACAGAGGACCTTTGAACACCATTCCTTCTCATCTCCTTTTGTCTTAGGATGTTAGCTGTTTCTCGTTGATACTAGTCCTTGAATTCTTGTTAGATTTCATAATCCTGCCCACAAATCTCAAAATTATGTTTTCCTTTATTCCTTTTTCATTTTATCCTTTGAGTTTACTATCTGATCTGTTCCTGATTGGAATCCTCTCTCTTTCCAACTCTGTTACCAGCTCAAAGTAAGAGTCAAATGGACTCAGATAACAAGGTATCCTTTACTATCCAAACTCTCTGTCAAGAACCTCTCCATCTGAACTCAGGGTCTGACACTTCACGAGTAGTAAGGATAATTACACACATACTCACATATATACATACAAACAAACATGCATTCACACCTATCACATTTACCTCACAATTATTTTGAAATGATGCTGAGGACACTGAAAAGTCACTTTGAAGAAAAGTGGTAGAAATGCCTTAACATGTTAAAGTAGATTTCTGAGTGTGTCCATGAATTATTAATTGCAATAGGAATTGCCTTCTCGATATTTACAAGTAGAACTAGACAAAATATATGAGCCAATGGATTGCAGACTTTGAACAGAAGACAAAGCAGGAAGGTAATTTCTGAGAAAAAGGAAACACATGATGTGAGGCTTTTCTATGATTACCCCACTTTCCAGACTGCAATGCAGAAAAAAGGGGAAACCCAAGCAGAGGACAGCAGCTCCATTGAGATGAGGACATGGAGATCAGGTTGCAGGAAGGCCAAGACAACAGAATCAATATAGTTGAGTACTGAAAATAAGGAAAATGCACAGACCACAGAAGGGCCCCTTTGCATATTTGGCTGAATACTGACCTGTACGTGTGTGGAGTGAAAGACACAAGGTTTGGGGGAGGTGGGAAACAAGAATGGAGTAAGCCAAACAATTCTTGGAGTTCACATAAGGCTTGGAAATGTTAATTTTCTTACCAAACAGAATTAGAAAGACCATATACTACACAAGAGACTAGACAGAGTCCTTGGAGGATATTGCCCTCTTGGTGAGGCCAAATTAGTCCTGAAATAGTCTTCTTTGAACACCACTTTGCAAAACTTAAGAAAGATCATTGAAAATCAAAGTATTTCCAAATAGCAGTATATGAGAATAAATTCCATAGTTATCTAAAAGAATGCAACAAAATCCTGTTCTTATATAAATTAAAAATAAAATGTTTGCGAGCTAATAAAAAAGTCACTAAGAATGAGACAAGAAGGAAAATATCACACATAAACTGGATAGCAATCAATACAAACAAATCTAGAAATGACAAAGGTTGAATTAGGAGAAAAGATCATAAAATAGTTGCTCAATATACCCCATTTGCTCACAAAAGAAAAGTTAAAACGAGTGGATCCAAGTGGAACTTCTAGAGATTAAAAAAGCATTTTTTTTTTAAATTATACTGCATGGATTTAACTGCAGACTAGAAACTACAAAATAAAAAAATAGGAAACACAAAGATCCAATAGCAGAAATAATACAAAATGAAGCATAGGGGTGGGGCAAAAGAGTCTCTTTCAAATCAACCGTGTCCTTCAATCTAGCTTTATGCTGCAGTGGCCGGTATGTGATAGAAGGAGTTCTACAAAGAGAGGAGAGAAAGAAAACAAAATATTTGAAGAAATAAAGATTGAAAACCACGAAAATTTAACAAAAATGCAAATCTATATATCTAAAAAGTCTCAACAAACGTCAAAAAGAATAAAAGAAAGGGAACCACATAAGTCATGTTATAGTGAATTTGATGAATATCAGAGATAGAGAACAGTCAGACAATACAAACAAAATAATACAAGTCGTCAGAATTATGCAGAAGAAAATGAAGTGACATCTTTAAAGCACTAGAAGAAAACAAAGCAATTAACCTAGAACTTTATACCCACTGAAAATATGTTTCAAAAAGACAAATTACATAATTTTCCATACAAAGAAAAGCCAGCAAACTCATACAAAAAATATTAAAGGAAGTTCTTCAGGGATAAAGAAAGTGATACCAGGTGGGAATTTGCCATGAGAAAAGAATAAAGAACATTGAGAAGGGAAGCTATGTAAATATAAAGGCCATTTTTCTCATTTTTTAGTTGTAGGATTTCTACCATATATAGAATTGAAATGAACGACATCGTGGACTAAGTGGAACATAGATAAGAAATTTTGTACCACATGTAAATTTGAAGATAGGCTTTGATATGCTAAGAATATAAAAGGTAAATCCTAGATCTATCACTAAAATAAATAAGCAACAATAATAACAACCAAAAAATCTAAAGAAGTTCGTTTAATAAATCAATAGTAAGTCTAAAATAGGATCATGAAAAGTGAAGTAAAATAAAGGAGCAAGTGAAGAAGAAAGACACAAAGACCATATGGGACAAATAGGGAAAAATACAATAGGGTCAATTTCATTCATTCATTTTGCCTAGAAGAACTGGGGTGTAGTGCAGGGGATGGGGGGGTGACACAAAGTGGGGAACCGAACACTGAAATACACTGCTAAGGGGACCATCAGGCAAAACAGGAGAGGTGTGTTGTGCCACATGTGGGTTAGCTCCCTGGCCAGGGAGTGAACTCAGGCCGTAGTGGTGATAGCACTGAGACTGGATTTGGAAAGGAACAGTAGATAAGTATAAAGAGGTCAATTCATCAAGATGTCATAACAGGGCCTCCCCTGGTGGCTCAGGTGGCTGAGCGCTAAGCTGTGAAGCTGTCCACAGCCTCTGCAGTGCCGGCTCGATCCTGGGTGCCCGGCAAGGCTCCCACATGGCGGGGCAGACCTCTCCTGTCTCGCCCGTCACACCAGCTCCCCTCAGCAGTGTATTTCAGTGGATCCAACTGTTCTGTTCCCCACTCTGTCTCTGGTGAGTCCTCTCACCCTCCAGCACATCTGGCCTGAACCCCGGTTCTTGTATAAATAAATAATCTTTAAAAAAAATTTCAAAATATGCAAAGCAAAACCTGAAAAAAAAATAGATTCACAATTATATCTGGAAGTTGTAATACTGTTCACCACGTAGCAGCCCTCTACTGTCTCACCCGCTGCTTCTTTAACAGTGTCTTTCAATAAATACACCTTTTTTGTTCTCCACTCTGTCCCTGGTGAATTCTTTCACCTCCTGCCTCTGGCCAATACTCAATTCTCCACAACAAAAATGGTCTCCAAAAATGTGTGTTCCAGAAAAATTCTCACCTCTCACAAAGGTGATATTTGATAGCCCAGGGAGCAAACAAGAAGTAGGATTTTATTTTCTCTTGTACACAGAGGCTCAAGGGGTGGCTCTGGGGCTCCCACTATCACAGACAGTCATGATGATCCCCCAGAAACCCCTGGAGGAACTGAGCTTTCTGTCCCTCCCAGACCAAAAAAAATTGTAAAATACTGTTTCTTTGTGAATTGGTAGAACAAGTTGTAACTATCAGTAAGCATACAGAAGTTGTGAAGAACAGTGTTAACCAACATGAGTGTTCCTGGGAACCAGCCACTAATGATGGGAGTCTGGAGTTGGCTTATTCAGCAGTCAGATGACAGCAAGGAGCTGTCAGTAGTGGTAGGAAGTAATAGTTGCTGGTGTGATGTAACAGCACTGCTAAAACTTTCACTTGTAGAGAATGGGTGTAGAGAATGGGATGAAAAGCAGGGGAGAGGGAAGCATTAGTTTATACAATGTCACTAGCATTTGAAAGGTTTGAGGGAAATGACTCTAAGGAAATGAGTCTGTGGAATCGAGTGGCCAATTTAAAGTAAAGTGTGAGCGCCAAAGGGACTCCTGGACAATATTCAAAGAGACCCCCATTTCCTTCTCCCAGAGGGTAGTGTAAGCTGAATGCCAAGCAGTTGTATCATTAATTATTAATAATTGACTATTAGTTACACCAATTCAATTAGCATGTGTATTATTTCAATTATTAATCATTGTACATTAATAACATTACCTTATATTAATTTATAAGTAATAAATGTTATATATCAACATATATTGATATATCATTAATATTGGAAGTATCATAATATAATTGATTAATAATTAATGTTGACTATTAATTGTTGCTTATAAGATAACCAGACTTTAAGAGAAGCTGACTCAGGTAAGCAGGTCCTACACCAAAGTCTTGGGTTTGATAGATCAGGGATAGGAGTCTGAGAACTTGGGGTGGACAGATTTGGGTAAGAGTCCGTGAGAACCCCAATCTTCCTGAACATTGACTACAGAAGATCCCCCCGCCCTCTTTGTCTGAGTGCTATGTAGCAATCTCAAATGAGCCTAAGATAATACTTTTCTTCCTCAAGAATCTTCTCCCTTTCTTCCTGGCACACACACCGGTCACTAGGACCAGATCTCAATGTAACCCAACTGGGAAGTGCTGTGCCTGCTAAGGAAAGAAGAGTAAGTCACCGTAAGACATATTCCAGCAGAAACCATAATAGTACTCCCAGGAGAGGATCCTGAAGGTACCATCTCTAGGGGAGTAGCATGAAATGTAAAGCTGCATAAGGAAGAGTTTGTCAATGTGTGAGCAATTTCTTGCAACATAGGATTTAATAATCTTGCAAGGGCCTCAGGAGTCAGCTCTTACTAATATGCTGCGAGGAAGGCATTTGGAAGCCTGGAAAAAAGCAATGACTCATTTTAAAAGAAGTATGGCAGGGAGAAAGAGATCATTAAGCACAGAAAAGTGAGGCAGCTAGAAGGGGCCTACTTATAAGAAAGGGGCCTACTAGAAAACCAATGAGCTGATAATGCTCCTTGGAAGTCTGTGATAGATGATAGACTGAATTGTGCCCCCTCCCATTCATATATTGATGCCTGACTGTTTTTTTTTTTAAAGAGGCATGTGTTTTTATTTATTTATTTATTTGTTTGTTTGTTCATTTGTTTGTTTATACATGCACTGGGTAGAGTCAGAAGCGTGGGAGGGTGAGAGAATTCACCAGAGCCGGAGCGGGGAGCAGAGCAGGCAGAAGGACCGAAGTACACTGCTGAGGGGAGCAGCGGGCGGCAGGAGAGGTCTGCGCACCATGTGGGACCCTCCTCAGGGAGGGTCCGGGGAGCAGCCGGGATCGAACCGGCACTGCAGAGGCTGCGGGCAGCTTCACAACCCAGCGCTCAACTGCTGCGCCACCGGGGAGGCCCTATTGATGCCTGACTTTAATGTAATTGAATTTGGAAATAAGACATTTAAGTGGATAATGAAAGTTGAATAAGGTCCTAAGGGTGGCGGTCCTAATCTGGCAGTACTGGTCTCCTTATCACAAGAGAAAGAGACTCCAGAGATCTCTCTCTCTGTCTCATGAACAGAGGAAAGTAAATGTGAGAACAATGAGAAGGTGGTCATTTGCAAGCCAAGAAGAAAGACATTGAAAGCCAACCCTGTTGGCACATTGACCTTAAACTTCCAGCTTCCAAAACTGTGAAAAAGTGAATTTACTGTCTAAGCCATGGAGGCTACGGTTGTTTGTTGTGGCAGTCCTGGCTGACTAATACAGAGGGCCTGAAGAACATGATTCCCAAGGTAAGAGAAAACACTGTGGTTAGAGAGACCCCATCATTATCGAGAAGCTCAGTACCGCTTGTCCTTTGTGAGTAAGTACTATTATAGCACTGGGTTTCCCAATAACCACAGTGATAGGATCTGGACTAGTAGTAGCCATATGGAAACACTGAACTATTAGAACAAGGTGGACATAATGAACAAAGGGCCACAAGGTCAGAACAGCATTCGGGGTGCCTCACCCATAGTGATCTATGGAGATGATAAATAGATGTGGTTCTCTTGGGGACAAGGGAAGTAGGAAGCTGACAAAGATCTCTATTTCCTTCTCTCTCTCTCTCTCTCTCTCTCTCTCTCTCTCTCTCTCTCTCTTCTCTCTCTCTCCTTTATTTATCTGTTGCCTTTCCCTTCAGTAAATGAAGAATGAAGAATGCATGAGTAGTTGACTGTGTTCAGCTGTTCCAATGGAAAGACAAAATCTCGTGTTGTATTTCCTTCTTGATTCATTTCTCAGATTCATAATTCCTGGATCAAGAGGCCAGGCGAGAAAGCACTCTGCAATGCCACAGCAAGAGTTATGACAGTGATCCCCTCAGAGTACTCCCGAAGAGGCTTGTGACCACTAAATGGAGAATAGCTAGATCTTTTGTGAGCTCCTGCAAACTGGGTCCAGGTTAACAATGATTTCTTGGGAAAGTTAACATCCCAGAGAAAGTTAACATTCAATCCAGCAATTCTTCTCCTAGGTATTTACCCAAGAAAAATGAAATGTATATCCACTAAGAGCCCCATATAAGAATATTAGAGCAGCTTTGATCGTAACAGCCAAAGTTCAGAAACAAAACAGCCAAACACCAAATGTCTGTGATCTGATAAAGAATATATCTGGTCTTTGGCTCCTAGCACAGAGCTTTAGAAACCCTCAGAATTTTCTGAATAATGGGAATACGTTTGTTGTGTTAACGAGGTCCTGTGGGTGCCTTGGTTTGTAGCTGATAGCTTCAGGATGGGGCTGGTAACCAGAAAGACCAATTACTTAACTAAGAGGGTGGAGACTTTGATTCAGTGTGACTTCTGGGGAGCAGGGTAGTGGGGGCCGGAGATTGAGTTCATCATGTAGTCAATGCTTTCATCAATCATGCTAATGTAATCACACCCTAATTTAAAAAAAAAAAAAAGCAGGGCCTCCCCGGTGGTGCAGCGGTTGAGCGCTGGCTTGCGAAGCTGCCCGCAGCCTCTGCAGCACCAGTTCGATCCCCGGCTGCTCCCCGGCCACAGAGGAGGGTCCCACATGGCGCGCAGACCTCTCCTGCAGCCCACTGATCCCTGCAGCAGTGCACTTCATTAGTCTGCCTGTTCTGTTCTCCGCTCTGGTGAATTCTCTCACCCTCCCGTACTTCTAACTGTACCCCAGTGCTTGTATAAATAAATAAATAAATCTTTTAAAAAAAATTTTTTGGACACCAAAGCTCAATGGTGCTTCATGGTTCTAGAACACATTGATATGCTCCTGACTCAGTGAGGACAGGGCACAGAAGCTCTGTGTCCCCCTCACACCTTGCCCTAAGTGTATCCTTTATAACAAAACTGTCTAAATACAGCACTTTGCTGAGTTCTCTGAGTTTTATTAGTGAATCATTCAACCTGGTTGGGGGTGGAGGAGATAAGCCTCCAAATTTTCATCCATTCAAAAGAGTGGATGGTTTGGGGATGCCCAACTTACGGTTGACCCTGAAGTAGAGAGTATTATAGAGAATTTTGCTCAGTTCTGGCTCCCCCATAATCCTGTTAAATGTAACTAACAATGTAAACAGTGTAGTTATAAATATGTAGTTAGTTGTGGGGTTGGCATGAACAGTGGGTAGTTTATGTCAGAACTGAATTGCAACACACCCCGTTGGGTCAGACCCGTTAGCTAGGCGAAAGCAGAATGTGCCCATCAACTGAATAAACTGTGGGATAGTCATTCCATACAATGAATGATAAAGATGATTTATTCAGAGAAATAAAAGAGAATAAACTACTGGTATAGGCAACAATATGAATAAATTTACAAACATCTTGAGTGAAGAAGGCAGATACAAAAGAGTATGATCTGGATTGAGCATTGAAAGCTAAATAGGGATTAAAAAGATGAAAAGTTGGAGTGAGGAGGGCATTCCAGATCGGAGAATCTTTTTGAGAAAGGGTGGGGATTTGGCAAATGGAGGGCAGTGCTGGGAATGGAAATCAACCCAATGTGAGTGTCTGTGCCTGCATGCACTATACAGAGTTGAAGGCACACAATAGGCCGTTGCTGTTAGTAAGCTGTGTCAACACAACTCAGCATCTTAAAAACAATTCTTTCCCAATTTAGTTGCTTTCAAAAACTGGCCTATAAAACAAATCCGGAGACAGTCCATTCCCAGTGCAGGGTGGACTGATGTTGAGGAAGAGCAGAGCCAAGAAGTTGAGTTTTCCAGGAAGATGGCAGCTCTATCTCTTCCTTCTGTCACTCTGTCCAGAAGCCAGGGGTCTGCCTTGCAGACAGGAAGCACCTTCTCCCAGAGCTCCTCACATTCCTACGTGTGTCATTTAAGTGAGAGCTAATCTGCACGCATTTGATTGCATTCTAGAAGGTGCTTTGAGGTAAACAGGGCAGCTGCAGGCAATTTCTGCTGTATATTCAGGGCTGACCTTCAGAGAGGAGAGAAGCAGAATTATCCCCCTGAGGAAAACTCAAATGTACTAGAGAAAAAGTTACTGGTGTTCCCAGGGGTGTGGACTTAGAAACATTCTGCCAGTCTTGGTGTGTTCAGTAGAAAATCCTTTTTGTTTTTATTGGAGGGGGTTGGTGAACTGGCAAGAGTTTCATTCCTAAAATGACTAGCAGTTGGAAGGCCTTTTAATGTATGTAAGAGTCCCCTTACTTACATGCAGCTTATTTCAAATCATACTCAAGTTATCTGTTACCTCCATTTCTTAAACCCTCCAATACAATTAAACAGTGGGCTCATCACACCTCTTTGGAGAAAGGAAGGAAAAAGGCTGGTAGGCAGGTCAAAGACAGACATTCACACAGACAGAAAGACAACCATCATCGACACTGACCAGAGACTTCTCACCACAGAGCACTGCTTACAGGCTGTCTCTGGAACTAGTTACACTTCATAGGTTGCACTCACCCACTTTTGTCAGTTTGCATCACCTGTTTTAAGCTCAAGTCTTGTTAGCTCCTCTCCCACTGAGAGGCATTCTGTGATGAGAGAAAGTTTATTAGATGTAGCTCAGCATGGTGATTCCTTTTGGGGATCCTTGCATGTTGAAAGGGATATGCGCTGTCACTGGAGGCCCAAGTCCCCAGAGCAGACAGAACAAGCCGGTGGGCCAGGGCGGGGCCATGGGCAGAGCCGCCCTGAGTCCTGACTGCTCTTCTAGCCCTGAGCCTGCTTTTTGAAGTAGCTCTTCTGGCTGCAAGTCATGACTTTTAGTTTTGTATTTGGAAAAGTGTATGATTGTTATTTTATTTTTATTTATTCTGCATAAGCAGCTCTAACCCCCTAGGCCCCTGGCCTGCCCAAATCTCTCCCCTGCAACCATCCAGCACAGTGATGGTACAATCTCCCCAGGTCCCTGACCCTCAGCCTGAAGCTTGCCAGGGCTCCTCTTTGGACAGGACTTAAAGACATCTCGTCTCTCTGAGCTCTGAAGACCCTCCACGATCACAACCAAACAACTTCCCACTCTCTTCTCCCACCTAATTTCACACTTAGGAGATGTGTTGTGATGCTACAACAGATGTTAGTGACTATTTTTTAAGTCCCAAATCAGAACACTTGTTAGGACAAATAAAAGAATAATTGGAAAAAAATTGGGAGAGGATATTTTTCATCTGTATGATAATGGAAAAGTCTAGGTCTTAGGGTATAATTTCTCCTTCCCAGTTCTCTCCTGCCTCTGTGTCATTGTTTTTTCTGCTTAGAAGCATTTTTTACTTCCTCAGTCTCCTAGCTCTCATTTCCCAGTCTGTTATACTTACTGTGTCCATCTGGCCTCAGGTCAAATAGATACCCTTCCTTTCACAATTTATATGAATCTCTTTTCTCTTTGTGCTGTCCTTGAGCCATTTAAAAAATCATTTCTATATTTTCCCTGCACTAGAGGATCTGTGTGTGTTTTATTCACCTTCCTGTTCCCTTTCACATCTAGTGGCACTAAGCCTTCTTGAGCATCTGTTATGTAATAAGCGCTCTTTTTTACATCATTTGATTCTCACAACAAACTTCTCATGTGTTAATAGCATTTTACATTTGAGGAAATTGCATCCCATGATGGTTAAGTAACTTGTCGAGATTCACACAGTTAGTAAGCTGTAGGCCTGGAATTCAAACCCAGTTATCTGTGTCATCAGAGTTCTGCATACACAGGAAGTGCTCAAAACACAGCCTTTTCAAAGACTGAATTGAGTCAGGTGCTCCAAGAGATAAGGGAATCACTCAGCAAAAGAAGTCAGCACTAAGGAGATTCAAGGCCCTGATATTTTTTCTTCATAACAAGGAAGATACCAAATAATTGATTTCAGAGATTATTGTGGATGAAATATGAGGGAAATGGATGTGAACAGAGTGTAAATGTTAAAAAGATCACCAAAAAAGAGCTTTGTTCAAAATGCATTTCCTCTCTCCATTATCAGAGCCAGACATTTTCCCTTTCACTATTTGTGGGGCAATTGCTCCAACCGCCCAGCACATGCTGAGTCAGCAAAAACAGTGACTACCCTGTTCTTTCAGTAAATTTAGGCAGACCACAGCAGAGGGATGGCATCAGGTCTGTGGGCCCTGGGCTCACCTCTCCACCCGACCACTGACCCACCTTCTATCTTTTACTCACCCTCAGTGAGAATGTCACCTTGAGCACAAAATATTGTTTCAGGGGCTCCCTGGTGGTGCAGAGGTTAAGTCTCAGTACTATCAAGCTATGGGCAGCCACTGCAGCCTGAGTTCTATCCCAGCCAGGGAGATGACCCACATGGAGCAACAGACCTCTCCTGTCTCACTTGCTGCTCCCCTCGGCAGTGTATTTTAGTAGATCCTCCTGTTCTGTTCCCCACTCTGTCTCTGGTAAATCCTCTCACCCCTGGCACCTCTAGCCTGTACCCCAGTTCTTGTATGCATTAATAAATAAAAATAAATCTTTAAAAAATGGTGTTTCACTGAGGAGACCACCAGAGATAGACAGCAAATTGATGCTGTTCCATTCAAAGTCTGCTGAACACAAGGCCAGTTGCAAGTCTTGTGTCTGTGGAAAATATCTCTGTCTCCTCTGGCAAAGGAAAGGGCCCAGCCTTGTCTCATGGGCAGGAACTAAAATGGGGAGTGGTATCATAATTATTACTGCCTTTAATATTAATGTATGGATTCCACTTCTATCAACCCATCTTGATGACCTTATAATGGGTTTCATTGCCGGTCTGACTAGTCTAAGGCTTCCAGAACAAAATTGCTTCATCAAATTTGGACTTTCTTGATGAGATGCCTCTGGCTTCATCATATGATCAGCTCTTGTGGAGTTGAAAGCAGGCTGCTCTTCCATTTTAATTTCTTTTTCTTTTTCTTCTCACCCTTAGGGATTTTGGATAAAAGAGGTTATTAACTTAGTTCGCTGGCTTGTCTCCCTAAAACTTGGAACTATACTTCAAACTTAGCCAAGGCCTTTCCTTTGAGAGCATGCCAGCTATGGTATTCAGACAAGCAGGTGCAAACTGTTTGTCCTCATCAGCCTTCCTACAGAAGCTGGAGAACAAGTCCCGCTAGTTCAACTAGCAGCAGAGAGCACCAAGAAAGGGGCTCATGTTCAGAGTCTAAATACAATCCCACAAACCATTTCCCACAATTCAAAACTCTGAACAATTCTAAAAAAGGTTTAGTGATGCAAGTTCTTGGGATAGTGAAATCTGACATGAACAGGCATGAAGCTATTTATAATCTATCTCATTAAGATGAATACTTACACATGCTACAAAAAATTAATGTTCCTGGTTATAAAGTTTTCCCTGCTGGAGTGTGTGTGTGTGTGTGTGTGTGTGTGTGTGTGTCTTCTGAAATATTCTATATCTTAAAGCCCACCTAATCACTGGGATTTTAAATACAGAATTATAGGTCCATAGTATAAAACCATAAAAAAATTAATAAACTTAATGAAAAATTTTACCCCAATATATGTGTTTGTAAAATTCTAGTTCTCTCTCATATTTAGTTGGAATTTGCTTGCTGGGCTAAGAAAAGTCACTTTAGTGTCATGGAGCCAGGCTTAGACTGAGTCGAGGAGCCTGACAGAAATTGTTTAACTTTTCTGAGCCTGTAGGGAAAAGAAAATATCAGGCTTTTCTGCTCTTCCGCCATCAGGATAGATGATGGATCCTTGTCCTGAATGCATGCCTGATGGCGGGCACCTGGAATAGGGTGTGGGCCTAGGTAGATGGGATTCAGCTGAGCTAAGACTGTGCTTTTAAGGGCGGTGTCACGGGGACGCCAGCAGCAGCAGCAGCAGCAGCAGCAGCAGCAGCAGCAGCAGCAGCAGCAGCAGCAGCAGCAGCAGCAGCAGCAGCAGCAGCAGCAGCAGCAGCAGCAGCAGAAGCAGAAGCAGAAGCAGAAGCTGAAAGAGAAGCCGAGAAGCAGCAGAACCAACGCTAGAGAGCTCAGATAGAGTGAAGACTTGCTGGGGGCACCCCTGAAGACTTGCTGGCCCCCCAGCCAGCACCCCTGCCTGCCATATGCCTGGTGAACCCTAAATAAAAAACCTGCAAAACTACTGAGGACTTTGACTCCTCCTTTACCCGGTCTGCATGGGATCAGAAAACCTGCACTGTGGCCAGTCCGGCCCCTACAGAGCCTCAGTTTCCTTGTCTGTGAAATGGGGATGAAAATTCCAATATGAACTTCTTTCTCAGTGGGTTCAAATGGGAAAGCCCTTTGAAGTGGGACTCAGCAATCAAAAAAGATAAACTCATGCAATTTACAGCAACATAGATGGAGCTGAAAGGGATTATGTTCAGCAAAATAAGCCAGAAAGAAAAAGAAAAATACCAGCTGGTCTCACTCATAGAAGGAATTTAGAAAACCTAAATAAGCAACCAGGAAAAAGACTAATTATAATAAAGAAAAAATCAAAATCAACAAGCAACTATAAACCAGAGACACACTACAGGGGCAGGAGGAGGGAGTAGGATCAAAACAAGGGGGGTGGGAATTGTATGGGGACTATAACCAAGATGAAAATGCATGCATTGTGCAAAAATGAAAAATGGTGTAAAAAATAAATAAAATTTTTAAAAATGGGAAAAAAAGAATGACATAGGATTATCAAAGGTAAGCACGTGAGCATTCAGTTAGTGCCTTCTACAACATTCTTCCTGATTTAAAAAATTAATGCTCCTTTAATTCAGCTGAGCTCAACCACTTCCTCCTCCATATGTCTGGATGCCCTCTCAATTTTTTGTGACATTGGGTAAGTGTTGAACACCAATCCTGAGCAAATTTATGATTATATATTTGTGTGCGCTCAAAAACGTGGCAATGTGCCCACTTAGATTGCGTTCGGATTGATATATTGCAGAATAGACCTTCTTGTCCTTTGATTAATAAATGTCTTTGCTAACAAAAACTTTTTTTCTTTTTACTTTGGAAAGAAAATCAGAAGAGCTTGTACCAGATGACAACTAGCAGAGCTGTGTATGGTAATTAACTTTAAGTAGTTTGTATTGGTGGATCAAAGGAACACCCTAAACACAGCTGATAAGATCCTAGTCACAGGCTGAAACTGGAAGGAACAGAAACCAGCCCAATAAAACCAGATACAAAGAATTGAAAAGCCTTATAATAAAGGGCAGGGAGTCCAGAACTCCTTAGGACTTTTGGTTGATGTAGATTTGCCTTCCATAGAGCAAATCCTCTCTGTTCTCAGAGTTTCAAAATGCACATCTGTGGACCAAAGGCTTGAATTAGCTACCTTAAATAAGGACTTCAATGAGGCCTAGAATTAAATATGATGATAATAATTTGTGATCTACTTACTGACTGCCTACTATTTGCCTGGAGCTTAAATCTATATCTCATGTAATCTTCACACATTTCTATAAGTAGGTATAGTTATCATCCTCATATATTCTATTAGTGTTTAACAAAACACTCTAAAACTTAATGACTTAGAACAATAATTCCTTTTTATCCCTTATAGTTCTGTGGGTTAATTAGGTTCAGCTGAGCAGTTTAGTTTTTTTGTTTTTTTTTTTGGCGGGGAGATGGTATCATGCAGTTCCTATGAGAAGTAGCTGGAGCTGGAGACATATAGTGACCCAGTTATGCTGGGCATCAATAGTGACTTCTTCACTCTTGTCTGGCTGGACATCTATATAATTGCGACCATATAATTGTGACCCCCTTATTTTGACCCCAATCCCTCCCATCCCCGCCCCCCACCCCCCATAGAGGGTCTCTGGTTCATAGTTGTTTGTTGATTTTTATTTTTACTTTCTTATAGTTATTCTTTTTCCTGGTCCCTTATTTAGGTTTTCTAAATACCTGCTATGAGTGAGACCATCCGGTATTTTTCTTTTTCTTTCTGGCTTATTTTGCTGGATGCTCAGTTCTTTTTGGCTCAATTCTATTGGCCAAAAATGAGTCACAGGATCATTCTAGCCTCACCATGGGCCTTATAGAAAGTTGTACAATAGATACTAAGAAATTGTGACTCATTGAGGGACCATCTTTGAAACAACTATACACATATAACACAAACAATGTAATTGTTTATAAAACTATAGCAAATATAGCAAAATTAAATTGCTTATAACAAATACTTTATTAAACTTGTTTACAACACATTTTTTATAAAATGTAATTGTTTCTGGGCCTCCCTGGAGGCACAGGGGTTAAAGTTTCAGCGCTATCAAGCTATTATCACTAGCCACTGCAGCATGAGTTTGATCCCAGCCAGGGAGCTAACCCACATATGGGGCAGTAGACCTCTGCAGACTCTCCCACTGCTCCCCTAAACAGTGTATTTTAGTAGATCCACCTGTTCTGCTCCCCATTCTGTCTCTGGTGAATCTTCTTACTCCCTGCACCTCTGACCTACACCCCGGTTCTTGTATGCATAAATAAATAAAATAAATCTAAAAAAAATAATTGTTTCTAAGTGAGAGAATGAAGGTTTGCAGGTGAAGCTATTTGTCCAAGTTTGAACACTTAAATGTAGTTGAGATGAAGTTCAAATCCAGCTCTGTTTGATTCTACTATGCTACACTTTACTAAGTAAAATTATCTGGGGCTAATAAATTTATTAAAAGAGCATTTACTAAGGTACTATACAAAAAGCATTAATATATGGTCTCCATCTTCTAAGAGCTCTAAAAAGTTACAGTTTAGAATGAAAAAAGCATTGTGATTTCTGCAATCACTGAGACTTTGTACCAGAAGCCCTATGAAGCTCCTTCCACCTCTATTCTCTGACATCATAGATACCCTGGGAAATTCAAACAATCCTTGACTGTAGGAGGCACCTCTTTCCCTCCCCTGATGGTAAGTCACCATTTTTTCAGGGAATAAATACCATCAAAATCCCTAAGAGATGAAACTTCAAGAAAATCCACTTCTTCATCTTATTTCTCTTTTTTTTTTTTTCACCTTGGCTTCAAAATGTTTGATGTGGGTTGGGTAGTACAGAATGAAATTCTATAGACATTCAGGGGGAGCCAAACTGAACCCTAGTTTGCACTTGAGTGTGACTGTGTCTGGAATCAATAGCCAACAGCAGCACAGTCCTGCAGGCAGAGATGGTGTGGATGGAGGACAGCTCATCCGGGTCCTAAGCTGGGCCCACCTACCAGGCCTGAGCCCTGGGGAGGAAGGACAGCAGCTACAGGCAGAAAGGTCAAGTGCTTAAACTCACACGGATTTCTGTGATGTTCCTTGCAATAGGCATTGCAACCTTCAGAACCAGTAGCAAAGGGAAATTTGACCACTTTCTCCTTTCTTCCTGGAACTCCTTGTGGTTTGGCACAGAGAGACATTAGGGTGTTACTTAGGAAGAGTGAACCTTTGAACTTTAAGAATGTATGTTAGGTTGAGGGTAAATTCAGGATACAGAACACCTGATTCCTAATTTAGATTTAATGTTGAGTATAGCCAACTCTTCCATACCTTCCTCTAATGCTTCCTTATTTATTTTCCCTTATATTTTTTATATAATACTACCCATGGAACAAACAGAGCTCCCCCCGATTTTTATAGTATCCATACACTGTATTCACAAATTTACAAACATTACCACTATCTAGCTAACATTTTTTATCACACAATGATAAAACCACTGATCTACTTTCTCTCTCTATGGATTTACCTATTCCAAGCATTGCATTATTAAAGAAATCATATCATATACATTCTTTTCTGTCTTTCACTTAGCATAATATTTTCAAGGTTCATTCACATTGTAGCCTGTATCAGTACTTGTTTTTTGTTCTGTTTTCTTCTTTTTCATTGCCAAGTGCTAGCCCACCATGTAGCTATATGATGTTTTGCTTATGCATTCATTCATAAGTTGATGGTTATTGGCTTGATTCTACTTTCAGGCTACTAAAAGAATTCATAGACAAGTTTTTCTATGGATATATGCTTGTAATACTTTTTGGTGTATATCTATACGTATATGTTGAACTTCTGGATCACATGGTAACCATGTTTAATTTTTTGAGAAATTGTTCCAAATAAAACATTTAAATCAATACTTTCCAATACTTTCTTAATAAATCCATGGACATTATCAGTACTTCTAATCAGCATGAAATAATCCTTGTCACTATATTATCTTCTTATATTTTAACCACAAGCAGAGAAATTTGCCAACTAGCTTTTCCAGACTAATTTTTAGAAATGGTAGTTTCCTTTAGACTTTTTGAAATATTGGCAAGGCTTAAGTACTTTGGAGTACATTTGTAAGTCCATAGTATCTGGAACTCCAGATTAGGAAGAGGGCAAAGAGTAAAAACAGCTTCTGGAAATCTTTTACCAGTTCATGAACTAGTGAAAAAAAATTACACAGTGGATTTACATATGCTGAACATCTTTCTGTTTTGCCAAGTAAGAATATTAAAAAAATTTATATCCCAATGATTTCATTAAAGAAAAGGATAATTCCAAGAAGGTCAATAATAGACTATAAGACAATTTTAAACTTCATTTTAGCAATTGTTTTTATAAACATCCTAGTTTATTTTATCATTTTGTTATGGACCAATGAAAACCTCATCATGGACCAGAAAAACAAGACATAAGCCAGATCACACCAACTGGGGACTAGATAATTAAATCTACCAGGCTGTATTAATCTATAAATGCTCCTAGATTCACTCTCCTTGCTCTCATGGAAATGTAATCATTTCCTAGTAACATATTCTTCCCTCTAGCTCCTCCTTTACAAGAAACTCAGATTTCTCTACGACACATGTTCCTAGGTTTTGGTGATTATATAATGGGGAGAGTAATGCCATTAAGAAATGATTTTAAAAGGTTAAGTTGATCTAAAGAACTGGGAAGGAGAGAGCCAAAGAAAATTAGGAAAAATGGTAAAATCTCCTCTTGGGCTGAAGGTGGTTTTTTGGGTTGGGCAGTGTTCTGGGCATGATAATGTGTGTGGTAGGGGAGACTTGAGGAAGAGAAATAAGAACAAATAGGAAATGTTGGGTAAAATAGGTCCTCTTTACTATTTTTCAGAAATATTTAGCAAAAATAGTGGAATTAGTTTTTAAAAATAGATTGGGGACCTCCCTGGTGGTGCAGCAGGTTGAGAACCGCGCTGTGAAGCTGTCCACAGCCTCTGCAGCACCAGTTCTATTCCCGGCCTGCCAGAGAGAAACCCACACGGTGCGGCAGACCTCTCCTGTCTAGCCCACTGCTCCCCTCAGCAGTGTCTTTGGTCCATGTGCCTATTCTGCTCCTGGCTCTGTCTCTGGTGAATTCTCTCACCCTCCTGCACCTCTGACCTATCCCCCAGTTGTTGTATAAATAAATAAATCTTTTAAAAATAAATAAATAATAGCTTGGCCTTATGATCCAGGATTCATAAAGGTCACACAAAATTGGACAGTAGTTTGGCTCTCAGATAACCAATCTCCCATTACAACTGGTATTTCTTTACTCCTTATCCAAGACACTTTGTCTTCTTCCTCTCCTATGTGAAACTTTCCCTAAGGAAATAAAGAAACTCTGTACACAGACAGCATATATGTACTATATAGAAATAAATAATGATCCTTTGGGTGGAGTCTTCATTCATCTCTTAATTTATTTTCTCATTCATTCACAAAAAACACATTTTGGTTATCTCCTAAGTGGAAAGATTATGTCTAAGTGTTAGCTAAAATATGCAGATAAAAGTAATGTGTTGGTCTTGTTTAACAAATATTTGACCCAGGAATATAAGCAAAAAATTAAAATAGTGCCCAATAATTATAATAGGCACATAGGTGGGGAGTGATGACTCTATCTTTGGCAGGGCAGGATAGGGGACTCGTGCAATTGACAGTTGTGTTCAAGAAGATTATTGGCAGTGTTATCAGGCAAAGGACAAAGAATGTTCCTGGAAGGCAGAATGGAGATGGATGAACTACTAGTTGGTTTAGTCTACTAGCTAGACTGAAAAGAATGAGCCTGGGAATGGTGGGAGATTAGGTTAAAGAAGTGTGCAGTAGTCAGAGCCCAAAGGTGATTTTTGTAATTTATCTCGCAGGTGAGAGAAAGCCAGCGAAGAGATTTACTCAGAGAGACATAATATGATTTGCATTCAGATAGCTCATTATAAGGTTGTGGAAGATACAGTAGGCTGGATGGAGACCTATTAGGTAGCTCTTACAACAGTCCAAGTGAGAGAGCATTCAGGTAAATGGTGATATGGGAAGGTAACCAGGGAATGGGATTTGACTCTCTTGAAAGAACAGAAGTCCAGAGGTACAAAGAGAAGGAAATGGAAAATCTTTGGAGACAGAACCTATGTTCATTTTAACCCCCCAAGCCTAGCACAGTTTAAGTTACACAGCAGTCTTTTAGTGTATGTTCATTGCATGAATGAAAATGAAACACCAGGATACATTGGTTATTTATTGTTGCATATGAACCTGTCCCAAAATGTAGTGACTTAAAACAACTACCATTTTATAGCTATTATGGAAAAAAGTTTGGAGGTTCTTCAAAAAATTAAAAATAAAGCTGCCATATGACCCAGCACTTTCTGGGAATATATATGATGGAAGGAAAAGCATTATGTCTAAGAGATATCTGCACCCCTGTATTTATTGCAGTGTTATTCACATGGCTAAGACATGAAAACACATGTCCATCAATAGATGAATAGATAAAAATTATGTGATATATATATTCACATATATACATGTATAATACATACCTTCATGTGCAATGGAATATTATTCAGTCATTAAAAAGAATGAAAATTTGACATTTGTGATAATGTGGATAAAACTTGAGGGTAATATACTAACTAATGAATAGATCCTAAGAGTTCAAATCACAAAGAAAATGTATTTTTTTCTTCTTGTTTCTACATGAGACGACAAAGGTTAACTACACTTATTGTGGCAATCATTTCATGAAATATGTAAGTTAAATCATTAGATGGTATACTTAAACTTATAGAATGCTATATGTCAATTAAATCTTTTATTTTTGAGGGTCAAGAATATTTTGTGTATTTTTTTTTAATTGAAGTAGCATAGTACTATATTATTATTTAAGTTTCAGGTGTTATTTTGTTCATCCATTTGTTAGTTTTCTCTATAAAACACATATGAGTGAAATAATATGGTGTTTTTCTTTCTCTGACTTATTTCACTAAGCATATTTTCCTCTAGTTCCACTCATGTTGTTGTAAATGGCAGGATTTCACCTTTTTATAGCTGAATAGTATTCCATTATATACATACACACCACATCTTCTTAAACCATTTGTTAATTGATTGACATTTAGGTTGCTTCAAGTTATTATTATTGCAAAGAGTGGTACAAAAATGTGGGAGTCTCACATCTCTTCAAATTAGTGGGTTTGGGGGGATAACTGGACTGTATGTAATAGAATATGGAGAGGAGGGAATATTTATACTCTGTGGGCAGGAATGTAAATTGGTATAGCCATTATGAAAGCAGTATGGAGAATCCTCAAAAAAAAATTCCATATGATCCAGTCAATTACATATCAATAAAACTGGAAAAAAAAATAAAAGCACCACCATTTACTTTTGTTTGTCAACAGGTTAGATGGAGGCTCTGTTTCTCTGGGCCAGCCTCGCTTTACCTTGGCATCAGTAGCAATCACTCACTCTGAGGGGAGCACATCTATGGTGGCTTGGTTGATGGTTGGATGACTGTCAGGTTGAGGGACAGGGTAACTATGGCAGATGTATCCTATCATCTAGTAGGCCAGCCTGGTCTTGTCCCCATGGTTTTATAGCATTACACAGAGCTCCAGGCGAGTGAACAAAATCATGGAGGTCTCCTAAGGTTTAACCTCAGAACTTGTATTATATCACCTCTGCTGCAGCCTACTGACCAAAGCAAGTCACAAATCCAGCCCAGATTCAAGGGATAAAGGGGAACACTTGCAGAAAAAAATGAAAAGTCACATTCTAAAGGGGTGTGGCTAAAGAGGAGGAAATAATTGCAGCCGTTTTTGTAATCTAGCACACAGGCAGCAGGAAGAGGCTGAGCAGGTGGGAGGCTGGACTTGGTGGATCATAATCAGGGGAGATGGACTGACAGCAGGGACTCACAGGCGGGCGGGTAGAAGGAGCAGGTACACAGGACAGGACAGAGTGGATAAGAATTGAGAAGCCAGACTCTGCAGGATGCTGAAGTCCAGACTGAGGATGTTTGGACTGGATTCCCACTCCCAGGCTGCTCTCAAAAGTTTTTGACGTGGGAAATGATACCATCAGATCAATCCTCAACTAATTTGCAAAATTGGAGGGTTTCCATTTTAGGCTCTTTGTGCTTGTCTTTCGGGGGTAGGTTATTCATTGTACCTTTGAGGAAATCTCAGGGAGCAGCAGACTCTCCCTCTGCCTTATCCATCATTTCTCCCCACCCATGACTCTGTATGGTAGCAGATGGATTCTCTCCAAACACCAAATCAGAAACCAGCCCAGGTTTACTGAGACCACATGGCTAAAGGATATAACATAGTCAATGGTATATATTTGCCAGTCTAAGCTAATGTTTACCTATTTCTTCTTCTCCTTTGGTAGTATCTTGGTAATTGAATGCAATTAACAATCTTTTATGATTGTGGGACATTAATATTAAAACTTATGTTAAAGCCAAGTGGTTATTTTTAAAACCCAAGCATATTGACCTTTGAGTTGTAAGGTTCTCAACATGTGTCTTGCACAGCTCTTGTGCAAGACAGTCTGGGGTTGTCCTCTCTGTTTTTCAAGACTAGTGCAAGACTAGTCTGGGGGTTGTCCTCTCGTTTTGCAGTCTTGGGAACTTAACCAAAGAAAAGCCAGCAACCGAGTGGTAGATGTTAGCACACTGGGTTGTGAGGAGGTTTGAAACCTTAAATGCCAAAGTCCTTTTCCTCTAAAGATAAGAACCTTCCATTGCTATTTAAGGTTTACCAAAGTGCTAAAATTGGTCATATCACCCATGATAAAAATGACAGCATTCCAAAGATTTTAGCTCTGTTAGGGGGAAGCATGAAATTTTCTTGTCCTAAAATTATTTGTTATAGATCCTCTAGATTTCAACTTCTACAGTGTGAACTCAGGGCCATGGCTGTCTGGTCTCTGCTTTGTCACCAAGGTCAAACACTTAGTTGGTACTTAGTAAAGAGGATACATAAATTATTGTTCAAGCCAGAGAGAATAGATTAAAGAAACTGATGGCATTGCGTTAAGCTCTCAAGTGAGGCACTTATGTTTTGGGGGGTAAGTTACTTACTTACCCAACCTTTCTTAGCAGTCGGAGGCCCTACGTCATCATTGGCAGGGGATAAAAGGATCTCCTGCAAAGCAGATGCTCAATAGATGAGAAACAAGAAAGGGCAAGTTACTTGAAGAGTCAGCCCAAAATTCTAGCAAGGGAGAGTTTTGTCCAAAATATTCAGCAGAGGATATATGGAGCAAACCAGTTCTATTTATCTACAGCTATCAAGAGGTTGTATTGGGACCAACTGTACTTTTTCACCTCTTGTCATCTCACCAAATCCATTCTTTCCTTATCTGGATGTGAGCTTTTAAAGTGCAGTTCCATAATCAGATGGAAGCTTGATGTGGAGCAAACATGACCTCACATTGTTAAATAAAGCTATCACACTGCACTGTGTTCAATTGTGTCCCCCCGCCACACCTCCCCAAAGAGATCTGGGCAAGTCCTAACTCCAGGTACCTGAGGATGTGCCCTTATTTGGAAATGGGATCTTTGCAAATGTAATTAAGTTCAGACACGGCCATACTGGGTTGGGTTGAGTCCCAAGTCCAGTGACTGGTGTTTTTATAAGCAAAAGGAGAAGGCAATTTGGACACAGCTATATACAGCGAAGAAGCCATGTGACAACAGAGACGGGATTGGATTGATGCAGTAACTAGCCAAGCAACGTCAAAGACTGCTCATGGCTGGCAACCACAGCCACCAGACACTGGAAGGGGCAAGGGAGAGAGAATCCTCCCCTAGAGCTTCAGAGGGAATAAGACTGAGCCCCAAATGCTTGACTTCAGAATTTCAGCCTCCAAAACTGTGAGAAAATACTGTTGCTTTAACCTATTCAATTTGTAGCAATTTGTCATGGCAGCCCTAGGAAACTAAGACACATGCAAAGAGCTTTTTTTCCTAATCTCCAGAATTTGTTTCCTGCTTTTCCTGGAAAAAGTTTCCTATCAGAACGGCAACAGGACATTCTCAAACATGTGAAAATTAGTAATCATAGGGGTAAGTAAGGGTGAAAAGGGACAAGAAGAAGAAGCAAGGGATGTAAGACAAAAGAAAAACCAAAAAGGCAAGCATGGGCATCAGCAGGGCAATGCAGCAAAATCTGTCAGAGCCGGCTTCAAGCCAAGTGGAACCAGGTGGGGCTGGCGTTGACAGTTGCTGACAGAACAGGTGCCATGAAGTTAACCTGCCCAGGACAATTGCAAAGGCTGCACAAGGTCAGGCCGGATGCCAAGGCAGGAAATGACCATGTCAGGCTCTCAACAGGCAATCCGGCATTCCTTCCATTCTGCATCACGGGGGCTCTGGGGTTGCTTGTGCTTGCAAAGGGCTACTTTGGAATTTCCACCTAAAGCATTCCTGGAAAGCTGTGTTTCTAGTGCATTTAAAGTGTCAGTCTGTAATCAACCTTTAGTAGCCACGGGCGTGTATCACCCTGTGTGTAGGTTACCTATGAGGACTTGGGTCATTTCCTTCTCCTCACATTCTGTCTCCTAATGTTGAAGCACAAATCCCCACGATTAGACCGGGGCTCAGGATCAGGTAAATGAAGCAGTATCAGTGAAAGGGCCACTGGCCACTCACAGAGACATGCAAAGGACTGGCACCTGAGCTGTTGTTGAGAAATCTGTGGCACCCTCCCATTACCTCAGATATGAGAGAGAAAACTATGGACCACCTGTAGTGGAAACTGAAATCTCAACTTAGAGGGTTATATTTTAAAACTCCAGGCCAACAGTAGAGTGTAAACATCATTTAGCAATTGTTCTTGAGGGCTATCTCGGTGCAGGACACTGGACTTTGAGTCAGAGATCAAGATCATCAGGGACTGTTCTTGGTAAGGAAGAAGGAGCATGTGAACAATGGGCTATGAAGTCAGATGGAGGAGCAGGCAAAGACCCATAGGAAGGTGGATGTAGGAAGGCTCATTTGTATGAACTCATATGGTTTTCAGAGGCTGGAGAGGCAAATAAGAATAAACGAGGGCCTTGTTGGAGAAGATCAGAGTCAAAATATGTTGAAAATATGCAGTCAATTTCTGGCAACTCCCCCCCTCTACCCACTTGTTTGTCCTTGTCATTCTCACTTTTTGCACAGCTGTCCTCACTCTCTGAAACAATCTTGCTCATTTGTTTGGTTACTTGTTAATTATCTTTCTCCCCCCATTGGATGGTACTGTTCCATGACAATTAATTCTACATTATCCCCAACCCTTAGAATGGTGCCTGGCTGTTGCTTAATGAGTATTTGTTGACTGAATGAACTAGGAGCAACCACAGACACACTTGGGGGGTGGGGGGAGAGGAGGGAGTAGAATCAAAACAAGGGGCGTGGGAATAGTATGGGGACTATAACCAAGATGAAAATGCATACATTGTGCAAAAATGAAAAATGTTGTAAAAATATATATATAATTTAAAAAATAATAATAATAATAAAATAAATTTTTAAAAAGGATAGATTAAAAGCATCAGCTTTAAACCCAGACTACCTGGGGTGAAGCCTCAGCTCCTCTATTTACTTGCTAGTTGACCATGATCTAGTTACTCTACATTTCTACAGCTCAGCTTCCTCAGCTGCTAATGGGGCTACTACAAAACCTGCCTCATAAGATTGTTAAGAGAATTAAATTAGTTTAATCTATGAAAAAAGCACTTAAAGCAGAGGTTAGCAAACATTTTCATATATATAGTTATAGACTATATAACATAACATATAACGTGGGAAAACAGGTTGGTAATTTCTTTTTTTTAAAAGATTTATTTATTTATGCATACAAGAACTATGGTACAGACCAGACGTGAGGGGGTGGGGAGGATGAGAGGATTCACCAGAGACAAAGTGGGGAAAAGAACAGGTGGGTCTACTGAAATACACTGCTGAGGGGAGCAGCGGGCGAGTCAGGAGAGGTCTGCTGGGCCATGTGGGCAGCTCCCTGGCAGGGGATCGAACTTGTGCTGCAGTGGCTGTAGACAGCTTCATAGGTTGCATCTTAACCCCTTGTGTCACTGGAGAGGCCCCAGGTTGGTAATTTCTTAAAAAATTTAAGCATACCTTTCCCATATGACCTAGTAATTACACTCCTTAGTGTGTAATTTCTCTCTCTCGCTCCCTGTGTGTGTGTGTATGTGTTTGTGTGTATGTATTCACAGTAAATATTCTAGGCTTTGCAGGCCATGTGGTCTTTCTTATGACACATTTTTGCCCTCATAGCACAAAAGCCAATATAGACAATACATAAGTGAATTGACTGTGTATACACTGTATTCCAACTAAAGCATTAAAAATAATAGCACAATGTATAACATACAAGAATTTTAACACAAAATAACAATCCAAAGGCCAAGGAATTAGAAGTGCTTTTTTGCAAGAAATTCACTGTGATTTCAAAACCTCTGTGTTGCAGTTTTGCCATGTGTAAATGGAGAGAAAAACTATTCTTACCTACCTCACTGGTATTTGGTCATCACAGAAGATAAAAGATAAAATGAAAAGTACAAATGTACTATGTACGAATGATACGAAGCACGTCCAAATAGAGTTCTACTGTGCTGCCTGTATTCTAGGTTGCCATTCAGTAGGTAGGTCAGATATAATTATATTCATTTTACAGATGAGGAAATGGAAAATACTATGTGACTCATCTGAGGTCATGCAGCTGATAAATGAAAGACCTAAATTTGAACCTAGAAAAATTTGATTCTAGCACAATGTTCATTAATAACATTGCAGCAAAGTCCCCATACACTGAATACAAACCTCACACACACATTTGCTCCTTTTTCTTGTTTAGACGTAAGTATCCTATGTCTCTAATCTCATCTCAGGCTAAAAGATTTTGTGATAACTTTAGCAGTTGCTTCCTGTCCTTAGAGTTATCAAAAAATAATTATAAACTCAACCCACACTTTGTCTTGTCAAACCAAAAAAGAAGAAAAAAAAAAAAAACCACAGAAATTCAGTGACATGACTGTTCCCTAATTAGCTTCAATGCAAAAGAGAAGATTTCACAACATAATTCCATTCTATTCCCCCACCCCCAATACACACATTTTCAAGAGGCACAAATATCTATTCTAGTGAGTTTGTATGTGGGTTGATTGCATATGTTGTGTTACTGTAAGATACTTACTTGGCTTAAATCTATAGTAACAAGGAGAGGAAGCTTTTGGTTGTTGATGAAGAATAATCTTACCTTTGCCTAGAGTGCTGGAGGCCTGGAATGATGGCAACCCAAGCCTTAGTTTTCAGAATGGTGTAAGTGAAGCTTCCAATGTCAAATGTCAACTAAATGCTTATTAGTGAATTGTCCAAGTCTATGTATTTTTCATCCATTAGGATAGCTAAAATGAAAAATCAAAAATTCCAAGTTTTGGCAAGAACAGGAGGAAATTTGAATCCTTTTATATTGCTGCCAATAATGCAAAATGGTACAGACAAGTGGGAAAATCGATTAGTAATTTCTTTAAAAAATTAAGCTTACCTTTCCCATATGACCTAGCAATTACACTGCTTGGTAGCTCTTTAAGGGAACTAAAAGTATATGTTCATGCAAAGATTTTTATGCAAATGTTCATAGCAGTATTATTCATATACTGCTATGAATAGCCCAAATCTGGAAACAACTTAAATACTTATCAACTAATGAATGGATAAACAAAATGTGATATTTCCATATTACAGAATGTTACTTGGTAAAATAAGAGAAAGAGCTATGCATGTAACAACAGTTATGCTAAAAGAAGACAAACATAAAAGACTACATCTTATATAGTTCTATTCATATGAAATTGCTAGTAAAAGCAAAACTATGTAGCAGCAGGAAATAGATTGAAATGCTGAGGGGTAGAGGGAGTGTGTGTGTTGGAGGGGGGGCTACCACAAAGTTACTTGAGGGAACTGTTGACGACACTGGACATATTCTAAATTTTAATTGTGGTTATAGTTGCTTGACGATATATTTGCTAGAATTCATATAAACATAAGTTTAAATGGGTGGATGTGAAGTCATATAAATTGCACTCCAATAAAACTATGAAAAAGAAATGTATGTATTTTCAGTTTAGTTGTATTTTTCTTCAAAATTTTGTATATTTATTTTTAAAAATGTGGAAAGAATGAAAGTGGAAAACAAAAATCCTAATTCCACCAGACAAAGAAAACCCCTACTGACATTTTTTAGGAATTCATATTGAAAAATTAATGCACTCCAATAGTTTTCACATAACATTACCTCTTGAGCATTTTGCAATACCATAAATATATTTTTTGGTTACTGCATCACAATCCATTGTGTATGCTATATTTAGTTAGATATTTCTAATTTTTACTCTTGTAAAGTTAGATTCTGAAAGCATATTTCAGTTCCAAATGCTATGAGCTGTTTTTGAAGCTCTGGAGAGATACTTTATCTCTTTTCAGAAATATCACATAATCTGTGTAAGAGAGTGACCATATCACTGCTACTTTGGCAGCTTGAGGGTTTTTTTTTCTCAAGCGTTTTAGACTACTTGATTTGGGGTAGTTGATTCTTCAGTGCTGTGGAAATCCCTGGGGCTATTCACCTATATCCCAAGGTCTTCTGGAAACATAGCTGGTTGGACTTTACCCCTCGTAGACAGGCCTGGTGACAGAACTTAGGGTAGTCAGTGAGACAATATGCCTCTTCTGGCAAGAAGATTTAATCAGGAGGGCACTTCCCTGTACCCGCAGTCTGCCCTGATGGTGGCTGGATCCCCATCTGAGCTCCTACTGGCAGCCAGAAGGGGCCTGGCTTGTGGGGGCTTTTCAGCTCACCTCAGGCTCTGGGGGCAGCACTTTCTCAGTTCTATGCAGTCTAGGTGGGTTCTGGTACCAAAAAAACTATTTGCCATAGAAACAAAGTAATGTAGGCTAGAAAAAGAACAGGAAGATTGTGTGAAATTTACTATTCCTGAAGTTGATAAATACATTTACCTATAAATGAAGCTTTGACAATCAGGGAGAAGAAATTGGGAGAAAGTGGAATAATATAGTAGGGAATAAACAAGATGAAAACTTGAGAAAAAAAAAGAAAATTTAAGCACTGCTGCACGGTTTGTTACATTCTGAGGTGGAGTCTCTGCCAGCTGGGTCCTTGTGTGGCCCTGAGGACCAGAGGTCCCAGATGACCCACATTGGAAAGCAGCATGATTAAGACCTACGCATGATTAGATCACCAAAGTTCAGGGTTTGTTGTTCCTGCAACATAATTGAGATTATTTTGCGTCACCATTCTACGTACTTCTTTTGTATGCTAATATGCTGAAAAAAATGACCGATGTCCTTTCACTTTAGAAAAAGCCATAACTTAGTAGTAGCATTGCATGACCCAGAAACAAAAACATAAATCTTCTTGACCAATGATTTTCCAAATGCATTTAAAAATAATTAAAAAATAATTACCAAATGCATTTCCTTAAATTGAGCAAAGAAAGGAAATTATTTGAGTCAAGAATAAACAAAAGATTTTTATGGAAGTGCAAACACTCTGTAAGCAAGGGAAAAGTGAATTGTGTCATTTCATAGATCCATATCTAATTTATTTTGTGTCCTATATTGTCACCCAGACAAAATCATGTACATTGTGATTTAACAGGGATACCCTTATTAACAATTAGCTACTTTGAATGAGGAAGGGTATTTAGAAGTGTTACACAGGATGTGTTATGACAATCAAGCAGCTGCCTGTGAATGGGGCATTTTGTGTTGTATACCAAACAGGAAGTTACTTTTATTGTCAAAGGAAAGATAATAAATTACCTTTCTCAAGGCCACACAAACAGACACATACACAGGAAGCAGCAGGTCAGGTAGAACTACAGGGACACTGATGAGAGTATCATCAGTGCAACAAAGAGATGACTCTTGAAAATCATATTGAAGCACAGACTAGAAATACTTTGCAATAAGAATTAAGGGACCCCAAAAAAGTAGCCCCTTAGTATATACGTAGGTTGGGTTTTTGAGGCTAGAATCCGTACAGAATCTACATAACCCATAAAAAGAAATAGTAAATGCCATTGGTAAGCATTTTCACCCTACAACATCTATGTTGTACAAAAAATGTTTGGTGTGTGTATATGTGTGTATATGCATCTATATGTATTCGTAGTATAAGATAATCATTCTCAAAAAAACCTTTGCCATCCTTAAAATCTTTAAGTTTCAGAACGCTTCCAGAAATTATTACACAGAGATCTCTCTGGTGGTGATTTCTTTACAGTCAAGATTCTGGTGCCCAGATGGAATAAACATATAGATCCCACCTCTATATCCCCATATGTCTGCTAAACAATGCATTGCTTTGTGTGTTTTTGTGTAGGAGAAAGGCTATGGGTAAAGCACAGGGGATTTGTACTTTTACTGTTAAAATATTTAGTTACTTTGGTGTGACTGATAGGAAAAGATATTTAAAAAACAAGGAAATAGTAGGGGATTTATAGTTAGAGATAGGTCTTAGAATGCACTTAGGTTAAAAATCACAAAAATTGAATAACATAAAAAAAAATCCTTAAGTTTGGCGGGACATATATGTTCAGATTTTTCATTTTGATTTCAAGCCCATTTTCAATGAGACTATAAAAGAATTTTTACTTTTCCAAAATGACTCTGTTAGATGACATCTTTGCTGAATTTTAAATAATCACAGAATACCTATTAGGCAGCACAACTGAGCATAAGGGAAAAAGAGCTGTTGCTCCACTTCTGTAGAAGTATGTAATAAAAAAAGCTGATTAATTTTCTTCCCCCATCCATTTATTAGTAAAATTAGGAATAATGCCTATGGGTCTTGGAGATTGACTTTGAATATTGCTATGTTTTAACAATAACATCTAGTATTATCTTCCTCATGTCAGAGAATTTCTTTAATCTTCATAAAAGCGTGGTCAGGTCATCTGCGGTGAATTCTTACATGGCATCCCCAATAAATTACACCTTTCAGGGCCTCCCCTGGTGGCACAGTGGTTTAGCACTGGGCTGCGAAGCTGCCCGCAGCCTCTGCAGCGCTGTTTCAATCCCCGGCCACTGGTGAGGGTCCCACATGGCATGCAGACCTCTCCTGCCGAGCCCTCTGCTCCCCTCAGCAATGTATTTCTTCGTTAGTCTGCCTATTCTGCTCCCTGCTCTGGCTCTGGTGAATTCTCTCACCCTCCTGCACTTCTGACTGTACCCAGTGCTTGTATAAATAAATAAATAAATCTTAAAAAAAAAAATTACACCTTTCACTATTCATACCCTAAGCCTTCCCTTTCCACTTGACTCCATTTGGTCATATGACTTGCTTTGACCAAAGGGAGACTATAAGCATGATACACACAGAAGCTGGATGACTACTTTACACTGGATTTGTCCTCTTAAGATCTAGCTGCCTTGTAAAAAGTGCAGGCTAAATTACTAAATGATGAGAGCCACGTGAAAAGAAGTTCTGAAGGAGGAAAGGCCATTTTATTATTGCAGCCCCAGCCCAAGCTCCCAGCACATACAGCTGCATAAGACATTCAAGCATAACTAGCAGAAGAACCACTAGCTGAGCCCCAGCCCCACACAGTCATAAAATAGTAATAAAAAAATGTTCTTGCAGTGGTATATTACAAAAAAAAAAAAAAACAACTAAAATATCGGAAATATATAATTGACAGCTGTAGAAATTGGGGATTAAAGAATTTAAATATATTGTCAAGGTCTTATATAATATTGTAATTCCAAATGCATCACATAAAATCCCATATTCATTTCATACTCTACCCTAATTCCCAAATTGTGTATCCAGACTGCTTACTTGGCATCTCTTCTTATCTCATTAATAAGCATTTCACACATAGCATGCCCCAAATCAAATGCTTGAGTTCCCCATACCCCAGATATATTCTTCTATCTGGGTGTCTTACTTCCACAAATGATACCAGCACTCATCTAGCTGCTCAAGCCCACAATGTGGGGGTTACTATTGCTATCTCTCTTTCACTCACACCCCTCAAATAATCTATTTACAAGTCTTATCAGTTCTAACTTCAAAATATACATTTGAGTTTGATCCTACTGCTTATCAGCTCCTCCTCAAACCCTCCACCCCACCCAATGAAAGCGACCATCATGCCTCACTTGAACTCTTACCACATCATTTAGAGGGGGGTGGGGAAGGAAGAAGAAAGGGGAAAATAGCACTACAAAGATGAACCTGGAGTAAAGGGAAAGTGGAAAATAAATCTACACCTTCTGATTCAACAGCTTTTGATGTAAACTATCCCCCATTCCTGGCACCTTGCGTTATCTTCAGGAAAATGAGGCTGGAATTTGGCAAAATAAGGGATCTGACATCTTTCCCCTTTGCCACAGAGCCTTTTCCTTATTTCTAGAAAAACACAGTAATTATGTGTTTGTGCATCACGCTCTTGACAGCTAGTTTGGTAATATGGTTCTACATCTGACTTAGAAGAGATTGCAACCAGTACATTAACTGTAGGTTTTACCCAAGCAAAACCATAATATCCAGTAACTTCACTTCAAAGTCTATTAAAATCTTATGGCCTTGAAAAGGTTATTTGGCATCTTGTAGACCAGATCCAGGGCTGAATAGACATGTCCCCTGCGACTGAGCGTACAATAGCCAAACACACCAATGACACTTCACTTACATGCTCTGCCCTTACAGAGGAATATTGAGGGCTGTGATCCTTCTGGGCCTCCCGGAATTCTCTTGACTTTAGGGAACAGCAGCAAATGCGAAGAATATATATCTGTCTTTGCCCCAGATCCATTCCCATCAGCAACTCCCATTTTTATCTAAACAATTTCCTAGTTGTTATATGCTTTTAAAAGAAGAAAGGACAATGCTACAATGATATTATGAAGTCCTACTATATCCCAAAAATTGTGCTAAAAGATTTATATGCTATTTTTCCATTTAATTATCACAGCAACCACCTGTGAGGCAGATACTATTACCACTGCCTTTCTCTGATAAAATCTCTAGAATATAGTTGCTTGTTGACTTTGATTTTTTCTTTATTATAATTAGTCTTTTTTCTGGACCCTTATTTAGGTTTTTAAATTCCTGCTATGAGTGAGACCATCCGGTATTTTTCTTTTTCTTTTTAGCTTATTTCACTATAAACCAGAGACACACTACAGGAGGGGGAGGGAGAATGAGAGAAGGGATTAGGGTCAAAATAAGGGGGGTGGAACCATATGGGGAATATAACCAAGATGAAAATGCATAATTGTGCAAAAATGAAAAATGATGTAAGGATTATATAAAATATATTAATAAAAAATTTCTAGAATATAAAAGAATTCAGATAAGTAATCAAAGGTAGCTCACGGGTAATACAACAACTAATTGACACTGGTGTAGTTCTAAGAGGCACTCAGAAGGAAACAAAATTCCTTTTTTGGTATTCTTGGTAAAAGTGCATAACCTGAATTTAATCAGAATCAGACAAAAACTAATTGAGGGACATTCTAAAAATCCTTGGTCAATATTCCGCTTATGTGTCAACAGCCCCAAAAACAAAGAGTATGAGACTCTGTTCCAAAACAAGAGACCAACAAAACAAGACAGTTGTGTGCTCCATGTAAATTTGGACTAGATTCTGGTCCAGCAAAAGAATGCTAGTGGGACAATTGGCACTCTTGAGGACTATAGATCAGATAATAGTATTTTTTGAAGGCTAACACTCTAACTTTGATCATTTCACTGTGGAAGGAAAAATGGTAACATTTGGGAAAATTAGGTAAGGGATGTTCAGGAATTCTCCCTTGTTATTATTCTGACTTTTTTTGCAAGTCAAATATTGTTTCAAAATTAAAAGTTGAAAGATAGAAAATAGTAAATTAAAAGAAAAGAACACAGAGTGTAGTTTCCCAACAAAGAGTCTGAGGAGGCAGAGGGAGCAGAGCGAAATAAGTAATGCAAAGTAGGAATGTTTCTCTTCTTCAGCTCCTGAAACCACTGAGGTTTGTCCTTGGAGTGGTTCTTCCAGTAGAGAAATTTCTCTGGTGTAAAATTCTTGTTAATGACAGGTTATTAGATTTGGAAAAGAACTCAAAGGTACTCATAAGAGCCTCATTTATTAGAACAGTCACCTGAAGCTCAGAAAGGTACAGGGATGGTAAGCCTGATCTTGGGCTTACCAAAACAGAAGAACCAAAGTTAGCTTCCAGCTTTTTTGGGCCATGGGACACTATTTCTGTTCCACTAGTCATTGCTGAAAGAGGACACATCTGTGCCAGCTGGAACCCTAGCCCAGAATCCACGGGATAGGGGCCTTATCCATTAGCTGTGTGATCTTCTCTACTCATCTACTAAAGATTTCTATGTACCCAGGTAGCCATTCATTTGTTTATTCACTCATTCAGCAAATATTTATTGAGTATCTCCCACTGTGTGGCATTGCCTGGAGAACTACACACACAGCAACTATCAAAAGCAAGCTCTTCACATTTTAGTGGACAGGAATGTGGCCCATTCTACACCACGAAAGACCTCATGAGCTTGGGCACATTCCTTCACCTCGCCAAGCTTCGGTTTGCTCTTCTGTAACACAGAAAAGCTAGAGTTACTCTAAGGTTGTTCTGAGAATTAAATAAAATGCTGCATCTAAGCTTTCAGCAGAATTGACTGGCATGTCAGTACTCGATAAATATTAAGTATTGTGTTATTATTTTCTCCCCAACCTGAAACTCTGTCTATTGTACTTGCTGTTAGGGATATCTGAGTGTTCTCAGAAATTGTATAGACTATTTCTAAATGCATTGAAAATTCACATTTAGGCAGGTGAGTTTTTCCAACAGAGTAATTTTCCATTTCCTACTCCATTTCTTTGTTATTTTCAAAGGTAGATAAACAGTGAAAAGAAAGGGCAAGAAAGCCAGCTGAGAAAATTGGTGCTGAGAGAGGAATTCAAATGGGAATTATAATATGCAGAATATCTGATCAGTTTTATCGAGATTCAAATGAGACTGTGCTTGGAGGCTGGTTCCCACTAGCCTCTTCATAGTCATAATTTGAATGCCACTTTAGCCAACCCTGATTATTTCCACAAATGGAAAGGATAATAGCTTACATAAAACAAGATAAACAGAACCCACTGGTACTGCTTGAAGCAAGGTTCTGGAGCCTCCCTATTGTTATATCCTGAGTGTGAGACTATTGAAGCTGTGCCACATTCCTTGCCGGCTGCCTTCCCAGAATCAGATCCATCTGGGTACCCACTTTCTTCCTCTTCCCCCATCTTCTCCCTTAGCACCTAGCAGAGGGCCTTATACATGGGATATGTTCCCCAGATGCATGTTAAATAAATAAATCTATTATTGGAGTGAAATCTAGCAAAGCAATGGGAAAATGAAATCCAATAATAGTGAAAGGTCCTTCAATTCATTCAAAATGCTATCTATTCATTGGTTGGGACTTAAGTGAATAGACACTTGTTCAATTTTACATGCTTCCTATGCAACAATTTTCAGTAAGAAGTGGGCCATTAAAGGGTTGCTCTCATATTCTTCAGTCACAAATTATTTTTAAAAAATGACACTAAATAAGTCCATTTAGTACACCTCTTTGTCTATATATCTGGGAGTAGAATTCATTGGTTATACAGCGTGTGTCTCTTCACCTTCCTTGATAAGCAGGAATGAATCATTTTTGTTTAAAAAACAAAAAAAAGTGTTCCAGGTGACATTATTAGGCAGCTAATGTTGAGAATCAATGCTATAGATAAGCAACATGGTCAAGAACACAATCTAGCAGATCATGGCATTTGCCAAATGCCAATTTCTATAGGAAAAAAATCTGTGTGGCTCAGCCTTGGTCAGGTACCTATCCCAATTCCAGTCAAATTGCCCAGACAGACAGACTCACATAGTGCAAAGAGGTTTGCTGGGCATCCCATTCCTATGCTAACTTGTCAATGAGCTAACTCACTCCAGGTCTTCAGCCCAAAGCCAAGATGGGGGTGGGGGGGTGGCAGGTATGGATGCAGGGAATGTAGAGGGTGCTACCATAGTTTAGGCAAACACCTAAACTGTGGTGTGACAAATATATAGAGTTGTTCCTACTTACTCCAGAGTAATTTAAGGAAGCTTCAAACAGTGCCCCCCAAATCAATCATCTGAATGAACAGACCTAGTGGAAAGGAGAGGAAATTGTAGGAGGGATCAGATGCAGATGGAGAAGACTGGTGCTCCAAATTATGCAGTGAGACCCAGCACACTCTACTAAAAATGGATCCCAAATTTGTCAGGCAGCTTCCGTGCAACAGACACAAAGAAAGAGAACCTGCTATATGATTCTTAGCCCTCACAAGACAAAACAGACCATTCACAAGAAGAAGTGCAGATTTTCCTGATCAGAGAACTGACAAGAATTCTCTTGTGTGGTTTAATGAGCCATATTTTCAATTATCTTCCTGTTGGAAACAGGGCAATGAGTTGTCTGATATTACTCGCTGCAGATCTTTAGCTCAATGCCAAGAGTAGAGGGCAAGTGTGGAGGGTGGATTGCATATGTGGACAGTGTAGACTGCTTGATGGCTCATACCTGGTGCAACTTTAGTTGACTTCTTTTTCTTTTTTAAAGAGAACTCTCCTATGTAAAATTTCCCCCAAACGTGCTTCTCCTACCACAGCTCCCACCTCAACCACAAGCTTTCCGGTGCCAAAGTTAAGTTGTTTACTTACACAAAAGCCTAGCAGCTAACTACACAGGAACCACATTAGGGTTGGTCCTCTTAAAAGAGCCCTAAGGAAGTTGTCTGAGTTTCTCTCTCTGACAATCAGTTCACAGAACATAGAGGAGCATCTATAAAACGGGGACTGAAATGAAAAGGAAATTGAGTTTGACAGTCAAGGCTCTACCATTTTTGGTTCACTTTTCAGAAACCCACCCTCTCATTTATCCTTTAACTAAATCTGCTTCTGAAATAGACTTTGTTCCAAGTTCCATCTTTTCTATTTTTTTCAAAGATTTATTTATTTATGCATAAAAGAGCTGGGGTACAGGCCAGAGGTGTGGGGGGTGAGAGGATTCACCAGAGACAGAGTGGGGAACAGAACAGGCAGATTAACCGAAGTACACTGCAGAGGGGAGCAGCAGGTGTGGGCAAGTCAGGAGAGGTCTGCTGAGCCATATGGATAGCTCCCTGATGGGCTACGGGATTAAACTCGTGCTGCAGTGGCTGTGGATACTTTCATAGGTTGTGTCTTAACCCCTTGCGCCACTGGGGGGCCCCTCCATCTTTTCTAATTTAAGCACATTTTCAGTGTCCTTGAGTTGAATAGGGTCAACATATTAAAGAACAAAATATAACAACTGTAGCCAAAAAAAACCTATCCTATGGGCAAGCGACATGAAGATGGGAGTGAGCCATGAGCCCTGCAGAGATCATTTAGACAGCTGTCCATGCCTGGATAGCATCCAGAAAATGACACCTAATCCTAACCTCTTTCCCCTACAGTAGTCTCCTGGTGCCACTGAGAAGGCCTGACCCATTAGGGTGCAGAGAAGGAGGCAGTGACCTTAAAGGGGGCATGGACCTAAAGTCACACAGGCCCAGGTTTAATCCCACTCTCTTTGGTGACTCAAACTCCCTCAGTCTCAGTTTTACCAACTTTGAAACAGTAATACTAATGACTTCCTCTGGAGATTGGAGATAATATAAGGAGCAAAAACCATGCTAAGGATTAGGAATCTTACTGTGTATAAATGAAAACCTGGAAAGCAAATAGGAGTTGCTCTATAAATGAAGGTATTTGATGGATTCATTCATGTACTTATTTTAATTTCATTTTCCTGGTCTCTGCTAGCTCTGGGTATCAAATATACCATCAAGCTAGGAAGATACGATGGAGCAACCATGAGAGATCTGCTTATAAAGATTCAGCTTTCCTCAGAAAGCATCTGTTCCAGAAGATTTCTACATGTAGTGTGAAACAGGAAGTGTGCTGACTCCTTCCTGGTAAGGGAGGCTTTCTCTTCTGCCTCACCCTCAGTGTTTGTCTTGAGATCATGCATCAGCTGGTAGGTGTTCATTTGTCCATCTTCCCAAGAGCCCCCTGCAGGAAGGCCCTGGTCAAATATTCCACTTTTATCAATATATTCTCTTGCTCCCACCTTTTGAGCAAGAAGAATTCTAATGCTACTTGTCCATACTTCTGACATGTACTGATCTTCCTAGGCTGCTGTTAATCCTTTTGTATAGTGTTAATTTTTTCTGATTATCAAAGTATTGTTCATTTTAAAATCTGGAAAAAAACATAAAAAGTCAAAGAGAAAAAGGGAAATTCCTGTTAATTGATTCTCATGGGTATGTAAGTCCTGCTAACATCTCCCCAACTTTTTTGTATCCATCATGCCTGCATTTTCTTTTGCCCACAAAGTAGTACGGCACCATAAGTATTACAGTGTAAGCCTTCTTTACACAGCTATGTAGTGAACATTACCCCCACGCCCTTCAGTTTTTTCATTCATTCTTGTGTGAGCCTTTTATTTCTTCAGAAACATAGTGAGAATACCCTTGCACGAAGTCAAGACATGAGAGTCCCACTTGACTGGTCAATGCTGGGTAAATTATTCAGTTTTCTCCTAGATGATCTGCATGCTCTGTCCCAGAACCAAAGGCTTATGATATCAAGAAGGGTAGTCATCTTTTCTTTTCAAAAAGAATTCTGGATTTAAAAAGTGACAAACAGATCCTCTGTAAAGCCCAGATTTTCATAAACTCATATGTGCATATTCTTTGTTAACAAGGGAAAAATTGGTGACCATCAAAGGCCTTCCCTGTGTGCTGTGTATTATTCCAGAAGGGAGGAAGGAGTACTTCAAATATCCGATGAGAGTGATATACCTCCCCTGTGCAGGCTTTGGGCACTACTACAAGTTGCCCAGTGCTACTTCTTATGCTTCCTGAATTTGAACTCTTATCTCACCCAACTTTGAGGCCTTTTAGTCTATTGAACCAGATAATTATGGCCATGGAGGGAGCTGATCAAGGTCTCCCTCTTTCTTTCAATTTTGCACTCTGCCTGCGCTCACAGAAGTCCTATATGTGTATTGTTGGGAAATATTTCAAGGAGCTCCAGAACCTTTGTTTTCTTGATTAAAAAGAAAATATCATGATAGATCTTGTGACCAACCAAATGTCTCTGTTGCTTGTTGTTGTTTTTTTTTTTTAACCAGGAAGAGTTTTCACCACTGGGCCTACATTTTTTAGCTATTCCAGAATATTCTGTAAATTCTTGCTGTTTTAATCCTACTATTTCAAAGATAATTCCTGTCAAAATATTTTCTAATTTCTATAACTAGATTATATAGGTGGTTAAATGGAAACAGATCAAACAAATAATTTTAAAATGTAGATGAAATTACCAAGAAGAATTGCCAAAAGAAAATTAGGAAATAAAAGCATATAAAACATCCTTATATGCCACATATTTATAATGATCACGTTTGTTGAAAATAATTAGTACATGCCACATTTTTTTCACATAAATATTTTGGTAGCATTCAGTGCAGATCATTTGAAATCTAATGACCTGCTGGGTGTGTGATCCTCACACCTTGTACCTCTCCTTGTAAAACGTGACAATGATACTGCCTGTGAGAATTAAATAAGAAAGTGAAAGTAAAAGCAAATCAAAACTGTAAAATGATATGCAATTGTTAGAATACAAAAGATCAGTAAGTTTTCTTGCAACTCATGCTAGGATAGACTCAAAAGTTGCCAATTTCCTAAACTCCTGCACTTTCCTTAAGGTTTCAAAAAATGAAACTTCTGAGTTCTCCTTTTTGCCCTTGTATTGCTAACAGAGCCAACCTCAAGGTCAAGTTTCCCTGTGTTCTTAGACCTCAAGTATGGTCTAGTGAGTAGAAAAGCAAGTCCATAAGCTTAATCATCTGCCTTCATCTTTACCAGTGGCCCTTGATCAGCTGCGTTAGATATTTCACTTTTCAGTGAGTCATTGTACTAGATTCCAAACTGGGACAATCAGCCATGTCTTTGACCTCAATGGGTCATGGTCAAGAGGAAGTTGGGATGATAACTGGCAGAGGACATTTTTGATATTTCTGAGAAAGGCTTTCTCTGTGCTGGAGTGGCAGGGAGGGGCAGGGTGGTGCATGATGAGCATAAAAGAGTCAGGCCAGGGATGTTTTTTTGGGCTCCTCTGTACCTGTTGTGTCTCAGTTTTGTTATCTGGAAAATTATGACATTTTCAGTTTTAAATAAAATTATGTTCCAAATTATCCCTTATATGTATACAATGATCTAAAATTTACATATACAATGTTGCTTGGTTTTATTCTCAAAAGAATGCAGAGAGATAGTTTGATAGTTTATTAGTTTCTCATGTTACTGATTGGGAAATATGGGCTAAGAGAAATGAAGCATTAAAGTACTATAGTGATTCAAACACTTCTATAGTTTGTTCTTGGTTATATCATTTAGTCTAAACTTTTTTAAAAAAGATTTATTTATTTATGCATAGAAGAACTGGTGTACAGGTCAGAGGTACAGGGGAGGTGGTGAGAGGATTCACCAGAGACAGGGTGGGGAATAGAACAGGCAGATCTACTGAAATGCACTGCTGAGGGGATCAGCGGGCAAGGCAGGAGAGGTCTGCTGTGACATGTGGGTATCTCCCTGGCCAGCCAGGGATTGAAATCATGCTGCAGAGCCTGCATGCAGATAGATTCATAGTGCTTAACCCTTGCACCACCAAGGAGGCCCTAGTCTACACTTCTTACTATATTAGTCACTACTCTAATCCCTGATCATGTCTCCAGCTCTAACCCTACTCAAACTACCTGAACGTTCTTTTTTTTTTTTTTTTTAAGATTTATTTATTTATACAAGCAAGCACTGGGTACAGTCAGAAGCGCGGGAGGGTGAGAGAACTCACCAGAGCCAGATCGGGGGAACAGAGCAGGCAGACTGACTAAGCACACTGCTGAGGGGAGCAGCAGGCAGCAGGAGAGGTCTGCACGCCATGTGGGACCCTCACCAGCGGCCAGGGATTGAACCAGGGCTGCAGAGGCTGCAGACAGCTTCGCAGCACAGCGCTCAACCGCTGCGCCACCAGGGAGGCCCTACCTGAAAGTTCTTGCAGCAGTGGTGTCAGAGTGTAGTCTCTGGACCAGCAGCAGCAGCATAAGCATCACCTGGGAACTCTTTAGAAAAGCAAATTATTGCCTTCCCTACCCCCCCAACCACTCTCCCCAGCACAAATTTGCTGAGTCAGGCCCTATGGGAGTGTGACCTGGCAATGTTACTTTATTAAGCCCACCAGGACATTCTGATGCATACTCAAATTGAAGACATTCCATTCCCTCTTCAGGCCCTAGACATTTACCATGCTGCTCCACCTGCCCACATTGTGCTGTAGCCTTGTTTTAAGTGCCATGCTCTGCCCATCTTTTGTTCACTCTATTCTTGCTCAGCATCATGAGTTGATGAACTTCACATACTCCCAGTTCTGAAAAGACTCCTTGGGTCATCTTTCCACATTGGTACTCAAAGAGAAACCTGTCCATTCCTCTAAGAGGGGTCATTTCACATCATTTAGTATTAAACTATCTCCCTCTGAGATGAAGGAGTGCACTTTATTCTGTATCTCTTGGTAGAATCTAGCATAATATCTGGTACATAGTAGGTGTCTAATAAAGGTTTGTTGATTAAAAAAAATGAATGATGAAAGAATAGAATCTAATTAGCCACTGTGTGATAGAATTAAGACCTAACTCTTATCAGCTGTCTGCAAGCCAGGCAGGATTTTTTTTTTTAAAGATTTATTTATTTATTTATACAAGCTGGGTAAAGTCAGAAGTGTGGGAGGGTGAGAGAATTCACCAGAGCCAGAGGGAAGAGCAGAGCAGGCAGACTGATGCAGTACACTGCTGAGGGGAGCAGCGGGTAGTAGGAGAGGTCTGCGTGCCATGTGGGACTCTTGCCTGGCAGCTGGGGATCGAACTGGCACTGCAAAGGCTGCGGGCAGCTTCGCCAACCCAGCGCTCAACCACTGTGCCACCGGGGAGGCCCCAGGCAGGATTTTGTACAAAAAGTGCCCATGGTGATGCCAGGTTATAGTAAGTGATTGAAAAATATCTATTCTCCCTATTGCTTCCTTTCCTCTCTTGGGAAAACATTTCGCAGAAAAATTCAAGCGCTGAATAAAGACATAATCAAAATAATCATATTTTGATTGACTGAAGGAAGACGAAAAATGGTTTCCAAGTAACCAGCTAAATGTCATGGTCTCCAAGAACATCCCCAGTAACAAATGATGCCCTCCCTCTGACTATCATCAAAAAACTTATTGTTGACAACTTGAAAAAGTTGACTTTCTTTTTTGTTTTTCATATTTTGGTTCTTCATTTCAAAGTTCCTTAATTTAAAAAAATTTGAAATATTTTGGACAGTTGAAAGACCAGCACTAGCACTATGCTCATCTGTGTATCCACTGCCTGGAACAGAGTTTCTCAACCTTGGCCCTGGCAAATTAGGGTCTGAATAAATTTTTGTTTTGTGAGCTGCCCTGTGCATCATAGGGTGTTTAGCTGCATTCCTGGCTTTCACTAACTAGATGTCACTCACTTCTGACAGCTAGAAATGTCTCCAAAGATTTCCAGATATCTCCAAGGATGTAAAATCATTCCTCTTCCCCACTGAGAACCACTTAGATCAAGCAGTTAGCATTTTGCTATATTGATTTTTTAGACTTTTTTTTCAAAACCATTTTAAAATAAATTGCAGATTTGCTGGCAGCTCACCTCCGTATACTTTAGAAGATATGTTCTAAAAATAAGGATACTGACCTACATAGCTATAATACTGTTATACATATAAGAATATAAATCTCCAAGATTATCTAATACAGTGTCCACAGACTATATGTGCAAAGTAATATTGGCCTTGAGCCTGGGGAAAGAGGATAGATTTTACTGGCTAATTCTGGTGCTGTATCTGAAAGACAAATGCATGATTAGGTATTAGGTTAGAGCAAGAAATTTGATTTCAAATGGCTTCTTTTAGTTTCAGTGTTATGGTCAACTTTTCATGATCAAATTACAGCATAGTTGCAACAAGAATCTTCGTGATAGCAAAAATGAAAATAAGTCTTTTTAAAAAATGAAACACTGAGCACATAGACTGGGGAACTGTACATCTTGGTAATTCCATTCCCTCGATATTTTCATTCTCTCTCTCCATTATTTCTCTTCTGACCTTACTTTTTTTCTGTAAAGTGTTTACACCTGGTACATCATTGTATAACAGGAATGGTCAATTCTTACTGCATTCCTTATCTCCTTTGCTTCACTGTCCTTTACTCATAATTCTTAGCAATCTATAGCCCTCTAAGAATTGAGCTATTGACATATTGTCACTTTCACCAAGAATCCTGAGATTGAAAGATAATTCCCAATGATTCCACTATAAATGCCTTGTCCCCTTAAGGTGGGGCTTCCATAGTCTAGAAACCCTATGGTGTTGCCCTGATCATGTCATCTGATCTCCACAGAGACCATATCATAGACCTCTGACCTTTGACCTCTGCCCACTGTCATTAGAGATGACCCCACCTCCTACCCAGTGAGTCCAGAGAAGCCATCTGATAAGAAAGTCTTTAGTTTCTAGGCATGCAAACCAGACTCAGCTTTATTCTTTTAGTCTTTCCTCCTGATTTTCTATTTTAAAAAAGTTGTCCCTAATCCAGAAGATGTAGTATAAAACTTCAGTGTTAATTTTAAACAATTTACATATTGTTTGAAGTAATAATTGTGTTAATACCCACAGTATGAAACAGTAACATTCAAAAAATAACTATAAACCACTAAATGCTAGATGACTTATCTTCTAATACTTTCAAATGTTTCAGCTTTTATTTAATGAAAAATTAATTGGAAGTATAAATAAAATCAAACATCCATCCCTTATTATATAGAAAACATTTTAAGATATCTAACACTAGGAAGTGTAAATGTTATTATTTCCTAATGACTTAAAGCAATCCCAACCTGCATGGAACAAACCTTCAATAACAAAATTTTTTTTAATTAAAAATCACTTCGGTGTGTGACTCAAAATAAAAGATGTCCTTACTTCTGCCAAGACTCACTTTTGCAGTGTATGGAGCCTGTCTCTTGGTCTCTTCCTGTTGTAGAACAACCCCAGTACAAAACGGGGTGCCTGACTGTGAGTCCTCACCCACACGCTTAAAAGGACTTATCAATGCTCTACTGCAGGCACACGCGAAAGGTTAATAAAAGGTTTATTTACAAGGGAAGGGGAAATGAGGAAATGTACAGCTCAGGGAGAAAAGTGGGAGACAAAGTTTTAAATGAGTCCTACCTGATCCGCCGATCAGGAATCCCAAAATGGCGCTCTGAGAGCTGGCCGCAAGCCAGGAGCCGTGAAGCCAGGAGGCGAGCGACAGCAAGCACCCCCATGGCCCACGTGTTTGGTTTTTATATCCAACCTGGCTGCCCAATTCCACTCTCAGGTCCCAGCCACCCTCCCTTTGGTGGTGATGGGATTTGTCTTTCCAATGTCTTGATGGCTTTAGTCTGGAGTGGGGGTGGGGTCCACAAAGCCTGTATGGGATTAACTCAGGGCATCATTTCCCCCTAACATTTCTAGGGATTTGATCTTCTGATTAATCCTCCTAGCTCCTGTTTTTTAACAATGTCTTGCAACTTGTGTAACTAATATATGCATCTCTGTCTCCTGGAAAAGGACTCCTCCTTGACCCCATGGCGACCTCAACTATAACCTGATTTCTTTCATCCCCTTAACAATCAAATTCTTTGAAGATATTTCTGTGGAAAACATTTTATAGCATTCATCATTCTCACTGCTTTACTCCAATAAAGACTAAAATCCCTTTCTTTCTATCTATTTCCTGGTAAATCTTATCTATTCTTAAGGCTTTAGTTGTTCCTCTCCTCTCTATTGTTCAAGGCTAAGCCAGGTTCCTGCTCTAATCTCCATATCCAATCAATACCAACCACTGCAACATGTCTGCTTCTGCTTTCAAGACCTGCCTCAATCCTCACCTTTCACACCCTCTGTAGCCACCCCATCCAGAGGGCCTGGGTGAATACAACAGCCTCCATCACCCTCTCTGCCTCCAGCCTTGCTCTTCTCTAGTCCATTTGCCATGATGCAAACACCATAATATTTCTAATATGCAAATCTAATCAAATCATTGGCTTAAAAGTCATTAGTGGTGTGCTGTTGTCTTAGGATCAAGTCTAAACTCCTGAATTTGGTCAGCTGTGCCTTTGTTACTGCCTGCCTCCCCAGACTCATTCCAAGCCCTTTGCTTTCCTTTTTTTTTTTTTAAGATTTATTTATTTATGCACACAAGAACTGGGGTACAGGCCAGAGGTGTGGGGTGGGGAGTGGTGAGAGGATTCACCAGAGAGAGTGCGGAGCAGAACAGGCAGATCTACTGAAATATACTACTAAGGGGAGCAGGAGATGTCTGCTGCGCCATGTGGGTCAGCTCTCTGGCCCAGGATTGAACTCATGCCACAGTGGCTGATGAAAGCTTAAATAACGCTGAGACTTTCACCCCTGTGCCACCAGGGAGGCCCCAGTCCTTTGCTTTCAATGTTACTCACAGACTTAGTCTCTAAACAGAGTGAACTTATTTAAATGCTTCAAATAACTCGGGTAGTATATTACTTTTCTATCATTGCATATATTGTTTTCCTGATTTCTTTGGCAATTGCATGTTCTAAACTATGACAGGCCAAAACCCTTAGATGGATAATAAAATTCCTTATGGGGCAGCTCTCCTGCCCACCTGTGACTATGCCACTGTTTCTCTTCACCAGCCTTCTCCCTTTGCAAAGCAGCAAGGCAGCTCCTCCCAAGCCTGCCTGCCTCTGTCTGTGCAGGCCTCTCTTTTAACAAACCTGTCCCTTTCAGGGGCAGCTCTTTCTGCCTGCTTTTGTCTATGTACACATCCTTTCTTTTTTTTATAATAAACCTGCCCTTTTGCATATAAAGTAAATAAATAAGTAAAATTCCTTATAGTTCATATAGTGCTTCATACTTGTTTATAAATAAAGTGTGTAGATAGATTTTGAAGAATAGGATCATCTGTACATACATATCATTTTTTTTAATCAAGCACTTTTCTTTTTGAGCTAAAAATTCAATAGTTTCATCAGAACATCTAATTACATGCCCCCAGATAATTAGAACAGTAGCAAGTTGTGAGAAACTACCATGGCCTCATATGAGAATTGTTTTTGATCTTGCTAAGAACATGTTATAAACTTCTAGCTATTGTCTTTTATTATCATTGTGATAATTACACAACATAAAACTTACCATTTTAACTATGTCTAAGTGTAAACTCAGCCATCATGACTGTCCAGTTCCAGATCTTTTTCAACATCCTATGCAGAAACTCTGTGCCCATCAAACAATAACCCCCATTCCTATCCCCAATTCCCTGGTAATATTAACTTGTACATTTTGTTTCCCAATCTTTCACTTAGTTTTCTATTAGATTAAACTATTCTCCAACATAATTTTAAATTATTGCAAAGATCATGTTGATTACATCATAATTTATTTAACTGGATTCCTAACTTTAGATATTTAGGTTGAGTCCAATTTAAAATTTTTACTCACAAAATTCATACTGCATAGACTTTCTTGCTTTATTGTTTATTAAACAGTATTCATTTTCCCAGGCTCTGAAAGGATACAAAATTGATCATATTATTGACATATTTAAGATGAAGAAATATTAGGGTGGTGAGAATAGTTTGTGTATAATGAGTCATCCATGTCATTTTACATTTGTCTAAATGCACAGAAAGTTCAAAACAAAGAATGAAACATAATGTAAACTATGGATTTGGGGTGATTATGATGTGTTGATACCTGTTCATCAATGGGGAGTATTGATAATGAAGGAGATTATGCATGTATGGGGAAAGGAGTATATGGGAAATCTCTGTACTTTCTCTTCAATTTTGCTCTAAACCTAAAAATGTACCCTGTAATTGTCTTAATAAGAAAATGAAGAAATAGAGTTCAGAGAAGTTATGGGTTGTCCAAAGTCTTATGATTAGGAAGGGGCATGACTGGGACTAGAAACTAAGGCTTCTAACTCCATGGCATTGTTCTATCAGGCTGTCTCAGTCAACCTCGTAACCATTCAATATGTCAGAGGATGGCAATATGAGGGGGAAAAGACCCAATGTGGAAAGGTGGCTGTACAGAGCTCCTAAGACCAGTTTATGTGGGAAGAACATGGACTTTAAATAAGCATGGGCAAGGGAGTTGTGAAATTCTCATGGCTAGCAAGACAAAGTAGGACACCACAAGTCAGAGAATGGGCAGCTAATGACAGGCCTATAAAAACTGTGAGTGCAACTCCGAGTTAAGGCTGGACACTGCTCTACCACCCAATCCCCAAATAGTCCTTCATGTGAAGAATTTGTCAGTATGGAATTCCCAATCTCTGGGACCCACCAATGTACCATTTGATCACTAACACAATAACAATCATCAAATTTGGGGAGATATTTTGAACAAAGGAACATACATATTAGCCAAAATAACTTTTAGTGGGCTATTTGAAACACCAATCTTTCTCTACAAAAGTGATGTTATTTTCAGGGAAACAGTGGTATTGAGAGAAGATTGTCATTGACTTTACACAGTAATATTTATTGTTACTTCACAAATATAATTTATAGAAAAAAAACAAAAAGGATTCTTCAAAAGAAATGATGTCTAACTTTTCAACCATTTGATGTTAACTTTACCAATTTTTCTTATACTTTTTCATTAATACAATTTTGCTTTATTAGGATTTGTCTAACAATAGAGACTGAGATGAGTACTCAAGAGCAGGGAACTTATTTTTTAAGGTGATTCTGGGAAGCAGAAGCATGGGTATTGGAAAGTGAAAAAAGGAAAGAGAAATGCCAATAAATCATTTGTTAAATAGTGGGGTTCTGTGGTGAGCAACTATCCCTCACTCCTCCTGAACTTTCCTAAGGAACCGAGTAGACCTTGCCCGAGAATTGTCCCATCAAGGCATGGGAAGCTAGAGAATTTATCCATCAATTTCCAGCCCTACTGACTGGAGATTCCCTTGGGTGCCCTTAGCTCCACCTTCCTACTCTCTCCTTTCCCCACACATTGGAGCTCTGGGATCTCCTGAGCAGATTTCTATGACTTCAGAGAAAGTCCTGAGGCTCACAGCAGACTAAGCTGTGCACTCGAGTCAGACACAGGAGGTACAAAGCTCCCTTAACATGCTATGACGTTATGGCCCAATAAATTCATCATAACTGGAAAACACTGAAGAGCTGGAAACACCTAAGTGTTCATCAATTGACAAATGGGGCCTCCCCTGGTGGCGCAGAGGTTGAGCGCTGGACTGCAAAACTGCCCACATCCTTTGCAGTGCTGGTTCGATCCCCAGCCGCCCCAAGGGTCCCACATTGCGTTCAGACCCCTCCTGCCACACCTGCTGCTCCCCTCAGCAGTGTATTTTGTCGGTCTGCCTGTTCTGTTCCCCGCTCTGGCTCTGGTGAATTCTCTCACCCTCCCGTGCTTCTGACTGTACCCAGTGCTTGTATAAATAAATAAATTGACAAATGGATAAAGAGGTGTAATATATATACAATGAAATGCTACTCAGCTATAAAAAAAAGATAAGGAATCCAGCAAGATGTCATCAGAGTGATGACACTGGGTTTGCCTCCTCCTTATACTCAATTGCAGTAGTACAAAGTCAATAACCCCTGAAAGAGTAATGGCTGACTATAGTACACATCAAGAGCAACTATATGGCAGAAAGGTGTAAGGAAAACTAACCTGTGTTTACAGCATTACTGGGGTAGTACAATCCATAAGAGAACTGTTTGCTATACAGAGTCCCCCCGCCCTTGTTGACTCAGGAGGACATACATTGGGGAACTTGGAGGGCTGGTAGTGTGCTGGATAAGGGAGTTACACAAAATAGATATTCAGGAGAGAAGGTGCAGTATTGGAATACGATAGGAACAGAGACACACAGTGATAACTAGCTCTTGCCTAAGGCTCCCAATATAGAACAGCTGGGGCTCTAACAGGTGTGTGTATATGCGGGGTGGGGTGGGGGTGGAATGGTATGTTGGCTCACATACATCTCCTTATAGAAAATGCTGTGATATTCAAAACACCTGCCACCCAATTCCCCAGGCTTGAAACCAAGGCAATAAATGAACACTTTCATTAACCAATTTAAGCACCTGTTAACAACAGGCACAAACACCCCAAGACAAGGCTCTGTACTCGAAGAGAAAAGAGAACAACTCCCAACTTTGACTGACTCAACTACAGTCTGTGCCCAGTGCTGCATCTAGTGTCATCTGGAAGCTCAGACAAGGTTATAGGAGACACTTAGACTGAAGCTTAACAGATATTATAGAACAATCCACCCCAAAGCTGCTGTGTACACATTTTTTTCAAGAGCACATGGAACATTTTCAAGAATAGACCATATGCTGGGCCACGAGTCAATTGTCAGTAAAACTACAAAGTTCAGATTTATACCAAGTACTGTTTCTGACCATAATGCCATATATCTAGAAGTCATTTATTTTAAAAAAGGGGAAAACTATAACCAAATGGAGTCTAAACCAAAAGCTGCTGAAGAGATCTTGGATACCTTGTATTGCTTTTCAGTAAATGCCCCAAAACAAATGACTGAATCAAGATGTGGTATACATACACAATGGAATACTACTCAGCAATCAAAAAAGATAAAATCATGTGATTTGCAGCAACATGGATGGAGCTGGAAGGGATTATGCTAAGTATAATAAGTCAATGGGAAAAAGAAATAATGGATGATTTCTCTTATAAGTGGAATATAGGAAAACTGAACTAAGTGTCAGGAAAAAAGATAAAACTGGCAAACAGCATAGATCTGAGGCACACAGTGGGGCAGGGGGAGGGAGGAGTCAAAACAGGGGAGGAAAGAGCACAAGGGACTGTGGTGATGGATCACAGGTACTATGGTGGTGGTAGAACTATGGGGACTAAACCTGAGTGGAGAGATCAAATATTGTACAAAAGTGAACAATGATGTAAGAAAATAAATAAATAAAATTTAAATTAAAAAAGAGCTACTGCATAAATGAGATTAAACTAGCTATCAAAAGATAAACTAGAAATAAAAAAAAATAGAAATAAACTTGAGATTAAAAATGAGAACATGAATAAATAAATCTTTTAAAAAAAGGATGCTCACACATCACTAATCATCTGGGAAAAGCAAATCAAAACTACAACTCTATCAGTTCATCCCTGTGACAATGGCTATAATCAAAAAAACAAGCAATAACAAGCGATGGTAAGGATGTGAAGAAAAGGCAACTCTTGTGCTCTAGTTGTTGGGACCATAAATTGGCCAGTCGCTATAGGAAACAGTATGGAGTTTCCTTAAAACCTTAAATATAAAATTACCTTATGATCCAGCAATTCCACAATTGGGCATTTAACTGAATGAAACAAAACCAGAGTCTTAAAGATATAGTTGCACATTATGTTCAATTGTAACATATTTACAGTAGCCAAGATATGGAAGCAACATAAGTGTCAATTGATGGAGGAATGGATAAAGAAAATATGGAATATTATTTAACCAAGAAAAAAGGAGAAATCTTGCCATTTGCAACATAAATGGGCCTTGAGGATATAATGCTAAATGCAGTATGTTAGAGACAGACAAATAGCATATGACCTCACAATGTTAACTCATAGGTCCAGAGAGAACAGAATGAAAGTAGCAGAGGTGAAGGGTGGAGGTAGATGAAATGGATGAAGGGAGTGAAAATGTATAAACTTCCAGTTATAAAATACATGTCATGAGGATGTGATGTACAACATGGAAACTACAGTTAATAATACTGTTTTGAGTATTTACAAATTGCTAAGAGTAAATCTTGAAAGATCTCATCAGGAGAAAAAGATTGTAACCATTTTTAGTAGTGAATATTAACTAGACATTTGTGGTCATCATTTCACAGTATATACAAATATTGAATCATTGTAATATAATGTTATATATCAATTATATCTCAATAAATATAAATAAAGGCTGTTTTTATTCTTTTTTTATTTTATAGAGGCATGTTTTTATTTATTTACTTATTTTATTTGTTTGTTTTGTTTATACAAGCACTGGGTACAGTCAGAAGCGTGGGAGGGTGAGAGAATTCACCAGAGCCAGAGCGGGGAGCAGAGCAGGCAGAAGGACCGAAGTACACTGCTGAGGGGAGCAGCGGGTGGCAGAAGAGGTCTGCGCGCCATGTGGGACCCTCCTCCGGTGGCCGGGGAGTAGCCGGGGATCGAACTGGCCACAGGCAGCTTCCCAACCCAGCGCTCAACCGCTGCGCCACCGGGGAGGCCCAATAAAGGCTGTTTTTAAATAATTAAATTGCACTGCACTGTGCCCCAGGCCAACGCTCTTGCAATATCTCACTTAGTCCATATTGTTGCACCAGAGTTAAGTCTTATGTTTCCTAAATAACAAAAGTAATACTTAGAGACTCAAGTGGCTCTCCTAATGCCTTGCAGCTAAGAAGTGGCAGTGTCACCATCCATACCCAATTCTTTTTAAATCCACAGAGTGGATTCGACAGGAATGGAGGGTACCAATGGGAGGTGGGGGGAGAAAACAATAGGAATCTTGAGGAGGACCAGAGTTCAGCTCTGGACATTCTCTTCAGATGACCTCATCCAGGACGGTGACTTTCCGAAACTCTAAGCCTCATCAGTGTGTTTAAGGTACACAACTACAGGACACTCCATTTCCATAGAATATTCCATGAATGGTGGCAAATAAGCCACCTGCCTCCATCCGATCAGTGTAGGGGCAGTAAAGTCGATTTTATAAAAGATGGCAAGGTGGGTATGTGTGTGGGGGGCTGGAAGGCAGGAAGATATTAAGAATGGTTGCTGGGGAATGTGATAAGGAATGAAGCAGAGAGAAATGAAATGGCAGACAGCAGCTCCCAGTTGAGGTAAGGCGCAGAGAAGAATAGGGCTCAGATTTGTCAGCAGGGAGGGAAAGGGTAAAGCCTTTCTTTCGGGAATAATGTACCCTTTAAATCTCGGAGGTGGGAGGATTTGGGAGGAAGCTAGGAGTTCTGTGAGGTGGGAGACTGAAGGGAGAGAAAAGTGGAAGTCACAGAAACGCCTTGTCTACTTTGCAGTTTTACCAGACTCCTTCAGAGTTGTTTTTGCTGTAGATGGTGGGGTAGAAAAGAAAATAGCTAGAGATTGGTCTTTTACTTCAAAAATTACTCTGGAAGTTTTGATGACTCAGTAATGAAAGTGATATTGTTTTTGAAGTGTGAAGCATACAAGAGGAATTTTCTTTTTGTAGTTGTTTTTTCACGGTTTGATTTTTCAAGAAAAGTATTTGGAAATGGGAACATTTTGCCACCTATGAGGGAGATATCTCTATTATGGAAGATGTTATTTTTACCCACATGTCAGCTCAGCATTAACACAGTAGATTTCCCCTTTGATTTTGTATGCCTAGGGTCTGAATGTCTCAGCAGACTTCTGGATGTCATATTCCTGTTACATCCATTTCAGAGGTACAGTCTGACATGATTTTACCAAGCCACAATGTGAATGACCAAGAGAGAATCTTAAAATTCCAGCCATAAAGGTTTAGTCTCCAACAAATTATTTTGTAATTTTGTAAAATTATGACAAATCTCTGCCAATTGGTCATTTGGGAGGCTGCATATTATCACCAAGGGGTCATGTCTTTAACTCACAAACCTCTGATTATGGCTGCAAAACAGAAAGCATCCTATGTATAGGTCTCTAAGAGGCAAGAGATGGCATTGGTAAAAATAAGCCCTTGGTTTCACAAAGGATATAATAAGGGAAATTAAGATGCCAGCAGCGAGAAACTGTTGGGAGTTTGATTATTTGATTCCTGGTCTTCCTGAGCTAAGTTTCTATGTTCTTCAGGACTGGGCTGAAACCTCTTTAGCATCCATAGGCAGTGCCAGTCAAGATGGAAGTGAGTCCCTTGAAAAGGAGAACCTGATGGCTCTGAAAGTCTACTTTAGTCACCAATATTCCAGTGACATGTGAAGAGACTGACCTAGGTACCTCTTTACCAGCTCATGAGAAATGATCCTTCAATAGTACATGGTGCTGAAATTTTAATGTTGAGATAAATGTTAATTTGGGGAATGTATTTCTGGGAGAAATCTTTTCAAGTTATGTCAGCATTCATAACGATAGCAAATAAGTTATAAAAGATATATTGGTAAAAGCTGATCTTCAGGCAAGTTCTCAGCCTTTAAATATTTCAGCCTCTAGTGCTGCAGTAGTCGAAATGGACATGTGCAATACCAATTCCATCCACTGAAGTGGATTTCCAGGAAGATAGCTTGGAAAGTTACATCCAGGTTCCTCTGAGTTTGCCCTTACCCTACACTCATGGGTTCAAGGACTTCAAGGCATCACTGGCTTGTGACTGAGAGACACATTCTTACAGAGAACATATGAATATGAGATTGTACAAGCCTGCATGGTATCTTTAGTTATTAAAGCGGCAAACAAAATTTCTGATATTATGCTTTTCATTGAATTTCACAGATTGTTCTGCAAATATAAGTGTGTATTATTTCAATTTCATTCCCATAAAAGTTAAATTATTTGTTTTAAAAAGAACCATCTATTGACTATATCTTGTGAGTTATCTTTCTAAATGAGTATTTGTACATTTCCCACATATACTATCTTATTTTGTTTTGGGCATAGCAAGTTTTTAGATCCGGGATCAGCAAACTAAAGAGTCAGATACTAAATATTTTAGTATTGAAAATACTTCATTCTGCTATTGTAGAACAAGCTCAGCCAGTACCAAACAGAACCCAATGGAGCTTATGAAATAGACAGCTGGCTGGGTTTGACCTGAAGGCTATGGTTTTCTGACCTCAGTCTAGAAGATACAGTTACTTCTTAGAACTTAAAAAGTTTTTTTTTTTAAAGAATTATTTATTTATGCATACAAGAGCTGGGGTGCAGGTTAGAGATATGAGGGGTGAGAGGATTCATCAGAGACAGAGTGGGAAGCAGAACAGGCAGATTGACTGAAATACACTGCTGAGGGGAACAGCAAGCGAGACAGGAGAGGTCAGGTCTGCTGCTCTAAGTGGGTCACCTCCCTGCCTGGGGATCGAACTCATGCTGCAGTGGCTGTGGATAGCTTCATAGTGCTGATGCTTAACCCCTTGTGACACCAGGGAGGCCCCAGAGCTTTAAAGTTTTTATTAGTTTAGAAGTATTTCCATTAGCCCCATTATTTTTTTTCCCCTAGCTCCTCAATCTACAGAAAAATACTGGAATGGTCGTTGAATAAGTTTACTAAGCTAGTATAAGAGTTTCTAGTTGTTTCCATTATTTATCTGTGTTTTTGTATATATCTAACTTTCAGTTACTGAACTGTGCATCAGAATTGGTATTGTTTCTGATATTAGTTGATTACTTGTTCCCTCATGGCGCAGCAGACCTCTCCTGTCTCGCCTGCTGCTCCCCTCAGCAGTGCTTTCGGTCCGTCTGCCTGTTCTGCTCCCCTCTCTGTCTCTGGTGAATCCCGTCACCCTCCTGCACCTCTGACCTGTACCCCAGCTCTTGTATAAATAACTAACTAAATAAATCTTTTTTTAAAAAATAAGGCACTTATTTTCATAAGCTGTATTTAAAGAATTCCGTTTCTAAATATTTGATTTTGAACTTAAATCAATTAATATTACAAAACTTCATCTTGCACATAATCACACTTATTTATTTATACCATGGGGAAAAAAAAAGCTAAGCCTATAAATAATTTTGCAACACAAATGTAATAAAAAGTTATACTATTTGTCAGGAAAGCAAAAGCTTATATTGTAAATAAAAACTCTTATTTTGGTAAATTGAAATTCAAGAATATATATAAAGGTTCCTAGATGTAAGAGTGTATTACATCAAATACAAAAATTGTTGTTTCTTAAATGCATAATTATTTCTTGCCATAACAAATTGTTTGCTCTAAAATGAAAAATATAGTCAAAATGAAATTTGTACCTTACATTGGATTAGTAATTGATGAAAAGTCTTTGCAAAATAAGGAACAGTCTAAAAGTGAAAAAAATAAAAGTATGATAAACTCAAAATTACGTCTGGGTTTTAAATGGAAGGTAAATCAAATGTATTTACATTTGCGAAGTTGTATTCATGGTAATTTAAAATCCAATTATGCATTTAATAATGTGTTAATAATAAAACATTCAAAAGTACATAGAAGTACCAGAGCTTTCAAATATAAATTAATGTCTCAAAACCATTTGAATGCCAGCATGTTTTCTCAGGTGTATGAAACATGCCACATGCCACCAAGGTTGGGAGTTGGATGTAGTAAAGATTTTTGAGGAGAAAAACTCCATTTTATGACCAATAGTAATGACACTAATACTTCCCATCTGAATAATGCCTCAAAGTTTCCATAGCTGTTTCACATGCATTTTCTTACTTATTCCTCCCAATAAAGTAGATATTAACATTAACATACTACCTCTTTTGCATATGTGTAAGCTGAAATGTAGAGTGAAATGCCATGGCTTCCAAATATTATTGTAGCCTAGCAAATTCTAATTCAGAAATCATATATACAAAACTAATGGGCCAAAGGTAGCCCTTACTTCCACACCAGTCACTCTAAGGCAGAGTGACTGCTGGGACTAAACACTCCCAGCTTCTCTCACGCACAGTTTAAAGACCACCTGCATAATTTGAAAAAAGTGTGTTTTAAATTCAGTCAAACCTGATTGAAACCTGACTCAATATATATATAAGCCAAATATACTTTGGATGTATTATTTGATCTCTCTAATTCTGTTTCCAATTTGTAAAATTGAGATGATACTACTTTAGAATTCCTTGCACTGTAACTTTCAAACCTTAACTTTCCCTGTATTTGTACCTGAAAGTGTAACTTGCAGAATCTAGATCTTCTGTCACCAAATCTATAGTCTTTTCTGTGCTGTTGTGTCATGACAGATTCTTTTCTCAGCCAGGTCTGGAGGCTTAATGTTATCTCCTAAAGAATCAAAGAAATGTGCATGTTCTGTTGATAATGACTTGCTTGTATTGTTCAAGCCACACAGTGACAGATTTTGCTGGAAAATGTAAAACGTGTTCTAAATTAAGGCTTAAGATTTTCTAGTTGAACTTTATGAGCTCCATGGACCCCCCTAAAATCATGGGCAAATATCATAGATGCGTGCTGATATCAATTTTTTTGGGAGACGGTCCATAGTTTCATAGTTATTAGAAGTTTCCATAATAAGAAAACTTCAGAACCTATGAACAAAGGAACTCCATGCCTTGACTATAGACTTGTATGTTCCTTTAACAAAGAAAGCAGAGTTTGTCAGCTCTTCCAATCTATTCAACAGAGGCCAATGATTCCCAAACATTAATGAGTTTAGAATCATCTGAATACATTAGGTAAATACAAACATGCCTGGGTATCAGAGGATATTTTAAAAATGACTATTTTTGTAATGTGCTATCAAAGAAAACTATTCAAATAATCTAACTATGAACATGTGAACATATTATTTCTATAAAACATTGCTACCTTTCAAGAAAAAAACATCCTCACTGACCCTTTTGAAGATTTACTGTCATTTTATGGAAAAAGAGGCTGGTAAGATAGTCAGTATAGAACTTTAATAAAAAAGGAAAGACTAAAGTTTACTAGACATTTAACTGTAGCCAGTTGGATGTGTCAGTAAATGGTTTTCAGACCAAGCTTTAATCTCATTGAAATCTGTAAAAAAGTTGATTAAGAATTTTATTATGAATAAAAGTATCTTTTCAAAAGGTGAAAATGAGCTACATTATGGAAAATATTCTCTTTCTAACTTGGTTTGCAACAAATGGTCTTTATTTCCCTCTTTCTTTGTAACTGATACATAATTAACATATAGCAGTATTTTTGTTACAGATATATAGCATAATGGTTCAATATACTGCAAAATGACCACCACAATAAGTCTGGTTAACATCCATCAGCATACACGTCCAGTTATTTTCTCGTAATGAGACTTTCAGGATTTATTCCCTCAGCAATTTTCAAACATACAAAACAGTACTGTATTGTTAATTATACTCACCATGCTGCATATTATGTCCTTATGATATTTATTTTATATCTGGATTTTGTACTCTTAACTACCTTTACTATTTCACATAACCCCACCCCTGCCTCTGGCAACCACCAATCTGTTCTCTGTATTGATAAGCACAGTTTTTGTTTGTTTTAGATCCTACAAAAAAGTGAGATCACATGGTATTTGTCTATTTCTGACTTACATCACTTAGCTTAATGCTCACAAAGTGCATTCATGTTGTTGGAAATGGCAAGATTTCACTGCTTATTATGTTTGAATGCATCCCATTGCATATATTCCCACCACATTTTCCAACCATTCCTCCACCAATGGACACATTGGTTGCTTTCACATCTTGTATTGCAAATAATGCTGCAATGAATATGATATTATAGATATCTCTTCAAGACGTTTAGTTCTTTCCCTTCAATTAAATACCCACATTTGGAATTGCTGGGTCATGTATTCTATTTTTAAATTTTAAAGGCAAATCCATGCTGTTTCCACAGTGGTTGCACCAATTTACATTCCCACCAACAAGTCATTAGGGTTGCCTTTTCCTTGCACCCTTGCCAACCTTTGTTATTTCTTATCTTTTTGATTGTAGCGATTGCCACAAGGGTATGTTGATATCTCACTGTAGGTTTTCTTTTCATTTCAGTTGTTGGTTGGTTTGTTTTTTTCTGTGAAGATGACATGATATAAGTTCCACTTGTTTAATTTTGCTTTTTGGTTCTTGTAGTTTTGGTGTCATGTCAAACAAAATCATTTCCAAGACCAATGTCAGAAATCATTGCCCAAACCATGTCTTTTTTTTCCCCCCTAGGAGTTTTACTACTTCTTCTTCATCTTCTTCTTCTTCTTTTTCTTTATTTTTTTGTTTCAGGATTCCTGTCACTTTTAATGTTTTCTGAAAAAGTAGACAGTAAAAGTAGACAGTTCCAGCCATTCTCTTAATGTGTTCGAGTGCTGGAAAGTGTTGTATAACATATACCATTATTCACTTAGCTTACTTCAATTATACTCCTGCAACTAAACATTTTGTTTTTGTTTTTAGCTTATTATTTATTTATTTTGTTATTTTATATATTTTTTACATCATTGTCATTTTTGTACAATGTATACATTTTCATTTTGGTTATAGTCCTTGTAAAATTCCCACCAGCCATTCACCTGTGACCTATCACCTTGGTTCCTTGTGCTCTTCCCACCCTTGTTTTGATCCTAGTTCCTTCTCCTCTCCACCCCCTGATTTATACTTGCCTGTTGCCTTTGATTTTTACTTTATTATAATAATTTTTTTTCCTGATCCCTTATTTGGATCTTCTATATTCCTGCTATAAGTGAGACCACCCAGTATTTTTCTTCTTCTTTCTGGCTTATTTTGCTGAGCATGATCCTTTCCAGCTCCATCCATGTTGCTGCAAATGGCATGAGTTTATCGTTTTTGATTGCTGAGTAATATTCCATTGTGTATATGTACCACATCTCGATATAGTCATCTATTTTTGGGCATTTGGGTTGTTTCCAAAGCTTAGCTATTGTAAATAGTGCTGCAATAAACATAGGGGTGCAGGTGCCCTTTTGAATTAATGATTCTGTGTCCTTTGGGTAAATACCTAGGAGAGGAATTGCTGGATCATATAGAAGTTCCATTTTCAGCAGATTGAGGAACCTCCATACAGCTTTCCACAGTGGTTGCACCAGTTTGCACTCCCACCAGCAGGAGTGTTCCTTTTTCTCTGCATCCTCGCCAACATTTGTTGTTGCTAATTTTTTTAATATGTGCCATTCTCACTGGTGTAAGATGGTATCTCATTGGGGTTTTGATTTGCATTTCCCTGATTACAAGTGATGCTGAACATTTTTTCTTATGCCTGTTGGCCATTTGCATTTCCTCTTTGGAGAAGTTTCTTTTTAGCTTTTCTGCCCATTTTTTGACTGGGTTATTTACTTTGTTATTGTTGAGTCTCATCAGCTCTTTGCAGATTTTTGTGGTCAGTCCCTTATCATTAGTATTGTGGGCAAAATTTTTCTCCCAATCTGTGGGTTGTTACTTTGTTTTGGTTAATGTCTCCTTTGCTGTACAGAAGCTCTTTTTTTTTTTTTAAGATTTATTTATTTATACAAGCATGGGAGTACAAGCCAGAGGTGTGGGAGGGTGAGAGAATTCACCAGAGACAGAGTGAGGAGTAGAACAGGCAGACAGACTGAAGACACTGCTAAGGGGAGCAGCAGGAGAGACAGGAGAGGTCTGCCGCGCCATGTGGGGATCTCCCTGGCCAACTGGGAACTGAACCCGTGCTGCAGAGGCTGCGGACAGCTTCACAGCCCTGCACTCAACCCACTGTGCCACTGGGAAGGCCCAGCCCTTTAATTTGATGTAGTCCCAGCTGTTTATCCTTTCCTTCACTATCACTGCTTTGGGTGATGTGTCTTTAAAGATGTTGCTAAGGTATTGCTAAGGTGTATGATATGTAGTATTTCCACTATATTTTCTTCTATATATTTTATGCATTGAACATATGTTTTCAGTGAATGAATATATTGATGAGTGAATGAGTTATACTTTTTGTGAATAGATGAGAAAATTGGATTTAAAAGTGATTTTTATTATCAGTTTTCTGACATAATCTTAGCCACAAAAATATTTGTTTAGTCTCAAATTCAAATAGACATAGAAAATTATAAAAAATATAAAAATGTAAAAATTTATAGGACTTATAAAAAGACTTGACCAAAGTTTCCTGGCTTCAAATTGACTAGTTCTGTCCATCTTAACCAGCTTTGTCCTATGTAGATTTAATTGTAATAAGTACCACATTATTGCAGACATTAGGCTAGGCACTAGAGAAATAGTGCTGAATAAGAAAATTCCAAGGTGGAAGAGAAAACCAACAATACAATATATAGTGTCTAAAGTGCTCTAAGCACGATTACACATTTCCAGTGTAGACTTTACAAGTCCTGCATGTAATTGCATGGCAAGTGTTAAATCTCTAGAGAGGTTGGCCTCTACTTTCTTTAACCAACTGATCAATACAACTCTCCATTTCTTGTTTTATTGCCTGGGTTCTCTGTCTTAAAGAACCCACTTAGACAAGCTTCTTGGCACTTCCTGCCACACTAAAGCCAGTACCAGACATGGCAAACCCACTCATTTAGCTTGGAGTGTTTAGGCAGCCCACACATTAAGGAAAATAAGCCTGGTTGTGTACTGTACTTCACAGCTTCCTTAAGATAAAAAGCACAACACAAGTGGGTCGCACATTAAATGTCTGGGGTGCAATATGGTGTAGCGGGAATAGTGGATTGGTAATGCAGATCTGGGTGGAAGCAAACACAGACTTGTGTTCTTGTTGTTGTTTGTTTGTTTGTCTTTAGCACAAAGACTTTAGTTCCCAAAGTCTGTTCCTGTGCCAACTGTGTGACATTGATCAAGTTACATAGTGTCTCTGGACCTTGGTTTCCTTATCAGTGAAATGAAGTTGGTTGGATATGGTTATCTCTAAGTTTCCTTCCAGCTTTACAAAGCTGATAAAAAAATTTATTTACTCTATGACTTCATGTAAGTCTAATTGAGTTCCCCTACCCCTTCTCCCAGTTCTGGGCTAAGCAATGTGGTTATGCTATTCAAATATATGGACATGGAATAAAAAGCTGAAAAATGTTGTGTGTGTGTGGTGGGGTAGGGGAGCTTAGAATCTAAAATTAAACAGGACACAGTTCTGCAGAAAAATTATGTTGGAAGACCGAGATAGCCAACAGGAAACAAAGCACCACAGGCTTCTGACATACTCCAGACAGACCCTAGTGGTCAGAATTAATGCCCCTATGTCATTTCTATTACAGTATCTTTAGTCATTATAAAGACATGTACAGAATGCTTACTGTTGCAAGACACTAGGTTAGATCCTTTAGGTATTAAGGGAAAAACAAGCTGAATACTTCATTATTTGGCTAGAATATAATTAAACTTAAAACTGCTTTAGGATTTAAATAAAAATTTGCAATAAACATTGAAGGATCACAGCTGCATATTAAAATTCCTATACATATTTGTTGTCAGGAATTTGTCAAAGAATGAAAACAGAAACTTCTGTGTTGAAAAAGCCTACCAAATTTGTAGTAAAAATATTTTTTTTTGTATTTGGGGAAAGCATGATACTGGTACATTAAATAAAGTGCTGTGTTTTGTCTTTTGGCTTAAATGGTGTTAGATATTAGGAAAATTGCTCCAAACCTGCTTAATACAAAAGGGATGTCATCACTAGGCATTATTATTCCAAGAGTAACTAGGTTAAAAAATGTACTTACATCCATCTATCTCTATTTATCTGCACATCCATCCATCCATCCATCCATCCATCTGAAGCAAACAAAATAACTATATTTCAAATATTTTTGTCTTGGGATTTGACCTCAAGGACCATACTTTTCATACTGTATAGAATACAGTATATTGTATATCATACTCCTAAACACACTGAGGTCTAGCATGGACAAGAAGGTAAAAGGGAAGACCAATGGGAAATCTGGAACTTAAGAGGAATGGCAACCAGACTGAAAATGTGTGCATCCTTTCATGCCAGTTGTATAGTACCTTTCCCATAAGTTATCTCCTGAGGTCTTTTCTCAGAAGATGCCTCAGTCCCTGTCCTTTTCCAGGCTTGTTTCTCTGTGCTGGAGCAAAAGAGTTTGGGGGCTGGAAACAGTGGTGATGTTAATGAAGGTTGCCTGGAATACAGAAGGTTGCTTAAGGTGTATGTTTAGACAATGGGAAATTGGTGTTTTCTTTTCTAAGGCAGAGTTGTTTAAGATGTTATTTCTGGTTGAGTCCCATGAAGTAAGTTTTAGCACAGAGACAAAATTTATTCCAGTGGAAAAAGTCACAGAATCGTGAATCACTATGAAGATAAATCTGTGACATGAAGTGGACATTTCCCAGTCATATGGCCTGAGAATATGGCCTCTATTATAGCTGCCTCTTGGAGGTCAAACTTTACCATGTGACCTGATCAAGTGTCATTTTCCTATGGCTGCGTTGATAAGCACGTTTATGTTTAGTTTACTGAGGATAGTTTTGCTTTCCTTTGCTTTGAAACACTCTGAGAGCTTCTGTGTTTTAATAAGGGGATTTAAATATTTATACTTATTCTGATATGTTTGTGTTCATGCCTGTTACATTATTCTTTGGTTGCAAACAACAGTAAAAACCAATTTGGTTTACACAAGCAAAAGGCAAGGATAATGAGGACAGAGAATTAATAGTGAAGTTGGAAGGATGTGGTAGGATTTTACATTCCAAAAATACTGTAACAGTATCTTCCTCCCACATGTTCTTCAATGTGATTTAGCCACTCCTCCCAGTGAAATGTTGGATGTATGTATTTTACTCTTAAATCTGGGTAGATCTGTGACGACGGCACATGAAATCATATCACTTTTAAGACTAGATCACAAAAAAGGTGACACAGCTTCTGTCTGGTTGTCTTGGGATGCTCGAAGAAGTCCCCACCGCTTGTGGAAAAACCAGTCTGGAGGAGAACCAAAGCTCCCAGCCATCAGGCTTGGCAGAGCGCTCAGTGGATGGCCCAGCACCAAACTTGCTAGGTCTATAAGTGAACTGTTTCGGAAGCACGTCCTCCAGGCCTAGCCGATAACTCTGTGGAGCAAATGAGCTGTTCCCACAAGACGCTGCCAAGATTACAGATTTGTAAGCTAAAGAAATTAATTGTTGTTTTATTCATTGTGTGTGTTTTGAGGTGCTTTGTTATACAGCAAAAAGATAACTAGCACAGAGAAACAAGCTTGGAAAGGGACAGGAACTAAGGCATCTTCTAAGAAAAGACCCCAGGAGATAACTTATGGGAAAGGGCCTATACAACTGGAATGAAAGGATGCACGCGTTTTCAGTCTGGTTACCATTCCTCTTAAGTTCCAGATTTCTGTGAAGGGGCCTCCAACTGTTTCAATTTCAGACACACACTCACCCATGGCTACCAATGGACAAAAACCCTGAGAAATAGGCCCCAAATCTATAACCAAGGGGAGATAAATAACTAGTCATAAGAAAACATGGACTCAGGAAGTCTTTTTCATTTTCTATTACTGATTACCAGAAACATAATGACTTTAAACATTACAAATTTATTATCTTATAGTTCTAGAGGTGGGAACTCCAAAATGGGTCTTATGGGAATTAAATTAAGGTTTCTGCAGATCTGTATTTCTTTCTGGAGATTCTAAAGGAGAATCTGTTTTCTGCCTTTCCACCTTCTAGACACTGCTCATATCCCTTGGTTGGCAGCCCTTTCTGTCATTTGGAAAGACAGCGATATTGCTCTTCTCTGTGCTTTCCTAGCACACCACAACTTCCTCTAACTCTGACTCCACTTCTGCCTCCCCATGTCACTTTTTCACTTTTCATTGGGCACACTCTGATGGCCAAGGAGAACCTCCACCTTTCAGATTTCTGAAATTAATTGCATCTGCAAAGTCCTTCTTGCTATGTAAGGTCACATATTCACAGGTTCTGGGGACAAGAACATGGACATCTTTATGGGATCATTAATGCACAAAAGCAGAATGAATGCTGGGTAGACCCACACTCCCAAAACAAGCCCTTTACACTACACATTTGGGTTTATATTTTTAGTTTTCATTTGATTGAATTCAGTTTCATTGTTTTTATTCAAGTGGTTTGTAATTTCAACATTCATATTTGCCTATATGGTAACACATACCATGCTGAATGGTTTTTCTGTATGTGTTTAGAAATAGTATCTTTCTACAGAAAAAAAATCTTTTTCTATAGGACAAAAAACTCAGCATGATTTTCTCTTTCTCCTTTTCCTTCATAACAAGATTATTTTACTTGTAGATTATCATTCTTTTATGATTATTTTTATTTTATAAATCAGCAACGATAAAGACAAAAGTTCTAATTTTTATTTTACATAACAAGTAATTTCCCTGCAACTAACAGCATACCGAATTAATGGTGGTTTAAAAAGATGATAGAAACTTAGTAAGTCTCATAAAAGGAAGTTCTGTGAAGGTGGATCCTGGGTTAGTTAACTTAGTGCATCAGTGATGTGAATCCTTCTTCAACTTTTGTTTCTTTCTCCAGCTCATCCTGTCCTGGTAGGGAGAGGGCTGTTACAGTTGCAGCTATGACACATGTACAGATCCCTATCTGAAAACTTCATTTATTCCACACAGTGAATCAAGTGACTTAAAACAATAGTAACCTTTGTTATCTCTTGAGGTTTCTATAGATCAGGAATTTATAGCTTTTTGGTTAGGTTTTTCTGTTTCAAGAGTACTCACGAAGTTGTACTTAGGACCAACTAGTGGGTTACCCTCATAGTCATCTGAATGCTTGGCTGGGCTGGAGGCTCCACTTCAAGGCAATTTATGAATACAGATGGCAGGTTGTGTGAATATCCTCAGGACATGCTGACCAGCTCTCCCTAGAGCAGTGGTTCTCAGTGGCATGCTTTTGCTAACCAGGAGACATCGACAATGTCTGGAGATATTTTGGTTTTCGTAACTGGGAGTGTTACGGTATTTAGTGGATAAAGACCGGGATGCTGCCTAATAGCCCATGTTACACAGGGCTGCCTTCCAGAGCATGCGTTCTCAGGCCCAGCATGTCAATTGTGCTGAGGGTGAGAAATTATACCTTAGAGCAGTGAACCAAGAGAACAAGGTAAAAGCTAGACTGTCTTTTATTACCCAGTTTAAGAAGTCCTCAAACTCTTCTGTGTTGGAAGAATCTATACTGAGTTGTAAATATCAGGGGTTAGGGTCACAGGAAGCCAATCTTAAGGATGGCGACCACAAACTGGAAGTTCCTCCTTTTCCTTCTCTTTTTTTCCCCCTTATCTTCTCTCCTTTCCCTTCCTCAATTTTAAAAGAAAAAAAACATTCTCACAATGCCCACCAAAACCTCTCTTCATTTCTCCTTAGTCAGTATTGCATGACTCTGTTGCGTTTGCTTTGTAAACCAATCTTTAGGAGCGAGAATAGAGTTACTATATGAGTTTAGAGTGGTACCATTCACTCTTTTGTGGCTGGAGAAAGCCCATAATCTTTATTTTTTTATTTTTAATTTTTTTAGATTTATTTATTTTTATACAAGAACCGGGGTACAGGCCAGATGTGCAGGAGGGTGAGAGGGTTCATCAGAGACAGAGCGGGGAGCAGAACAGGCAGAATGACTGAAATACACTAAAGGGAGCAGCAGGCAAGACAGGAGAGGTCGGTCTGCTTTGCCATAGGGATTCTCGCAGGCCGGCGGGGATCAAATCGGCGCTGCAGAGGCTGCGGACAGCTTCATAGTGCGGCGCTCAACTGCTTGGCCACCAGGGAGGCCCAGCCCATAATTTTTAAGCACATATATCCCCCAAATCAAAATCCTGCCAGTGAGGAAGAAAGAGAATGATTGAGTGGGTAACAGAATTTGTTATCTTTGCTTACCATTGATTTTTATATCACACAGTTTATTTCAGAATTCAATTTTCTTTTTAGTGGAATATAATTATTTTAGTTCAAATGATTATAATTATTTTAGTTCAAATAATTGAAGAGATGATCAACCATTTCAATTCTTATGTCTGAAAATATGTCATTATTTTGTGCTTGCTTAAATGTTAGTTTAGTTGGGTAAAGAATTCCAGGATAATAATAATCCCCTTTAGGTATTTTGTTTCATTAAGCACTAGTATTCATTTTTCCTGATGAGAAATAGATGATCTAGTTAAAGTTCCTTTTTTATACTTGATGTTCTGAAATTCCTTCCTATGTTCAAGTTGGTCTTTTTTCTTTATTCCCTAAGTGGGAGTTTTTAGACTGAAAATAATGTCACATTTCAAATATTTGAGTATTTCCTTCCACTTATTCTCTAGAATTTCTACTAAATGAATTTGGAGCTTTGGATTTATTCTCCATTTTACTTAAATTTTCAGCCATTGTCGTAACATTTCTCCTGAAGTCTGGGGTAAAATACTGAAGTAAATCTTTCAGCTGATTAATGAATAATTAATAATTAGTTCAGCCTGAGTAAGTGTAACATAATGACTAAGACCCTGAGTTCAAGTTCTGGTTCAGTCATGTTTTTATGTTACCTTGAGCAAGTCAATTAGTCTATTACTCAATTGACTCATCTATAAAATGCATATGCTAATAATACTTCTTACTTTATAATATTATAGATATTAAATATGTCAATACATAATTAGAAGAGTATCAAGAGCATATCATTGTTATTCAGTCTATTTTTCAATTTCAATATATTCTTAATTGCCTAACTAGTTTATTTTCATAATAACCTGGTTGTTTTATGAATATAAAATCTTGTATTACCCTTCTAAGGTTGAAAAATGTTTTGTAAAACTTTGCTTTATTAACAGTAAATTAGGGTGTTCAACCCAAAGTGTAGCGATTGAAATTGGTGCTATTATTAATAGATTCTAGAATGGATTGATGATTCTGGGTTGTCTGCTCATCTTAGTATTTAGATAGTTTTTTGCCTCTCTGTGGTGCCCATTCTAACTCTGAATGTTTGCTTTTTTGATTGTGGTAGGAAGGAAAACAGGACAGGACATGGTATAGAGCACGGAGTACCTTCTGTGTGTGTCTGTATGTGGCCCATTTCTCCTAGCAAATGTGAGCAGATGTTTGGGGTGGGACCCTGTTTCCTTGCCCCAAGAACCCATATACCCACACACAATGTGTGCCATGACTGATTCTCATAATCTTAATTAATTTGCCTCATATCATTTATTACCATCAATAAGAATCTTAATTATTGCTTATTTATTTACAGATGTATTAATTGGCTGTGTAGGAAAATTTGCAGGGCCTAGTATTGTGTCTTTCAAGAGTGAAAATCATTCAGCAAATGCATAGATTTGCTGAATGAATAAAAGAGTGAATTAATGCTATTCTTTAGTTACTTACTATGCAGTGTCTGTTCCTTGCAGTCCTTGTCTCTGAACATGAGGCTGCTTCAATTCTCACCCTGGTTCCACCCCACACCGTTTTGGTTTGTGTCTCTTCTGGCAATGTAATCATGATTGCTTTGCACAATCTAGGAAGTCTTCCTCCACGATGTTGCCAGTTTTTTCTAGAACTTTAAATAATTAAAAAATATATTTTACATTATATCTCTGGACTTATGGTGACAGAAGATGTATGTATTCTTAGAAGTTCCACAGGTCATCAATCTCCAGACTGTGACTTTAGTTGGTGCATCAATTTGACACTAAATAACATTGAATTTAATAAGGAGAACATAACCCCTTTTGAGATTTTCTCATTTTTTCATAAATACTTTTAAAATATAAAAATATTTCAAATAAGGTCCTCCCTGGTAGCACAAGGGTTTATGTCACGGCACCATGAAGCTATACGCAGCCACTGCAACAGAAGTTCATCCAGGCCAGGGAGCTGACACACATGGCACAGCAGACCTCTCCTGTCTCCCTTGCTGCTCCCCTCAGCAGTGTATTTCAGTTGCTCTGCCTGTTCTGTTCCCTGCTATCTCAGGTGAATCCTCTCAAGCTCCCCCGCCCTCCCCAGCCTCTGGCCTATACTCCTGTTCTTGTATGCATAAATAAATAAATCTTAAAAAAAAATACTTCAAATATATAGAAAAATACAGAGAACAGTATAGCATATACCTATTGGTAAGCATTCATATTTAACAACACCAAACATTTAGCAATATTTGTTTATTTAAAGAAACTAGATTGGATATCATTGTTTGGAGTATCCTTTGTACCTTCCCATTCAATTTCTCCTCCTCTCTCCTGAAATTGACCCGTATCCTTCCTGCCTCTGTCCATGCTTTTTATACTTTACTAAATATTTACACAGACATAAACAGCACATCATATTGTTTTGCTGACTTTCAAACCACACACAAATGACATCAACCTCAGTCCTCCTGATTGTACCAAGAGAATAATCTCACTTGGTCAAATTTTGATACCTTTTCTGGCATTTGTTAATCCCTCTTTCAACAAACTAAGAGAAGACCTCAAGCTTGTGGTAGGCAATGGTAGCTAGCTAGAATTTAGTAATTCTGCTTTATTTCCCACTATATTTATTTTAATGGTGTCCTATTTTTAGCAATGCTAGCTTTCCAGTTCCATGGTTGATGTTTGATTTATGTTATCTAAATTAGAGGTAAGAAAAAACTGTTGGTTTAAAAAAATGATATAAATAATAACCATGTAGGTGCTTCACCAATAGCAAAAAATTAGCATTTTCTACTTTAATGGCTGAAATTTGATACATGTTTGACCTAAAAGAAAGCTCCTTAATGGGAATTTGCAAAGCTCTACCTGATCTAATCCTTGCTTTCTCCTTAGTCCAGTTGTCACCATTAGCTCACCTCCAGCAACCAACAGTTTGGAGATTCCTTCTTCCCTTACTAGCTAGAGAGGCCTTGGCTATATGAATCTCTCCTTTTATGGTATTTCCTGCATCCAAACCCCTGCTTCCTCCAGTCTCTCTCATCATCTTCTCAGCCTCTTAGGAAGGCCTTTCCTATTTGGCACCCATCTCTGTACTGAATATACAATTTTCTAATAAAATTCTAAACCGTGGGTAGAATTCAGTGCCTGTATCACAGCATCCTCCTGACCTTAGTGCTTACTAACCTCCAAAGATCCAATCTATTTGTGAAGTTTCTAATAAAATCTGAGGTGTAAGATGAAGATTTTCCATGAAAAAAGTGTGTAGCTCAGTTTTCATACATTTGAGGTTTTAAAAATAGTTCTGTTCATAGACCTCAATATCTAATCTTAAATTGTTTTCTTTCAACACCAAGATAACACATTAGATTGTGGTTAAAAAAGGGATATAGAAGGAAAAAGTAAGGACCATCATGGGAAATGATAATTTTTTACATCACCTTTGAAGACACTTGGTGGCATACTGCATGGTGCTGGATGTTTTTATTAGAAAAAGAGACCAAATTATGCGTTTTGAGTATAACACATTTTAAACTTTGGCTTCTTACAAGCAAAACCTTCTAAACAACTGTTGTGGCTATTGAGATGTTGGAACAATTTTCTAGTTTCATGACACACAACGTATATAAATACGTATAGTATTAACAAAAACGCACAGTACATACGAATGCTGTTAAAAAGTCGTCCAATATCTGCAGTCAGATGAATTATAACTGCATTGGCTTTCATTCATTCATTCATTCATTCTTAGATAACCCTTTCAAAGCCACTACTGTATTTGGCAAAACGTTCGATTTTAGTGTTTCTTCTTAGGTATTCCGCCTGGCCAAGGCCCGAGAAGGGCTGCTCCGAGGGGGAAGGGAGGTGTTGGAGAAATGACTTCATATTCTTGATAACAGAATAACATGTTTACCACTGTAAACCTTCAAGCTGTAAATGAGAAAGCGGGTGGAGAATAACAGCTCTTACGCCGTACAAGGTGTATGTTTTCTCTTATCCGCCAGTCAAACTTTCTCCATCCATTTGGATAGGTCAGCCGCGCAAATGTTCCTTGCAAGGGAAATGCAAGGTCCCAAGTTGGCGTGTGCGGTCTTACCCAGAGTTGTCTTTGCATTTACCTGAAGCTTTCAAGCTATTGCACCCAGAGAACAAGCTTGTCGTTTCAATTCGGTCGTTTCCGTGGGGAACTGCGTCAAGGGCAGGTTCTGGGTGTGGCGAAGCCGAGAGGGAGCGCAGGTCTCACACCTTCCTAGTCTCAGGCGGCCAGTGAGTGGCCCGCCCGAGACAAACCACCATTCGGGATCCGGGGGCCTGTGGCGGATCCGAGCCGGTGGGCACCGCCAAGGGCTGAAGCGTGGAGCTGCGAGCACGGTGCAAGTGCGCTTCTTCTCCATTCGTTCCGCGGCTGGAGGCGGATCCCCTTCTTGCACACAAGTCCTTATATGCACCGGTTGCACCAGTCCGCGTTACTCCAGGCACACAAATAATTAATGGGGGAGGGAAGGCGTCGCTCTAAAATTTCCTCTTGATTTTTTCCAGCGCTGGAGCTTCCGAGCCCTATCGAGAACCCCCCAGATACGACTGAAGGGCCATTTTACTGCAGCGCATGAATTAGGCACAAAAATAAAGCTCCCTTGTCCCTACGATCAGCACGGCAGGGTTCGGGAACAGCTTTTCAGACCCAGTTCGAATAGCACCCCCAAATCCTGGGCGGAAAAGGCGAGCGCCCCTCCCCCATCCACGCTGGTGCAGAGGGACCGGGTCAGGAAGCGCGGCCTCTCCCCAGACTCAGACCACGCCTCCTCCGCTGGTCTTAACCCCCCTTTTACTCCTCCCAGGAAGCGGTGACAGACAGTTCTGTATGGTTCTCCACCCCCATCCAACCCCCCCCCCCAGCTGAGTGGAGGAGTTGATGTGTCTCATTATAACAGCCAATGCAGCCGCCATCCACGCACAAGCAAAGAAGCATGTCCCATTTAAATACACCCACGCAGCTCCAGCGCCCTTAGCCGCTCAGGGCGCGCAGCCCACACGCACCGCGGCTCGGGGCTTGGAGATCCGTGCAGGTTGGGCTCCTGGACCCGGCGGACCGACGCGCACAGGATCGGGATCGGGTGCTGTGGGGTCGGGGTGGGCGGCGGAGGTTGGGCCCGGGGCCTCTGGCCTGATACCCGCATGAGGACGCGAGTGAAATAGACCAAGGTGGAATTTCCAAGGAAGACGCTTCGGGGTGGTTTTGTTCCATTACTACGGCGAAGAAGTAGACATGGCGAGCGACTCCCCAGCTCGCAGCCTAGATGAAATCGATCTCTCGGCTCTGAGGGTGAGCAGAACATGCTTTCTCGTTTCTTTCCAGTGGTTTGGGTCAGGGTACGTGGGCTCGGTGGGTGGCTTGGGGCGGGGGCTGGGGAATGCGGCGCGAAGGGGACCTGGATTTCGGGGTTTCCGAGCCTGCTGAGGTGCTGTGGCCAAGCCCCCGCGGCAGGGGCTGTGCGGTGCTGTCCTCCCTGGGTTGTGGCCGAAACTCCCCCGAGAGCGCGTGGAGCTCATGTCAGTTGCATTTTAGACCGGTGTAAGAGCATTGAAATAAAGGGTGTGTGTGTGTGTGTGTGTGTGTGTGTGTGTGTGTGTGTGTGTGTGTGTGTGTGTGTGTACACAAGCCCTGGGCAGTGGGCTTGTCCCAGGGCGCGAGCCCCTGCTGTCCTTCCTGCAAAAAGAATAACAGCAGCTTGAATAAAAGCACCGGTTCCTCACATTTTCGGCTACCTGCAAAATGGCATGGTGAGCCTGGCAGGTCCCCCCAAGCCAAACCTGCTGCTTCAAGGGGGCAGCTATTGCTCTGCTGATGTTGGAGATGGCACCTGCCTCCCCTTCCCCCTATTTTTTTTGCCACCCGTGCCCCGAATCCGCGGTCTCTTAAATGCCAGCCTGCCGCTCACCTTTATTTATGGGTTGAACTCCCCCCTGCCTGTGTTATCTGACTTTGTGGCTGTGACATTCCAGTTTTATGGCTGAACTTAAGCAGGTGAAAGGGATGTGTTCTCCGCTTCTCCCCAATGAGACCGGAACTCGGGGGGGGGGGGGAGTGAGTGTGTGAGTGTGTGTGTGTGAGTGCGTGTGTGTTTTCCCTCTGCCTGTGGCCGATCCATTGTAGAGCACTTCCCCTATACCCCAGCCCCACTGGTTGGCGTTTTACCTTCACGTGAATTGCCTCAGACGCCGCTTCATTGTATTGACTAAGACATCACTGATCTAGAATCCATTTTGCTGTTGTTTTGAGATCAGAATCCCAGGAATCCCAGTGCAGCCTCGACGCCGCCCCACCCCCACCCCGGATCCCCACACACTCTTTCGGGGAAGGGGGCAGAGCTTTCTTGCCCTTTTAATTAGATTCTGACTGCCCGGGAGGGGGTGAAGGGTGGTGGTGATGAGGGCTCTAAGGGCTCTAGCGGGGTTCTGAGAAGGATTGGCCACCGATTTTAAGGATGGCTTCTTCTCTTGAAAGCACCCCCACCCCAACCCCAGCAAAGCAAATGCTTGTACTTGAGGCCGGAAGGGGGGAGGCGGGGGGAGCTGGGACGGAATTGATGGTTGCTCGCATCATAGACAAGCAGGATGATGAAGCTTGGAACTTCACACACGCCCTCCTGAGAAATACATTGTTGCATTGATGCTAAATCTCAGGACTGTTTACCTGACGTTGCCTTCTTTTCCATGGTTATTTTGAGAGCTGTGTATATTGTCAAAGTGGTACTTTTTCTTAAGACTCCTTAATGCTCTTTTCCCCCTTCTGCTTCTCCTTAATCCTTCCATCCCAGAGGTGAGGTCTCTGCAAGGCAGTCAAGGTGTGGGGAAGGAACAGAGATAGCATTTGAAGCTGTCTCTTCGGATAGTTGGGGAGCAGAAGCTCATTCATGTGTTATCACAGCGTACAGTCTATTTCCTGGGTGCAGAAATGCCACATTCGGTGTCTGCTGCCCCTGGGTTGGTAGCAGGCTGGGTGCTTTGACCAAGTCTCTGGCTCCCTGCTTTACCGACTGTGTGTGCGCATTTGCCCTACTTTCTGCGCTGGGAGTTGCTGCCAGCGGGTTAATCAGGTGGATGGATGGCCCCGACTTCTGGGCCGGGAGAGTGGTGAAGGGGGCGGGGGTAAGGAGCCTGAACAATGGACCAGGCTTGTGATTTCCCGAGGCGGAATCTCCACGTAGCTCTTCTAATGGAAAGCGCTCTGATGTGATTTTAAGTTGGGCTGGGTCCCAGGTGTCCCTTGTGGGCTTTTTTTCCTAGGGAAGGTTTTCTGAGAAACCCACAGCAGAGAGCTTGCAGACTTATCGGCCACGGTGAGGGCTCAACTTGTGCACTTGGGGTGTAATTCACACACGGGAGGCCTGTGCTTCTGAGATCTGTATTTTGAAAAGATATTTTGGCAGAATTCACTGAATTGATCTCTGTGGCCTATGCTTAGTCTTCTGCTTCTACATTTCTGCCTACAGGAGGTGTGGAAAGAGGGAAGGCTTCCTAAACCAGGAGCCTGGGGGGCTGCTGATGAGAGGACTTAAATGCAAATGTGCAAACAATTGCATCCCCAGGGCTGGGGTCAGCCACCAGTCTTGTGGTGGCTGAGGTGTGCAGCCTGGAAATGGGGCCAGAGGCCACGTAAGTAATCTCCAAAATCAGAGGACATATCATCTCTCTCTGTCTTCCCAAATTAGCAGAGGAGGCTCATCTTGATGAGAGGTCTCATTTGTTCCTAAACCCTCAGGAAAGCCTGCCTGCAGAGAACCTCCTGGGGAATGCCTGACTCCTGAAATGCAGCCAAGGTCAGTGGTTTCTAGGAGAATTTGCTGCAGGCTTACCAGTCCCTTACTGTTTCGGTGGCTCTTTAATGTACACAATCAATGCTCTTTTTGTCAACCCTGTGCTTAGTGCATTAAAAAGAGATCCTGCCTGGAGAGGCCTTTATCTTTCTCACTTTGGGGACTATTGTTCTCAGTCAGTGATCCCAGACTGGACCCAGTCTAAATTTTCTCCAAATAGCTACAATGCATACTTTAAACCAGTGTAACCCGTGACAGCATGGATCATTTAAATTATGCAAGGTTTCGATGGTTGTTTAAAAGTAAGATAAAATAAGATCGTTGGTTAGAAAAGAGATGATCTTAATCTAGTTTTATTAGTTTTGATTTTGAGAGCTCCAGAGATAAATTAAGTCTTGGGGGATTTAGAGGTGGAAGAGACTTGTAAAACACAGCTACTTCTTTTACTTAATACTGGGGAAGCTGAAGTCCAGAGAGGTGAAGTCTACTGTACACAGCCCCTTTTCTGGGCAGCGGTGGGGTGGGTGAGAGCTGGGTTTCCTGGCTCTTCATGCAGTGCTGTTTTTGCTAAGTCACATGGTCTGTAGCTGAATCAGAAACCAATAATACCTTTTCTGCTTGGGCACAACAAATGGCAGAGAGGAATAATTTTACCAGGGTGATGGAATATTGTCTTTGGAAAATGGAGAAACTGCTTCATATAGGTGAGCTTAAGATATGTAAAGCCAAGGAGTTTTAAGGTACCTTTGAAATCTATCTTGTCCAGGCCATCCTCCAGTTCCTCCTCTGTAGACTGAATCATCTAGACAGATGGTTGTCCTGCACGCGACCTCTCTGAAATCCATCTCCATCTGAATATATCCTAAGGAGGCAGTCTAGACATGCACATTATTCAGATGTCCTTGCATGTGAGATTTGTAGAGTTTTATGTATGTTTTCTACAATCTATGTGGAAACATACAGTATTATGGCTATAACTATCAGTGTGGGTGTATGAAATGTGTGTATACATATATCCATAGGCTACAGAAAACAATCTACTCATTTAAACCCAGGGCTTGAGTCATTTTCCTTCAAGATGTAGCAGTATTAAAAGAAATGAAATTTGCCAACAGTGTGCTTTATTACAGATGAGGTGACATCAGCCCAGAAAGCTTTTTGGAGATTAGCATATATGTGAATCTAAGCACCTTGGCTGTCCTTAGCTTGGCCCAAAGGGTAAGGCATTCAAGGCCAAGACAGGCCACTGCTGACTTCATACTCCAGGTTTCTGCCAGGAATCACACTCACTTTTCTATTTGAACAGAATTAGATGACCTCTGCTTGTCTCTCCCCCTTTCTCTTGCCCCCTAGTGGGCCTAGATAATTTTTTCTCTATCAAAACCAATTGGATTGAAGAATGGCGCACATCTGGAAGACTGCATACACCCTTCCTGCTATACTTTTAGTGTTTGTTTTATAATGGTGTGGGTTTTCTTTTTGACTGCTCACAAACTTTCAGCTCCTTGAGGGTAGAGGCTAGGTCTTGTTCATCTTTGCGCCTTTCATCCCAATTAGTTGGGGTGTAAATGAATGCATGCATATTAAGTGAATGCAGTAGACTTAACATGGTTCTGTGTCCACATCTTATTAGTTCTGTAACTTCAGGTAAGTCATTCAACCATAATTAACTTAAAAATGAGAATGATCACACCTCTTTGCTTTCCTTATATGCGGGCTTTCAGACATTGTATTTATGACAACATTTTGAGAACTAGAAGGTGCTGTACGTGCTATATACTATTCCATGATTAAATCGAATTTATGGGAAACTTGATTCTACCATTTGACCCCAATGGTAACATTTGACATTCTAACATTTGACCCCAATGATTGTACCTAATAGAAAACGATGCTGAGGGCCTCCCCGGTGGCGCAGCGGTTGAGCGCTGGGTTGCGAAGCTGCCCGCGGCCTCTGCGGCGCCGGTTCGATCCCCGGCTGCTCCCCGGCCACCGGAGGAGGGTCCCACATGGCGTGCAGACCTCTCCTGCCGCCCGCTGCTCCCCTCAGCAGTGTACTTCGGTCCTTCTGCCTGCTCTGCTCCCCGCTCTGGCTCTGGTGAATTCTCTCACCCTCCCGTGCTTCTGACTGTACCCAGTGCATGTGTAAAACAAAACAAACAAACAAACCAGCAAACAAATAAATAAAGCATGCCTCTATTAAAAAAAAAAAAAAAAAAAAAAAAAAAGAAAACGATGCTGAGAAAAAAATATCAAAAAGTCCTGCCTCTTTTTTAATAGTCCCTTCTCTTGTGTGCTACTATGCCTTTCGTTTCTCTGATGCCTGAGCTTGAGCTTTACCTGAGGATCAGCATTCATTACATAGGAGGTGAGCTCAGCTCAGAAGCTGTTTGAGGATTAGCATATTTCTAAGCCATATCAAGTATCAGCATTAGTCATCAAAACCTATTTCATTTTTGTGCATTTACCCTTTTTTTTTATGGACTGGCCATTCAGACATAAACACATTAGTTATGCCTGTACCCTTTCAAAATTTGTTTGTTGGGTGTGGAAGTGTGCACATGCAGTGATAAATACTACTAGTCCAGAATTTAAAACCTAGTGATCAGAGATCTCACGGAGCTTAAGGAAATCTTGAAACATGAACTCATTACCCCAGAGCACTTATTTAAATTTGGTCTTAAATAAGAGTTTAGTATATTGTAGGGATTGATAAGATAGTAATATATAATATATTGATGATAAGCATAGCAGTTTTTAAATTAGATCCATTAATTTTTTAGGGATATTAAGCAGGTTTTTTTTTGTAATGACATTGCCTCATTATAAAATGGGGTGTAGTGATAGTTGTATTAACATCTTAACATCAGAGAAATTTTTCTGTACATAATATTTTCAGTAGTCAGCATTAACTGGACTAATTTTAGTGCAAAAGCTGAATATAAGTCATGGTTGTTGTTTGCATAATTATCTACTTAGGAGGTCATGCAATATTTTGTTGATGAAAGAATACCTAACATTTGTTCTTCATGGATAGATCACATTTCCTCCCACATCACCCTTATCTGTAAGGCTCTTTGAAATCTTGTAATTGTCAGTCCTGCCGGTTGGCCCTTTCTTCTTTCTCTGCCCAGGAATTGATCTTCTGTGCCATTCTTGTTTTGACACTGTTCCTTCTCCAGTGATAGTGGTTTCTAAAGTCCACTGGCTTTGAGCTGCTGTGATTGAATTATGGCTCCTATGTCTAGCTGAGTCTGATCGAATTTGGGGAAACTTAAGTCTTGAAAGATTCTTTCATGTCAAATCATTTCCTCCTTTTCTGTGGGGGAAGTAGCTCTCTGAGAACAGGGCCTGAACTAGCAGTGTGCTGAGAATTCCAAGAAAATCTGGGTGATATTTTTTGAATGAAATGTTATTCTGCACATATAAATATAAGGTTCCTAGTGGCGAGAGAGGGAGGACTTAAATAGAAAATGTTGGATGAATTCCGCTTGTAATTTCTTCCATTCTGGCTGGAAGCTTATTTGCCTCTAGAAAAAAAAATAAAATGATTCTCTACGTACTATTTACATGCCAGGCTGTCTGCAGTCGTCTCAAGCGCGTGTCCTGCGAGTCTCACATGATATTTCACCCCAACCTTAAAATTCCTTCCTTGATAATCTGCTGGATGACCCTGGCCTTCATCCTGCCTTGCAACCTCTGGACTTACTCTTTCCTGGGCGGTGCCCATGACCTGGCCTCCTGTGTCTCCACCACTAGTCTCGTCCATTCCTTCCATCCATATTAGTCTTCCTGAAGCAGTTTCAGTCTGGCCTTCGCTGACTCCTCACACACTACAGAACAAAGACCAGACTCTTCAACCCAGCCTCAAGACCCACCATCATTTAGCTGTGCCTCCTACCATGCACTGCAGTTTTAATAATCATTCCTCAACTCTTGCCTCAGGGAACAACTTCCTTTACCTCAGGGACGCTCTTCAAGGGGCTCACACCTTACCTCATTCTCCCGTTCTATGTGTAGTGCCTTAGCACTAACCATTCAGATGCTCCCTTTTCCATGAAATTGTCTCTAATTTCTCTTAGAAATTAGAAATGACCTCACACTTCTATTGGAAATTTAAGAACTTCCCCATCTGGGGTTGTGTGCACTACTGGACAGCAGGCTTTGTGAAGGCAAGATATATATTTGAGTTTCTTGGGAATCTCCACTGGAATGAGTCTGGGGCTCCAGGACCCAGAAAATGTAGACAGTGAAAGAGAGCAACAAAATGAAGAATTGTTGTTTATTTAATTAAAAACAAATTTTCCTTGTACTCGTTATAAAAGCAAAACATGGCCATTATTTAAAATTTAGAAAAATGGGGGAAAGACAAATAGAATTCTCAAATCATCCACATTTGCAATTTCCACTGATCACGCATACCTTGTGACCTATGACTTGGTAGTTCTTTTCTACTCATAACTAAGTAGATAGCTGAAGATAATCAATATCATGTTATATGTATTATCTCAGCCTCTTTTAAAAATGTAGTCCTCAGCCTTTTTGCATGCTATTAATGTTTTGCATGCTATTAATGGCATCATTTTAAGAACTTTATCATGGGGAATTTTAAAATTCAATAAAAGTAGACAGCATATTGGCATGCTCACCATTGCTGATGGGAATATAAAATGGTGTAGCCACTTTGGAAAACAGGTTGGCAGTTCCTCAAAATGTTAAATATAGAGTCACCATGTGACCCAGCAGGTCTCCTCTTAGCTATATACCCGAGAGAATTGAAAACATATATCCACACAAAAAAACTTGTATGCAAATGTTTACACTAGCATTATTTGTAATAGCTCCAATATGGAAGCAACCCAAATGGCCATCAGTTGATGAATGAATAAATGAAATATAGTGTAGCCACACAATGGAATAGTATTTAGCAATAAAGGGAGGTACTGATACATACTGCAACATGGGTGAACATTGTGCTAAGTGAAAGAAGCCAGTAACAAGGCCACATGTTATGATTCCATTTCTATGCAACATTCCGAGTAGGCAAATTCATAGACATAAAGGACATTAGTACATGCTGGAGCTGGGGGGAGAGGGAAGTGGGGAAGCAGGACGAGGAGAAAGAAGGAGTGGGGAGTATCTGCTGAAATCTGAAGTTGACTAGAAGTGATGGCTGCTGAATCTGTAGATGTGCTACAATCACTTGTGCATTTCAAGAGGGTGAATTTTATGGAATGAAAATTAAATCTCAATAAAACTGTTACTTAAAATGTAGACAATTTTATAGTATAATGTGCCCCCCAGCTTAACAATTATCCACTTGTGACCAATTTGTTTTATCTATATCCTCATCTATATCTGCTTCCATATTATTTTGAAGCATCTTATTTCACATAAATATTTCAGTATGAGTGCTCTTAAAATGAATAGTCACAATACTAGTATCATTAAAAAAATTAGTGTGTAATTTTTAATTTCTTCAAAGTGTTCAAATTTCTAATATATTTTTAAGTGACTATTTAACATTTAATTGTGGGGATGTCATAACATTCTATTGGTGAAGGTGTAGGTTATTCCTGAACTTTGAACGCTTACGCGTCAATAAATATCCTTGGAAGTTTTTCTATACATCTGTTTCCGTGTTATAATGAGTTTATTATGAATGTTTATGAATATCTCTAAGATTTTTAACATGGTTAAATTACCTTCCAATTTCTTGTAAGCTGATGTATTTCAGTTATAGAAGAATGAGTGAAGCTTAAAAAAAAATCAATTAAGTTTACCAAAAGATATAGAGCTACTAAATGGCCAACCTGATGACTAACTTGCCCCAACGTCACTGCTGATATTGATTTCCCTGGTCATAATTTGACCTTGTCCTGACATCAGACTTATCAGATATATTATTTCTCTGGGTTCGCAAATTTCCTAGAAGACTTTGGCGAGGGGAACATGATCTTTTTGATGAGCTGTGTGATAAAGAGTTACTTTCAGAGTATTCTTCTTTGTGATTTGTTTTATAAATAACCAAGGTCAGTTCAGGTTGTTGTTAATTGTTCTTTTTCTTGCCTTAACAACTAAAAACAAAATATGAACTATTTTGGGATTAGCAGTGATTTCCTTAAGCATTTCATAGAGAAGAAGTTTTACCTGTAATTCTCTCTGAAAATCATCCAAGAAGGCTGTTTAGAGGATAGGTAGGGGCCTCCCTGGGGGCGCAAGGGGTTAAGTCACAGCAGGATGAGGTGACTCACATGTTGTAGCAGACCTCTACTGACTTGCCCGCTGCTCCCCTCAGTGTGTATTATAGTCAATCTGCCTGTTCTGCTCCCTAATGTCTCTGGTGAATCCTCTCACCCCTCCCCGCACCTCTAATCTGTACCCCAGTTCTTGTATGTGTAAATAATTCTTTTTTTTAAAGATTTACTTATTTATACAAGAACTGGGGTACAGGCCAGATGCACGGTAGGGTGAGATGATTCACCAGTGACAGAGTGGGACCAGAACAGGCAGACCGACGAAATACACTGCTGAGGGGAGCAGCGGGCGCGACAGGAGAGGTCTGCTGGCCATGTGGGACCCTCGCCGGCTGGCTGGGATCGAACTGGCGTTGCAGAGGCTGCAGACAGCTTCACAGCGCTGCGCTCAACCACCTGCGCCACCAGGGGAGGTCCAATAAATAATTCTTTAAAAAAAAAAAAAAAAAAGAGAAGCTATGTAGAACCAGACTCAAAGATTTCTAATTTTTATGAAATGGAGAACACTGAATTTGTGATTATCACAAAAGATAACAAGGTGAGTCATACGCCATGATATACTGGGGTCCATGCTCAGCCTTGATCTACCAGAAAATGATTAAAATCAAATCTTGAGTTACCTTCTTTTTCAGGTGGATATAGATATTTTAAGATTACAGTGGAGAAAAAGGAAGATGAAACTGGCAACCAAAAGAGTTAAGAGTCTTTGTTTTGGTCCACTATCTGCTTCCCACCTGGTTTATAAGTAAGAAACTATTAAAATTGACATAATTTTTTGGCTGTCAGTCTGGCAGAGGCCAATAGCCTTGATTTACTAGATTTTATTACCTAGCCCTCAATTTAAAATTCTAGTAAATTACTTATGCCTGGGGTAAAAATCAAGAGCTTCACATGGGCATAGTTTCATCATTTCTACTTCTAGGCATTTTTGTTTTTAAGCTGCCTGTAATCAAATTATAGCAGTGTGGTGGGTGGAATAGGTTGTAAGCAGTAATTGCAAACTGTATTTAAATAATAATAATAATATTTAGCATTTATAGAGCACTTTATATCTTCAAAGTACTTGCAAACATTATCTAATTAAATACCCTCTCTGATTATAATCTAGATATAAATACACTTAAATCCAGAACAAGGTCGTGAGAAAAGTATGCATTTGAAAGTTATTGCTAGTATGTTTTGAAGACCATGCAGTGATAGGAAAGTTAGAGTTTGGGATTCTGTTGGATTGTTCTTGTGTATTCTTTTATTCAGCCTGGTGGTAGGATTTGATTATGTATTATCAACTCCTCTGTTTGATTTATGATCTTTAAGGACTGAATGCTGATCATGGCCCTGTTTCTTACAGACACTAAAATATAAACAAAGTAAATAAGCTTTAAAATGAATTCCCTCACTACATTTGGTGCCCAGGCCTCAGACAAAACTCCCATTAGTAAGTGAAATGAAGTAGGGTAGTATGAGCAAGAAGGCTATGCATTGTGGTTTAGTAATTTCTATCTGAGAAAAATAGATTAAACTGCACAGTGGGATACATAATAAAGAAATGCATTGGAGAAATGAAATGTCTTATTTTGACTGTACTAATGATTTCTTGCTGTTTTGGACATGTGTCTGTGCATTGTCCCCTGCACTCTGTCCTATGTTGACGATTGTAACAGTGTTTAGAGCATAGACCTATATGCTTTACACAGTGGGTAGTAGAGGATTCTGCAGCTGGTAGAGTTTCAGTAAATGTAATGCTGTGTGTTGTCATTTTCTGCTGCCTAGGTGAGGTTCACAAAGGGAGAGCCCTGGATTAGAAACTTCGTGATCCTCTCAGGTCCAGCCTCTCTGACCTACTGAATCAGAAACTCAGCAGGAGCTCTCATATTGTCCTCATGGATCTTGGAGCCTAATGGGAGGGAGAAGCTTGTGTAAAGGAAATAATCACAGAAATAAGCACTGAAATATAAGTTGCTTTGGAAAAACAGGACAAAAACACAGAACTTTGAGAATGCCTGCCTGAAACTGTTGCAGAGTAGGAAATGGTAGTTTATATAAGGTAACAGCATCTTTTTCACAAGACATTTGGTCTGAAATTGTGGAAGGCACATATTTTTAGGAATATGGAATTAAAAATTCCACTCTAATATATTATATGCATTTGAATTGTTTGTAAGAAAGGGAGGTACTTGAGATGGGAAAGTTTGAACTTCCAATGATAATCCGGGACTGTTCTTTGCCTTGCCAATCTTTTACTAGTGAGTTTATTCAGTGGGCAGAAAAGCCCCTCCCTCATGATCAAGAAGATGCGTCCTTCTGGTGTTCATTTCCTGTTTTTCTCTGTGGGCCTGTAGGGATTCAGTTTAAGCCCCAGGAGGTGCTGACATTTGCCTAGAAGCAGAAAAAAGAATCCATACTCTCAAATTCTCAGACCCGCTTTTGTTTGAAGCCTGAAATCTTTGGATTATTTATTTTTTGAGACTTGGTAAATGGAATGGACTTTTAGAATTGGGACAATTGATTAAGGATTTCCTTACTAAAAAATTCCATAGATTTTCTTTGTAACGATAATTCATGAATACCTCTTACCTGGCCACAAAGATGTCCTGTGCAATTATTTCATTCAAGTTCTTAAGCACACTTATATTGTTAAATCTATGTATTTGGGTGAAGATTGATGACTATTAATGCTGTAAAAGCATTTTATATATAGCTTGATAATGAGTATGTATTAAAATTGTATTTCATACTGATGTTTAGGAAAGAGGCTTTTAAAAAAGTTCGTTCAAAGACCGCCTTTGGAAGATCAGTTTTAAAGGGATAGACATGACTGGATAATCTTCATAAGACTGGATATAAGTGTGTTCGCTTAAAGGTGATTACATTTTTCATAATACTGACAATTGGGGGAACAGATAAAACTTTCTCAGAAGAGATCTTAATATTATTAAAGTAGCAAGGAATTTGTGCAAGAACTTTAATTGGGGATGTTAATTACTCTTTAGATGAGGCAGTGACTTTATTACATCATTTAAGAAGTTCTCTCTGGAATGAAGTTTGAGTCTTGTCTCCCGTAGTTTTGTCTCCCAAGTGTCAACATCTTGGCCTTTGTCTAAGGAACTTAACAGATTTGAAATGGTTTTCTTGAAGTGTTTCTATCCTGTTCTTAGCACGCTGTTGAGATGACATACACTGACTGCCTAGTTGAAGGGCCCGAAAGTTTGCAAGTAGCCACATTTGGTGTTTCAGTTGAACTTCTAAGACATTCTTCATGGTCAGAGGCTTTGTTTACAGTGGTGCCCTGGTGGTGCTGGTGTTGCTGTCCTACCCTGTGGTTGATGAGGTCGAAGACAAGTGCTCTCTGTTTCTCAAAGACCAACCTCTCTTCTGTTTTCTTAAATGTGTAGCACCAGTCAGAGATAACTTTTCTTTGCCTGCAGCCAAGGAAACAAAAGTGTGCATGCTCTCCTGGAGTTTAATTCCAGATGCTACTCTGGGAGGGAAGCCTGCACACACCTTAGTTGAACAATATATAGACTCTCTCTGAGAATAATGTAAAGATGCTGGTATTATAGTCAGCATTTCTTGAATGTAAACAGCTTTTGTTTTTGGAAAAGAACATGAAAGTGTGAAATACAGAAGTCTACACATTTTGGTGGGAGGTGAGGGGGACAGAAAGGAAAATCAGTGTTTCTTTAAAATCATGGTAAATCTATCTTAGTTACTCCTTTGTTTTTCTTGAGTGACTGCAAATTAGCAGGGGAAATCTCCTGGAACCTAACCAGCTGGCTACTTAAACCTGCATTTAAACTATTGCACCAAAAAAGTGCTACTGGATAATTAGCATAGGTGCTCATGGCTAGGGAAAAAAAGTCTCTCCCAAGAAGGAAGCCTCTGTGAAGAGAGGAAATTGTACTTGCTCAGTGACATATGTAGGACACTTGAAATAAAAATGTTAGCGGGACAGAGATGGAAGCTCCAGATAGGGAGGTTGTTTTCTAGATTGGAAAAGTGCAGGGGAAGGGATTTGAAAGCTTGCTATCCTTTTGGTCTCTGAATTAAAAGTTCTTGCCAGGTCTCATCCTATCTATTAATTTGTGTGTGTTTGTAAAAGGTACCCAGGGTTTTCAGAGCAGCAGGCGTGTTCCAGTGACTATTCTCTATCCCCTTGAGGTCAAATCTGTTTCTTTTTTTTCTAGAGGTAGGGTCTCAGCTTTGTAGCTCTTCACCTGCTACAATGCAAGTTGCATCAGATTTAAAGAGATATTCGATCTTTCTGGTTCGTGACTTTCACTGCTATATTTTGTAAGGGCTGTGGGTTTGCAGAATTCACAATTAGGACTTTGTCCCCGTGGAGACTATTTAAAGTGTGAGGCACAGTCTCATTTGTCTTGTGTGACTCCTTGAAAACTCACCTTTGACAAATATTTTGGTCAAATTTTCTGTAACTGTTTGTTGTTCTGTATGGTTGTTCAGTATTTTTTTTTTTTTTTATTGAGGCATGTTTTATTTATTTATTTATTTGTTTGTTTGTTTGTTTTGTTTATACATGCACTGGGTACAGTCAGAAGCGCGGGAGGGTGAGAGAATTCACCAGAGCCAGAGCGGGGAGCAGAACAGGCAGAAGGACCGAAGTACACTGCTGAGGGGAGCAGCGGGCGGCAGGAGAGGTCTGTGCGCCATGTGGGATCCTCCTCTGGTGGCCGGGGAGCAGCCGGGGATCGAACCGGCGCCGCAGAGGCCGCAGGCAGCTTCGCAACCCAGCGCTCAACCGCTGAGCCACCGGGGAGGCCCTGTTCAGTATTTTTTAACACTAAATATTTCAAGCATTTTTCAAATCAACATCTCTGATCATATTTTTATAAATTTCAGTGAAATTTGGAGTGTGCATAAATCTAGAGGCCTTGAACTCTTTAAGATTGCAGGACTGTTGGTTAAAACTTTATTCAGACTACACTTCATGCCATAATAAATGTAAATGTTGATTTTAAAATGTGTATGAGAAGGGGCTTCCTCTGCAGCACGGGTTTGATCCCGGTCTGAAGGAGAGATACCCACATGGCGTGGCAGACCTCTCCTGTCTTGCCCCCTGCTCCCCTCAGCAATATATTTCAGTCTGCCTGTTCTGTTCCCAACACTGTCTCTGGTGAATCCTCTCACCCTCCTGCACATCTGGCCTGTACCCGGTTCTTGTATGAATGAATAAATAAATTAAAAAAAAAGTATCTGAAAGTGTGGATAAACTGGAATTCTCCTATTTTGGTATGGGAAACTTTTTGACTGTTTTTGAAAAAGTTAAATACAAATTTGCTACATGACCCAGCATTTCCACTTCTGAGTATCCACCCAAGAGAAGTAAAAATATATGTCCACACAAAAACATGTACTTGTGAAAAAAAAAACAAACCACCCAAATCTAGAAATAGTCTATCACTATCTGATGAACAGGTGACTAGAATGTGGTGGAATATAATGGAATATTACTGTGTAATAAAAAGTAGTGAAGTACATAAGCGTAGGCTATAACATAGATATTATGCTACGTAAATGAAGCCACACACAAAAGATCATGTATTGTATTATTCCATTTATATGAAATGCTGAGAAAAGGTGAATCTGTGGAGAAAGAATGCAGATTAGTGGTTGGCTAGGGCTGGAGGTGGAAACTAAGTGTGATAATAAAAGAGCTTGTGGGATTTTTTTTGATGTGATTAGATGGTGGTGACATGAGTGAATTTTATGGTATGTAAATTATACTCAATAAAGCTGTTAAAATATAATGGGGCTGAGACATTGCTTCATAGTTGGCCCTGCGCCGCACACCATGAGGGCGAATGCCCCAGTCCAGTTACTCCGGTATTTCTAGGAAGGCCATCTCTTCAACATCTGGGGTGCAGAAACTCTGGCCCTGTCTTCTGCTCTCTGCCTCCCTCATGTCATCCCTTATTTTACAGGGCTTCTCATATTTTGTAAAAGTAGCGATAATCATTTCATTCAAGATAAGGTATCCCTGATAACCTCTCTTCCCCTCAGAGAAAGGAGGACTTTGGAGCCAGGCCTAGGATAATTCTTCCTGTCTGAACCCATTGCTCACCGAACTGCTTTCAGTCCTTTCGGTGTTTCACGCTGTTCCTCTCTGTGCTGTTGAACATGTGTTGCTCTGGAAGTTTCCTCTAGTCCCCATTTGTTAACAGGTACTTTTTGTTTATCACCCTACCCCCATCCTCCCCAGGAAACTTATCTCCAAAAAGGCTGGGCCTATGTTTTATTTATTCTCCTATCTAATTATTAATGAAACAAATTACTTCTTATGACTTACAGCATAAGGCTAAACACTTTAACTTAGCAAGGTCCTCTATGATCTCATTGTTCCCTACTTTTTGACAATATCAACAGTCACCACCCCACTTCCTCTTAGAGTGCACTAACCCAATGTTTTTCTTTTTCTTTTCTTTTTAAGATTTATTTTTTACTTATTTATGCATATAAGAACTGGGGCGTAGGCCAGAGGTGTGGGAGTAAGAGGATTCACCAGAGACAGAGTGGGGAAACAAAACAGTCAGATCCACTGAGATCTACTGCTGAGGGGAGCAGCAGGTGAGATTCCCAGGAGAGGTCTGCTGCGCCATGTGGGTTAGCTCCGTGGTCCAGGATCAATTTCATGCTGCTGTGTTTGGCAAGAGCTTGATAGTGCTGAGACTAACCCTTGCACCACCAGGAAGGCCCAACCCAGAGTTTTTCAAATTGTACTGAGCTGGGTAATGAATTTAATGGGCTGCAATCAGCTTTTTTTAAAAAAAATTAGAACAGAGTAAAAAGTTTTAGCATATACATAGTGCATATGAGAGTGTTAGGTTACAGTGTAGAATGTATTATAGGGTATGGGGATTAAAAGTTTGAAATTCTCTGCTGTAGCTCAATACAGAGGACTGCTTAAGACTCAACGAGTGGGGTTTTAATTGACAAATTCTAGTTCAGTCATCAAGTCTTGCCACAGATCTGTACCTTTAATGTATGATTCAGATGTATACATGGTCTGTATTTTAAGAAACTATGACAAACTGCAGTTTCTGACATCCACCTAGTTGATCTAGGTCTCTTGATTAATTAAACACCTACTATGTGCCAGAAGCAATGCCAAGGCCCAGCAGACTCAAGAGAGACAGTACAGCTGTAAGACAAATGAGTGTGTGTGTTGCTCCTTCTGCTTGGGAATCCCCATCCATCTCTCCTCCACTCTGTGATGAAAAGCCATTCATCTTTCAAAAGTTTTTAACTCAGTAAAATTAGACTTGTTTTCTACTACTCTTTATAAAGTTAAGTGACATTTGGTGTCTATGTAGAGATTTGAAGAATACAGGATGCTAACATAGAGCTTCCATATGATCCAGCAATTCCACTCCTAGGTATTTACCCAAAGGACACAGAAACATCAATTCCAAAGAACACCTGCACCCCTATGTTTATAGCAGCACTGTTTACAATAGCTAAGCTTTGGAAACAACCCAAATGCCCAAAAGTAGATGACTGGATCAAGAAGATGTGGTACATATATACCATGGAATATTACTCAGCATTCAAAAAAGATAAACACATGCAATTTGCAGCAACATGGATGGCGCTGGAAGGGATCATGCTCAGCGAAATAAGCCAAAAAGAAAAAGAAAAATACCGGATGGTCTCACTCATAGCAGGAATCTAGAAAACTTAAATAAGGGACCAGGAAAATGAATAACTATAAGAAAGTGAAAATCAAAATCAACAAAAAACTATGAACCAGAGACACTTTTAGGGGGGCGGGGGTGGGAGGGGAGGGATTGGGGTCAGAATGGGGGGGCTGCAATTGTATGGGGAATATAACAATAAAATTTATTAAAAAAAAAAAATAAATAAAAAAAAAATAAAATAGTATATATAAAAAAAAAAAAAAAAATAAAAGAAGGTATGATTACTTGAGAACAGGAATTCTCCAGCTCTGCAGGAGCAGGGCAGCTGGGTGGCCAGTGGAGGGTTGAAAGGGTCAGCAAGAAGTTGGTGGAAATTGCCATAGGCACCATGGCCAGGAGAGCACTCTGGGAAATGTGAGAAAGGGAAAAGGCTTGGCAAGTTTCCAGAAGTAGCACACCTGGGTGGGAGTTCAGAGTCAGTTATCAATGTCGTCATCTTAGGCTCACATGGTCTTGGATGTCATAAAAACAGAGAGAGAGAAACCAGGGAAACTTTGGATTATGCACTGGAAGATTGTCAGGAGGAGCCTGCAGGCCTGTACCCTGTACCACTGAGGTTGGAGGGGCTGAGGATGGCCCTTCCTGTGAGCAGCTGGGGTGTTCATGAAATCAGTGAAAACTGAGCACAAATTTAACTTCTGGGGCTGCTTGTTCCAGATGCTGAGCGAGCAGCAGGCAGGCAGGTAGCCCAGGCTGGTCGCTCCTGTTGGTTTTGCTTAGGGTACAGGCTTAGTTCTCAGCTTTTGGGTTCCCAAAATATGCTGTGATCAGAGCACCAAGTCTCCAGATATACAACATGTGGATGCACCTGACACTGATGGGGAGCACAATTTCTAGAATAATAATTATAATGATAGCAACATCTATGTTTCTAGCTAATGCCCTTTGCAAACTCTTGCCACATGTGAGGCACAGGGCTGATTATTTTAAAAGTCCAATCTTATTAGTACAGCACATTTTGTGATTTATGTTCTTCTTCCACAGATGTAGCAACTGAGCCATAGGTTTCACTCACTTGTTGAAAATGACAAGGCCTGGTTTTGAACCTCTGTTGGTCTGAATTTGAAAAGTGTGAAATGTAAGCATGGTGATTGCTATTTTCTGTCTTCTAAATATATAGTAGAAATATCTTTCTAGTTGTAGAACTACCCTCTGCTCTCCAGGGCAATGTATTCTTGATTTTGGGGATGTGAAATTTTGATTGGGGATGAAAAGAGGCTAGAATTGAGCCTTGCACCTGCACCTTGTCTACGTCACAATACTGATCACACCATGAGTGGTGGTTGGACATAGCTGGATAAATCCATCCCTTCTGGTTTTTGTGAACCTGACCAATCCATAAAACGTGCTTTAATGAAGACATTTTCTCATGAAAAGCATAGTTATAGTTAGTCTATGATCTAGGACTCTCCTTCCCCTTAACATTCATCTCTACTTTGTTCTGCATCGCTTTTGTTCATACTTTTATATCACTTGCAGCTCTGTATTGATACAGAATTATTTGTCCATAGAGCTACCAGTGTCTTTAAATTAGAAGCTTCTTAAAGGTAAGACTAGCTTTTGGGGCTTCCCTGGTGGCGCAGCAGTTGAGCACTGGGTTGCGAAGCTGCCCGCAGCCTCTGCAGCGCCAGTTCTATCCCCGGCTGCTCCTCGGCCACCGGAGGAGGGTCCCACATGGCGAGCAGACCTCTCCCGCCGCCTGCTGCTCCCCTCAGCAGTGTATTTTGTCACTCTGCCTGTTCTGCTCCCTGCTCTGGCTCTGGTGAATCCTCTCACCCTCCCGTGCTTCTGACTGTACCCAGTGCCTCTATAAAAATAAATAATAAATCTTTAAAAAAAAAAAAAAGGTAAGACTAGCGTTTGGTTTCCATTGGTGGCCCTTAATATAGCTCACAGATCACTCAGTGTAAGGAAACTCCCTGAGTCCTCCTGCAGCTTCACGTGCTCTGAATGAACAGGGAGCTGGCTGTCAGTTTAGCGTGTCTTCAGCCTTTACAATGAAGGATTGTGAAATTGAGAAATAAAACCTTAAGAAAGTGCAGTGTCCTCTCATGCTCCCATGGATCTGGCCTGTACCCTGGTTCTTGTATAAAAATAAATAAATCTTTAAAAAAAAAAAAGCGCAGTGACTTCTGAAAAAATGAAAAACTCGTGTTCAAGCAGCGGTGGGATATCAGGTTGCTGTTATTAGAAACCTCCCAGGGTCCCATGAAGTTCAATGGGAAGCAGCAGAAAAAGGCACTGAGATGGTGAAATGGCCTTTAATTATTGCTTTTCTCTCTCCCCTCAGACTTTAAAGTGGTTCATTAACACAACAGACTATAAACTTCTTTATAAGCACAGGCTTGGTAAATGAGACACGGGTGAATTTTTATTGGCGACAAGTCGCTGTGAACATACAGCAGTTATTTTGCAACTTCTGTTCTGCAGCCTCTAAAAGGCACTGCCCATGGGGCAGCTTCCCCAGCTACTGGCAGGAAGGCAGGGTAAAGGACACCGTGTCACAGTCATGCTGTGGAGAGTGAGCCCGAGAGCCAATTGGCTGGTTATCAATCCCCTGGATTTCCTCAGCACCTGTCGTCCATGGCTTATTGTAGGCACTTAGATATCTGTGGGGTGAAGTCATCTGGAGCCTTCTAAGTTTGCTTTTGAGAAATGTGTGAAAGAGAAAGATTCTGTGTCTCTAACCCAGGGGCATCAGATGAAGTTCAAGGGTCACTTGTTGGGTGGGCAGTTGACACCACAAGGATTTCTGCTATATAATGGGGTTTGGGCATGAAGGTAGCCAACTGCTGTGGGAGAGAGATTTGCTGGTGGCTGGTCTGGTGTGGGACTGAGTTAGGACTGAGGTGTTCTTCAGGGACTAAGGTGCTTGAGTACTTCATGCAACTGTATATCCCAGAGCATCTCAGAAACAGCCACAGGTAACAGTCTAAAACTAGGCCTTGGAAACATAGGAAGTCCCTTTCCTCTGTTTATGCTGATATTGTCTATTTTGTTTGTTTTATTTTCAGTTCCTAATATAGATTGGCTTTTGTAGCGTTCACTGGCTCTTTGTGGTTCCTTTCTTACAGTTGTGGGGGGATATAAAGCAGTTAAATGGCATTTAAAGAATAGGGCAAGGTGGAAGGGGGACTTTTAAAAACAAAATCCGATCTGCAAAATACCATTCTGTAACAAAGGCTGTCATAATGACTCCATGTCTCTCCTGGGTATCGCCTGCTAAGCTTGGATACTTTTTTTTCTCTGACAAATGCAGACTGTTGCACTTTACAATAATTAGCTGATATGACTGTAATGAACTCTAGTTTCATCAGATTGAAATCAAGTGTGTTAAATGGACTCTTCCTCTTTCAGGTAATGAGTAGAAATTCCTGCTATAAACATAGAATAGGTTCCAAGCTTTTATAGGCTTTGGGGTAGTAATAAAAGGAGAAAGTTGCTAACAGTTGCTGCTGTACTTGATTTCATTCTTCTCGAGGTGTGTGAGATTCTTGTCAACTTGGCAAAGTGATCTCTGGGGCAGGTGCACTGAGGTTTCTGTGTGAGGACAGGAAAAGTTGGCAAGATGGACATACTGCCTATTCTGTTGCAGATTTGAGCTGAATAGTTCAAATCTTTAACCTGTTCTCAGTCTTAGAATCAGGGAGTGTAAATGAATGATGATGGCCTCTGGCGCCTGGTTAGGATTCTCTAGATGACACCTTGGCAGAGAATTCAACCAGAACATTTCTGGCAGTTCCACAGAGAGTAACCTATATGAGAGGTGACCATAATATTAATTTGGGCTCATTTGTGAGTTGGTGGCTTATTTCATTTACTTTCAGAGTCATGGGAAGCAGAATGGCCTAGAGGTTACATAGCAGTCAGACTGATATGGAAGCCTAAGAACTTTGCAACCTGGGGCAGGATACGTAAATTCTCTAGGCTTTTGCCACCCCCGTAAAGTAGAGATAAAGATAATAATATATGTAAGAATATTGCAGGACTTAAAAACATTTTCTATCAAGTGCTTAGGACAGTACTTGTTATTTGGCAAACACATGATAACATACTCAGCACATTCATTACCAACATCATTTTTGTTGAAACAGCTGGAGAGCCCACCTTGAATATGGGACAGTGCAAGTGAGTCGCTTTAGGAGGTATAAGTTCTGCCTTCAAGAACTCCCAAGTGTAGTGGTGGAGACCGAAATACCATGTGCTCCTAGAAGCATCAGGGTGGATGGCTGACTGTACGGGCCAAGAGAGGCGTGGAAGTGTACCAAGATGGCAGTGGGTTGTCTCAGGGAGCTGAAATAAAGCAATTCTTGATTCTGTGGCCGGGGTTCTACAATATCCATGTGGCTGAAATTTGAGCTGTTTCTTGGAAGTACCTTTGATTTCTGGGCCTTCTGCCCTGTTGTCCCTACCCCGGAACAAGCTGGGTCAGGCCCTGTCTGCATGGCTGTATCTGCCTTGCCTGCCACCCTCTGACTCCAGTCTTTCCCCTTTCAATGTTTCTAACATAGAATGTAGACAAGTGTTATATATAAAGTGTTAACAAATAGCAACATGTGTATCCTGCTTTTTATGAAAAAGTCTAAAAATTCCAGTTGAGTAGGGAACTGAATCCTTTTCGCACTTTTTTGTCTTAGAAAAGTCTCTTAATTCAAAACAACACATTAATAGGCCAAAGGATATTAGCTCTAGAATCATTTCAACAGACGGGAGAAGGCATTGGTAAAATTTAAGCAGTTCTTGATTTAACCTCCCACCAATAGCTACTCTCATTAATCTCCCTTTCTTTCCCTATAGCTCTTATTAGTAAGGTCTTCACTTGATAGACAATGTGTCTAAAGCCAGTAGCCAAGCCCCCCTCATACCTAATTTGAATAGCAGAGCTGCTTTGGCAGACACTTCTGAGTCCCTGCTTATCAGTCATTTCCATTTCCTTTCTTGTCAAAGGTCTGATTTGTTTTGTTTTACCCTCCCACATTCTCAGTGGGCCTCCCCTCCCAGACTCTGCTTGGTGGCGGTCAAACATATTAAGTCAGTCGTTTGGGTTCCTTTCTCTCTCTTGATGACTAGTTTAGACAAGTCATGTGCTACAACCCTGGCCAATGAGGGGCTCTGAGAAAGCCTTTCCAGGGCGCTTTTCCTCTCTGCCTTTGGCATACCACCAACATCTTGATGTTGCCGTGGTCCACTTTCCATCTGCTGCCTTGGAGGCTGCATGTGTTTGTGATAATAAGAACATGGTGGAAAGTTATGGCAAAAATGATTTCATAGCCAATGCAGCTTCACCCTTTCCTTGTCATTTGTATCAACATTATATTATCCTGTGCTGGAGCTGACAGCACCAGGCAGGTATGTGGGAATGTTTGGAAAACCCCAGGGTTTAGCGGGTCATGGTCCACCTTACCCAATCATCGTGTCCATCTACACCAAGCTATACTAGGAAGCAGTGATTTAGGCCCTATATAGGGTCAAGTTCAGGTGCCCTAGCAGGCAGAACATCCATATCTCCAAGAAGTGGGGTTTCACTAAGTTTAACACAGACAAACTTAAAGACATGATGACTGAAAAATAGCTCATCCCAGATTACTGTGGGCTCAAATAAATGCCTTATCTTAGCCCTTGGATGAATAATGAGTCCTGTACTACTTAGAGCCTCAGAACTAAACCTTCCTTAGTCATGACCACCAGTAAGTTCTACTTTTTGTTTTTTTTAAAGATTTATTTATTTCTGCATGCAAGAGTTGGGGTACAGGCCAGAGATGCAGGGGGTGAGAGGATTCACCAGAGACAGGATGGAGAACAGAACAGGCAGAGATATTGAAGTACACTGCTGAGGGGAGCAGCGGGTAAGCCAGAAGAGGTCTGCCTTGCCATGTGGGTAGCTCCCTGGCCAGCCGGGAATCGAACTCGTGCTGCAGAGGCTGTGGACTGCCTCATAGTGCAGTGCTCAACCCCTTGCACCATCAGGGAGACCCCAAGTTGTACTTTTTAATTGAGAGAGAGAGAGAGAGAGAGAGAGAGAGAGAGAGAGAGAGAAAGCCAGAGAGACTTTCCTAATCCTAGACATAGATACTATCTATAAGACTGTGATGCTTAGATTTGCTGTAGCCATCTGGCAAGCATGAAGGGAAAACCTGGAGAATCACAGAAAAACTGACTCAGGTCCCTACATTTTGGGCAGTTGAATTAGTCAACCCTGGAACTGGCCTCACTCCAGACCTCACATTATATTTGGTAACACAGTTTCCTCATAGCTTAAGTCACTTTTAGTTGTGTATTCTTTTCTTTGCAATTGGAAATATCTGAATTGATATTTAGTCCTTCTAAAGTGAATGTCCATACATGGACATCTTATCCTTATGATAAGGAACAGTAATAATAATGGTCTGGTAATTTTAGCCATTGAAATAAGACAAGACATGGACAAAATAATAAGTATTAGATAATAGGGACAATATTATCATTATTTACAGATAATCTCTTGAATACTTAGAAAAATTAACTGAAAAAAATTACTAGAATAATAATAATTCAATGGTGTGACTAGATACAAAATAAGTATACACCCAGATCATTCACATTCTAGTAGCTAGCCAAAATAACCAATGAGAACATGTATTTAAAAAGGATACCTTTATAATAATAACAAAAATGTAAAATTTCTAAGAATAAATTAAATAAGAACTCTGGGTCTATATGAAGACAGATTTAAATCTTAATAAGGGACATGTTGAAGACTTGAGTGAGTGGACAGATATCCCATGTTCCTGGATAGGAAGACTTAGTAATGCAAAGGTCAAGGAATTTGTTTTAGAATTTGGCAAAATGATTCTAATTTGCATCTGAAAGAATCATCAGGCAAGAATAACCTCCTAAATTCCTGGTATGATTTCTGTTACTGTGTTTAGGTACGTAATGTGTAATGTGTCTATATTGCATTATTTATTGTAACTTCACGTTGGACTATGTTTGTTAATATAAAGTCACTCTGTCCTATGGCGTGGCTGTTTTTTAGGAAATATTTTTGGCTCAAGACTGTGTGTCTGTGTTTGCTTGATATATTGAATCTTCCTTTTATTTCCAGCCTTTGTCCTAATTCATTTTGTTGTATTCCCTAAAAACAGCATATATAGTAAGATTTTGTCTTGAACTTAATCTGACAGTTTTCTTTTAAAGGCAGAATTTATACAATTGATTTTATTGTTGTGAGATTTTATGTTTGATACTGTGTCATTTAAAAAATTCATCTTCCTTAGTGTCTCCTTTCTTTTTCTTGGTGGACTAGTTTCCAAAAACCCATTTAAATGTACACATAAATGTAAGGTTCTCCGATTATACAAATTAATAACAAAATGGAATCCTTTAAGGTCCCCGTTTCATAATAAAGTGTTGCGTAAAATCTGACTTCCTCTACACTGATTCCATGCTTCTCCTGTTACTTTCCCAATGATTAATTCAATTTGATATTGTAGATTATGTGTTATATTATCAGGTCTCAATATATGCTTTTTATATATTATTATACATGATACACTTCTTATTTTTGTAAGATTTAATTTTAAGCCATAAGTTGAAGATATTAAAAACCATGCAGTTTTCAAGGCTGCTTTTTGTGTTTTATATCCAATTGATTATTATACTGAATTGCTCATGTCCTGTCCCATTATATCCTTGAGTTTTCTATTTTGATTTATCTTTCTTTTCATTGGCTACAAGGTATACTTCACTTTTGTTTTAGAAATATTACCTGTGTATCATACTGTTTGAGTTCTTGCATTTTTCTTCTGTTTTTCCTCATAACAATAAGTTGGGAATACATTTATTTTATCACAACCCTTTCCTTTCCAAACTTTGTAGATGGTTCATACGCTTGTTGTATTTAACATTATGAAAGAGAAGATGGGACTAGGTTGGTAGTACTGTGCGGGTAACCTGATTTTCTCCCTGGTTAGTCGTATGAATTTAAAAATATGTATTAAAAATATTAATTTAAAAATATGTATTAAAAGTGCTGCTTTGGGCATTGGTTGGATCTGTTTCAGTTATTTTGCTTGGTTGTTAGTGTGCTTTTCTCTTGGGAACTGGTTTTGGTCCATGTCTGAATTTTACCTTTACTGTGTTTGCTAACATGGTAAATATAGAATTTCTTCCTGTGGAATAAATAGCTAATTGCTTAGTCTGGCTCTCTCTTGCCTGTGATCCCTGTGTGTCACCTTCCCTGTGGTACAGACATTTTCTGTCTGTCTTTACCAGCATTTCACATGGATGCTGTTTTCCACATGTCAATTCTGCTCTTCACTACCTCCTGCCTCCATTTACATTTCAGGCTTCTTTTTTTATGTTTTTTTTTTTCCTCGTCTGTCCTCATCTCAGCCTTCGGCCTTCCCTTCCCAATTGGCTGTTTGCTCCAGTCGCAAGAAAGCCGATGTGCAATTCCTTGTTTCAAAGACCTCATAAAGGTGTATTCTGAAATGTTTATGTATGTATTGTATGTTTTTGTCTGAGTCATCAGGACATAATTGAGAATAAGAGAAAGGGAATAATAATGTTCCCTTGTCACAGGTTTGTTGCTAAATTTCTGTTTATAGGTTCACAAAAAGGCAATGAACCAATCCTGGTATTTGCCAAAAGGCAAAGTGGAAATTGCCAGCATGGGTGACTGTATAGTGAGCTTTAATGTCAGTCTGCATGTGTTTGAATCCTGTGTACAATGTACTCAGTTTTCTTATCCATAAAATGGCAATAATGAGTTTACCTGTATCATGGGGTTATTATGAGTTTACCTATATCATGGAATTATTATGAGGATAAATGAGATGACACATACAAAAAAGAAAATAATAATTCTAAGTGTAGAGATCAGTGATAGTACTGTTGCTCAGCACATCAAAACTATGCCCTTAAAAGCTATTTTTTTCAGTTTTGTAGAAGTTAATATATGCTCATTGGATATTATAAAAATAATAAAGAGGAAGTTAAAAATTATGTGTGATCTCCACTTAAAGTCACTACTCTTACTATTTTATGTAGCTTGGTAAAGAATCATGGACATTTTGGCAATAAAATACTAAAAAGGCTAAGTGTACAAATAAGCTAAGATCTAGTTTAGCAGCCACCATTGTATTCTGTTCACAGTAGACATGAAAATAAATTACTGATTTAGGGGTTAAATTTAAAATATTCTATTCCAAGATATTTTGACTGTTATTTTCTTATTATCCTTGAGACAAAAATTTCCATTCTATCCCCTTCCAATTTAATCTTTCTTAAATTTGGTTGTCTAAGTAGCTAAAACTATAAGGGTGGACCTGTGAATTAAGTGTAATTCATTATTTTGGAATTTCCTAAAATTATAATGTTAAATCTAGTTCAGCTCAACATGGTTCTATCTTTGATCTTCTGTAAAGTACACTTATTTTAAATTATGTCCTAATCTTTTCAGAAGTATTTTTTCCTGTCTTCTGCTGTTTTAACCAATAGGGTACAGCCTCAAGATTTTTAGATTATTTTCTGAAGTTGAAATATGAAGAAAATATAAAGAAAAATTCTCTATTTACTTAACATTAAGTTATATTTTACGTGAAGGGTTTATTTTTATGTTATTTATCTAATATAAGTTAAAATGATTTAACAAACTCTAGATTAAAACATTAATTTTTTGGTTCCTGTTGGAAAACACTGTACTTTCTGTTGTTTAGTATAATTTCTCCCTCCTCCCACATTAAGGGTTGGGGTAGAAGTTAACTTGATATTTAATGTGATTCTGATGAAAGTGGTATTGCACAATTCAACTTTCTTGAGAACAGCTATATTCCAGATACTGCTCGGTATTTTGCACATTGTTTATTTGACAAGATGAAACAGTATAAGGCAGTGTCTTGTCAAGTCTGTGATTCTCAGACTTTAGCCTTACCTGGAGAGCTTGGTCAGTCAAGATGGTTGGACTTTACCTTGAGCGATGGTGACTCAGTACTTCCAGGGTAGGGCCCCAGAACTTGCATTTCTGCAAGGTGATACTCATGCTACTGTTCCAAGGTCACATTTTTAGAACCGCAGTTATTAGTGATGCAGAAGTGGTGGGGATAGTACAGCCATACCTTGTTTTCTTGCGCTTTATAGACAGTATTTTTTTTTTTAACAGATTGAACGTTTTTTGGCAGTCCTGAGTCAAGCAAGCACAGATATAAGGTGGCAAATTGAAGCCATTAAATATTGTGTAGGTAGGTTCTGACTGTTTAGGTCACTCTCCCATCCCTCCCCTGCATTCCTTGAGTTATAACAATACTGAAATTAGGCCCCTTAGTAATCCTATGCTGGTCTCAGTTAGTCAAGTTGTGAATGCAAAGGAAACGTTTTTGAAGGAAATTAAGAGTGCTACTCTGGTGAACACACAGAAGGTATGAAAGGGCGGTAGCCTTACTGCTGCTATATAGGAAATTGTAGTGGTCTGGCTAGATGATCAAACTAGCCATAGCATTCCCTTAAGCTACCACCTGATCCAAAGCAAAGCCCTAACTCTCCTTAATTCTAATTCTGTGAAGATAGAGAGGTGAGGAAGCTACAAAAGAAATGTTTGAAGCTAGCAGAGGATCATGGTGTTTAAAGCAAGAAAACATCTCCCTAACTTAAAAGTGCAAGGTGAGGCCAGCAAGTGCTGATGTAGAAGCTATGGCAAGTCATACAGTCGATACAGCTAAAATCATTGGTGAAGGTGGCAACATTGAACAACAGATAAAATAGCCTTCTCATGGGAGAGTAAGCGATCTAGCATTTTCATAGCTGGCAAAGAGAAATCAATGCCTGACTTCAAAACTCCAAAGGACAAGGGTCTTCAAAGGACATTAGGGTATAAATGCAACTGGTGGCTTTAAATTGAAATTTTTTTTTTTTTTTTTATTGAAGTGCACATTTATTTATTTATTTATTTGTTTGTTTGTTTGTTCATTTGTTTTGTTTATACATGCACTGGGTACAGTCAGAAGCGCGGGAGGGTGAGAGAATTCACCAGAGCCAGAGCGGGGAGCAGAACAGGCAGAAGGACCGAAGTACACTGCTGAGGGGAGCAGCGGGTGGCAGGAGAAGTCTGCGCACCATGTGGGACCCTCCTCTGGTGGCCGGGGAGCAGCCGGGAATCGAACCGGCGCCGCAGAGGCTGCGGGCAGCTTCGCAACCCAGCGCTCTACCACTGCGCCACCGGGGAGGCCCTTTAAATTGAATTTTGTGCTCATTTACCATTTTCAAAAATTCTAGAACTGTTAAGAATTTTGCTAAACCTACTCTACCTCTGCTCTCTAAATGGGACAACAAAACGTGGATCATAGTATAGCTATTTACGACATGGTTTTTTTACTCATTATTTTAAGTTCACGGTTGAGACCTACAGCTCAGGAATAAAAGATTTGTTTTAAAATTTTACTACTCATTGATCATGCGCTGGGCCACGTAAGAGCTTGGATGGAGATGTACAACGAGGTCCATGTGGATTGAGGAGATCTGTTTGATTTTTCAGGTCTCATTATTTAAGAAACACATATTTTTTTAATAAGTTAGGAAACATATAGTAAGGCTGTAGCTGCCATAGATAGTGACTCCTCTGATGTACCTGAACAAAGTCAGTTGAGAACCTTCTGGAAAGGAGTCACCATCCCAGATGTCATTAAGAACATTTGTGGGGCCTCCCCGGTGGTGCAGCGGTTGAGCTCTGGGTTGCAAAGCTGCCCTCAGCCTCTGCAGCGCCGGTTCGATCCCCGGCTGTTCCCCGGCCACCGGAGGAGGGTCCTGCATGGCGTGCAGACCTCTCCTGCCGCCCGCTGCTCCCCTCAGCAGTGTCCTTCGGTCCTTCTGCCTGCTCTGCTCCCTGCTCTGGCTCTGGTGAATTCTGTCACCCGCCCGCGTTTCTGACTGTACCCAGTGCATGTATAAACAAAACAAACAAATAAATAAATAAAAAACATGCCTCTAAAAAAAAAAAAAACTTGAAAAAAAAAAAAGAACATTTGTGATTCATAGAAGGACGTTAAAATATCAACAGCAATAGGAGTTTGGAAGAAGTTGATGCAGTCCTCATGGATGACTTTATAGAGTCCTAGATCTCAGTGGAGAAAGTAAATGCAGATGGAGTGGTAATATTTAAGAGAAATAGAAGTAGAATGTGACTATGTGACTGAATTGCTGCAATCTCATGATCAAATTGTAACAGAGGAGTTGCTTGGCCTAAAGAGTGCTTTAAAAACCCAAGCTGGTGGCACTGTAAAATGAACTGAAGAGGGCAGGAAGGAGGAGCTTATAGAAATCTTAGACTTAATGAATAAAAATTTTGATTCAGTGATTTTTTTTTTTTTACATTTTAAAAGTACAGGTTTATTGGGAAAAAGAGAAAGAAAAAGAGGCACCTGCATAGTCACAGGTGGGCAGAGGAGTTGCATTTTTCCAGCACAGAAATTGTACTGATTTAATACATGGGGATTGTTTTATCTTTAAAATGAATAGGTGGTTAGAATAAAGCAACTCTCTCTGTGGAGGGAGAGGTTAGATGGAGTGTCTGTCTTAGGCATGGTGACCTTGACAGGGCGTCAGGATTTCTAAAAAGGAAGTACAGCTTATGCTTGTGGCTATAGACATGGAGCTTGGGAGATGGGGGCAAACTACATATAGAGAGAAGATGATTGACAGATCGATTCTTCATTCAGTCAATGGTGTGTTGTAGGCACTGAACTGGGTGATAGGGCCTCTATGAAGGGAACAGCATGGCTGCGAGTTTAAGTTCCTGGTAGTCACTTTCGGAGGAACAGAGAAGAGTTCAAAGGATGAGGTATCTGAGAGAAGAAAAAAGAGGAGATCTGAAAGAGAAAGGGGAATGTAGAAGGAATGACCACAGGTATCACAGTTAATCAGGATACTACATCTCCCTACCAAGGAGAAGCTTTGAGGGAGGCTGGAGTTAGGCAGAACCAAATGCTACAGTGAAGTAAGATTATAGTAAAGAATTACAACGTCTGGATTGGATGATTGGAAGGTCTTGGTTGCCCTGCAGGGGTATTTGGATAAAAAGAGAGGTGTTCTTTGTAGTGCTGGTAGGGGAAAATCCTCAAGGAAGGGAAGGCAGTGGTTACAAAGCAATTGTGCAGGAAATTTACTGTCAAGCATTAGGAGAGATTAGGATAGCAGACAACTTTCTTTCACAGTGAGGAAGACCTGTGGGCAGTGATGATAAGAGGCAGGAAGCAATGGTGGGAGAAAGATAAAAAGGCATTTACCATGCAGTCTTGCCCATCTCATTCAAGGGCTGCTCCATACTTACCATGATTAGGGAAAAATACTTGGAAGTCATCATGGGCTTCTCCCTTTTTCTGTACTGCACATTGGATGCATCAGAAAATCTCTTTGGGCCTCCCCGGTGGCACAGCGGTTGAGCGCTGGGTTGCGAAGCTGCCCGCAGCCTCTGCAGAGCCGGTTCGATCCCCGGCTGCTCCCCGGCCACCGGAGGAGGGTCCCGCATGGCGCACAGACCTCTCCTGCCGCCCGCTGCTCCCCTCAGCAGTGTGCTTCGGTCCTTCTGCCTGCTCTGCTCCCCGCTCTGGCTCTGGTGAATTCTCTCACCCTCCCGTGCTTCTGACTGTACCCAGTGCTTGTATAAATAAATAAATCTTAAGAAAAAAAAGAATATTTTTTTAAAAAAAGAAAATCTCTTTGGTACCATATTCCCTTCAAAAATATTTCTGGAATACAGCTACTTCTCATCTCTACTGATAGCAACCAGCCACTGTCATCTTTCACCTTAATTATTGAAAAGGTCTCCTAACTAATCTCCCTCCTGCTTGCTTGACCTGGAGTCTGTCCTCAACGCAATATTTAGATTGACCCTAGTGATGGTTCAATGGGTCATGCTGCTGTACAGGTTACACCATGGGCTCCTTCTCTTGCACTGACCTCCGAGGTCTCATCAGGTCTGAGCTACAGCTTTCACCTGCTGTTTGCAAACTTGCTCACCAGCTTCAGTCTCACTTGCCTCTATGCTGTTCCTCAAACCCTCCAGAATGCTCCTGCCTCACCCCTCCCAGGAATGTCCCTGCTTGTCCCAAATATCTGCTTGACCTCTTACCTCTTTCAGGTCATTGCTCACGTATGTCATCTTGTAAGTGAATCCTTAAAGGACACACTTTCCTAACTTGCAACTCCATAGGCCTTAGCATCTTCAAACACTGTGTAGTTTACTTCTGTTTTATTTATTGATTGTCTCTCTATCTCTGCTTATGAGGCTGTAAACTCCGTGAGGGAAAGGATTTTTTTCCTTTGAGTTTGTTCATTGCTATATTTCCAGTGGCTATACTGCTTCTTAGAAAGTAGGCTGTACATGAATGAAAAATTTTTTTTTAAGATTTATTTACTTATTTGTACAAGGACCGGGGTACAGGCCAGATGCATGGGAGGGTGAGAGGATTCACCAGAGACAGAGCGGGGAACAGAGCAGGCAGACTGATGAAATACACTGCTGAGGGGAGCAGTGGGCGAGACAGGAGAGGTCTGCCGTGCCAAGTGGGACCCTCGCTGGCCGGCTGGGATCGAACCAGCGCTGCTGAGACTGCGGACAGCTTCACAGCGCTGCGCTCAACTGGCTGTGCCACCAGAAGAGGCCCACATGAATGAATTTTTAATTAATGTGAGAGAAAGTGGATGTGGTAGTTGAGGGAGACAGGTCTCCAAGGGTAATAATAATGATAGCTACTATGTGTTAAGCACCCTACTCAGCATCTATTTCATGTTTTAAATCTTATAACTGCTTTGCATGGGGGCATTGTATTTCATTTTGCAGCTGAGAAAGTTGAGTACTGGGAAGGCTGAGAAACTTTCACAAACTATTAGATTATGGGCATACTCTAATTCTACCTAAGAGAAGGGTATTGAGGGCAGAAGATTTACTTTTTAAAATCAATTAATTAATTTTTTATTCTTACAATGTTTGCTTTCTCTTCTCAGGTGTAGTCCCCATAGAATTTCCACCACCAGCTCCCCCGGCACCATCGCCATAGTCCCTTGTGCTCCTCCCGCCCTCCTTTTGATCTCTTTCCCTCCCCCTGCACTGCAGAATATCTCTGATTTATAGTTGTCTGTTTATTTTTGTTTTGTTTTGTTGTGGGTTTTTTTTGGTTGTTATTATCATTTTTCCCATGGTCCCCTATATTCCTCCTATGAGTGAAATCATCTGTTATTTTTCTTTTTCCTTCTGACTTACTTCACTGAACATAATCCCTTCAAGTTCCATCCATGTTGCTGCAAATGGCATGAGTTTATCTTTTTTGATTGCTGAATAGTATTCCAATGTGTATATATACCACATCTTCTTGATCCAGTCATAGGTTTTTGGGCATTTGGGTTGATTCCAAGGCTTACCTATTATAAATAGTGCTGCGGTAAACACAGGAGTGCATGTATTCTTTCGTATTAATGTTTTTGTGTCCTTTGGGTAGCTTCCTAGATGTGGAATTGCTGGGTCATATGTTAGCTCCATTTTTAGTAGTCTGAGGAACCTTTCCATAGTGGTTGGACCAATTTGCATTCCCACCAGCAGTGTAGGAGAGTTCTTTTTTCGCCACATCCTCAGCAACATTTGTCGTTGCTAGTTTTTTTAATATGTGCCATTCTCACTGGTGTAAGGTGGTATCTCAGTGTGGTTTTAATTTGCATTTCCTTGATTATCAAAGGCAGAAGATTTAATCTTAAAAGTCAGGAAGGATTTTTCCCAAAGGGACAGAAGAGAAGAGAAGATAGGTGAAGAAACCTAGGAGCTGAGTGAAAAGAGTATGTGAAGAATGGATTTTCTGATTACCTTGGTTTTGATTTTCCTTGTTGAGATAAAGAGCAGGACACAGGACTTTAGGAGGGTAGGGGAGGCACGAAGAGAGATCTCTTTGGGCACTCTGCTGAAAAATCTTTAAGGAGTCAACAGGATTCTTAAGGTATCTTTTGGGTCCATCTAGAGGAAAACAATCAACCAACAAAACGATGTGAACAATGGATGAGGTCATTTCATCCAACTCCCAAATACTGTGCTTTATCTCTCTGTATCCCTTTCGCCTGCTCTCTGCCAAGAAACCATAGTCACCTCTACTCATCTTTGACGATATTCCATTTGTTGGTTTGTTCATTGTCTTCATGATTCCTGAGTGAATTACTTGCCCAGGTAGATGACCATTCAACACCTGGATCTGACTCTTCATTGCCCTTTCCAACCCCAGTTACCTTAACTCTTATCCTTTTCAGGCACCTGTGCCTGTACCTGGCCTTGAAGAGTCTGTGTCTTACAAAAAAAAAAAAAAGAGAAAGAGCAGCAATAGATTGACAGTGGAGTGTGAGGTGAGGTACTAAGGAGAGGATTGGTGATTCGGGGTTCTGGAGACGATGGAAGAGAATTGAGGCAAGCTAGACCTAATTAAAACTCATCTGTTTAAAATAGTTTTGCATGTATCCTGCATTGGTTTTGTTTAAAAATATGCATTTTTACATTCTGGGTGCTGCTATTTCTTTTTAATAAGTAGAGCTTTGTTGACACAATAAAACCTTTTTTTTTTAATATGGAAAAAATACCATGGGCAGCTTCTCTATAAAATTGAGAGTAAATACTATGTAAGCATAGGTAGTATAGGTGAATCATAAATATAATTTCTTAAAGTTAGGCTTTATAGTTAGTCAAGTCATGCATTCTTATCTTTATATTTAGCCTGAGAGATGCTTAAAATGTTGGCATTCTTATTGGTGTGAATTAGTGTCACTATTTATAACATTACTAACAGTCATCTGAGAGAATTGTTAGTTTACGTACCTGGTAAGTTCCTTAAAATGTGGTTTTTGGAATTAATACATGCATAATAAAGCAGGTATTAATTGCATTGCTTTTTTCTAAAGCACACATGTTAATTATATATAAATTGAATGGATGTGCACAAAACACAATATGGCAGTTTATATGAAATCTGATTCTTTTTTAATGTAGAGTTTGGTTTTAAATGATTCTGGTGATTGTAGCCACTTTCTCTACTTAGAACGCTGTGTACAGGCTTATACATCTACGTAATAAATACCTGTTCACATGGTGATATAATGCTATATGTTGATAAGCACATTGGCTAAAATGTCTGCGTTGTAACCATGGTACCTGATAAAAACAGCAGGAGAGTTCAACCTGGCATAAAATGGCAACTGGAATCAATATTTTCATTGGAGAAGGGATGTGATGGACATCTTAGCCTTCTGGCTAAGAGTTCAAGGTCTTCGAGATTTCTGTTACTCACAGTCTCTCACCTGGAAGTGTTAGAACAGTAGTGAGAATTCATTCCTTTATATCTATAGAGAGAATTAGTTTGGCTGATTAAAAAAATTATTTGTAATCACAATTTCACTGGACGATGAGCTCCTCAGGGGTAAGGCTAACATGGTTCTATATTCCATATTCATCTTTATATCTGAGGGCATGGCATAATTTCTGGTACATATTTGATGACTGCCTGACTACCCAAGGTAACTTTATTTTTCCCTTTCATGACAGTAGTTCTTTAAAGAGTTAAAAAGATGAAGTTATTTTGAGGAAGTAGAATGTTTTTTTAAAGATTTATTTTTTATTTATTTATGCATAAAAGAAATGGGGTGTAGACCAGAGGCATGGGGGGTGGTGAGAAGATTCAACAGAGACAGTGGGGAGCAGAACTGACAGATCTACTGAAAAACACTGCTGAGGGGAGCAGCAGGCAAGTCAGGAGAGGTCTGCTGCACCATGTGGGTTGCTCCCTGGCTGGGGATGGAACTCGTGCTCAATGCTTGGGGATGTAATGTATAGCATGGTGATGGTAATGTATTATGTATTTGAAAGTGATTGAGAATAGCTCTTAAAATTTCTCAACATGAGAAAGCAATTGTAACTATGTGGTGATTGTATTTAACTGCTGAGAGCTGTAGTGTAAACTTCTGCTGTCCAAAGGGGTGATATTGACATAATGTCACAAAGAGAATATGCACAAGACTTGAGCGATAGCGTCACTTAATGTGCAGTATAGGACTAGGGAAGGCACAGGGAAAGGCAGGGATGTTTCTAGATAACATGCTGCTCAGATGTCTCCTGAGAAGAGACCTCTCATGTGAGTGAATTTACCTTGATAAGTCATTTCTGCTATGTAGGCTCAGGGACCTCATTTTGTGTTTTCTGGGGTGGATGTGTATGTGCAGGGTGGCATGATCTGCATGCTATATGAAGCATTGTACCAACATATGAATCTATATTGAGAACTGTCTCTGGTGTGCAGTTTGTGTGCAACTAGTGATGGTGGTGTTAACTAACCTTGTTATAACCCGTTCACAATATAAATGTATACGCAATGATCATGTTGTGCACCTTAAAATTGTAAAATATTGTATGTCAATTATATCTCAATAAGATAGGGACATAATTTATATACAACTAGTAGATGCATTTTTTTTGTCTTAAGCAATGGAGAAACTTAGCTTACTCTCTAAGTTATACCTTTGTATTTCAGTGATGAACAAAAGACCCAGAGGGTGAAAGTGGTTTGGACTCATGGGTTACTCAGCAGTGGTGCTAAGAATAGCACTCTGAGCTCTCTGTTCTTGCTGCAGATCTCTCTCTCTCTCTTTTTTTTTTTATTTCAGAGTAGAATTGGGCCTCAGAAATGCTTAGAAAAGTGGATAATACCATCAGTGTTGCTACTCTTTTTGATCACCTTCTTTTATGTACTCCTTATTTTTTATGGTGAAACTGGAATATTGGTGAAATTAAAATGAAAGTAAAACCTTCATTTAGTTTAGGATTGAATGCTAAAAACAAACTCTGAAGGCAGGGACCAGCTCAGTTCATTCTGTGTACCACATGGGGCCTGTCTCACCCACTCTTGGGAATTCCTGGTTGAAATAAAAATCTTTCAAGTTAGACATGCATAAGTCATAGTGAGACAAGAGCGGCCATGAGTCATGGAAGCATTTTGACTACCTGGAAATTTATGGTAATTCTCCATTAGAATTACCTATGCTAAAATAAAGGCTATTTTGATTTTACTGACCTGCCTCTTATTCATTCATTCATTTATACACACATTCATTCATTTGTTTTATTTTATTTATTTTCTTACATTGTCGTTCATTTTCCCACAATGCTTGATTTCTCCCCTCAGGTGTAGTCCCCATAGTTTTCCCACCACCACAGCACCCATGATCCATCACCACAGACCCTTCTGCTCTTTCCTTTCCTACTTTGATCCCTCTCTCTTTGCTCCCCTGCTGTATGCCTCAGATCTATGGTTTGCCTGCAAGTTTTGTCTTTTTCCTGGCCTTTGTTTTGTTTCCCTATATTCCATGTGTAAGAGAAACCATCTGATGTTTTTCTGATTTATTTCACTGAGCATAATCCCTTCCTTCCAGCTCCATCCATGTTGCTGCAAATGGCATGAGTTTATCTTTTTTGATTGCTAAGTATTTTTCCATTTTGTATATATTACATCTTTTTGATCCATTCATGTCTTTTGGGGCATTTAGTTTATTTCTGTATCTTAGCTAATATAAATAGTGCTGCAATAAACATAGGAGTGTATGGCATGCCGCTTCTTGATTTAAAAACACACTTCTGAGATACCCACTGTATGGGTAAGTGGCACTGACTTGCTTTATCAGAAAATGATAAATGAATGTGTTTCCACCTGCTGCACTAACTGCTAAAAACCTGTGTTCAAATTCAGTGTCTAAACTTCAATATCAACTCATTTCAAAGAACATCTTGGTTTTCCACTGATTAAGTCATAGACATGTCAACTCTAGCCATGCTTAGTATGTGTCCAGTGCATTAGCCCCATTTAATTTTCACAGCAACTGAGAAAGATTGCAGTGTCTCCTCACTTCACAGATGAGGGAAACTGTGTGTTAAGATACTCATCTCAGGTCACAGTTTTTGAGTGAGAGCATTAGAATTTGAACAAAGGGATCTCTTCAAAATCTTTGTTCTTTTATCCTTAGGTGGCAGTCTGGGGCAATGCTTATTTATTTTTTAAAAACCATATTATTGAGGGTCTCCCTGGTGGCCTAGTGCCTCAGCGCTATCACCACTATAGCCTGAGTTTGATCCCTGTCCAGGGAGCTAACCCACATGGAGCAATAGACCTCTCCTGTCTCGCCCACTGCTCCCCTCACCATTGTATTTTAGTAGATCTGTTTATTTAGTAGATCTGTCTCTGGTGAAACCTCTCACTACCTGCACCTCTGGCCAACATCCCAGTTCTTCTACACACACACACACAGAGCCATTATTGACATATAAATCACCTATCATATAATACATTCATCTGAGGTGTGCAATTCAGTGGATTTTAATATATTCAGAACTGTGCAACCATCATCACAGTAAATCTGGAACATTTGCATCATCCTCAGATGCCTCATAGCCATTAGGCCATGTCTCTCCAACTCCCTTCCATCCCCAGCCTTAGATAATCTAATAGATTTTCCTAATATGGACACTTCCTAAAAAACCTTTCTATAATATGTTGTCCTTTGTGTCTGACTTCTTTCTCTTAAATGCTGTTTTCAAGATTCATCAAAATGTTATTTTTAAGGCTCATGTAGCATGTATAGTATTAGGCTTCTTTTTAAGACTATATATAACACTACTGTGAATCCATAAGCTAGAGTTAATAATGCAGCTGTGAGCATTTGTTTACGAGTCTTTTGTAGATATATTTTTTCATTCCTCTTGGATGTAGACCTAAGAGGTGAATTGCTGGGTCATATGATTTAGATGATGTTTTAGTGTCTAAGGTTTTATAGGTCTTTTTGGTAGTTGTCCAAATCACAGAAGAGCTGCCCCAGAGGTTTATGCTGTATTTTTGCGATACGATAATCGTTTTCCCTCTTCTGCCCCAAATAGGAACCCTCGATGGAATTACAGAATCTTAGAATTTGAAAGCAAGTAAGAGGTGACCTAGTCTAAATGCTTTATTTTAAAGGTGAGGAAACTAGAGTGGAGAGACTCACTTCCCAGGATTATGCATCTGGTAGTGGCTGGATCTGGACCAAACACGCTGTTGCTTTCTTTCCCAGGGGTGATGTCCTCTGGATTAGCTTCTCAGCAAGGGAGTGGTTCCTAGAAATGAGCCTCAATTGCTGAAGTCATGATGTTTCATATATTGTTTGCCACGGACTAAAATCCCTCTAGAGTGACATTCTAGAGCTAGTGCAGTGATTCTTTGGGATGTATGATATGACTGTAGAGAAAGCCTTCCTTGCAAAGCATGTTGATTGTTGGGAGCTGATGTATGTGGCCCCAGTGGAGGCAGTGGTCTTGGAGATTGTCATGAAATGGTGTTAGTAGGTGCAGATGAAACAGAGTTGTAAAAGAAAGATAATTGTTAAAGTTTAGTGAGCAGGCTGATTTCAATAAAACAGAATGTGATTCTCTCAGAGCCTGACGATCCAGGACATTTACAAATGTCAAAATTCACAAATGAAAATTTAAAATGCAAGGTGTGAGGTGAAAAGCACAAAGTTATATGATCCTCAAATGTTATAACACCTTTTGCAATATCATAATCAATTCAGTAGGTACAAAAGAAATAACCAACTGTAAATCATCTATTGAAGAGGAGAGTTAGTGAAAATGCAGAGGAGGGTGGGGAAAGGCATATAAATCACAATACAGAGATATTTGGTGAAACAAGTCTTGGTAGCAGAGATAAGAGTTTACAAATGAACTTTCAAGATGCTCTTAATATCATTTCAACTTGAAATGAGGTATGATACTGAGTTATTAAATAATGTATTGAATTTCAGCACATGGAAAGAGGGTCTTGATTGTCCAATTTCTTAGAAAAATATTTTTTAGATGTGAAGAGTAATTTTATTCAACATTTCATGAAATGTATAAGGGGTTTGGCAACTGAATGAAAGTTGTAAAATCTGATAATTGTATTAGTTTCTCACTGTATTTTGTATCACAGATAGATTCAGGATAATTAAACAGGTCAAACAAATGAGGTCATTGCAATATATAAAGTATAGTGATTAACAAATTTAACAGCTACTTATGTGTTATGTACTCTATGTGAGGCATTGTATTGGCCTCCAGGAATGCAATGATTAACCAAGTGTAGTCTCTACTCTGAAGGAATTTATGATTTAGTGACTGAGGTAGTATTTAATAAGGGTTTTTCTAAATGCTAATGATGGGAGGAGAGGTAGGTGGGTTGGGAGAAATACACAAAAAGAATAATAGAAGTCCAAAGGCAGTTTGCATAATTACTTTGCAAATAAGGATTTGCAAACCCAGATTCCTCCAATTAGCTAAACTCTGTGAACTCAGATATAGATTCCATTGTGACCACATGTATGTAACTGGAGAAGGGATTAATATATGTGGAAATTGCATAATGATACTTATATGGGTGACTAATATAAGTTGGATTTTGGCTTTAAATAAATTGAATGGGTTGTTGCTAGTGGAGCTTTTGTAACCCATGTAGCACATGCACAACTTTCCCCAGTACCTCGGCTTTGTAGTTATATTTTCCCCAATCCAGGAAATAATGAAGTCTCTTTTTTTTTTAACCTAAGAGAGTCTTCCTGATTTTTCTTATTCTTCTTGGCATTAACTTTTTGATGTCCTGGCCAGTTTTTTTATAGAATGTCTCACGTTCTGGACCCATGATGACTTTCTCATCATCATATTCAGGTTAAATATTTTTAGCATGAATACTTCATGGTTGATGCTGAGCACATCTTACTAAATCATATTGAAGCACATAGCATTCTATTATATTTCCATTTGATGATTGCCAATTTATTGCCCAAAGTACAAAATCCAAGAAATAACTTTGACCATCTTTTCAAAAGGATGACCTCATCAGGTGTGTGACGGGTTGCCTGAGGCAGAGAGACCATTTGGGTTGGGAGTGCTGGTCATTAATCTGTTGTTATCAGCCAAGGGCTTCAGTTCTGGTGACTAACTCATGTGGCAGTGAAAGTCAGGGTTGTTCTGGTCTTGGGGATTCTGCCCACTTGCTATGTGTCTTGTCCACGGCACTCATTTTCTGTGCATTTGTCCTAATTGTGAGATTTATTTTTGTTTTGATTTCATGCATAAAAAGAATCTTTTCAAGTTTTAAGAAGTAGAGATTTTAAACAGGGAAATGTAGAAGCTGCATTCCCTTATTCAGCAAGTGCTTATTGGGATCTCCCTACTGTTAGGCACTGTTCTGAGTGCTGATAATTCTGTCGTGTTGTGAACTAAACAAAGTCCTGTCCTCATGGAGCTTATATTCTAGTGGGAACATGTGCTATATACATAAACATAAAAAATTTACAAAATGGCAAATAGTGATAAATGCTATGATGAAATGTGGTTATAGTGTGTGGGGGGATGTTGATAATATAAGATGGGCTGACGCTCTCTCTGAGATGATATTTATGCAGAAGTGTGAATGAGGTAAGGGAGCAGACCATGCAGTGTGAATGGCCCCTGAATAGTAAATAATTTATAATATAATAGGTACATATTTATTTACATATAGTTCCATTATATATGCCATATATAATGTATAAAAATAATACATGAGATATATTATTATAATCAATTGCAGACCATGCCGAGTGTGACACAGGAAATCCCTGGAGGCTGGAACCGTATATTCCTGTTTTACTGGGAGGAAGAAAAAAAAGAGAGAGAGAAAAAAAACTTTCACCTGGGTTTCTCATGTAACGATAGAACCATATTAAATAGTATTTAAGAGTTTTGCTCTGCATTTATAACTCCAAGATGATAATACAAGTATTTTAACCCAAATACAATTAGCAGTGGGCTCCTCTCTTTCTAGCTAGATCTCTCCTTGTAAAGATGAGCAAATAGTTTTCTATCATTTGGTGCCATAAAAGAAATACAAAGTAGGAGTTGGAAGATTTGAATCAACAAGCTGGTATGTGGGAAAACTCTTAAATCTTCCTGCGCATTCTCATTTATCACACTGACATAAGTCCTCACTTGTCTGATCCTGCTGCTGGGGGATGGAATAGGATGATCGATATGAATGTGCTTTATAAACTGTGATACACTCTGCAAGTCTAAGGTATTATTATCATTTAGACCTTTATTATAGTTTTGCTTAAACAGAGGCAGTCTATTATCTACCTCTCATTTGAAAGGAGAATGACAAATAGTTACTTCAAGTAAAATGCTTCTCAAAGAACAGAAGCTGATCAATGCACCTTAAAGGACCTAATGAATTATTCAGTTGTTTCTCAAACCAGCATATCTGAACAAAGGAAATGATAACTTTCCTCTCCTATTTCAGCCTCCTGGAAATCAACATGATTTTTTGTGAGATCCTATCTGGAGAATTTTCTTGAGTTTCAGTGCCAGGTTAATAAATGAGAAGCAGCTTTTTGCCTCTTGGAGAAATGGAAATTTAGAAATGATTAATACATTAAATTAGGCAGTCAGCAAAGAGTCATTGGGTGTGTAACATACAGATGGATAGATAGATGGATTCATGGCTAGGTAGAGAGATTAGATAGTTGGTGCTGTTGGGGATAGAAAAATGTGTGAGAAATTGATGTTGATGATAATTACAACTGGCATTATTAATCACTTATGTTCCGGGCATGAATCTTTCCCTAAACCATAGGAGGTAATTAATATTATTATTGCAATTTACAGAGGAGGAAACACTAGAGAGATTTATGTAACTTGTTCAAGGTCATGGAGCTGGGAGTTGACTTCAGATCTGCTTGATTATAAACCTATACCCTTAACCATATGCTTTTCAAGATGCCTATGATGGTAGTGGGGAGAGAAGAATATTCTCTTAAGGGAGTTACATGGTAAGACTGAACCATGGAGAGGAAATGGCTGTACCTGTAGACAAAGAGAATAAATTATTTGGGTTGGATCATGGGAGGGTATTTAGTCCATTGGTAGCTTATAAACAACAGAAATTTCCTACTTACTGTACTGGAAATGATAAGTCTGAGGTTAGGAGGCCAGCATGATTGATGAGGACTCCTTTTCAGCTTACAGACTCCTTAGATGGTGAAAGGGACAAGCTATGTTTTATAAACGCACTCATCCTGACATTCATGGTGGCCCTACTCACATGACCTAATCACCTTCTGAAGCCTATTTTTAAAAATATTTAAAAACTTGGAGGTTAGGTTTGAATCAGCATATGAATTTGAGGAGGACACAAATATGCAGACCATATCAGAAAGCTTGTTGGAAGTGGAGGCCCTGTAGCTGGGCCTTATTGGATCAATTGGGAGGACTTAAATGGCCGACAATGAGGAGGAGCCGATCTTGCAGGAACTGGTCATTGTGGAGATCCAGATTTGGGAAGGGCAAGGTATATACATTCAGGGACATGTGCGCTGAGAAACCTCATCCATCCAGGAGGAGAGTTCCAGATGTGGCATGAGGAGAGATAGGGTGAAACATTCCTGGGAGGTAGAAGAGGCCAGACTTCAGAGATGGATTTCATTCCTTTAGCATTAAAGATTCTTAGATGGATAAGATACATCTGGTGATTTCATCAGAGCTGTGTCAGAAGAGGACTTACTTTGGAATCAGATGTAAGGACCCATTGGAGTTGGGAAAAATCAGACATGAGTAACAATATGTATTTTTGGATGACATTATATATTTATGTATCTGTAGGGAAAAGGAAAATGTACATCAGTTCCTGGATATAGGATCACAGACTACACAAACTTTCTCAGAATGATGTTTAGTCTACGTTTGAAGAGGGGGTGAAGGCTGTGGAGAGGAAGCATCTCCCAGAGCTCAGCCTGGGATGCTCATCTTGCTGCTCCCAGGTTTCCTTTTCATTCTTAGAGCTCATTTTTGTTTGCTTGATTATGTTCTCCTTGGCCCGCATCATCGCAGTGACTACTGTTTATTGAAAAATCTACTATGTTCAAGGAGTTTATAGCTCCTGGAAGAATTAAGTGGTATTAGAGAAGAAACTGAGGCTCAGAGAGATTAACACGTAATTAACTCAGTAGTTGGTGCAGTTTGGATTAAATAGTAGCCTTTTATAGCCAGAAATCTCGTTTCTTCTTCTATAGTTTGTGTGGTTGATAAGAATATGAACTTAGGGGACTGGCTGGTGGCGCAAGGGGTTAAATCACAGCACTGTGAAGCTATCTACAGCCACTGCAGCTCGAGTTCAATCCCAGGCCAGGGAGCTGACCCACAGCAATCCCAGGCCCATAGCAGACCTCTTCTGACTCTCCGGCTGCTCCCCTCAGCAGTGTATTTCAGTCAGTCTGCCTGTTCTGTTCCCCGCTCTGTCTCTGGTGAGTTCCCTCTCTCTCCACATCTCTGGCCTGTACTGCAGTTCTTGTATGCATAAATAAATAAATCTTTCAAAAAAAAAAAAGAATATGAACTTGATTGTTGGCCAGCAGTGCCCCTTACTTGTTAAGTGTTCTTGGCCAGGTTATTAAATGTGTTTGTGTTTCATTTTCCTCATCTGTAAACTGGGGATATTTGTAGAATCCCGTAGTGCATTATTAGGGTTCAATTAATCTTTTATGAATAATTTAAAATTTTTTATTCTTTATCACTGGATCCTTCTGTTGACTGTTACTTCCTGATGCTCAGAAAAAGGCATACCCTTTCTGGCACAAAGTAAACAAACCATCTTTCAAAATTCATTTCATTTTGTGAATATTAATTTGAAAACTCTAATTAGCTATCTATATATCCCCCTGGATTGTCTTAACCCAGTTTCCACTTCAGTGCTGCACATCCTCTTCTTTCTTTTTCCATCAAAGTAAGCATAGACTGCTCTCCCTGCCACACTGTGGGTACCTGTCATGGGCACAGAAGTAACTTGATGGTGCCTCACTGCCCTTTTTGCCCTGTCCTTGACAGGGACGAACTGCCTCTCCCCAGTGTTGGAAGAATTAGTGAGCTTCCGTCCCTTATTTTACCCTTGTGGGGAAAGGATAAACTCAATTAATGGTTTGATAGACCTGAAGGAGAAGTCACTCAGCAAATTTGAGATAGGCTGTTATAAAACCAGACAAGCAGGGCAAAAAAGCCCTACTTGGTTACAGTTATCAGGAAGGGGGAAGACAAAGGACTCAGGGAGAAGCAATTCCCGCAGGACTTAATAGTCATCTAAGGCTGAAAACTCCTCTGCTTTGTGTGTTCTTCTAGGGCCTCGAACACCAGAGATATTCATTACCGAGTCACTGGTGGGGATAAGCTTTGGTGTAATTGCTAAGTTGGCCTTTCCAGGAGTTACTTCTTCCTTATCTGACTTTAATGAGCAGTTTTATATACAGATATATTCTCCAGTACTGTAAGTATTGATTTCTAGTCCTAATTTAAAATAACCCAATGTTTTCTTGCACATCTAAATGAATATTCACAATAGATATTCAAACACAAGTTTGCATTGCTAATGCTCTGAAAATCTATTTGTCTGGTACTGAATAATTATCCATTCATTTCCACTTGGAAGACCAGTACAAGAAGATAAATAGCGAAGTCTTGCAATGATCAAATTTTGAAATTAAACCTATTGTATCTCCATGAAAATACTCTTGGTATTTTTTTCTCCAGAAGGCATTAAAACATCTGCAATAAATATGTAAATTTGATGATTGTCAGTAATCAAAGCCAACTCTTTTACTTTGTTTTCTTTCTAATAATTCCCCTAACATTGGAGATTGGCAGTAAAATGAAAACATTATAAATAGCTAACTAGCACAGTTGACCATTGCCTCTGTCTGTACCCCAGCATTAATATTATGATGTTCCAGGGGCATGGACAACTACCTGGGCGCAGATCTGATCCACTGGGCTCACCACAGTCAGCCCTAGGTTTCTTACTAATGTTATAGAGCAACCCCGATATTAAACGGGTTCCTGGCTGTGGGTCCTCACCCGCGCGCTTTAAAGGGACTTATGAATTCTACTACAGACACACACAAAAGGGTTAATAAAAGGTTTATTTACAAGAGAAAAAGAAATAAGGAAAATGTACAACTCAGGGAGAAAATAGGGAAATAAAGTCTTTAATGCGTCCTACCCAATCCAACGACCTGGAAACCCAAAGTCACTCTCAGAGCTGGCCGGACGCTGCGAGCTGGCAGAGAGCCAAAATGGGGGATCCCCAAAGCCCACGTGTCTGCCTTTTGTATCCACCTGGCTGCTTAACCCCACCCTCAGGTCCCAGCCACCTTCCCTTTGGTGGTGATGGGATTTGGAGTTCCCAGTGTCTTTGGCTTTGACCTGGGGTGGGGGTGGAGTCCACAAAGCCTATATGGAATTTGCTTTGGGACATCCTTTTCCCCCTAACACTAACACCACACAAGGCTGGGTATAGTGTTAATGCTGGCTTAAAATTCAATTCTGTTGAAAGCTGATGTCTGCACCTCCTTCCCTTTGAATCTAAGTGAATTTGATGACTGCTTTGCCACATAAAATATGACAGAAATGACTCTATCAGTTCTGGGCAAAGGCTTGAGAGACCACAGCCTCCACTTTCTTTGTATTGGAACAACTCTGGGAGAAGCCAGCTGTCATGTAAGAAGCCCAGGCTGTGACTGCCTTACTGTGAGAAAGCTCAGTAGACTTGTTTGGAGAGCTGTGTGGAGACAGAAATGCCAATCAACTATCTCAGCAAGGTGCCAGACATGTAAATGAAGTCTTCAGCTGGGAATCAAGAACTTCTAAAACTATGAAATACAACAAAAAGATGTTACTGTGAGCCACGAAGTTTTTGGGTGCTTAGTTGTTCAGCATTAGATAGCTGAAACAGGAAACTGTGTTATTGTTCTCTCAGGATGCTTTTGACTATCTAGAATTGTGTTTTTCTAATTTTAGAGCCAACTGTTAGGAAGTCTTTCGATTGATGTTATAGGGGTTCTTTTAAGATTCCTAGCAGACCAATGAATCCTATGCAAATTGCTGCACTTCCTTCATCTGGAATCCACTTTCTCCTTATTTAATTTTATCTTACTTGTTTGTACAAAATTGTGGTGAATATAAATGTCCACTCCCTTAGCATGCTCTCCATGCAAAGCTAGTGTTGCGTTGTCCAAAAGAAACACTGGGATAGGTAGGAAGGACCAGAAATTGGCAGAAGAGAGTAAAAATGATAAGAAATATATATAAAAAATAGCAAAAAAAAAAAAAAAAAGCTTGTGCTAAATATGGTGAGATAGAAAATATGCTGCTTGTACTAAAAATGGAGAGAGAGGGAAAACACCAGAACTTTCAATCTTGATTATTTAACATGTGGTATCTTGAGAAAAGGCAATTCAAAATGACTAAGTGTACTTACTGGTGGTCTTCTGGAATCTCACGTGGCACGTGCCATCTCTAGGAGGTAAGATAAGGTAAGTTTCCATTCCAGGCATCATCTGTGCCCATCACGTTCATCATCTTCTCAATAATAAAGGAAAATGGGTGTCATGGAGAACTTTTTTATCTATTTGTTTTAAACATCTTGGCGCGGAACACTTTATATACTATTGTCTGCTTGTGGCCCTTTTATGAATCAGCCTGTCAGTGAGTGGAAATATGTAGCTATCAGCAAAATAATGTTAGTGTGTTTCAGATTTAGTTTTTAGTTCTTCTTTCCATTAGTGGGTAATGACAGATTGAAATTGTGTTGTTGTTTTGTTATAGAGCAGCCCCGATATTGAACGGGTTGCCTGGCAGTGGGTCCTTACCCGCGCGCTTAAAAGGGACTTATTAATACTCCACTACAGGCATATACAAAAGGTTAATAAAAGGTTTATTTACAAGGGAAAAGGAAATAAGGAAATTGTATAACTCAGGGAGAAAATAGGGAGATAAAGTCTTTAATGCGTCCTACCTGATCCGCCAACCTGGAAACCCAAAGTCACTCTCCGAGCTGGCTGGACGCTGCGAGCTGGCGGAGAGTCAATATGGGGGACCCCCTCCAAAGCCCACGTGTTTGGCTTTATACCAACCTGGCTGCTTAACCCCACCCTCAGGTCCCAGCCACCTTCCCTTTGGTGGGGATGGGATTTGGAGTTCCCCATGTCTTTGGCTTTGGCCTGGGGTGGGGGTGGAGTCCACAAAGCCTGTATGGAATTAGCTTTAGGACATCCTGTTCCCCCTAACAATTTTGCAAAGTGACAAAGTCTTTGCTAGGCGCTAAGGATTTTAAGGCAAATTCCACCCCAGAGGAACTCAAGTACTTTCGTTCTTGAAATTTTTTTTTTAATCCTACTACCTGTTTTCTAAAGAGTCAACTCCTTTTGGATTGTTGGTATAAGGATAAGCAAATATCAGGTTGCTTGCTGCTAATATTTGTCTTTAGCATTTCAAATTCTGGTTTTCTCAATTTTTACCCCAGAGTCTGAGCACAGAAATAAAAACATTAATTAAGTGCACAAAAAAGAAGTGAGAATAACAATAATGCACAGTCTACTCACCCTCAAGGGGCACTAGTATAAAAATGTATCAACATCTGACAAGAATCAAAAGGGTGAAGGGGCCTCCCTGGTGGTGCAAGGGGGTAAGCATCTGCAGCCATTGCAGCATGAGTTCGATCCCTGGCCAGGGAGCTACCCACATGGTGCGGCAGACCTCTCCTATCTCGCCCACTGCTCCCCTCAGTAGTCTATTTCAGTCGGTCTGCCTGTTCTGCTCCCCACTCTGGCTCTGGTGAATCCTTATGTCTTCTTATGACTCCCATCATACAGTTACAATTTTCTTTCTTATTTTTTAGTCATATATGGGCATTTTTATATCAGAATGTGTGCTTTAGAGTAGGTGTGTTATGAAAGCTGACTCAGAACCATAATTACTGAAGGGGCTGGAGACAGGAAGCAGCCTCGAGGCCCCTGAACTCCTTCCCTTCCGGACTATTAGATGATACTGCAGTTTCTGGGATGAGTTTCTGGCTTTAGATGGGCTCAGTGCACAGTGCTGAGATTCTCAGGTGAGTTCTGTGATGTGAGATGCTGATGTTTCTGTGTTCGCTGAAGGAAGCCTACCTAGCCCATAGAAGAAATTTGAAACATTTGTTTGATTAAAGTTTAAAACGTAAGCCTTTGGATGCATCTGTTCCCCTACAAAATGGAGGTCTAAGATCTGTTGTCCTGACAAAGGGCATTTACTAAGTGCCAATTTGCAGGAGGTAGTGTTATTTCAGTGCCAGCCTTCTTTCTCTGCCAACTTACAATAGGAGGAGGGGTAGTATTGACCTTCCAGTCTGTTAAAGTTGCTCTGAACCCAGTGAAAATATGTTGTTTTCATAATGTGGCCAACTATCTCCAACCCACTCCATTTAAAACGGGAGCTAAAAAAAATGATACAAAATGAACCAAAGCAACAAAGCAATTTTCATCTTGTAAGGAAGAGTTTCTAAATTTAGAACAGATAACTCTGGAAAATTAATAGAATCTTAGCATTACTGAAGGTCATCCAGGTGGGTGCCTGCATTCTTTTTATGTCCTTCCTGCCAAGCTTGTCATCATCACCTCTGCCCACTTCTCCCTCACCCACTTTCTACTACTGACCACTGTAGAGAGCTGTCTTAATTCTCTCTACTTGTTTTTCCCACTTTCCTCAACTCAACAGCTCCTCCTACTTTACCTTCCCTGCTTTCACCCACTAAACACCAGTGGGGATGCCTTTTCTCTGTCCCTGAATCCCTTTGAACTCTTCCTGATCTCCCCTCCCCACAGCTGCTTCTGGGCTCAGTTCTGTCCTCTTCTGTCTTTCCCCATGCCCACTTCCTCCACTCAGCACTCCTGTTCTGCTCTTCTCTCTGGTAGAGTCTTATGATGGGATCTATTATGATCCTTGTCAGCAAATCACAATGTTATTTGAGGTACTTAGCAACAGCCCATTGAATTGAAGATATCACACTATGGATGCCCTTATTTGTCTTCTATAAAGTGGTGACACGGTCTTTTACTCTGGCCATTTAATTTGCGGGATTTTTTTCTAGAAAGCCTTGGAACATGTGTGCTTTCAGTGTGTGGAGTATTTACTGCACATTTTGCAACTCTGGGTTCTCAGCCCCTACTCTGTGATGATCTGGCTCCAGAGCCTTGCCTGGAAGCTCCTGGAATGCTCCCTGGCATCAGATTCCCATCATTTAGGGAGGGTGCGGTGTTGGAGCCATAGATTCTATGTTCAGGAAAGTCTGCTGGGAATGGAGCACCCCTGGACCCACAGTAAGGGGATGCTGTGTGCTTATTTCTAGTTCTCTTGGGTCATAGATCATTGAATACATACATGTTAACTTGATTTTGTGTTTGTGGTACAGACCCAAATGTACTTGTCTACCTATACAGTAGCATCGAATCTTTCGTTGCAAAGTTTAGGCCACGGGAGTTTTGCTAAACTGCATTTTTGCCTACCCTTTCCATTCTTACTACTGTAGACTTATGGTTCTTCTGAGCAGACAATTGATTTCTTTAGCTATTCCTTAGACTTTTCCTTGAATGCATACTTGCCCACAATCTGACTACTTTGCACACCCATTTGGAGGGTTCAGGCATCAACATAACCCTTTGGTGTTCTACTAAGTTAGTGCTGTTTGATGACTGCATTTAAATTTTAGGTAGTATTTCCAAGCAAGGCACAGTATAGTTAACTCTGATAAAGTTAGTTAAAAATAGAACTTGGGGATGCTCTGTAGGAATTTTAGAGGAGAAAATAGTTCTGTTTTCTGCATTGGGTGTTGGTCATGGCCAGTCTAACCTGCCACATGGAGCTCGATAGGGTCATTATCTCCATCTTTATTTGGCAGCTGCTTAAATGAAAGAGGTCTATTTATCCTGATTGCTGTTTTACCTCATTTGTTGCCTCTGTATTATTTTTTTATAGTGATATTTTAACAAGTTGGTGTTTGGGAGTTCTCTGTACATTTAGTCATTTAATCTACTACTCAAGGTAATATTGGTACACTGAGAGTGTACCAAATGATTTTAAGTCCTTCATGTCATCCAAAAAAAGATGTACAAGAGGGCCTCTCTAGTGGTGTAAGGGATTAGTTAAGCACAGCACCGTGAAGCTAACTGTAGCCTCTGCAGCACGAGTTCAGTCCCTGGCCGGCCAAGGAGCTACCCACACGGTGCAGCAGACCTCTTCTGTCTCGCCCACTGCTCCCCTCAGCAGTGCATTTCAGTAGATCCTCCTGTTCTGTTCCCCACTCTGTCTCTGGTGAATCCTCTCACCTCCTGCACCTCTGACCTGTATCCCAGTTCCAGTACACATAAATAAATAAATCTTTAAAAAAAAAAGATGTGCAAGAGTCTTATTACATCAGGATTACCTTGTTTCCACAGAAGTATTATTATTGGAGTAGAAAGTGGTAACTCTCTTTACAATAGCTAGGACATGGGGAAGTCTTAAGTGTCCACCAATAAACAATTGCATCAAGAAGGTATGGTAGATCTATACTGTAGAATGCTCTTCAGCTTTAAGGACGGATGAAGGCAGCCATTTACAGCAAATTGGAGGAAGTTTGAGGGAATTATGTGTAGTAAATCAAGTCAGAATAATGAACACTGGATATTTATATAGCAGCTGATTTGACAAAGTAAAATATTTTTCAAAAACTAGTGGACATTAATAAGCACAGTGAGGGCTCTGTGGTTGAGGGGGGTGAGAAATGGATAAGAGGATATAAGGAATTGTGGTAGGAAGAAATTTAAAAAAAAAAGAAAATTGATAACTCACAAAATGTCCATGAGTTGAGGAAATAAAATATTGAGTAATATGACAAAGGACCAATAGGTTGTTTCTATATTTTGAGGTCACTTTTACAAATCATCAAAATTACTGGAGGGATGCTGATTTACAAAGCTAGAGAGCATGTTTCATTGTGTAGGTAAAGCATTCCACCTACCAGTTTTTCTTGTGGTTTCGCTTGTAATTAAATCAAGAAAAATTTCCCACAGAGCTATACAGGCTGCATTCAAACCCCCACATTTACTTATTAACCTGTAACCTTTAACACACTGCTTCCCTTTCTCCTATGGGAAGTAACATACTGTCTGTTCTTACCTCTATCAACCTGTGTGGGCTTATGAAATCAGCGTCATAGATTTTCAAATTGTGCCATTCCTAGGGCCATTATATCTGACCTAATGATTTTAAAAGAAGATGCTGGATCTTGGGCCTCTCCGGTGGCACAGCAGGTTGAGCGCAGCTCTGTGAAGCTGTCCGCAGCATCTGCAGCGCCAGTTCAATTCCTGGCTGGCCAGGGAGATACCCACGTGGCATGGCAGACCTCTTCTGGCTCACCTGCTGCTCCCCTCAGCAGTGCTTTCAGTCTGTCTGCCTGTTCTGCTGCCCACTCTGTCTCTGGTGAATCCTCTCACTGTCCCACACCTCTAGCCTGCACCCTAGCTCTTGTATTAATAAAAAACAAATGTTAAAAAAAAGAAAAAAAAAGATGTTGGCGCTCAAATTTATTATTATGCTAAAGGTTTTAATTGGACTGATGCGTTATATGCTTGGCATAGAGTAAATATTGCCTACAGTGAGTCTTACAGTTGAGTGGAGACACTACCAGCCTGGCAAGCAAAAGTTCTGATTTGCACCCCAAGTTCTGTCAATTATGAGCTTGGTAATACTATTTAATGACTCCAAGCCTTGGACTCCTTGTCTGTGAAAGTGGGGAATATTATTTTCCTTGCCAGTACTCTTAAGAGAATTAATTAGCATAATCAATGAGAGAAATATATGAACTTATTTTTTTAATTAAACTATACTCTGCAGTTGTGAAACAGTTTTGACTGAAGGCTGGCAGGAATTCTAGATTCTTCGGGTTTTCTTTAGCTCAGCTTTTCATTTTTAAAATCAAGGCACAAACTATCTTTAGTAACAGCCAAACATTTGTGAGATCAGATTGCTCATGATTTCTTAAGGAATGTGTTATGAAGATTCATTAAATTAATGAGCTGATGAAAATTAGTTGCAGTGTTAAGAAAAAAAAAGTTGACAAGTTTTCATTTTTATTCTTTTTACTTATGCCTTACAGTGTTCTCAATCACGACTAGAGGATTTTGGAAATGTGGGGTGGGCGGGAGTGATTTTTGGTTGTCACAAGAAATGAGGGATCATATTGGCATTTGGTGGGCAGAAGCCAGCGATGGTAACCTTCTTGCAATGAACAGGGCAGTGCAGCTTAACAGAGAGTTTCCCTGCTCACAGATCTAAGAGTGGCCCCATGAAAAGCTTCTTGCACCAGGCCTGATTTCTGGGCACATATAGAGGTCATACTACAGGTACATCGACAGTTACTACTTTTCTAGAAGACAAGAGGCTGTGCTGCATGTTTTGATAAATTGGAAACGCTTCTCCCACTTTTCTCATCTTCACTAATTTCTTCCTCCAGGCTGTAGCTGTGTCCCATGATCTTATGCCCTTGATTTTCTGTAGATACGTGTGATGTAGAAAGCCGCACAGGCTAATAGTTGTTGCTGTGATTAAAAAAAAAAAACAACAAGAGGTAAAGCTGCTGGCCTATCAGTGATTGTTAATAAAAAACAAGCCCTCCACTACCATCCCTTTTTATAAAAATATTTTTTTTAAATATTTAATACATTCACGTATTCCAAAAATTAAGACAGCATGAAAGGTATACTTGCAGAGTCTCACTAATCTATACATTTCCCTCTTTTCCTCCAGTGAGTGGTCATTTCTATTAGTTTCATATGTTTCCATGGTTTCATTATGTGAACAAGTGGGTATATACATACTCATTCATTTCCCTTTCTAATGTAAAGTTTTTGGTTTTTAACTGAGACATACTGAGTATATAAAATTATATTAATTTCAGTTTTGCAATATAATGATTATCACAGTAAGTCTAGTTCAAACATCATCATCACAGATACAAAATTTCCTTATGATGAGAACTTTTGAGGTCTACTTACTTAGCAATTTCCAAATATGTCATACATAGTCAGCAAGCTGCACATTACATGCTAGGACTTGGTTATCTTATAACTGGAAGTTTGTATCTTTTGAGTGCTTTAACCCATTTCACTCCCCTGACCACCCTCACCAATCTGTTCTCTGTATCAATGAATTTGGTTTTGTTTTAAATATTCCATATATAAGTGCATCCATACCATATTTTTCTTTCTCTCTCTGACTTACTCTGTAAGGACAAATTAATGTAATGCCCTTAAGAGCCTTCCAAGTTCCTACAAATAGTAGAATTTCCTTTTTGATGACTGGATAGTATTCCTCTGTGTGTGTGTGTGTGTGTGTGTGTGTGTGTGTGTGTGTGTATGTGTAATTTTCTTTATCCTTTTGTCCACTTATGAACACTTAGCTTCTCCCCCATGTTTTGACCATTGTAAATAGTGATGCAATAAATATGGGGTTTCTTTATTTTTGTTTGCTTAGTTTCTTATGTACTCACCACTCGTATATTCCTGTACTCTTGCCTCATGTATGAATAGATCATTCACAAAATATTTAACTGTAGCAGGATTCCTATCTTTGGAATCATTTCTTCTGGAGCCTCTAGTCCCCTCCTATCTGGACCAGCTGTGCCTTAAACCTGCTATTCTGCGCTCTCAACACCATCCTTTTGTCCGTGCTGTTGGATCTCCTTACTCACATCTCATGTCATCTCCTCTTTCTTAGTTTATTCCCTTATTTTCAAAGAACATATCTTCCAAAAAGTGTGGAAAATATTTAGGCATTGTATGCCTGAAAATGTTTATAAAATGTTCTGTGATTTTTGGATAGTTTGGCTTGGTAAAGAATCTAGGCTGAACATTATTCTTTATTTGAAGACCAGTGATTAAATAGATCATGCATAAATATGTGAATTTATCTCTTCCTAATGATGGAAGTATTAATTGTTTGAACTGGATATATTTTATTTATTTATTTATTTATTTATTTTTGTGTGGGACCCTTGCCGGCGGCCGGGGAACAAACCGGCGTTGCAGAGGCTGTGGGCAGCCTGGCAGCCTAGCACTCAACCGCTGCGCCACCAGGGGAGGCCTGAACTGGATATATTTCAAAGTGATTCATCCTACTATGAAACCAAAAGGACCAATAAGCAATATTTAAAAAAAATCTGAATTTTGGAGAACTACTCTCTGACTCTGGTACCTTATCTCATCTACCAGTACTTTCAAGGATGAAAGAGATCTTTTTTCTCTCTTTTTTTTAAATTTTATTTTTATATTCCCCATACAATTGCAACCCCCTTATTTTGACCCCAATCCCTCCCCACCCTCCATAGTGTGTCTCTGGTTCATAGTTGTTTGTTGGTTTTGATTTTGAAAGAGCTCTTTTAATCAAGTATTTAATGTTGCTTGAAGAGTGATATCGTAGATGCTGTTCACTGTATTTACTGCTAATTTGTGAAGGAAAAAATATTCACATTTCAACATCAGAAACCATCATTTCTCCTTAGTTTTGGAAACCATGAGCTAAGTTCGTGATCCTGTTTCTGTCTTTGCATTCACTGTCAGGTGATTCAGAGCCATATTTGAGAACCACCACTCACGTCAAAAAAGGAACCTTTTTGCACATCTGTTCATTTTCATTGGGCACCAGATGTTTTCCCCTAGCTGTTACTTTTCTTTAGATTAATTGCCTCACTTTATTTTCTTGCTTTTGTTCTGCTCATGTCTTTGCCAACCTCTACAAATTCTTTTTTCATGAAGTGGAGGCAGCAATTATGGAACACACAGGCTCAGAATGTCTTACCCTAGAACAGTCTCATGGACTTTCTAAAGAAAGTATTATTTTCCACTCAATTTTTTAGTCTTTTGTGCTGCCCTGTTTATAGTAAAAATGGCACCAGTCATCTTTAGTCATTAACAAAAGATTGCTCAGCCATCATCTATTCAAATGGAAACCTATAGAAATATGCTGTGAATTAGCATCTGTTGTTTGAAGGGTTTAACACCCCACATAGCTTGTAGATTTTCCTGTTAATTGAGGAGTAACTGCTGACTTACATTTTGCAGGTCCCTAAGAAACAGGGATCACTTTGCTTGATTTTAGAAATAAATAACCACGGTGGTAGCAGCGATGACATTGACAGCGAACATTTATTGAGTTTTCATGCTGTGTGAGACACTGGGCCATGTTTAAATGCATTATGTAATTCTTCCAACAGCCCAATGAGGTTGCTATTAAGTTGTCTCCTTGCTCTTTGATGCCAATTCTGTCTGAATTTCCCACAGTTAGATACATGTGACCATTTGCCTCTCATTTGGCTTCTGTATTCTCACTAGGGAAAAACTATTCCATGGTTTACATACATACTGCTGGACGTTCCCTAAGATGATTGTGCTTACTTCCTGTCCCCAGATCCCTTGCACTGAGCAAGACACATAGACTATTCTGAGATTTCCCTGCTCTGTAAGCATTGTACTCCCTCCTCCCTGGGGATTAACTTACCTCCTAATTGAGGGGATTTGGAACATTTGACTCCTTTAGGTCCTTGCCCTTACCCCACTGGACTTATTTCCCTCTGTACTCACTCTCCTCCCTTCTAACAAGTGATTGTTTTTGTATGTTTAAAATTTGATTAAAATAACTCTGCAGGGCCTCCCCTGGTGGCGCAGGTGGTTGAGTGCAGCACGGTGAAGCTGTCCACAGCCTCTGCAGCACTGGTTCGATCCTGGCCAGCCTGCGAGATACCCACATGGTGCGGCAGACCTCTCCTGTCTTGCCCGCTGCTCCCCTCAGCAGTGTATTTCATCAGTCTGCCTGTTCTGTTCCCTGCTCTGTCTCTGGTGAATCCTCTCACCCTCCCGCACATCTGGCCTGTATACCGGTTCTTGTATAAATAAATAAATAAATAAAATCTTTAAAAAAAAAAAAATAACACTGCAAAAAATAAAATAACATCACATGAAAACATTATATAAGTTTCTTCATTGTAAATCAAGGTACAAATCTACTATATTAAGTTTACAAAAAGTCCAGCTTGGGCCTCCCCGGTGGCGCAGCGGTTGAGTGCTGGGTTGCGAAGCTGCCCGCAGCCTCTGCAGCGCTGGTTCGATCCCCGGCTGCTCCCCGGCCACCAGAGGAGGGTCCCACATGGCGCGCAGACCTCTCCTGCCGCCCGCTGCTCCCCTCAGCAGTGTACTTCAGTCCTTCTGCCTGCTCTGCTCCCCGCTCTGGCTCTGGTGAATTCTCTCACCCTCCCGCGCTTCTGACTGTACCCAGTGCATGTATAAACGAAACAAACGAACAAACAAACAAATAAATAAATAAAACATGCCTCTATAAAAGAACAAAAAAAAAAAAAAAAAAAAAAAAGTCCAGCTTGATCATTCACCATGTAATGAATCGTTTGCCGAATATCCTCACCCCCTTCCCCTTTATTTCTGGTGACTACTTATTGGTATTATAGTCTACTTTGTCATTTTTTTTTTTTTTTTAGTTTTACTTTGTCATTTGTTTTATTTCTTCATATGCCACACTTGAATTAATAAGGTTTGTCGCTCTCTCTCTCTCTGGCTTATTTCACTGATCATCATAACCTCTGGCTCCATCCATGGTGTTGCAAATGGCAGCATTTCATTTTTATTTTTGATGACTGAGTAGTAGCCATTGTGTCGACAGATTGGGATAAAGAAGATGTGCTGTAACCAATGATTCTTAATGAAAACTGTGCCTCAGAATCACCTAGGAACTTTGAAAAAATTCTCAATCTGGTTCCATGAAGATGAAGTCTGATGAGGCATCCAAGCATGTAGTGGTTATGAGATCTCAGAAGATTCTGACGTGCTGCCTGGGTAGGGGCCTGGCCCGCTGGGCCAGGCTCCAGAAGACAAATGTGCCTCTTTTGTTCAAGAGTGATCCTTACTAGGCTTGCTTCTGAGCTGTTTTTTTCTTCCAGGACTAGACCTGCTTCACTCCTACGCACTTTGTCCCGAATTTTCCACAGTGCCCTTTCCCTTATATCCTTGTAGCTTCAGCAAGGATTGGCTTCTTCTCTTGATCCTGTGACTGTTGGCCATGTTTCTTCTTTTATCCTCCCACAAACCCTCTAAAGAACACTTTATATTTTGACCTTTTCTTTTGTGATTCTGACTTTGGTCTCATACCTGAGTCACTCTGGTGAAAGGTGTCAGGACTAACTAGACACCAAATCCTAAGGGTGCTCTTGGTGTTACAGGCCAGGGAGAGGGGCAGCCCAAACCCCGCAAACCTGCCTATTTTATATAGGGTTTTGCCATCCGCCGCATTAACACAAAACATGAGACTTAATGGGAATGAACTTTAATACAATTAGGAAACAATACTGGAAAGGCAAAGAATCTAGTTTCTAAATCAAGCACCCAAAGTTACCCGTCCCCTCATGGATAAAACTCCATCCAAATGGGATTGGCCCAGAGCAAGGCCCCAAAACCTGCCACAAGTCTAAAACATCTTCCAGTGCGGACCCACAGAAAAGGGTCAGAAACAACCAGACAAGCCCGGAAGGAAAAGAGCAAATCAAAATCAAGATAAAAGCTGCCATTGTCACCTCCCCACGGGTCTCACCCACATCTGTGTCACCCAGTTCATGACCAAAAGGCAAGCGCAGTTTCTTCATGTGTCTCTAGGCTCCATGCGCCTCCTCCAGGTCTCCTTCTGGCTCCATCCTGCTTCCTTCCTCAGTCTCCTCTGCAGCCTCTTCTCTCCCTGCTCAGCTCCACCCTCCCTTGGGTGGGGCAAGGAACCTGGAACCTCCCCCTTTCCTGGGGACCATCCTGTTACATTGGGACCTGTTTCATTTTGGACCCTTTGGGACAAGTAGCACTCAGGAGACTCTTCCTTGGTCTTTGGTGATACCATCCCAGTTCTGCTCAATCTCTTCTTTCTTTTGAGTTTTTCCAAAAAATTACTTTTTTCAACAAAATTGGACTAAAATAGAAATTTATTTACAAAAAAGGGTAGTGCAAAATATTGTGGTGGAGAAAGTGTCTTTCTGATAAGGATGTGGGTGGGTATAGCATTTTCTGTGTGGCAAATGAGGACAGTAACAGCATCAATTTGGTGTGATTTCTTAAAACCCCTGTAGATTAATTTTAGAAAACCGGGCCTCCCTGGTGGCGTAAGGGGTTAAGATGCAACCTATGGAGCTATCTTCAGCCACTGCAGTATGAGTTCGATTCCCGGCCAGCCAGGGAGCTACCCTCTTGGCGCAGCAGGCCTCTCCTGACTCGCCCTTTGCTCTCCTCAGCAGTGTACTTTTTTAAAGATTTATTTATTTATTTATACAAGAACTGGGGTACAGGCCAGATTCACAGGAGGGTGAGAGGATTCACCAGAGACAGAGAGGCAGACTGACAAAATACACTGCTGAGGGGAGCAGTGGGTGCAACAGGAGAGGTCTGCCTCACCATGTGGGACCCTCGCTGGCCAGCCCGGATCAAACCAGTACTGCAGAGGCTGTGGACAGCTTCACAGCGCTGCGCTCAGCCGCCTGGGCCACCAGGGGAGGCCCTCAGCAGTGTACTTTGGTAGGTCTGCCTGTCCTGTTCCCCACTCTGTCTTTGGTGAATCCTCTCACCCCCTGTGCCTCTGGCCTGTACCTCAGCTCCTGTGTACATGGATAAATAAATCTTTAAAAAAAATTTTTTTTTTAGAAAACTATAGTTTTAGGGTTAGACCTAGGACAGCAAGAGAATTGTGGGTCTAGAATGTGGTTTCCACCAATGTAAGATGAGTCAACCTCGTCTAAGAGTCTGGTAAAGTTGAGCAGATTTAAAGTGCCCTTGCGTATATATTTCTGTGAGAACCTTAATACATGTTCTGGGTCCCTGACAATGAACTTGTTTCCTAGAACCTGGATGGACAATTACGTGCAGCTGAGAGCAGGACAGTCCATCAGTGGGCACTTTATTTTCTTCTGTTTTGATACGTTTTTGTTCCTTCTCGTTCCCCTCCATACAAAAGTATGTTTATCATAGAAAATTTAAAAAACACTGAAAATGAATTGAGAATAAAATCAATTTCATCATCACCCACTCTCCATTACTCTGATACAGACACTTCCTAAGCATATTGGTGTATTTCCCTCCAGTCTTCTTATTTATACAATTATACAATATAGACAGTTTGGATCAAAGGAATATAGTATTGTTTATTCTGGTGGGTTTTTTTGAATGTATGTATGTATGTATGTGATATTCTCTGTTACAGTATGAAAAATTTATCAGCGTGATTTTTTTAATACCTGCTGGTATTCTAGTATCAAGATATTCATAATTTATTTAATCCCCAGTTGTTGAACATTTAGGCTGCTTCCAATTTGTGCTCTTATAAATAATGCTACATCTAATAACCTTGAACATAATTGCTCATACATTGCTGATTACTTCTTTAGGACATTTTGTTAGATGCTGAATGTTGTTGGGCTTTAGGGTATAACCAACTCTCTTGTGATTGCTTGTCTTCCAGCTAAACCAGCCTCCAAGTGGGAGGGAGGCTGAGGGTCTCAGGGAATTTTCCTGTTGCTGTAGACATCTGTTTGAGATCTTCTATATTACATGCTGGATTTCAGAAGGAAAGATTTAAAGAATTTCTTTAGGAATCCATAAGTGAATAAACAGGTGGAATTGAACACATACACTTCAGAGTAAATCCTTACATGCTAGTTTTGAATTTTTCCTATTTTCCACATGCTTTGGATGAGTTCTACATTATTTCAAAGAACAGCAAAGAACACCTCCTATTTGTCAGTCTCCGTGCTTTACAGTCAGGGGATACAAATGTAAATAAACCTTGAAGGCGTTTATTTGCAGTGTAGGAGAGAGACAGGAGAAGGTTCATTGTGGGCGAGATTCTCCATGGGAGCATGAAGGGGAAAGTCTCTAATTCATGGGACAAGGAGGACATCATGGCCCAAAGGGTCTGTGCTGCAAAGGTAATGTCTGAACTGCATCTTGAAGAACAAGAAATGTGTATTTTGCAGAGAGAGGAAGGTGTTCCAGGGGAGGGAATGGCTGGTGTGAAATCTTGGAGCTGTGATGGAGATGGGACCAGGCAAGGGAGGCACAAGTCCATTTGCGTGTAAGAAGGACTTTCCAGCCTCTGTGCCACCCACCGTGGTAGGTACGCGCCACACAGTGACCCTCTCAGTCCTAGAGTCTGAGCCCTCAGCCCTGGGCAGGTTCATTCGTTATCTCAGTGTGCCATACAAGCATTTTGGGTAGCACTCGTCCGGGTGCCTGGTAGAAGGATCACAGGAGCTGAGCAGGAGTTTTTGGTCAGGTTCAGATAGTAAAGGACTGTGTGGGCGCTGCAAGAAGTTTTGATCCCTTTGTCAGCTATTTCAGGACTGTCCCTTTATAGCAGACACTGTGCAGGTGGAAGATATGGGGCCTCAAGTTGCTAACAAACACTTGTAGTTGGTGTCCTTTTTTGCTACCTTAACGATTCCACAATATACATTCTTTCCCACTCACAAACAATTTGATGCTATTAGCTCTGCACACTGACCTGTTTCACACCTCTTTGGGGAAAATATTGCAACGTTCAAACAACACAGTGGAAACTTGCAGTTGTGAAGTCTGTTTTGAGTTGGCAAAAGGTGACAGTCTGAGGAGGAATGATTTGAAAAGTGCTAATAGTAAAACATCAGTTATTTTGGTGTCTCCAAAAGTTTTGTGCTATTTACTGTGACTGGTGTGAAAAGAATCAGTAAATGAGGAGATTGTGTTTTGGCCAACATAAATTAAACCTCTGCATACCACCACTGCTTTTTTCTTTTTCTACAACTTCCTATTCATTACATATCACTTCATATGCAAGGTCTAATGATTCTTCAGCACCAAGGTTAAGAAGATAAAAATGTTATGATTCCAAAAGGGATATGAGGTGGTACTTTGCTTTACTATACTATTATTTTGTAAATGTTATAAATTAGGCCACAGAATGAAGCAAAAGAAAAACCATTTTGTTGTGTTATAGAAAGAGTTTCATTAATAAGATCCACATACTGAAGTCTGGTGTACATAGAGTGTCTAAATTTGGATTTTAGAAAATTATACAAGCCTTCATCTATATGTGTATTCTCTTTGAGATGTGAGGATGTTGCAGCAATGTTTCTGTGTTTCAAATGTAAATATAATCTTTTGGTAAGTTATTATTTTGCTAGTTCGGTTATATTATTGCAGATGGTACTTGACTCCTTTTTTGAATTCTATTTTTTTCTCTGCTCTTAACTAAATGCACTTTACATCAGGGGACTGTGGAATATACATAGGCAGCTGAGAAGTCAGTATTTTTTCGTTTCTGTCACCACGAGGTATTTAGAATCCTTACTTTTTTTTGAACAATGGTGTAACATGAGTCAAAGACACTCAGAAATACCTTATTAAAATTTAGAGATATTTTTACATTGGACAACTCCTTAACTCCCTCACTGTGGCTAATGTGAAGGTAAGTCAGGTGCTTTCGGGTCTGTTAACTCTCTCTCTCCATCAGACTAGCCTTGACTGACGAAGAATGCAGCAGACTGTGGAAAACAAGGCAGGCACTCAGTGGGAAAATCAGAGACAGATGCCTTTAACACTCTTGTGTCAAAGTTTTTAGAGACTGACACATCAGAACTGCAATGATTTGGGAGGACGCGAATAGATTTTCCAGATGCCACGTTTCAGAGATCTTTACATGAAGCTTCTGTTTCTTAATCTTTCTCCTGCCACTCTTTGCCTATTTTCTGGTCATTAAATGATGATATCATATGTTGACAGAGTATTCCTAGCAATTCAAACTCTTAGTGAAAAGTAAATTTATCTTAATTTTTATAAATGTGCTTGCTGTAAAGTAAGCCTCAAAAAATAGACTGTGTCTAATGGGTTGATATTTCTCTAAGTCTTCAATATTAGTCTAATCTTATAGTCCATCTTTAGTGGTTTTGTCATTAAAATTGTCATCCACAGTGGACTGAGTCTAAAAGAAAAATGTTTTTAAAACAGTCAATGAGAAATGGCGAGGAAGTTAGATACCTTGATTCTATGAAGTGCACTACTCTTCTTGCTACTAGCTAGCGTTAGTAGGTAGAAAACTTCAATTCTTAAAATATGGCATGGGCACATATATGAATAATTGGTATGTTTCTATTTGTAAGGCTGATGAAGAGTTGGCCAGTGGCATTGAGCGTCTGCCTTTGTTTGAACAGCTTGGTTTAGCCCTGTAAGTCATTAGTGCACTTTTATTTTTGTCTTTTGGGCATCAGTTTAAAAGCTACCAGACCCAGTTCCTCAAAGGACTAAACCAGGTTGCCATAGGACTGAGCTATTGTGCTGTTAGGTATTTTATACCAAAGAGAAGTGAAGACCTGTCCATGCAAAAATTTTATGTGAATCACTGTAGTGGCATTATACATCGTTGCCAAATGAATGAAGCAACCTAAATATTCATCAACTGACAAATGGATAAACAACTTGGTATCTTTGTACAGTGGGATTTTATTCAGGCACTGGAATGAAATACTGAACCTTGAAACATTCTGCTAAATAGAAGAAGTCAGACAGAGTCACATATTGGATGAGTCATTCGTATGAAATTTGCAGAAGAAGAAAATCTACAGAGGCAGAAAGGGGATTAATGCTTGTTTAGGATTGAGGGTAGAAAAGATGACGTGGTAGAATGGTGACAGTCAGAGGTTATGAGGTTTCATTTTGATGTGATGAAAATGTTCTGAAATTGAATGTGGTTGCAAATATCTGTGAAAATACTAAAAATTGCTGAATGGTACATTTATTTCAAATAGGTGATTGTGAGGTTTGTGAATTATAGCTCAATATAGCTATGTTAAGAAAAGAAAAAGAAAGATAAACAGGAGCAGCTTAATTCAAGGTGGCAGTTACCACAGGAAGTGAGGCGAGGTTCCACTTAGGAGGGCCACCTAAGTAATGTCAGAGGCAGTGGTAATGTTCTGTGTCCTGAGCTTGGATTGCATGCATGGATGTTCAATGTGTTCCACTTATTAAATTTTTAAAATTGCAACATATGGCATAAGCACTCTTTGTATTCATGATATATTTATTTCATAAATAAACACATTTATAAATGCCATCCCCCCAAAAGAGGGCTGATAAATGCAGAAAAAAAAATCTCATTTTCAGCACATAATTTAAAATAGTAAATGTGATTCCATGGAAACTTACTGTTTTGCCTCATTGTCATCATCACCATAACCATTTTCCAGTATTTCTTGAGTGTGTGCATGTCCAGTGGCCTGCACAGTACAGTGGTGTATGTAACCTGTTCTCTGTGTTTGATTAAAGAAAGGTTATTGAGAGAATGGGTATTAGTAATTGTAATCACTGTTACCATTTATTATGGGCCCTTTCAATGCCAAGCTCCATTCAAGGAACTTTATATGCAACCTATAAAATTTAATTCATATAATGATCCTATGAAATATGTATGATAGTTTCTGTTTTACAGGTGACAGAACTAGGGTTCGTAAGGGGTAATTAGTAAGGGACAGTATAAGATAGATTTGGAATTTTAGACAAGAGTAATAGTAGTGTTTACACTCTTTAACAATTGTGCCGTGTTAGCTTTTACTATACCAGCATTTCGTGAATTTGAAAACCCATGTCTGCCTTAGATAAATTTTATAAAATTTATCATGCTTTAATTTCAAGTGAGAATCACTATCTTTTTTCTCTCTCCATCTGTCAAGATCACTTTGTCAAGCTTTATATTCTTTAGCTTATAATGAAGAAGAATATTTGCTTTCCAAACACAAAATTTATACTTGCTATGCATTTTCAAAATGACATATTTTCCCTAGAGTTTTAGATATGCTGTGTCCCCACTATCCAATCTAGAGACTCTTGATTGCTAGACTATTTTGCAATCTGAGAATCCACTTTCAAAAAGATAATTCACAATGGGCAGCAGTATTTGATTAATGCCAGATGAGTGCATAAGTAGGCAATTTTCATTGGACAATATGAAGCAGAATTGTAGAATGAAGGGAACTTAGAGACTATGTGTCTAGAATTGTTGTTTCAGATCAAGGGGGACTTGAAACTTACCAGTATTGAGACAATAGGAAATCTTACATTGTTGCTGATGACTTCATGAATTTTGTGAATTTTTGAGTCATTTTGTGAACCAAGGAAGAGAATGTCATGAGGTTGTTCATCCAGCCTTTCAATAATTGTATCGTGATCTCCAGCTCCATGCTGGGAAGTGTCCCAAGGGTTTTCCATCCAAAATATGCAAGATGCAACCTTTGCTTTCTCAGAAATCATGGTCTGTTGGGGGCTGTAGATACACAGTCTCAAATCAGAATGTGATGATGCTGTACTAAAGCATAGGAGACTATGGAACCTCAGAAGATGGGCATTTATTTCATCTGTGGGGAGTGGAAGGTTTCAAAGAAAGGGATTTCAGGTAGTTGATACTTGAGTTGAATCCTGAAAGTTAAGTGTGGTTGAGAAAATTTGGAAGAATGAGGGAAATGCTCATAACTTGTTAGGAGACAAGAGAAGATGATTCTGGGCAACTTGTCTTGGGACATCTCACGAAGGGCCTCTTACTCTGTCCATACCCACAGGGATTGTTGAAAACAGGGGAAAGAGTAACAAGACCAGCTATTCTGTTGCTAGATTCTGCTTGTAATCTCCTCCATGATGTACTGGGGAAGGTGGCTATACTCAATTGAGAGTATTTATCATTTCCCATAGGACAGATGGCTGTAAGACACTATTATTTTGAGTACTAAATGGAAGAAACCAGTGTCTTAATATTCACATGTATTTCAAGCTGAGAGAAGTTAAAATGTGAAGACGTATTTATTTTAAAACAGAATGAAAATGCAGTAGTAAGTACTTATAAATATTTGTGAAAAGAATGAATGACTGAATCTATTCTGACAGTGTCCTTGGAATAGAGCAGATATCTGAGAAATGAATGTTAATTTAATTTCTAAGTTGTCTTGCTTCCTTGTTTGACACATTAAAGTCGTGATGGAGGGCTTCCCTGGTAGTGCAAGGGGTGAAGCACAGCACTGTGAAGCTACCCGCAGCCTCTGCAGCATGAGTTTGATCCCCAGCCAGGGAGCTATCCACATGGCACAGCAGACCTCACCTTACTGGCCCGCTGTTCCCCTCAGCTGTGTATTTCAGTCAGTCTGCCTGCTCTGTTCCCCACTCTGTCTCTGGTGAATCCTCTCACCCCTCGCACCTCTGGCCTGTACTCCAGTTCTTACATGTATAAATAAGTCTTTAAAAAAAATAAAATGGGAACAATCGATAATTTTCCTCGAACAGTTGTCCTGTTGGGGCAACAATCACTCTTGAAAGGTGGACGTTTTTGGGAAAAAAAGATATCAAAAGTAGCTGATTGGGGAGTCTGTCCTATGGAGGTGGCATTATTCTACTTAGATTTTAAGTCAAAGAGTAGAGGCTGTATGTGTGGACCTACTGACCGCCTATGGTTTAAGGGATGCATTTTAAACAGGGTTTAAAAATCTGTGTTAAGGTCATGTCATGATTGAAAAAAAAAAATACTGGGATAATTTACATGTCTGCCCTTGGGGGCACTCATGGAGGGAAATTACTGTTTGTGTGCTTAGCTTAAGTTTTTGATTACTCTCCCCTGCTGCAGCTGGGTATTTCCTGATCCCTGGGTCTGTCTTGTCTGCTTATCCCCCACATTTGCTCAGTGGGATTCCAGCCAGGAATGTCTAAGAGACAAGGGCAGCTGGATCTGCACTGACCTTAAGATTGCATTTTGCTTCTGCGGCTGTTTTACTTCAGTTCGCACCATTTGGGGGGCTCTTGGACCAGCAGAATGCAGCAAGCGCTGCCAAACTTGGATACATTCTTTGCATTCTCCATGTGTTTGTACTTGTGCAACCAGAGAAAGTGCACTGAGCTAGGAGAACCGGGTTGAGGGAGGCAGTAGAAGTGCTTCCTGCCCATTAGATACATGGATAAAATGGCCCTTCAACGCTGTTCCTAGGAGTGTGACTTCTCTGGGCATGCTGCGTAATGTTGCAGGGAAAAAGCCACTGTTTTTGTTGGAAAATAAGACCGATTATGGAATATGTTTTGTTGGGACAGATTAGGATGGTCATTCATGTAAAATGATTGACGATTTCTTCTCTTGGGAGACAAAGGAATGCCTTTTAAACATCCTTGTCAATGATAACTGTATTTGTCAAGAAGTAGAATCAGCGGTGCTGGTTTGGGGGCAGATCAAGAATATGCAATTTTTATTTGGTGAAAATACCCCACAATTGTATCATGTACCTTTCTCTTAGGTGGGACCCTTACTACTTTAGTGGGGGTTCCTGGCATTGCTTTTTATCTGGTCTTGCTGGTTTCCTCCCCTTTCTGAGTCACCAGTGTCCATGTTGTGACTAGATTAATGTCTGGGACCTCCTCACCCTCTGCACCTCCAGTCTTCACCTGTCTTTTGCTCTGACTTGCCTTGCACCTTCCTGCCCCATTTTTATTAATTAATTAATTAATTATTTTTTTAAAGTCCCTATGCTTTCCTATGCTTTTTTTTTTAAAAAAGATTTATTTATACAAGAACCAGGGTATAGGCCAGATGTGCTGGAGGGTGAGAGGATTCACCCGAGACAGAGCAGGGAACAGAACAGGCAGACTGATGAAATACACTGCTGAGGGAAGCAGTGGGCGAGATAGGAAAGGTCTGCCACACCATGTGGGTTGCTCCACAGCCGGCGGGGATCGAACCGGCACTGCAGAGGCTGTGAAGAGCTTCACAGTGCGCGCTCAACCGCCTGTGCCACCAGGGAGGCCCTCTGCCCCATTTTTAGTGCTGCGGGGTGACTACTACCATTTGTGTTTGTCCAAATTCTGCCTTTGCACATGTGGGTTCAAACCCTTGCTTCTTGCCTATTGGAAGTAATTTCTCCCTTATTTCAACTGCCAAGTCTTGATTTGTACTTTTTTTGAGATGCTGCTTGATTGTTTTCTACTTAATGCCTTATGTATAAGCATTAATTTTTCCTGAAAACCAGATAATCTGCTTGAAAAAATGACCTGGGAGAGACTCTACCCCCCTTTTTCAAATGACAAAAATGATAATATGTTACATATCAACTGCAAAACCCTAATCAATGTCTTAAAACACAGTAAAAATAGTTGCAGGTAAGCTCCTTTGTTAGGATCTAAAATGCTAAAGTCTTCAGCGCTTTGGACACTAAGAATTGTCCTGTGTGTAGTTACACTGTGACTGTCCTAGGTCACACTCTTTGTTTTCCTAATTTGATACTTTCCAGAATCATCTACACATCTTTCTGATGTGCCACTTGGGTTTAAAGTGTAATTTAAAAGTTGTCTCTCGGGTCTCCCCTGGTGGCGCAGCCGTTGAGTGCTGGGTTGTGAAGCTGCCCGCAGCCTCTGCAGCGCCGGTTCGATCCCTGGCCCCCAGCGAGGGTCCCACATGGTGCGCAGACCTCTCCTGCTGTGCCCGCTGCGCCCTTCAGCAGTGTATTTCATCAGTCTGCCTGCTCTGTTCCCCATTCTGGCTCTGGTGAATTCTCTTACCCTCCCGTGCTTCTGACTGTATCCAGTGCTTGTACAAATAAATAAATAAATCTTTAAAAAAAAAAAAAAGTTGTTTCTCACTTCATTTTCATTTAAAATGTTTTGTGTTTTGGAGTGCAATACATATTTTTTCCCCTATGTGCACATTGGCCAAATACCATTTTGTTTAGAGATGGGTACAGTTTTCTAAGCTTTAGAATTGAAATCCAAGAGTTGTTCTGTGGGTGTGTCCATTCTTGCCTGTTGATTTCTCTTCAGTCCCTGAATTCATGGAGCACAGGATTATTGAGTTATAATCCAGGTGTAATATGAAACCAGCCACCCCTCTGCACCGCCCCCCTGCCCAGATGGCAAGGAAAGACTGAAAAAAAGACAGACCGCTTCTTATTGGCAGGTGGCAATTTTCATAACCAAGGAAAATTACATTTGAGTCTGTCTTGGGTGGCTGCAAAATTTAAAGTCCATCTTAAAAATTTACGGGAATCATGTGCACTGTCCAGATGGTCTTAGAGATACATTTTGTCTTGGACATATGCCCTTGCCCTTGGGCAGGGATGGGGAGTGGTCAGGAACCTCTAAATATCCTGGGTCTAGTCCCCAGGTCAACAGTCCATATCACTCCACACCCAGTTGATCTTTGTGTTCTTGTAAGGCAAATATAGCTACCCCTGCTGGTTGCCTGGCGTGTTTAGCACTGGTTGGTTTCTGTGAGAACTGGAAAGGAGGTTTTGAGCTGTTGCTTTGTTAGAATTTTGGTCAGTTAATCTTCAGCAAATATAGAAAATCTGCATCTTGAAATTCTTTTCCTGCAGTCACCTGGCAGGCTCTCCTTGGCATCTGATATAGGTTTGTCAACATCTTGTATGTCCCCCTCTCCCATCTTACGACTTTATGTATAGTCACTGGAAATATTTGACCTCCAGTATCTTGTGACAGAAAATAGAAATAGATTTTTCTGGAAACCAAAGGTGCTTTCCCTCAACTGACCATAGTTAGTGTGATATACAAGCATCTCTCCCCTTAATACACACAGAGATGATTACAGGACAGATACAAATAGTTTTAATCGTTAAGATTAGAATCTAGATGAACATCATTCCAGCCAAGGTGATCGCTGCAAGATGGTGCTCCCTTGGAAGGATACGGATGAGGAGCAGAAGTCTCTCTGACTTGTACTCAGGTAACTCAGGCAAAAAACAGCTGAGAGTTTGCCTTCCCTTATGAGATGGGGGTGGGTGTAACACTGGCCCAGCTTGTGTTGAAGGATTCATAAAAGGCCAGTGGAGATTCTGGACAGTAGAGTCCTTTCAGATGCCTGTATATTTGTGTGCAAGACATGGAATCCTGTTTCAGGAGATGCATAGAACCTAATGGGCATAGATTAAGAACAAGTTGATAGAATGTTGTGTAGGGGAGGAAAAAGTCATTTTCCTTTACTCATCTCAGGTCCATTGATGGGTTTTCTGTAGATTAGACAGAGGCAGATTAACAGAGGGAAGGAGATTTTAAAACAGGTAAATCGCACATACACCCAGCAGAATGCTGTAGTGAGTAACTCAAAGAGGAGATTAAAACTTGGGTTCGTATAAAATCTTAACAAAATAGAATACATCGGTGGAAAAATGACAAAAGAAAAGGGTTTTAGACTTGCAAGGGTGATAAACTGTTGGAGGTAAATATATAAGGAACAAATGAAAGATAAGGGCCTGTTGGTAATATTTGTTATATGGATTCTCTGGTGCTGTGTCTGGGCCCTGTGAGTCTAGAGTCCTCCCTGGGGATTGATAAGAATTGTCCTGCCCTTCCTGGTAGAGAGGGAGGCTGGGAAGTGGGGGGTGGGGGGTGGGACCAGGGGGAAGAGAGAGGGGGAAAGAGAGGGGTGTGTGTGTGTGTGGCATGCACCTACCTGCTTCTTTTTTAATCTTTATTTCAAATAACCCTTATGTCTAAGTAGTTCATTTGGGGGTGGTGTAATCTGAGCCTTTTCAGTAATGACCGTCCCAGAGCAGAACAAGCCACCCCTATAGGCTGAAGAAGGGTGGGTGGGAAGTTAAACACATCCCCTCAGCCCCTCCGCCCCAGGGAAGCAGGCTTTGACCTGCAGAGGCCAAAGAGGTGGGACCACCAGCATCACCCAGCATCACCTTCTTCTCTAGAAACAAATGCCAAGTGCCGTGTGGCAGTGTGTTGACTGCTCAGGTGGCTTGTGTGAACCTAACCAAGGCATTCTATTCTGTGAATGGATCCCTGTGAAGTAGGGACTCCCAGAGGAGTGTGTGAACAATAATTGCTCAGTCCCTGAGGGAGTAGCAGTGAGAGCTGAGGGTCTAGAAAGGGGATCAGCGGCAGTCGTGGTGACAGAAGGCTTCAAATGAGACTCTAATCTTGTATCATTATTACTTATTATCCACTTTTAGTCCTATTTGTTATTTTCAAAGGTGGTGTGGCAGTTATTAACACTGAGTGAAGGTCTGACAAGAGTATATTTCATTGGGTGGCATTTTGATAGCCAGATTAAAGTGCTCACAGTAATTTCTGAGGAATTCTTACATGTGGTCAGTTGTGTGATTGTGATTTTGGGCAAAAGGAAGCATCACACTTTGTGTTATCTTGGTCACTCAGTGCCAGAAAGATACTGCAGCCTTCTCACATGTTGACTGAAACGGGATTTGCTGGTCATGGCTTGGCCACTGGGGGTTCATGGGAATCTTAATTACTTGGGTTGTCAGGACCACCTGTTGCACAACTCTGGAGAAACCATTCAGGTGTATTCCTGTCCCATTGTGCTGTGTTCTGGGGTACCATTCACTGAGAGCTGTGAATGATGACTACTTCAGAGGTGTGGGCAGAGATGCACCAATTTACCAGACTCAAGATAGAGATAATGAACGGATTAGTGGAAACAAGGGCAAGAGGTTTGCAGAGCATGAGTGTTAAAGTCTGAATGAACAATGTCTTTGAAATTCACCACTTTGCCACATTAGCATTCCCCTAGAAACTCTGATCACTGCCCTAAAGACACTCCAGGTGGGAGAAGTCCACCTGTGGGCTGCCCTTGATTGCAATAGGAACATGACTTTCCTAAAAGAATCTTCTGAGGCCACATTGGTGGCACAGAGCAGACTATTCTGCTTCCATTAAAGGATCGTAGATCCCCTGTTGGCCGACTTAATGGGCGTATAACACCTACCCATTAAGAATATGTGCTCTGAGGCACTTAGAAGTTTCCGTGGCAGGTGCTCTGCAAATGCCAATGCCTCCCAGTGCCTGCTGCTGAAAGACTGGATCATGGCTCGTTACCGTGGATCCCAGCACATAGCACAAAGCTAGCATGGAGCAGGCATGTGGAGAATATTTTGGAATAATTAGTGTGAGATTGAAAAATCTGTTCATGAGTACTGATGCGGAACTTGATAAAGTGAGCTTTAGTTTGACATTCCCTAAGTTACAGTGTTAACCGACACCAATGAACTTAGTTTCTGATACTCATATGATCGAGTCACGCTTCCATTCTTTTGAACAGAAAAAAGTAAAATGGCATTTTTGAGGACCTAGTAAGTGCTAGGAGTTGTGCTAGATTCTTTGTAGGCAGATTGTAGGTTGGTACAATCCAGATTTTCCTCATTTGTTTGCTGTGTTTGGGCCTTAGTCTTTTCACTCGTAAAAACAAAAACAATCATGTTCACCTTACAGAGTTCTTTCCAGGATCATAGAAAATGCATGCAAGTGCTTAACAAACAGTACATGTGCAAGAAATGAACACTATTATCATTTGTTTGTTTATTTACACTTATAGACTTCCTCCAATGAGTATTGATGCTGTTGGAAACTAGTGCTACCAAGGACTCACAGTCTGGAATGGGGAGTGAGAATCTTAAACACAATTGCAATAAATGGTAGTTCTTTTTTTTTTTAAGATTGATTTATTTATACAAGAGCTGGGGTACAGACCAGATGTGCGGGAGGGTGAGAGGATTCACCAGAGACAGAGTGGGGAACAGAACAGGCAGACTGAGGAAATACACTGCTGAGGGGAGCAGCGGGCGAGACAGGAGAAGTCTGCTGCGCCATGTGGGATTCTTACCGGCAGGCTGGGATCGAACCCGCGCTGCAGAGGCTGTGGACAGCTTCACAGTGCGGCGCTCAACCACCTGTGCCACCAGGGAGGCCCAATAAATGGTAGTTCTTACAGTCATTTTCTAGAACAGACATTGTGAAAATACAGAGATGGAGCAACTAAACCAAACTGCTGGGGAGGAAAAAGTGGTTTCCAGAAAGGACCATGAAGACAGGATGCTTAATCTGATTTGAAGATGGAAACCAGTTTGTAAGAAAGTTTCTTGTGAACATGTTACAGGGCAACTGCAATGTGAAATGGGTTGGCCTGACTAGGGGGCTTAAAAGGAAATTATAGTAAGACTCAACAGCAGGCATACACAAAAAGGTTAATAAAGGGTTTATTTACAAAAATGGGAAATGAAGAAATGAAGAATTTAGGAAGAAAGAGAGAGATAAATTGGTGAATGTGTCCTACCAGTTCCTCTGAGCTGGAACCCCAACAGCAGCAAGGCCCCCTAAGGCCCACTTGTCTGGTTATATTCCAAACCTGACTGCTTAACTCTACTCCACCCTCAGTTCCCAGCAGTCCTCCCTTCGGTGGTGATGACCTTATGGGATTTGCAGGCCTTGGTGCCTTGGATTGCTTTCATCTGGGGTGGAGGTATGGGGTCCATAAAACCTTTTTGTGGAGTTTGTTCAGGACATCCTGTCCCCCACAAAAATTAGACTGACAGTAGTTAAAGTAAAGCAGGGGGCAGGAGGTAGGAGGGATGGGGTTTAGTGTGTCTGACAAAGTGGAAGATGAAGAAGTCAGTTTACTTAGGAGATCTAATTTGTTCCCAAGAAATTTAGGAAACTCAGAATCACGCAACTGGTAAGCAGCAGGGTATGGAAATTGAACTGGAATGATTTCTACAATGCCAATGCTTTTTTATACCTAATTTAAATAATATGTTAATAATATTCGTAGGTGTGTTTCATATTACTGCTTAGAGCCTTACCTTTTCAAGAGGGGAATATCCCTAGCTAATCAGTAGCACATTTTGTGTTATAAAAGTGAGGTTCTGAGCCAGACCATTTGGCAGTGGTGATTTTGGGTAAAGTGATATTTCTTGGTCTTCTCCAATATTCCAAGAAGCAACTCTGTGTGGAGGAAATGAAGACCCCGCCTTCGGGTTGGGAGGGATGGGCTGGTATGAAGTGCTGTAGGCAGAGGGCCGGCTTGCAGCTCCATCTTGAGTGGATTATCCTCAAGTGCCTTAGGGTTTATGGAAATCACCAAAATGTGTAATATGTAATTTTTTATTATTCTTGGAGAAGGTTGATGTAAAATAGACACATCAAATAGCTAAATAGTTCATTGGCAGGGTCTTGTCAGATTGACAGATCTGCTCTGTCATCCCCCTTCTGCCACTTTGGTTCTATAATCATTGCTTCAGTTCTCTTAGAGTTCAAGTTCTGAGCCACGAAGCCATTTTAATTGCACATTTCGCCTGTGGAAAACTTGGAATCATTCTACCTTCACCTATAAGACTTTGCAAAGTGGAGAACCAGTGTTTCCTGGCCAGTACTCGTATGCTTCTCCTTAATGGAAAGCTATTACTATTCAAATAGATGGGAAAAATTTTGAGCTTTCCCAGACTTCAAAACTAACCCACCAAATCATATCAAATAGGAACATTCTTTGTTTGGAGATTGGGGGTGATGTTAGTACAAGTCAAATGGTTCTGCTTAGAAAGAGTGTACTCTAGTGACATGTAGATTTTTCAATTGTCATCATTCTTGATTCTTACTTGACTTCATCATCAATGGCACAAACTCCCACTTACTAAGAATATCTCCAGCCGTATATGCCCCAGATTTCTTGTGTCAAAAAACTTCTGAATATAGTGACTGAAAGGAATGTGTGAGAGGGCTGTTTGAAAGAACTATGCCTGGAATGATTTGGGAAAATAGTGGAAGATGTGAGAGCTGATATCAGGTTTGGGGGATATAACAATAGGCCCATTTTAATTACACATTTACTGGCAAGTAGAATTTTAGTTTTTATTTTCTTTTAAATTTATTTATTTATATATATTTTACATCACTGTTCAATTTTAGACAATGTTTGCTTCCCCCCCCAGCCCCTCCCCTCCAGTGTAGTCCCCATAGAATTTCCTCTACCAATTCACCACCATAGTCCCCTGTGCTCCTCCCTCCTTCCCTCCAACCCCTCTTCCTCCCCCTCCCCTGCAGGATGTCTCTGGTTTGTATTGTCTGTTTTTGTTTTGTTGTGTTGTGTTTTGTATTGTTATTATTTTTTTCCCCAATGTCTTATTTGGTTCCCCTATATTCCTCCTATAACAGCCGATATTTTTCTTTTTTCTTCTGGCTTATTTCACTGAGCATAATCCTTCTAGCTCCATCCATGCTGCTGCGAATGGCATGAGTTTATCTTTTTTGATTGCTCAGTAGTATTCCATTGTGTATATGTATCACATCTTCTTGATCCAGTCATCTATTTTTGGGCATTTGGGTTGTTTCCAGGTTTTACCTATTATTAATAGTGCTGCAGTAAACATAGGGGTACAAGTATTCTTTTGAATCAAGTTTTTGTGTCCTTTGGGTAGATCCCTAGGAGTGGAATTGCTGCATCATATGGTAGCTCCATTTTTAGTAGACTGAGGACCCTTCATACAGATTTCCGCAGTGGTTGGACCAGCTTGCACTCCCACCAGCAATGTAGGAGAGTTCCTTTTCACCACATCCCTGCCAACATTTGTTGTTGCTAGCTTTTTTTTTGATATGTGCCATTCTTACTGGTGTGAGGTGGTATCTCATTGTGGTTTTGATTTGCATTTCCCTGATTATAGGAATGTTGAACATTTTCATATGCCTGTTGGCCATTTGGCAAGTAGAATCTTAATGTATAGTATATCAACAAATATCCTGTGTTTAAAATTATGTTGTGTGGGTGTAGTTAAGTAACTGAGTGGAATCAGTAATCAGGGTTAGAATTTCGGTGCTGTATCAAAGACACTTTACCTATTGGGTTTTCTGGAAGCTTTAGTTAATGAACTCAGCAGCACCCTGTCCTTGCAAGACAGGAAATGGATTTTTTTTAAGATTTACTTATTTATGCATACAAGAACTGGGATATAGGCCATAGGTGTGGGGGGATGAGAGGATTCACCATAGACAGATTGGGGAACAGAACAGGCAGACAGATTGGGGAACAGAACAGGCAGATTGACTGAAATACACTGCTGAGGGGAGCAGTGGACGAGTCAGGAGAGGTCTGCTGCACCATATGTGTTGCTTCCTGGCCGGGGATTGAACTTGTGCTGCAGTGGCTAAGGATAGCTTCATAGGTTGTGTGTGCTACCAGAAAGTCCCCAGGGAATGGATATTGTAATTGTTGTGTTGCTTTATCTATTTCTTTGTCTTTCTTAATTGAATGTGCCTTCTTTGGGATTAACTTTTTTTTTTCACACCTTCAAATTCTGAAATATATACAGAGGAGGGGACAAAACAAAAACATTAACTTAGCACCAAGAATGACCATCTCTTTATTCAAAAACTAGTATGATTCTGTTTTTCACAGAACAACTTCATTAATCCAAAGAACTGGGAGAAACATTTTATATCGGTGATAAGTAAGATTAAAAGACTGAAAAACCAATAGCAATAACCTGAAAAGAGTCTTATTCCCTTTCATGTTTAGAGGTGCTAGAGTGTTTGGAGATGCAAGAGTGGTGATACTGTTTAACTGATGACCTAGAGTGTCGACTTAGAGATGTCTGATTGTAATTAACCAGCCATTGGATGTGAATGGTGCTTACCTGAAATGTTTTTAAAAATTAAGTATTCCTGTGGTATCTTTTCCATATGATTACTTTTCTTTTTTTTTTATTTAAAAGTGCCTCTCTTTTTATTTCTCCTTTTTCTAATAAACCTGTCCTTTTATTTTTTTTAATTTAAATTTTATTTTTATATTCCCCATACAATTAAAACCCCCTTATTTTGAACCCAAACCCTCCTTTCCCCACCCACCACCCCCCAGAGAGTGTTTCTGGTTCATAGTTGTTTGTTGATTTTGATATTTTCTTTCTTATAGTTATTCTTTTTCCTGGTCCCTTATTTAAGTTTTCTAGATTCCTGCTATGAGTGAGACCATCCGGTATTTTTCTTTTTCTTTCTGGCTTATTTTGCTGAGCATGATCCCTTCCAGCTCCATCCATGTTGCTGCAAATTGCATGTATTTATCTTTTTGAATGCTGAGTAATATTCCATGGTGTAAAAATCTACAAAGAGCTGATGAGACTCAACAAAAACAAAGAAAATAATCCAGTCAAAAAATGGGCAGCAGAGCTAAAAAGAAACTTCTCTGAAGAGGAAATGCAAATGGCCAACAGGCATATGAAAAAATGTTCAACATCACTTGTAATCAGGGAAATGCAAATCAAAACTACCATGAGATACCATCTTACACCAGTGAGAATGGCACATATTAAAAAAACTAGCAACAACAAATGTTGGCGAGGGTATGGAGAAAAAGGAACTCTCTTGCACTGCTGGTGGAAGTGCAAACTGGTCCAACCACTATGGAGAGCTGTGTGGAGATTTCTGGACCTACTAAACATAGAGCTTCCATATGATCCAGCAATTCCACTCCTAGGTATTTACCCAAAGGACACAGAAACATCAATTCCAAAGAGCACCTGCACCCCTATGTTTATAGCAACACTATTTACAATAGCTAAGCTTTGGAAACAACCCAAATGCCCAAAAATAGATGACTGGATCAAGAAGATGTGGTACATGATTACTTTTCTTTTTTTTTTTTTTTTTAAAGATTTATTTATTTATTTATTTATTTATTTATACAAGCACTGGGTACAGTCAGAAGCGCGGGAGGGTGAGAGAATTCACCAGAGCCAGAGCGGGGAGCAGAGCAGGCAGAAGGACCGAAGTACACTGCAGAGGGGAGCAGCGGGCGGCAGGAGAGGTCTGCGCGCCATGTGGGACCCTCCTCTGGTGGCCGGGGAGCAGCCGGGGATTGAACCGGCACCGCACAGGCTGCGGGCAGCTTCGCAACCCAGCGCTCAGCCGCTGCGCCACTGGGGAGGCCCCATGATTACTTTTCTTAAAAGCTATTCTGTATGGGCAGTAGAAAAATAAACTACTGTCCAGCTTACTCTAAGTAATTGCAAATTCTGAACGAATCAAGGTAAAGAAAATTGAAAATGAGGGATGTAAGTGTTAGAGGTGAACAGTACACTTCTGATCATTTTTCCCAAAGCATGGCTATTGATGACTAAATTTGATGCTCCAGGGATCCTAGTGGATCTGTCCGAGCACTGCCACTGGAAACCTGAAACTTATTAGTAGCTTTCTGCTTTATCTTTAAAGTTTATGCAAGCATCCATGTTTAATTCAATATATTAAAACAGAAAAGAGACAGAAGTTCTCATGGAAAGTAGGCTTTCTGGGAAGTTAAGTCATATTTGACTATGGTTTTCAGATTGTCTAGTACCCATCTGTGAGCTCCAAGGCTGTGTATCCCTGTCTTCATGAGCTATAATCTTCCTGACTTAACTGTTTGTTTCACCAGTGAGAAGGTAAATGAAAATTTATATGTTACATTCTTGTTGGTCTTGGTAGAATGATTTTTACACTTAACCAACATTTTTTTCAGTGTCCTCTGTGGCTTGGGTACTGTGCATAGTGCTAAAGATATTAATATGAAAGGAGCCTGGCCTCTGTTTTGTGGGGATCATGATTAACTGGAGAAAATGATGTCAACAAAATATTACAGCAGTGGAATTTATATACTTGTTCTTGGTTGCCTGGAGAAGTAAAGTGTCAAAAATGGTATTTTGTTAAAAAGCAGTAATAATGGCTTTATCTTCCTTTTCCCGTGTTGTGTGTCACTTCAAGTCATAGTCACGTGTGATCAAGACTTGCAATCAATTTGTTTGTGGAGCTGTGGTTTTTACATACAATCTAGTGCTTGCTGAGTTAAGGTGCCATCCTGTATGTCACATGTTTCTGGGCTTTGATTATTTCTGACAGAAGTGATGTATGTGATTTATATTTATCTTTTAATGAATAATGCCATTAAAAACATCCCCTCCCCCTGCCCCCCAGCACCCTCCCCTCATGCAAATTCTATTTGTGTTTCAAAGCCAAGCCCTTTTCCTCTCCAGGGTTCCTGCCATCTGTACTCTTGGCACTGACATTGTGCTGCGTGTCTGGGTAAAGCAGGGACCCTAACCTCCATCCTTCCTCCTTTCTTGTGAGAAGAGTTCTTGAGAAATGGATTAGTGCAGGCCTCTCAAATGCTGCCCTGATATTCCTCATCAGAATGGTTGCCCTGCCTGGCAACCTGGGGTCTTCAGGACCCCTTCAGAGATGGCCCCCAAGAGCTCGCTGCCTCTGACAGGACCCAGGCCCACAGTGGGTTCCTTTTTTCTTGGGATTCATGTTAGTTAAACTCTATCCTCAACTCTTATAAAATGGGATCGACTGAACGTTATTCCTCAGTGGTCTTGATATGTCATTTTGACCTCCACGTGTTTTTCAAGGATGGCCACCCCGGAGAGTGAGCTCAGGAGTGGTGATTTTGTGATGGGAACCTTTTAATTCAGTGTTACAACTGATAAGAGCTGACTTCACCAATGCCTTGTGTTTGGCAAAACTCCTTTATGTTTTTGTCTCATTTCAATTTTAGTCCAACTCTGGGAGGCAGGCAGCCCATTGGTATTCTTTATTTCTACTTGATAAGAAAAGAAAGCAAGGGCTAGAGCATTTCAGTGGATTTGCTCAGTGTCAGGTAAATGTTGAAGTTGCATTTAGACCTCTGATCTAGCACCATCTTTCTTTAATTCTCTCTCTCTCTCTCTTTTTTTTTTAAGATTTATTCATTTATTTATACAAGCACTGGGTATAGTCAGAAGCGCAGGAGGGTGAAAGAATTCACCAGAGCCAGAGCAGGGAGCAGAGCAGGCAGAAGGACCGAAGCACACTGCTGAGGGGAGCAGCAGGCGGCAGGAGAGGTCTGCGCGCCATGCGGGACCCTCCTCCAGTGCCGGGGAGGAGCCGGGGATCGAACCGGCGCTGCAGAGGCTGCGGGCAGCTTCGCAACCCAGCGCTCAACCGCTGCGCCACCGGGGAGGCCCTCATTTCTCTTCTCTTTTACCTCACTGATTTTCCTCTGTTACTACCAGTATTCATGGTCCTTGTGGCCAATATCTGACTTCTCCATAACACCAAACAATTCAATTTTCCATGTATTTATTGACACTAAATCATAATGGTTTACTTATTTAGTGAGGGTTTGTTATGAATCACACTCTGCTGGGTATTTTCCATAAACTTAATTTTACCTCAGAGTACCTGGACTTGGTAAGTTTTGTCAGTACTTTTGAAATATTAGCATTTGAATCACCTGCTGATCTTGTTAAAATGTTGATCCCTATTCAGTTGGTGTGAGCAGGGTTCAGGAGTCTGCGTTTCTAAACACTCCAAAAAGCATGGACCCTGCTGGGTATGGACTGCATTTTGAGGAGCATCTGTTGATAGATGAAGAAACTGGCTCAGAAAGATTAAGTAATTTTGCAAAGATTATGCAATTAGAAGTGGCAAAAACCCTCTCAAACCCTGGTTGGTTGATATAAATGTTGCTACTTGTCCTCTCACATCATATTGTGGATATGTCAGGCATCTCTTGTGAACATCTTGGGGGATTCAGAGATAATGAAGACATAACCCTTGCTTCCCAGAGAGCTGCCTTCCAGGGCAGTATGACAGATACATTTAGAGCAGACATGGGATGTATGTAGATTTTAATATAACATAATGGGAGGGTCTTAGGTATGAAATATACTTTGAGTTGGTAAGGACTGGTAAGATGTGGCCTGAAGAGATATGAACAGAAGACTTTCTTGATAGTAGAAACAAGAATACAAAATGTGAGAACATACTGGACCCTCTGGGCTGGTGAGCAGTCAGTAGCTAAGGTAGAGGCTGGGCTTGTGTGGTGGAGTTACGTAGGCTAGGCCTTGAAGGAGGGGTTTACAAGAGCACATTGTAGATGCCTAGGACATGACCCCTGATCAGTTTCATGTCATCTAGTTGTTAGTGACCCATCACCCATACTGTGCCATCCACATCTCCCAAGAATTCCGCAGCCTGGTTACATGGAGTCACTCGTAACCAGGTTACTCACTGTAACCTTCACTGTTGTTTGTGGAGAGCCTGTCTTAATAAAATCTCTTTGCCCGTGGCAATAAAATGTATACTACTACCCTCTTTCTGTTCCCTTCCATTCCAAATTTTTCCAGACTACAAAAATGCAGTTTTTCCATAGACCAGTAATAAACATTCTTTTTAAAAGAAATATTGTCTTTTCAGTAGCAACTTGTAATGGGGAAAGTGGAATCAAGACAAAAATGCAATCCTGGTCTGAATGGAGGCCAGTTTTTCTTTGTGTGAATAACCAGCATTCCAGTCAGGTTGCCACGGTGATACTGAGATGATAACTGTTCATGCCAGCAGTCAGAGGATGTTGCCCAATTAGTTATTCTCAGCTGCTAGGTTACCTTGACAGTGGCTCAAAAAGCAGGTTTTCAGTTCAAAGGCACACAAATGAGCATTCCGGAGAATTTGCAGTCCTGTTGCCCTCAGTAAGGTATAGGGACTACAAGCCCCAGCATGCTCTGGTTTTGTCCATATAGAATGTGGTCAGCCATGTAAAAGCAAGCTCCATTTTAAGAGTCTCACTCCCCTTACATTCTTAACAAAAGGTTCCCAGAATTCTTATGTCACCAGCCAGTTCTGTAGGGTTTTTGTTATCTGCAGGGCTGCTTTCAGATGTTGCAATTTGGAGACGGTGGGGAGAATGTACATTGGACATTGGACTTGATCTTACGTAGGTTAGTTTCTTAGCCTTAGCTTGGTCTTTTGTGAACAACCTACCAAACAGGATTAATACAGAGATTAAGGGCCTCCCTGGTGGCGCAAGGGTTTAAGCACAGCACTATGAAGCCATCTGCAGCCTCTGCAGCATGAGTTCGATCCCTGGCCAGCCAGGGAGCAACCCACATGGTGCTGCAGACCTCCCCTGTCACCCGCTGCTCCCCTCAGCAGTGTACTTTGGTCAATCTGCCTGTTCTCCTCCCTACTCTGTCTCTGGTGAATCCTCTCACCTGCCCACATCTCTGGCCTGTACCCAGCTCTTGTACGCATAAATAAATAAATCTTTAAAAAAATACAGAGATTAAGTAAAATAATTTTTGCAAAATGCCCCCTACAATATCTGGAACTTAGGAAGCACCTAATAAAAAATGGCTCCTCTCAAATGTTGTTTCAGATATCCTGAAACATTATATAGTGTGATTATTGTTAGGATTTCTTGGTCATTTCTATTCTGTCATTCAAAATAATCTAGGATATGCTGTGGTAACAAATAATCTTAGAGATGTAATACAGCTGAACTTACTCTTTGACCATGTTACATGTCCAGAGTGATCAAGAGAGGACTTTATTCATCAGCCACCTAAGAACACAGGCAACTCGAGGCTCTATGTCCACATGTGATTCCACAGTCATCATAGTATTTGCACTTTCAATCAGATAGTCCATCTGAAGCTAGCACATCCCTTCCACTCATATCCCATTGACCCAAGCAAATCATGTGGCTGTACCTAACTTAGATTGGGGACGTGCCATCTATAACACACCAGCAGGAGGAGAGTGCCAATGTTTTTTGAACTGTCATAATGAAAACCTACTTTACAAGATATCATGGTGGAGGAGAGTACTTTAAGGAAGAACTGTTAGCTAAATATAAGTAAATAAAAATATCTGAATACCAAACTTTAAAGCAAGTCAATTAGAATTCGTCTGCATTGAACAGAAAAAACAAACTATTTTACAGAAGATAGAAATTCATTTCTCTCTTATAGTGAAGAAGTCCAGATATTGGCAGTCCAGTGGGGGCACATTAACTTTGTCATTAGAGGCTTAGGATGGTTTCATTGTTCTGCTATAACAACCTAGCATTCTTAAATTCACCCGAGGATCAGATGTGGCTGCAGCATTCTACTCATGACATCTGCATTCTAAGCAACTGGGCGGAGGAGGGTGTAGGAAAAGTGTGTGTCTCTCAGCACTTCTTCTCAAGTCCCACACAATAATTTTGCTTATATATTGTTGGCCAGATTTCAGTCACATATTCACTACTCACTTCACCAAGGCTTGGGTCTCTAGTGTTGGGTTTCAATTTATTGCCTCTCAAATAAAACTGGGACTTTTTATTACTAAGATACCATGGACAAATGGACAGTGGACAGGCCATCTGCTACAATAACTTGCTACATGCTTTGCCTAAGTAGGAATGAGAATGGAAAAGACTGCTCTATTCACTATCATTTTCCAACCTATGTTCAACAGCACACGGGTGCTTAGAGAGATACAGTATTAACCTTCAAAATTTGTTCCATAATCAGACAGCTTTGGGAAATATGGAACGCTTTTCCCTTTCTTGGATATTCACAGGGTGCTTTAGTGTACTAAAGGCTCTGAAAGGTCCTGCAGTAAAGAAGAACTCAAGTGTTCATCTTTTTAGCTTATGTCCCCAAATTTACTTGACAGTAGATAACCACACCCTTGGAAGCTGGAGGGACACAGAAAAATTTAACTTCAGCTTCTTAATCTCCCCCCAAATACTTTAGATCCTTGAACAAATGGTGCATAGCCCCCCATTCCAAAGCCTGGTAACAAACTAGTTTATCTGTACTAGCCTAGACAGGGGAAAAAAGCCTAAAAGCCTCAAAGGGAAAACAGGTCAGAAACCAATGAAGGCTTGTAATAAATGATATGTATTGGAGTGGTATTAATCAGCCATCTGTAGCATTTATTGGCAAAACCAAGTAATGGACTGGTACAGCCATCTACCAGATGACAGGTGCCTGCCGAGGTAGCCATTAATGGACTCTTGTCTGTGTTGGCCATTCAACCCCTCTCTGAATGTGAGAGAGTAGTGATGGGGGAGATTCTGCCAGCCCACATGAACCTCCTTATCCCATCGAGGGAGTTTGTCAACTGCATGGTTGCTTACAGGTGTGGGAAGAAATGCTAAAAATGCTTTCAAGCAAATACAAGCGTTGTTGGTCTGTTGTAAGCAGGTGGTAAATGAGTGCCTTTGGGGCAAGGGTTAATGCTTCTTTTTCCAAAATAGAACCTTGGATGGTTTCCTGATCTTTCTTACTTAATTATTTAGGTAATCAGTTCTTGTCTTTAAAGTCCATCTGCTGCAACTGTTGTCTTTTTTCTTCATCTAAGCATCTTGGAAAAAGGCAAAATGCCAAAATCTTTGCTGTTCTGGTTCCCATCATTTTGACCTCATGTTGCTGGAAATACTGGAGAGTTCCTCTGTCCTGACAGGTCTAAAGAGCTCCTTTGTTTGCAAGTCCCCATGCTGCATTCTGAATATACTCTCACAACCAGATGATGGGCAGGGATGGGAGGCTGGCACCTTTGTCTACATGCCGATCTTTAGAGCAGCTTGCCATCTTCTAGTTGAACAACTGTGGCAGGACTGAGGAAAGTTCTGGAAGGTAGAGAGCCCTATTGTCCAAAATCTGCCACATGGCCTAGTATCCTAGAGAATTTTCTCAATCTCTTTGAGACATTGAAGTGCCTTTCCTTGACTTCTGGCATATTGGAAAGACAGAGGACAGGGGCCTCATGCTTCCCTCTCGAGCACAGTGAGAGTGGGCATGACTTGGAATGCCAGGTCAGGAAGTGTGAGAAGGGCTGGCTAGGGGATCCCAACAATTGGCAAGGGATTGAGGTGCCTGTGTACCAAAATGAGGAAAAGTTTTCAAGTTAATGTTATTAGTCCTTCCTTGGTTGTTTTCCTTTTAATTTTATGTTCTTAATTTCATATCCCCATTTTGCCCATGCAGTCAGCTTTGTTTTCTCCTATAAGGAAATAATTTGGAACTGAGCTAAATATGAATATGAATATGCAAAGTCTATGCACTGAGAAAGATATATTTTGAAAGACTACATTTATCTCTTATGCTGATAGTGACCTACCAAATGGACTGTCTCAGTGATGTCAAATTGGTGATGTATCATCAATCTTGTTACATCAGTTGTGGGCATGAAATAAATTCACTTCCCAATTCAAGTCCCTGGAATTTACTACTGAATACAAGCATTTACTCAACCTCCTCCTATCCCTTGCTCTCCTCCCTTCCAGGCTCACTGTTTAAAACACTGTGAATTTCCTTTGGTTTATCTAAAAATTTTACTGTGGGCCTCCCCGGTGGTCCAGCGGGCTGAGCACAGCGCTGTGAAGCTGTCCGCAGCCTCTGCAGCGTGGGTTCGATTCCCGGCAGGCCAGGAAGATTCCCACATGGCGCGGCAGACCTCTCCTGTCATGCCTGCTGCTCCCCGCAGCAGTGTATTTCAGTTTGTGTCCCTGTTCTGCTCCCCACTCTGTCTCTGGGTGAATCCTCTCACCTCTGTCTCTGGTGAATCCTATTCACCTCTGGTGAATCCTCTCACCTCTGGCCTCTGGCCTATACCCCAGCTATTGTATAAATAAAAAATAAATCTTAAAAAAAAATTGACTGAACCCAGGGAAAAACTGGCATTCAAAAGACTGTGTTCCTGACCTAACTCTGCCACTACTGAGGTGAGATCTTAGATAAGTCTCCTAAACACTTGTTACAAAAAAATCTTATGAGTAAATAACATCTGTCCAGATCTCACTTTATTCTTTTGTAAAATGGGGAGGGGTATTTTACTGATACAATCTCAGAAATTCCTGCTCCAAATATCAGAGTTTTAACACCACTGTGAATGGTATTGTGGGAACTTGATTCATTCAGCAAATGTTTATTGAGCATTTATATTTCCCTGTCACTGATCTAAGTACTGGGGTATCTGCAGTGAATAGAACCAATAGAAGTTATGCTTTCTTGGAATTCTCATTCCAGGATAAAGAATGATTAGCAAACACTTTTGAGCACTTAAAATATGCCAGACATTGATTTAAATGTCGTGTGTTTGTGTGTGTGTATACACACATTTTGTAATAACCCTATGGAGTGGTTATTACTATTATTATTTTACAGTGTAAGATACTAAAGCACAGAGAGATTGAATGACATCATCTTAGTGAATAAATGGCTTTTTGTTTCTAGAGCCTGTGGGCTTAACTATGGTTTATTGCCTTGCACTGTTACTTAATTGGTTGACTTAAAGTAATCAATTTTCTTCCTAGCTGATGGCAAAGTAGGAAAAAGAAAATTCAGTTCAGGTGGAAATCGGAGCGCCCACTTGGTTTCCCTCTCTTGCACTCCAGGCTCTGATGAGATCATAGGGGGACTGAGTAACTGTGAACTTCCAACCTTTGGGTTTCCAGCAAGAAGTTAGACAGCAAGGTCTTTACTGCCCTGCTATCCTCAAATTGGTTTCAGCATTGGCCATTTGTAGAGAAGTGAGCAGTGATGACTTTAGGAATCAAAATATCTAAATTTGAATCCTGCCTTTATTACTAACCAATGCTCTTACCTTGAGCAACTTTTAATATACCCGTAACACCAGCACTCAGAGCAGTAGTTTTTATTTATTAAGCACTGCCTTGCCTTGTCTAAATGTTTCATATATTTTGATTCCGATCCTTGGAACAATCCTCATGGGAGATATTTTTTTTTTAAAGATTTATTTTTATTTATTTATACAAGCACTGGGTACAGGGTGAGAGAATTCACCAGAGCTAGAGCGGGGAGCAGAGCAGGCAGAAGGACCGAAGTACACTGCTGAGGGGAGCAGCGGGCGGCGGCAGGAATGGTCTGCGCGCCATGTGGGACCCTTCTCCGGTGGCCGGGGAGCAGCCGGGGATCGAACCGGCACTGCCGAGGCTGCGGGCAGCTTCGCAACCCAGCGCTCGACTGCTGCGCCACTGGGGAGGCCCTCACGGGAGGTATTTTTATCTTTACTTTATAGTCATCCCTTGGCTGCTGTCTTTACCATGTACTATTGAACCTTGGCTAAGTTGCTTAATACCTCGAAGCCATAGTTTCATCGTTTGAAAATTGGGATTAGTGATAGTCTACTTCTCTTGGTTGTTAGTAAGGATTAAAATTAAGAATATATATAAAATATGAGGCTACCACCTAGCCCAAAGACAGTGATAATGACTATTATCTTGTAAGGTCTTGTAGTTACTACTCCAGAAAGCAGTGTAGCAGTGAGCAGGAACAGGTGGGAGGGAGCTGTTTTACTACCAAGTCTGAGCAGTAGCACGTGTAACTAATCGATGCTAGGGGGAAGGAGACAGGAAGAGAAACCTGACAGGAGATGGGATGGCTCTCGCCTTGTCCCTAGGCCTGGAAGCCACGAGCGATGAGAATAATGTTCTTGATTCTTGGTCAGAACCATGTCCTGACCCTGACAGAGGTGAGTATTGATGAAAGGACACCAGAGCCACCTGAGCAGAGCAGGCACAGTTGGATGGGGGCACACGGCACTCTGGATCCAGCCTACAGGACTGTCTTTGCCAAGGTTGTATGGAGCTAAGGAGATTCTACCATGTTCACAAGCAGGATACAGCAGGGTTATCCCACTTAAACAGGGGAAAACCAGAATAGGCATGCTCATTTCTCGCAAGGAGGGAAATAGGCTAGCATATCAATCCTTTGATAGGCATATACATCCAGCAATTTTTATTTTGCACTTGAGTTGCCTGACTTAGATAGCATGTTAATAAAAATCAGTCTGGACTGTTCTAGATCTCCCAGATATGTGCTCTTGGTGCTCCTTGTACTTTTTGTGCATGTCCTTGTCATTTTTTATCTAATGACTGTGTACATGTAATTATGTAGTCACATCTACTTGCTTATTTCATTCCTCACACTGGAAGTACCAGGAGGCAGGACAGTGGGCCAATAATAGGTGGGTGTGGAGAGTGGGGTGGCTCTCAGGGACTTCATAGACACTACTGTGGAAGATAGGACCTTTGGCTCCTCAGACCCTGTTACTGGGAAGGCCAGTAAAAAGTAGGCATGGAGGGCCCTTGCCTCGGTGAGTGCAGTACGGACTGGAATGTGGGGTGTGGCATCGCATGCTTCCAGGGCTTACTTAGGAAGAACATGATGTTGAAAAGCTTGCAGGCTCAAGATAAATATGGAGAGTTCTCCTACTGTTCCTGTTTTCTTTGTTCTGTTTTGCTTGGTAAGCATATGCTTGTCAGTTAGGGCTGAAGCTGAACAAAACAGCTGCTAAATATGGTTCTAAGAGAAATAACATTTTGGTCTTTTTAGTGCCCATAAGTTTAGAGTAAGCACAGTCGTTTGGCAGATGTCAGTAGAGAATCTGGGGGTAGAGAGTTGCTGGGGGAGCCGGCTCAGCTGTCCTTAGTCTGCTGTGGGCTATTCACCCTGCCAAAGGGCTGGTGACCTCAAGTGAAAGCTCTGCCATGCAACAACTATGTTGTTAAGAGGACCTAGGGACAAGGTGTGTAAGCCGTTGTCATGGTCCCTTGAAATCCCTCTTAATTTCATTTTCAAAGAAGGTGGGGAGGAATTGGGAAGAATATGTATCATCTTTAAAAGAAGTAATCACTCTAGTTGTATATTTAAGTTTGCCTTTTTTAGTCTTTGGGATTTAATCTAGAGATGTTATTTATTGTTCCATTAAATCTGATATTATTCAGGAGACCTGGAGGAATTAAAATATAACTCAGACACTGAGAATATTAACCCCCAGATCTTAAATCTCCCCACCTGTTGTGAAGTCAAGCTTGAGGCTCCCAATACTGCCAGAATTTTATCAATTGACAGAAAAGAGAATTTATTCCAACATCCCAGGAGCCAAAAAAAAGTTAATGTGTCTTCCCAGTTGTCTCACTAATACAGAGATAGCCACTTGCCCATAGATAGCTCACTATTTACTAAACTGTATGGTGTTATTGATAAAAAAGTAGGATTTCTTTTATTGGTTTTATTAGTTGAAAGTGTGTAAAACACTGATTGCCTTTTCTGTGATACTCCTTGTATATTACACTTGATCTTATCCAAAAGGCCGAGAAGTGATTGTATATTAAATGCACTCTTTTTCAGAGAGAAAAAAAGAAAAAGAAGGAGGTTACCAATTATTGAAGTCCTAGTATGTTTCAGGCTCTGGGCTAGTGTAGATAGGCCTCACAGTAACCATGTGAAGAAGGTAATATGTCCCCATTTAAAGGTGAAGGAATGGAGGCATAGCAATCTTATGAAATGTATCTGAGAGTTGGGAAGTGGTAAATCACAGACTGGGAATTCTGATTCCATGAAACTGCTGAAGTAGGGAGTGGTGGAGAGACCAGGGTTTGATTCTGTCCAGTTGGTACCCATCTTGGCTCTGCCAGTCATTGCTGGTGTGATCATGGCTAAGTGTTTAATTTCTCTGCCTCAGTTCCCTCATCTATAAACACAAAAATAACAATGGCACCCATTTGATGGAGGTGTGATAATTAAATGACCTTTACCTTGAAAATGTTTAGAATATTGTGTGGCTCGTGAATGCTCAAGGAATGTTAGTTATCTTTGTGATTTTTGCTATATTGACTAACCACATTTACTTCATCAATATTTGCTGTTATGGTTCTTTCATGAAACAGCTTGCCTTTTGCTATGTAGTTATATTTCATTATAGAATAATGTAAACTACTCTACCTTGGAATTAAATTCTCTTCTCAGACTTCCAGCAAAGGTTAAGATCTGAATAAAGGCATGTGTAGCCAACAGGGATTCCTGACTTTGGTAAATGTCAATGATTTGCTCTTTTCTCCTTGGTGTGTGTAACCTTCTTCCATGCTGCCCATCCTGGCTTTACGAGCAGCTAAGCAAACATGAGGGGGAGAATTGAGCTGATTCTTGTCTTAGCTTTCCTGTCTTTGTAACATGATTATTAGGTGAGGCATCATCTCCTTATTGCCTTGCACGTGGGGCAGCTTGACAGCTTGGCTTGTCAAAGCACATGAGACACAGCCACACTAAGGACTTCATGGATTTTCTTACAGGTGGAAATAGCACAAGAGCTAATGCATGTGACAGTTCCGTGCAATTACCAGTGGGGTATGGAGGATTGAGTGGCCAGTGACTGTGACAGCTTGTTTAGATTGAAGAAGAAGTTTGCTGACCTTTGGCTCTACATTCTGATCCCATTTTTTGTGACTTGCTGTACACATGTTGTGCAGCAAAGGGAGCACACATCACCCTTATTCAGTAACCAGTTATGTCTAGCAGCTATGTGTTAGCCACCCTCCTAAGTACAGGAAAGACTAAGATAAATATGTTTCAGTCCTTGCTCTCGTGGCATTTGTAATTCATCAGGGGAGAGAAACAGAAGAGAGCGGCTACTCTGTGGAAGTGGTTGCCATAGAGCTCTGGCTGATGTGCTGTGGTTGCAGAGAAGGAGGGGTGGCACTAATTTGGAAAATACCAACTGAACTTTCAAGAATGGGCTTGCAAAGAAAGCTTAGGGTGAGCGCTAAGTCTAAGTGTCCCTAAACAATGCAGTACCTCTGCCTTCTGTTTTCTAGGGTCTCACGACCCTCTCCTTGCAAATACCACAATTTTCATAATGCATTTTGTCTTACTTACTTGCTGTCAGCATATTGTAGAAGATAGGTTCTCATAGACTACTCTTCAGTTCCAAACTGGTACTCATTTATAACCATGATGCTTGTGAGTGACATGGGGGCATGTCACTCAGGTCCCCTCTCCACTGCAGAGACACGGCTGCTGGGAGGGCAGGCAGTAAGGGAACACCTGCATGCATTGACTTGTCACTGGAGGTGTCGTGCAAAGGCCCCATGTCTCTGGGTGAGATAATTCCAGAGACATCCCAGCTCCTGAGCTCCTGTGGGTGCATCACAGTTAAGCTCTTCTGTCTGCTCAGCCCAGTCCTTTCTTCCCTCCTGCTGGTGTTGATTCAGAAGCACATTCCAGTAAACCCTCCCTCTATAAATCTCACTAATTCTTAAACTTTATTTCTTGGGGAGCCCACCTATTTATTATTTCTGGCTGGGCTGCTTACCCATGCTCAGTTGCCAACTAAACTCTGTAGCTCATTGGACACGTGCTTCTGAGCCCTTTGAGTGTGTTCTGCTTTGGAAAGAGCTACTCTATAGGAGCTCAAATAAAAGCCTCAGCACCGAGCCTCTTTGAACCCCATTGGCTGAGCCAATGCCCATTAATGGACACCTTCTGATGGAACCCCAAAGCTCAGGAGTGTCCTATGAGGTAGGGTGGCCCTGGGGTGTGGAAGCTGGGCCTCCTTCTGCAGCCTGTTTCTGCACCTGCCTTCTCCTTCCACCTCAGCTCTGTTTCCCAGATTCCTTCAGGCTGTTAGTAATCACCGTCCTACACCTCCTCTCTTTCGTTCATATTTTTTTAGTCAAGCAAAATGAATGTTGAAAACACAATTGAGATATTTCAAGCACATGTAGAACCTCCCTCGAAATTTGTTGCAGAAACACCACTGAGCAAACAAACTACTGGGAAGCACAACTTAGCAACAATAGCAGCTGCCACATTTGTGGGCCTTCCCCTCTTTTCCTTATTTCTTTCTCATTTCATTTGCAATAAAAAACCTGGTAGTCTAATGGCCTAGTGGTTTGACAGACATGACTTCTTTTCCATGGTTAGGCCTCACTGGTGGTCTTGACAGTGTATTTAGTTGTCGGGTGTCAATTCACAGAGCTCCAGGTCCTTTGTGTTTTCCTGTCTCATGGATCCTGCTAGGATGTTGTCTACACCTTCCTCTCTGCAACTCACGGGCTTCTTAATCTTGATTTGTCAGGACTTGAGTCTGAATGGTGGTTTTCCTGCCCATCTCACTTTGTAACAATGGATAATGCTGATTTCAGTATTTCTCAGTGACAGGTGCTTGAACTGTTCGTACAGTTCTGGTCACTGTGCAGTGTGTAGGTTCTTTTCTACGATTTTCAGACCCCAACTGGGTGTTAGATGATTCAACTCAACTCCGACACTATCTACCCAGGGTGAGCATCGGATCCCATACATTAAGGGCTCCCACAAGACTGCCTCCATCTCAGTCTTGCATTGCAAGTCTAGGCTGTTACCTGCACTTCTGCCCTACTGGTTGTCCATCAGAGGGACCCACCACCCACTCCTCGGGTTAGACTAATTTGCTAGAGAGGCTCATAGGACTCAAAACATTTTATATACTAGATTATTATAAAAGGATATGAAGGTTTACTATGTAAGTCTGTTAATTCAGAAACAGCCAGGTGGAAGAGATGCCTCAGGCAGGGTATGTGGGAAGTGCCAGAAGCTTCTAGGTCCTCTCCAAGAGCCCTTTTCTCCCTTTATGGCCACATGTTCACCAACTTGGAAAGCTCTTTTTTATGGAGGCTTCATTACAGAGACATGATTTACATCTAAAGCATTGGCCATTGGCAGCTGATTCAGTTTTTGAATCTTTTTCCTTTCTGAAGGTGAAAGGATGGGACAAGAAGTTGCAACCCTTTAATCAGAGGGTTGGTTCTTCCTCAGGTTCATTCCCAGAGTCACTTCATTAACATAACAAAGGACACTGTCGGTGTTCTCTTCACAGAGAAAATTTCTAGTTTTAGGATTTGTGCCAGAAACAGGGGTGAAGATCAGGTATAGGTATTTCTTATTATAAATCGCCATGTAGGTTTATCATGTGGTCAAACAACCGCCAGTGTTTGTGGGTTGAATCCTTGGATGCTGAACCTTTGGCTTTTGAAAGCTGACTATTAGTTTTTATTTGGATTTTTGTCAGTGTGGGGTTGGTGCCCCTAATGCCTGTGTTATTAAGGGTCAATTGCACCTGTTCCAATAACTGAAAGAAATCCAAAGAGGATTTTGCTTTTGCGACAAAAGGTGGAAAGTGAAAAACAGCATTCTGTGTTTGCTTCACCGCAGCCTTTTCTAGGGGCAGCAAGAGTGGCCAAGTGGCTTCCCTGGGAACTGCTGTGTACAGCTGTGTACTTATCACATCATCCCTACTTTTACTATGTGTTTGTGCTGTTTTAGGTTTTATGTGTTATTTATGTGTCTTTAATGGCACATAGCAAGAGCCCCTTCTTGTATATACTACATTAAGAACACAAAGTCCAGTAACATTTTTTTTTTTTTTTCTCTCCAACTCCAAACTTTTTTGGATTTATTACTATAGAAAGTTTAAATAATAGTACAGTGGATACCCATTTACCCTTATACTAGCTTCAACAATTGAAGCTTTTATAACATGTAGTTTTCTCCCCTTTCTCGCTATACAGCATTTGTGTTCATAATTGTGTGTGTGGTATTTATTGTACATTTCAGACATTACATTTCACCTTTCATACTTCAGCATGCACGCTCTAAGAATAACTTCCTATGTACCAGCAATAACATTATCACACTTGTAACAATAAATCATATTTATACAAGTATACTTAGTAATATACACATACATATGAACATACTAAGTTTTATGTAATCCATCACATTTTGGGTAAGTCAGATTATTTACTCATAAGCAGTTTCACACTGCTTATGAAACACTATGTTGTGATACTAAACACTTGTGATACTAAATTGTTCTTTTTTTTTTTTTTCCTTCAAATTTATTTATTTTTTTTTTATTTATTTTTTTTAAATATTAAATTTTATTTTTATATTCCCCCATACAATTGCAAATGCCCCATTCTGACCCCAATCCTTCCCCTCCCGCCCCCCACCCCCCAAAAAGTGTCTCTGGTTCATAGTTTTTTGTTGATTTTGATTTTCACTTTCTTATATTCATTTTCCTGGTCCCTTATTTAAGTTTTCTAGATTCCAGTAACATTTTTTACCACACAGTTGATCCCTTTGGCCCATTTTACCCACTCTCCTTTCATCCTTCTAGTGACCACTAATTTGGTCCTATAGTCTTAGAAGGTTATTTTTATTTTATTTACTTCATTCATCTGTTTCTTTGTGTACACTATATGAATGAAATTATATGATAAGGAACACCCCTTTCTTAACTGCTAGTGTTCCACACAGTGAACAGTTCAGAAATTTCAAAGACAAATTATCTTAACAATTAGAATTCCTCAGGATGATGAGTCTTTCATTTTATCTTCATGTACCTGCAAGTGTGTCCTGCTTGGTAGTGAGAAGTGTGTTCATTTTGTTTTATTGTTTCTTTGGAAGTCATGTTTCATTTTGTCTGATTTAAATACATCTCATAGAAATGCAAAACAGAAACAAAAATGGGTTTTGACAAATTTCATAACTGTAGCTGAATTAAATTTTAAGTTTTTATTATTAACACGAGAGCTCCCAAATTAAAGTTGTTCTTTTGTGTTTTTTAAGTATTTGTCTTTGATTAAGACGATGCCTGAAATATTGTTTTGAATTTTCACTACTTGTTTATTTTTTTTTAGGATCCTGCAGGGATCTTTGAATTGGTGGAACTTGTTGGAAATGGAACATATGGGCAAGTTTATAAGGTAAGTTCACTGAATGTGAATATGACTTACGTGTGTTTTGATTCACGAATGCTGAATATCAATTCTGTCATTCTCATGAGACCCATCTGTGCCTAAACTCAGATTTAAAATAAGATAATAAACCTATTCCTTGACTCTCCATCTTTTAAAATATACCTGTATTCCCATTGCCTAAGCTGGATTACGTGATTTGGGCATTTCCTTTCATTATATATTATAATGTTTATATCTGACACATGTCTCTGATGTTACATATTTGAAGCTCTTTAAGTGTGGTTTCCTTTATTTTAATCTCTGCCAAAACTTGCTTTCAAAGGAGCAAAGGATGGCATTTACTTTAGAAATTTAAGTTATTAGAGTATTGCAGCTGGAAAAGTAGATTTGTTAATGGGCTAGGGCATAAGTGAAATGAGTTTTTAGTGAGAAGTCTTGAGAGAAATCTGGCGACCTCACAAAGCAAGGCCTAATGGCAGCAAGGAATTTTATAAGATAGGGAATTATTAAAAGTTTAACTTGAGTTGAGATTAAACTGAATTCACCAATTTTTGCTTACACTCATGAAAAATATGCTTTAGAAAGATATTTCCCTCCAAAAGTGATCTTAAAAAAAAAAAGGCTTGAAAGTATGGCTTGATTCCCCCTCTGGTTATCAAAAGGAGATGGAAATGAACTGTTTTTGGACTAAAACTCAGGAGCTTTTAGAAAATGGACTATTGAAAGGAATGTCTTCAAAGCAAACCAACTGTTTCCTCATGATTATTTCAAGGGAAATAATATTTATCTTAGTGGTAGTGACATGGGATGGCATTTCTGTTACAATTAATCTCTCGTTCTGTTTATAAAATTTCTTTTCTGAGCCCTAAACTTCTTTAGTTGATTAAATTATTAAAGAAAACAATCCAAATTGTACTATTATTTACAGTTCTTTAGATTGTCAAATATATATACATTTGATGATCATGTTTTAAAATCACAATTGTAAACATAAACATATTTAAATGATTATTTGCCAAAGTCACCCATTGCTCTCCACTCCCTGGGAGAAATTTCTTCCTTGCAAGAAGCAATTATTTCCTAAAATGTCAACCCCTTGCAATTAGACAGAATGTAGTCTGTCCAAGCTGCTCACTTGATGTTGATCCTCTCTGACACAAGAAAGAAATGTGTCTTAGCAAATGCTTGTAAATACTTTCAATGAAGACAATTACTTTGGAAGATTGTGTTACTGAATTTTGAGAAATCAGATTGAACTTACGAAGTAAGATGAACTTAGTAATGAATTAAGTTCTCAGTTAGGTAGAAAATTACTCCTGATTTATTATCAGTATGAAGGAGCAACTCGTTAACTCTTGGTTTTATGGTCTCATTTCTTAGAGAATTTCCATTGTGCTCTGCTTCCCACTTGTAGAAACATATTTGGGAGTTGATTCACGGCTTTGTCTACTAGTCCAAGAGGTGCATTATATACTCTTGTATAAAAAAATAGAATTTCAATGAAGGCTAAGAATGTTGAGACATCTGGAATTATCCCTTATTTCTTATCACCTGACCAAAAGAAAAGGAAACAAATCACATGAGAGCTCAGCTCTTTTCAGAGAGGAAAGATATTTAGTAATGACATTGTTAACATTAGTATTCCAAAGGGTGCCATTCTCTTTGACAACACTTTGGCATCTCTTTTTTTTTTTTTTTTATTGTCCAAATGGGTTTACTTTATTTTTTTTTTTTAATTAATAAATTTTATTTTTATATTCCCCATACAATTGCAATCCCCCCATTCTGACCCCAATCCCTCCCCTCTCGCCCCCCACCCCCCAAAAAGTGTCTCTGGTTCATAGTTTTTGTTGATTTTGATTTTCACTTTCTTATAGTTATTCATTTTCCTGGTCCCTTATTTAAGTTTTCTAGATCCCTGCTATGAGTGAGACCATCCGGTATTTTTCTTTTTCTTTTTGGCTTATTTCACTGAGCATGATCCCTTCCAGCGTCATCCATGTTGTTGCAAATTGCATGTGTTTATCTTTTTTGAATGCTGAGTAATATTCCATGGTATATATGTACCACATCTTCTTGATCCAGTCATCTATTTTTGGGCATTTGGGCTGTTTCCAAAGCTTAGCTATTGTAAACAGTGCTGCTATAAACATAGGGGTGCAGGTGTTCTTTGGAATTGATGTTTCTGTGTTCTTTGGGTAAATACCTAGGAGTGGAATTGCTGGATCCTGTGGAAGCTCTATGTTTAGTAGGTCCAGAAATCTCCACACAGCTCTCCATAGTGGTTGGACCAGTTTGCACTCCCACCAACAGTGCAGAAGAGTTCCTTTTTCTCCACAACCTCGCCAACATTTGTTGTTGCTAGTTTTTTTAATATGTGCCATTCTCACTGGTGTAAGATGGTATCTCATGGTAGTTTTGATTTGCATTTCCCTGATTGCAAGTGATGTTGAACATTTTTTCATATGCCTGTTGGCCATTCGCATTTCCTCTTCAGAGAAGTTTCTTTTTAGTTCCTCTGTCCATTTTTTGACTGGATTCTTTTCTTTGTTGTTGAGTCTCATCAGCTCTTTGCAGATTTTTGTGATCAGTCCTTTATCATTAGTGTTGGGTGCAAAAATTTTCTCCCAGTTGGTGGGGTTTCTCTTTGTTTTTGTTATTGTCTCTTTTGCTGTGCAGAAGCTCTTTAATTTGATGTAGTCCCAGCTGTTGATCTTTGCCTTCACTATCACTGCTTTGGGTGATGTGTCTGTAAAGATGTCTTTGACTTTGGCATCTCTTAAGCTGAGAGGGGACTCTGCAAAGAATGGTGATGGCAAGCGCTTGGTCTTTGGGAGAGAAGATGTTGTTTCTTTTACCAGCCCTACATTGTGTTTTGTGACATTGTAGCTTTTCTGGGTATTAGTCAATGGAGGATGTACTTAGAAATGCTTTGGTGACTTATCTAATGTATTAAAACTCCCTAACCAGTTAAGGGTTTGGTTTCTAGGCAACCAGATAATATTAGGTGGCACCAGCTCGTGAACAGAGACACCTGGCTTCCTGAGCCACTAATCTAGTCCTGCTGTTACCATCAATTCTGAAGAACTAAAACTTAATAAAAGAGCAAAACCTGAACTCAAAAATATAGGAACCCCAATAAAGACAATTAAGTTAGGAAGTGATTGCTCACACTATAGTTTATAGTTTGCTTTAATGAAAGTTATTTTCTAAAATAGCATAGACAGACAGAAATTTTATTGCCCTAGGAAATTTTATTGCCTAGGAAACTACTCTATGCAAATGAATTCTGTGATGAATGCTTTCTTTACATTAAACCTTTGATTTTAAATTTTTATCAACCTAGCTTTTAATGTCCCTAGATTTCATAAAATAATATTTATGAATAACTTACAGATATCACCTTTATTTTATTAAAAGATTTATCATAAGTTTCTTATTATAAGCTGTCGAAGAGAGTGGTAACATAATTTGATTTATGAGTTTTTAAGAAACATAATTAGCACAAGCAAAAGTATATGTAGATATTAAAAGAATATTTCTTTCAGTGTATCTGCATATAGGCCATATACATCTGAATGGGGAAATATAAATAGTTTATATAAACGTCATTTTTCTTCTTTATTCCAAGTCTAGCTTGGTCTCTTTGTCCTTAAAAGGCTAAATTTGTTTCTTTTTGATATTTTGTGTTTTATTTAATGTGAAAATCTATCTATCTTAATCTATTGATTGATTGATTGATTGATTTTCATCAAGGTAACATTGGCCTACACTGTTATATATTACTTAGAGGGATAGGATACCCACCTACCCCATTTCAGGCATTGTTACCACACCACACCCTCCCACCAAAATACCCAGTCTCTCTTATATTTTGATCTCAGGTGGTCAAGTATAATTCAGTATGTGTTTTTTACTTTATTGACTAGAAAGCATATATATATAAAACAAACCAAAAAGGCATTGTACACCTGTTTGCTGAAGGTTTTGGTTGTTTATTGGTATTCTGCCTATCAGGGACCTGTTGGAATTCATGCATGTTTTTGTTAAAAGAGTAATTATTTTAATAAGTCCAAATAATTGCTTAATGTTTACTGCTAAAGTACCATTAAGTCTCAGCCTCAGATTTCAAATGAATGGTAGTCTGTCCTGTTTATTAATTTGACATTTTGAAGAATTATATTGGTTATTACAGAGATGAAGACATATTTTATCCCAGGTTCACAGTGTGAATTTATATTTGGTAGATTCCTCAGTATTGCTGAGGTTTCTTTTGAATCCACCTGACATTGTAAAGTGAAGCAAAGAGACTATCTTATGTGTCATAGTGCTTTGTGAGAGAGGACTCTGAGGACCTGTGTGTCTTTTAAAGGGTTGCAAGAGTCCTCATTGGTTATCTACAATCATTCCCCTGCCCTTTGTCTATTCAGTTCATCCTTGATCACCTCTATTCACACAGAACTCATTATCCCCTAGTCAGTCCATTTTCCTACAGCTTTCTTTGAATGGTCCTTGTCATATTTAGCTGAGATTCTGTCTTCCTTAAATGTTTATATTCCCAAACCTGTTCCATGCCCTTAGAGATATTTTAAAAAATCATTGTGGTCCTCCTTGGTGGTGCACGGCGTTAAGTCTCAACACTATCAAGCTATCGCCAGCCACTATTGCATGAGTTGGAGCACTGGCCAGGGAGCTGACCCACAAGGCACAGCAGACCTCTCCTGTCTAGCCTGCTGCTCCCCTCAGCAGTGTATTTCAGTAGATCAGCCTTTTTTGCTCCCCTCTGTGTCTTCTGTGAATCCTCTCACCCCCTGTACCTCTGGCTTACACCCCAATTCTTCTATGCATAAATAAATCTTAAAAAAAACTACACAAAACATTAAATCTTCCACAAAACATCCTTCTTCAGATATTTGAAGACTTTTCTCTTCTTTCTCCAAATGCTTTCTTTTATCTCTTATTTTCCAGGCAATATAACCCCAGTTGCTTCATTAATTCCTGCTATCATGTAGACATGAGATCCTTCTTTATCCTGGCTTCTGTCCTGAAATTATTATAACATATTAAAAACATAATATTTTATATATTTAGTTTTCTATTTCCTAAGAATTTTTTTTTGTGAATAATACCTGATTTATGATTTAATTCCTATGATAATTTCACACGAACTTTTAGGTCTCCATAGTTACAGTTCACACTGTTTAAACATTTTCCTCCCACCCTCTTGTGCCATGCTCCTCCTTCCTGTCCCTCTGCACATGTTACCTTCTCTCCAGTCCTGTATCTAAGCACCAGACGCTGCCTCTGTCCCCTCTCCCGCAGCCTTGCTCGATCACAGCAACCTATTTTATTGAATTCGTGTCATGCACACTTTCTAAAATTATGTTTTTCTTAGTTTATGTTTATATTAAAAAATTTAAATGCATGAAAAAGGAAAAATAAGACCAGGGACCTGGTTTATTAGTCTTCATTCTATGTACAATCCAGGTTTCCTTTCAAATTAGTGTTTTTCTGTCTTTTGGATAGATCAAGAGTCTGTACTTTTAATAAATTATTCTGATGGTCAGGGCCCTGGAACCTCACCTCCAGAAACTACAAAAATGATTATAGGCTACCCTTTTGTAAGGCCACTTGAGTGATGGGTAATTATTTACTTGAGGATTTCTATATCAACTGAAGCTTGCTAAGAAATGTAAAAAACATAAATGTCTTTATCTGAGATGTGATGCCAGTCAATTTTGATATACTCATTCAGAGATTTCACTTTCTGTGTTTTTATTTGATGTGCTTGTGATTATAGCTTAGGTTGTTCCTGATTAATTCAACTCCACACCCAAAAATCAATATGGTCAAAACTGACCTGGTCTACAGGAATCTGAGTCTGTTGCCTGACATTCCTTTAACTCTGTATATTGTAACTTCTTAGTTAACCTTGTTTGTAAATAAGATAAAGCATTTTTATAGTGAGTTTATTAATAGTCTTGATATAAAGGTGATGCTGTAACATACTCAGGAAGCAATGTCCTAATGAGTCATGAATTACACCATTTACTTCTTATTTGGTAAGGAGTGAGTATGGGTGAATGTTGTATTTCTTAGATAATAATGGCATTTGTTTTTTTAAATGAAGAATTTCCAATATAAATAATACATTCTTTCACATTTGTTGAATGCCAATAAAAAAAGCTCTGTACTTGGTCTGGGAAGAATGCAGTCAACTCAGATGGTTCCTATGCTACAGAAGATGTAATTAGATGATCTAGTTAGGTTCTGAGAGCTTACTGTCTGCTAAAGGTTTTCATATATATTGTCTTAATTACTCCTGATGATTTCAGAGGGGATGAAGTGAAAGGACATTATTAAGCCACATTATCACTCCAAGGCATAGTTTCTCTAGCTGGAACTCTGGGTGCTTTGGGTCTGGTAACTCTTTGCGGTGTAGTGCACTGTTGTACATATTAGGGTGTTTATTAGCAGCTGCCCAGAGAAGCTGGTAGCACTCCCCAAGTCGTGACAACAAAACATGTCTCCACACTTGACCAAATGTCCCTTGAGAGGCAAAACTGTCTTCCATTGAGAACAACTTTGTAAGCATAAGACAAAATAGCAAAACTGTTAAAATGGAGGGGTAAACATAGCCTGTGTAGCGTATGGCTCTATTAATGCTATCAGGCAGTGTTCAGAACCAAATGGACTGTGGGAGGGAGATTAGAGGCCTGGGTTTTTACATATCTTGAAGTGTAATTTAGCATTTTCATAAGTGAAAAGGAACATAAAAAATACTTTGGAGCAGTAGTGGACTTAATCTAAATAGTGTACACCTTTGATCTCGGTATTTATGATTGCTCAATTGCATTATTTATATTAAATCCAATTCTCCATACATCTGTGCTATTTAGACCTATAGTTTAGTGTTTTAAAAAGGCCAATCTCAATAATTTTTATAGAGAAGGTACATAATTAGGGGCAATAAGAATGGTTGTATCACTCTGGGACTTGAGTGGGGTGCGAGTGATTTTTAAGTAATTATATATTTTACAAATTTGGGAGAAGAATCAACAGTATTTCTTCTTAAGTAGTGCAAGATCTAAATAGAGAGCCTCTATTATAAGATTTTTAAGACATGGTAAGGACCTATCTTTGGAGTAAAGACCTGTTTTAATGATTTTGTTTTTACCTCTAACTTGATGTAGCTTTGAGCTTGCCATATAACCACTTAGAGCTTTAGTTTTTTCTCATTTGTAAGTGAGAACAAAAATATCTTTCCTGTTATACCCTATTAGGCTATTGTGAGGTTAAAATGAATTTTAAAAACCTATCATTTTGTTAAATTTAAACTGATTGGTTGGCTCGAGTAATCATTAGATTGCTCTTATAATTTTAAGGTAGGTGGCAGAGTCCTGGTATTGCAGGGTTTAAGGGAATTTATTTATTTCTGTTTTGATTTTTATCTTCTTCATCCTTTTGCTCATAGTACTGCGTGTTATCAGGTAAGTGATATTTTTCTCTGGATAGCCAGGCTCTGGCTGTTCATTTATTCTTACCACCTTTCTGTTTCCTGCATTGTGATCTTTACACAAACAAGGGTCATTGGGTTGAATAGAGGTATCTTTGACTTTGTCTTTGTTCGACTCTTGACTCATTGATACTTGTTATCTAGGTGGTCACACTTCCCAAAGTGTGTCCAGTGGATCCCCAGGATCAGCTTTGTGAAACAATAGTAGAGGAACTACTGAAGTTTCATAGTGCTACTAAACATCATTTTCTCTGCAAGGGAGAAAGTGAGCATTAGCATTCATATTACATTGTTTTACCTGGGATTTTCCCAATTTATTATGTGGAATCTCTATTTTCCTCTCCCTCCCCAAGTGGCCTCTATTGTAGAACTAACTATTACTCAGAACACAGATAATCAGGATGGCTCATGTCCTTGTACCACAGCTGAGTGCCCATCTGCCCATTGTTGGCTGGTCTCTGTATTGTGCTATCTCTTTGGGTCAGGGTACATTTTATATAAAAAGTGGCTGCAGTGCTATCCTTCCTATTTCCGTATAAACCAGGCTTGTGGGCCAGGTCTGATATGTTGTTTGATCTCTTGTACTGTTTATAGTAACACATTTCATCTATTAAAACAAATTAATGATATGCCAAAAACTGATTACTTTTAATTATATTTTTTGTATAAGCACTATTTTTCTAGGATTATAAAACTATATGTGTAATATCCAATAAACAAAATGTCTCCAAGGTGCTACAGCACATGCATACCTTTGTTCTTAGGTGTAGGTTCATTTGTGACTATAGCTAAGGTTTTAGTATTATTTTGTTATTATTAGAGTGTACTTTAATTGCATTTATCAAGAATTATTTAGTGAAAAATTTTAGCTAAATAATTTTAGCTAAAAATTTTCCTCCTGCTTCCCAATACGTGAGAGAATCATTTATCCTTGAAATGTTGGCTTCATGAGTTTTCATGAAGCCTCATCAGTACCCATGCTGTTTGCATCTAATTTGGCTTAAGACCATGCTTTGACCTGTCGGGGGTAATGAATTAGATGGCTACCATGTGAGCATAGAGAGAAGACCTTCCTGGGGGCCTGTGTGCCATATGTTATATGGAGGGGGTGCTTTCTCTGCTAGGTGGAGGGACCTCCGGAGGAGTTGCTACCAAAACTTGCCACAGGGCACTGTATAGGATTTCTTGTGCTAGTGTTTCTCAGCCCTCACTGCTTCTAGAAACTATCTGGGCAGCTTTGAAAATATATAGATATATAGGTCATTCTCAAGAGATTTGGTTTTTGTTAGTTGGATGTACTGTTGGGTAAAGTTGGCTTCTAATAGTCTCAGATGCCTCTGATGTGCAGATAGATTCGACAGCCAGTGGGCTAAAGGATTGCCTCTTGGGGGTTTTAGGGCTCTTTTGATGTCTTTGCCTTTGGAGAAGTCTTTACTCTTCTATCCCTTTTCTAGAGTTTTGTTTACCTTGTTTATTTGGTCACTTAGCATCAACCTTCCTAAGAAACATCAATTATGTGCTTGGCACTTGTTCATTCGCCTTTCCTTTGAAGAATGTTTAGATGACTTTTGTTGAAAGTGCTTTCACTCCATCTCATACCAGTGAGCTGCCAAATAACTTGGTACACAACACCCTGGTACCTTGTAGTTTTTAGATCTCATAACTCCCTTAATGACTTGGTGATTATAAGGTAGTTTCAAGTAATTAAACAATCAATAGTTACTATGTAATTACCCTTATTTTGGGGTTATTTGTAACCTGTCAAGAGAAACTACCAGGATCACAGGCACAGAATTTAGGGCTGTACACAGTTTTAACCATTTTGTGTGTGAGAAACATTTGAGATTCTTTAAAAATAATAACCAATTAATTGGGACCCTGAGATTGAATTTCTTAGCTTTGTGGCTTAACCTCCAATGTAATTTATTAAGTTCACTTGAACATTTTGCATGTGCAAAAATAGATAGCTGCTGTTTGACAAGTGGTTGCTCTCGGAACCTTGGGAAACCTTGCTAGGGAAACCTTGCTGGTGGGGAGACTCTAAATGGAGACAGGAAGCATTTCTGAGACCTTCAGCTATTACCCAGTACAACCTCTTCTGCCCAGTGCTGTGGCCTTGGGCATTGCTGCTTCTCTCTGTTCTGCTGCTTACTTTCAAGACAAGGCACAGAACTTCTGTGTCCCCTTTGTTCTCACAACAAAGATGAACAGTTCCATTGAGAACTAATAAATACAAAATAGTTACTGTAACAATAATGATAACAACAACATCATCTTTCCAGATTTGTCGGGAAGAGGGGTGAACTGGCTGATGTGAAAACTTGGTCTCTTCAGAGAGAAGGTGCTCTATTGTCTTAGAAAACTTTCCCATAATTACATGCTATCACCCATTGGGATGCGCAGTCTTTGGCAGCCACAAGCCTGTTTTGGTTCATGCTTTTTAAAAAATATTCCTCGAGAAATTCATTTTTGGTCTGTGCACCACATTCAGGAACACAGTATGACACTCCCAGCTGAATTTTCTGGACATCTTAATCTTTCTAGTTCTTTCTCTTTCTCATTGTTCTAAAAGATATATATCATAAAATTTACCATTTTAGCCGTATTTAAGTTAATAGTTCTCTGGCATTAAGTGCCTTCACATTGCTCTCTGTCTGTCCATCCATCCATCCATCCATCCATCCATCCAGAATTTTTTTAAAGGTTTATTTATGTATGCATACAAGAACTGGGGTACAGGCCAGAGGTGCAGGGGGTGAGAGGACTCACCAGAGACAGAGTGGGGAACAGAACAGGCAGACTGACTGAAATACACTACCAAGTGGAGCAGCGGGCAAGACAGGAGAGGTCTGCTGCACCATGTGGGTAGCTCCCTGGCCAGCCGGGGATCAAACTTGTGCTGCAGAGGCTGCATGGATCGCTTCATAGTGCTGTGCTTAACCCCTTGCACCACAGGGAGGCCCCTATCCAAAATTTTTTTCATCTTCCCCAACTAAGCCATTCAACAATAACTCATTTTCTCATCTCCCACCCCCAGATCTTTGTCTTAAGAAACATTCCTTGTACACTTAATTGCAGAGGTATGGTTTCCTGGGTGATTTCTGGCAGCAATGGCTCTCCAACAAGACTGAAATAGTCCTGAACATCCGTTTGTCCATGTGTTGACCTTCCTCTCTGTGATTCACCACAGTGCACTTTATCCTCTTGGTCCTGGTGCCCCAACACCCACAGGATTAGCTGTTGTGGAGGAAGTCTAAACCAGTTGAGAGAGTGAGAGAGAGAGAGAGAGAGAGAGAGAGAGAGAGAGAGAGAGAGAGAAAGGGCCTAATCCTAATCACTAGGCTACCAGGGAACCTAAAGCCTAAACCAGTTGAAACTCTTGATTTTTTCCTACCCTATTTATATATAAATAAAAGAATCTTTCTCAAGTAGAGGTAGAGATCACTACTGAAAAAGGTGCAAGAGGGCCTCCCCTGGTGGTGCAGTGGTTGAGCGCTGGGCTGCGAAGCTGCCGGTAGCCTCTGCAGTGCCGGTTCGATCCCCGGCCACTGGGTGAGGGTCCCACATGGCGCGCAAACCTCTCCTTCCGCCCGCTGCTCCCCTCAGCAGTGTACTTCATCAGTCTGCCTGTTCTGTTCCCTGCTCTGGCTCTGGTGAATTCTCTCACCCTCCCGCGCTTCTGACTGTACCCAGTGCTTGTATAAATAAATAAATCAACCTTTTAAAAAAGAAAAGAAAAAGGTGCAAGAATTTTGTTTGTACCCTGAAATAGAGTTAATATTTTCTCTATTAAAATGTCTTGCAAATGAAATTCTCCTTTACCTTTAAATGTATCAGCTGTTTTCTTTTTAGCAGGAAAACGTTTCTTTATAGAAAACTCCAGTAGTCGGACAACAGTAAATGATCTGAATGGAGGATAGTTGGGGTCTCCCTCTTGCAGCTTTTCCTTTGTCAGTGCACCTCCTCCTGACGCTGCCCCTGGCATCATCCACAGAGCAGCTCTCAAGCTCAGTTCTGTGTTCCCCGCTGCCAGCCTTCTCGGGAGGTACCTTCTGCCTCTCCTTCCCGCCTCCTCATGGGCCCATCCTAACTCCAGCCTGTGCCTTGCTAGACTTCTTTTTAATTCCTGCTATTCTACATCTCTAGTACTTGGTCAGAAGCCCCTGACCAGAGAAGGCAGCACCCCCTTCCCTGTAGCAGGGACTCAGCATGCCTCTGCTGTTGTACTTCTGTGCTTTGTAATGTGCTGTCTGGCTGCTTCCACTCTAAACTGAGCTCTAGACATCACCTTGGTGTTTCTCTAATATGGATACAGAGTATATAGTTAAAAATATTAACTTAAAAGAAAGTACATGAATCCTAGGTTGTGCTGAGGTTGGCACACACTGTCTCAGTGGCATATATATGCTATTTTTTGGTTAATTTCAACTGGCTAAACATATTAATCAAGACAGACTGACACTAAAATAATATTTAGTAGCCAACAGCAACTAAAACTGATAAGTTAAATAAAAAGTGTACACCTACTCTACACTCTAATAAAAAAAAAAAATAAGATAAAAAATGTTTTACCTTCATTTTGAAAACTGGTTTCGGGGGCCGCCCTGGTGGTGCAAGGGGTTAAGTCTCAGCACTATGAAGCTATCTACAATCACTACAGCGAGTTCAGTCCCCGGCCTGGGAGCAACCCACGTGGCCCAGCAGACCTCTCCTGCCTTGCCCGCTGCTCCCCTTAACGGTATATTTCAGTCGGTCTGCCTGTTCTGTTCCCCACTCTGTCTCTGGTGCATCCTCTCACCCCCTCACATCTCTGGCCTGTACCCCAGTTCTTGTATGCATAAATAAGTGAAATAAATCTTAAAAATAATTAAAATAAAAACTGGCTTTATGGATATCATCCTAAAACTGTCCTGGTAGCTAAACACAAGGAGCCAGAGCTCATGTGAACTTTTAAAGACCCTGTTACACACTACTGGTAACACAGATGTATAACATCTGTGGTCCTTCTTCCTAGTCTTTGGAGCTGCGGAATTAAACATTGATATTGATGATTTTCACAAAACCTTCATATTCATCTTTTCCTTGATGTTCACAATTATCCCATAGGTTAGATAGAAAAAGTGTGATTATCTGTGTTTTAAAGCTGAAGAACCTGAGGTCTGAGTTTATAAATGACTTCCCTGAGGTCACCAAGTGTTGACAGAACCGGCTCTTGGTCCAGGGGCCTAAATTCTCTTCACTCCACTCAGTAATTTCCCAGGAGGATCTGGGAGGATCTTTAGATGTTTGGCAGGGATTGGTTTTTTCCTGCCCTCGCATTGCTTGTTTAGAATTCATTTAAATAGATGCCTTCTAAGTCTGAATTTATAGTATAAAGCAGTTGGATCATAACTTGTCTCAATATGTAGTCTACATAATCTCCATATCCAAAATCCTCATGGGTGATTGATGCTAGATAATTAATCACTGATTCTTAACTAAGTTTACCATGTTTTTATACAACAAACAAAATGCTATTTTCCCAGAAAGAAAAGAAGGGCATTCTTTTCAACCTACAGAAAGAAACGGGCATGTCTTGGGCTTGTTATGTTTTATAATATGAAATGCCACTCTGCTGAGCATTTGAAGGAATTGGTTGCTTCTTTTCTCATGACTTGTTTTGGTGAGAGAAGGGAGGGACTAGCATATTTCTAGACTTCGTCAAAAGCAGCTCTAATAGCCAGGTGCATGATTTTTTTTTTCTGACAGTCTCTGCAATCAGACTGGAGCTTGATAAATGTTTGTTGAATTGAATTGATTTATTCTCTCAGCTGCAGTTGTGTACTTTTGTGAGCAAATGGATGAATCCTACTGCTCTGGAAACCATGCAAATATTTGCCAGGTGCATAATCTGCACTTTTCCTTATATTGAGTTGCGGGAAGGCAAGTCACCTGTAACGTGGTACGGCATTGTAGCAAATCACTAATCACTCACTCTTTGTTTTTTATTTTTTATTTTTAAATTTATTTTGCATAGAAGAACTGGAGTGTAAGCCAGAGGTGCGGGGGGTGGGGGGTGGTGGGGAAGGGGAGTAGAGGATTAATCAGAGATAAAGTGGGGAACAGACAGGTGAATTTACTGAAACACACTGTTAAGGGGAGCAGCAGGTGAGACAGGAGAGGTCTTCTGCGCCATATGTGGCTTAGCTCCCTGGCTGGGAATTGAACTTGGGGCATAGCAGTGATAGTGCTGAGACTTAACCCCTGTGCCACTAAGGAGGTCCCTTGTTCTTTGTTTTTATATTTCCCCTCTTAAGGGACATCTAGGTTTGTGTGTGGGAGGGGTGGCTGGGGAGCATTAAGCATGGGACTGGACAATAAAACAGAGAATGAAAGGAAAGAATATCAGGGCAATGCAATTGAGAGTGAGCTGGCTACTACATCTGGGTACAAACTATTTATTGGATAATTTATCCTGAATGCAAGTTGGGAATATCTGGGTAAAGTCTTCATTTTTGTCTTCAAGAAATACCACACTCTTCACCTTTTCTTACAGATTTTACAAATGCAGCACCCTGATTCCTGAAAACTAGCAATGCCTCTACTAGCTACTACCACATGCTTTAATATCACACACTTTAACAACAAATTTTACCCACATTTATCTCAGTTTTTTTTTTTGTTCATGTGTTAGAACAATGAAAGCTAGTGAAAACACAGGACAGTGTGGTTGTTTCTTTGGATGGAAGCAGAGTTATATTGTATATTCTCTTGAAAGGACTCAATTTAGCAAAATCTGATTTCCCCAACTAACCCTTTGGACGATTTTAGCACAAGAGGAATGTGTTATTACTTAAATGTTTAATACATTTTGTCCTACCACTTTGTACCTACTTACCTGCTTTGAGAGATACTTCATAACTTTAAAATCTTTTATTCCCTGAAGAAACTTAGCCGGGAAGCTGATCACCACCCTGCTCCTCTCCCCCATTTGAATCTCCCCTTCTGTGGGTCCTGAAAAAAGGTCCTTGGAACCCAGCCATTGGACTTCTATAGCCATACGGGGAGATGGGATGGCAAGAGCAGATGATTAATTCCATGACTGCCCTCTTCATTGGGTCTCCAGTTTATCTGTTATTCAGGCAAGACTTGTCCGAACAAGACTAATCATCTGAGTAAATATGTTATAAATTTAAGGTGTGGCCAAGAAACCAGTGTTGATAGGGAAGAGGGGCAGAGAAAATGCAAAACCAAAAAACAAGCTTGCCAACAAAGCCTAAAACAAAATAGCAACCTCCAAAACAAAAGGCTCTTTGTTTGAATGTGGTTTTCCAGTCCAGAAGCACAGGAGATTTATGAATACCTGGTTAAGTTGATGAGTAATACCGTGGTCAAATGTGCCCTTTGGCATTTTGCCCAGATACCATGCCTCATGGTGTTAGTGCTCATTCAAATCCATGTATTTGTGAGTGCCAAAAAATAAGATAGCGACTGATAGTGTTTCCAGTGATACCCCACTTACCACTTGCATCATCCCCTTATTCTATCCTCTGCATCCTTGGTTCTGAAGGGACTCCGTATTCTGTGCATTGGTATCGAAGGAGCATCTTTGCACTTTGAAGTCTGTGGTCATTCTGTTGTGATTCTGATAATCTAATCTGGAGCTTAGTTGGGGTCAGGATACCCATTTGCTGACTGAGAACATGAAAATCCAGAGATTTCAACATCTTGCTTAGGATTTTGCTTCTCGGGAAGGGTGTGGTGTTGCACCCACAGCACTCTGCTGAGAGCTGTCTTTGGTTCTCCCATATCCTAGTTAAATCTGAGCGGCTCCCCTCCCCCCCAGATTTTCTCTGGGAACACAGCTCAGTATGCTAACCAACCTGGACAGCAGAGGTCAACTAACTTCTCAGTGATGGTTGTCTATTTTCAAAATAAATATGGGGGAGAAAATCCCTCTTCACACTCAGAGTTTTGGTTAAATTAGAAGCATTAAAGTACTGCTGCTCAAAATTAGTAGAACAATAAAAAATGAGCATCTATGTAAGGGCATATGTATATATGTATCCATTCTGTATTTATACTCAGTTCTATAGTTTATTAGGATTGGATTCCTCTCTAAGAAGAGGTAGGGGTTGAAGATAATTCTTTTTTTTTAAAAGATTTATTTATTTATGCATACAAGAACTGGGGTATAGGCCTGTGGTGTGGTGGGTTGGGGGAGCATGAGAGGATTCACCAGAGACAGAGTGGGGGACAGAACAGGCAGATTGACTGAAATACACTGCTGAAGGGCGCAGCGGGCGAGTCAGGAGAGGTCTGCTGCGCCATGTGGGTAGCTCCCTGGCCAGGGATCGAACTTGTGCTTCAGTGGCTGCAGATAGCTCCCACCAGGGAGGCCCAAGGATAATTCTTTTTGTGGGTGTACTGTGTCAACCTAAGATATAAATTTAACCTGAAGAGTTAATTTTTTTAGAATAATAATTCTTTATACTAATGCACTTTTTTTTTTTTTTTAAATATCTCCTCAGAATAAACTTTGTAGACAACAGCAAATATCAGCTTTGCTCAGACGCAGGACTCAGAACGCCAATTAAACACCCACAGCCTAAGAATTGACTTTCAGGCAAGACAAGTTCCTGGAAGGTGACATGGGGGAAGAATGTTACTCCAGGAGTAGCCTGGTACAGATGAGGGGCTGCATTCACTCCCTCACATCTGGTGCTGCCCTAGCTAGAGGAGGCAGTGCTCGGGTGGTGCCAAGATCTGAACTCTGACCCTGATGTTTTGAGCAAGGGGCCTGCTGGGAAGAGGAATAGCTGAGCAACCCTTTTTTGAGCCTTTAAAAAGGAGCACTGTATGTGGGCTTGTTCTTCTCTCTCATCAGAGCTGCTGTGGAGCTTTGGCAGGCCTGTGGGCTTACAGAGGCCTCCCTCCTCCCTACCTCAGCAGCAGCAGGCCTCTGCCACACCCTGTGACTCCTACAGCTGCAACTCTACCTTGTGCCATTAATGGTAACTGGGCCTTCTCCCTCCCCTCTTCTCTCCCTGTTCTCCCTCTACCTCTAACCTGTTGGTTAGAATACTTTTTCTTTTTTTTCTGCACAAAAGTTCCTTTTGTTTGCATTTGTCATAGTGGGTGGTCATACCCAGAATTGGTGAGAGAGACTCTCACCCAGTGACAGTTTTTTTGATCCTTTGCCCAGTAACATCACTATCTAGACTTGACCCTTAGAGATTAAAATCTTACTAGATTCTTCTTGGTAGTTTCCAAGAGAGCAATATCTTTAAATTTTTACCCCCGGTTCTCTGTTATGGTCAGGAATTTCATAGATTTCATATGTACTTGAGTGCTTGATTTTTTCTGTGGTTTGTATGTCTCTTTAAAGCTCTAGGACCAGGGGCCTCCCCTGTGGTGCAAGGGGTTTGTCAGCACTATGAAGCTATCCGCAGCCACTGCATCATGAGTTCGATCCCTGGCCAGGGAGGTGACCCACATGGCACAGCAGACCTCCTCTGTCTCCCCCGCTGCTCCTCTCAGCATGTATTTCAGTCAGTCTGCCTGTTCTGTTCCCCACTCTGTCTCTGGTGAATCCTCTCATATGCCCCCCTGGAGACCCCTGGCCTGTACCCCCATTCTTCTATGCATAAATAAATAAATCTTTAAAGCTCTAGGACCATATTCTGCTAATAATAGAAGCAGTAGTGATGCATCAACATTATGTATAGTGTGTCCATAGAGACAGAATGCCATTATATAGAGACTATTTCACAATGTGAAGTAGACATAAAGTAGACTCTTAATTACTTACTCCTCTTATGTGGATGAAGAGTCTGAACCTGGGAGTGTTTGCTTTTCGTAGGTCACACTGACAGTAAGTGGCACAACCAGGAGTTGAACCCATCTAAAACCTTTTGACACCAAAGACTTAAGAAGATTTAATTCATTGGAAGAATGAAAGCATGGTGGAGCTACTTCTCAGCTCATGAGTTCTGTGATTTAGCCTTCAGTTTAGAAATTTCTGGTTTAACTGTGAGCTAGTCTCTAGTTGTCAGAATCCCTTTTACTGCAAGAGTCACACTGACAAGCATTGTTTACATGTTTTATTTCTATCTGAGCATTTAACAGAGTTATCTTCCTGCTCACAAGAGACCTTGTAATTTTGCCATATGTTGAAGGAAATGTTCTTTCAAATATTCCACTTAAGCGGATAAGTGGCTTAAAGATAAGAACCCAGCCCAAATATGCTGTTATTCTAGAAAGTTCTTTAGTTTGTATCAATGATGTAACCTTGACACTACTTCTGCATTTCTAAATACATCAAAAATCTTAATAATTTTAAGAGGAGACCTGAGCTGGACTTGACCTTTTAAAGTGTTTTTAGAATAAAGATTTACCAAACAATTTAGGGGTATAAACTGAAATTTAAGAAGTTTGTTGAAAAACTCTGTCCTTAAATACCCTCAGGTATTTTAAAAAGGCTGTTTATTTGTTCCTATTGATATGCTAATCACAAGTTGTTCTTCAATATTAAAGCCTTTCCTCCAAGGAATTTGGACTGCATGTACTTGGTTCATTAAAATATATGGTAAAATAGTTCCTTATTTACATAGAGCTACCAAACCTTGCATTCAAAATAGCCTAAGTTCCAGCTCTAAGGAGTTTCAAACAGATTTACGTAAAATATTAGCCATTTTGGAGAATCTGAAACCTTTACTTATTTACTCTTTGGGTAAAAGGGCTCGAGAACATGCGGCTGACAGTGGGTGCCCTTAACTTCATGAATGGAGTAATGCTTTCCCTCCCCCTTTGCAGTGAGGTAAGCTTTTAGCATCCGAACAGTTAAAAAGTGGTGATTTTTAAGGATTGTTTAGAGTTTTTAATGCCACATGAAGATAATGGAAAAATTCATAGATCATTCTCAATTTAAACCCAGGGTGGATGTTTCGAAAACTCAGATACACGCTTTTTGTTTGGCTGTTTATTTCTGTATTTATTTGCCCATGAGCTAGACCCTAGCAGCCCACTGTCTAGCAGCAGCTAGTGGTGATAACCACTGCCTGGAGATTAGGCAGTTAGAAATGCAGACTCTCTGGCCCTCCCAGACTTACTGAATCTGAATCTGCTTTTGAACAAGATTCCCCAGTTGATTTAGATGCACTTTTAAATTTGGGAAGCATGAAATTTGTCCACCTCATTGGCTCTGAGAAGTAGACATGGTTTGATTAGGTGAACTACATTTCCAAATAAGGAGAAGACATAAAATTTAGATTCAGGATAGGCCTGGAGCCTGAAATAGCCCCTGTAACCTTTGTGTTGAACTGTTCCCCTGGCTACTGAGACCAACCTTGATGCCCAGTGCTGCTTCTTCACACCCCACAGAGATAAAACACACAATTGGGTGGAGGAAGAAGAGAAGAAACATCTTTTCAGCTCTAGTGGTAACCAGGATACATGATGTGAAGTCTTACAATACTTAAGTAGAGAATCCACAAAAATTTGAGATATCTGGCCACTACTAGGCACTGGAGAATTTACCCCCAACTTTTAAGTGATAGTCCTAAATCTCTGTCCTTCAAGGTACTGCAGAACTTTCTTTTGTGCTGATATATTTCATATTAAAATTAAAAAGAGAATAAGCATAAAAATAAATGAACTCTTGTTCTTTTTGGAGGGAAGATTCAATCAAAACACCTAATGGAAATATGAGGAGGGTGATGCATAATGCAAGCACTTCATGTGATTAATCATAGAGTGTCTGCAATGAAGCAAAAAGATCTTACATTGCTTTTCTGCAAGGGTTGAGAGATTTTGTTAGGGAGAATTGATGTCCTGAGCTAATCCCATACAGGCTTTGTGGACTCCACTCCCAGTCCAGACTAAAGCCATCAAGACATTGGGAAAGACAAATCCCATCACCACCAAAGGGAAGGTGGCTGGGACCTGAGGGTGGAGTTAAGTAGTCAGGTTGGGTATAAAAACCAAACACGTGGGCCTTGGGGTGGCTCGCTATGGCTCACCTCCTGGCTTCATGGCTCCTGGCTCACGGCCAGCTCTCAGAGCGCCATTTTGGGATTCCTGATTGGCGGATCGGGTAGGAGTCATTTAAAACTTTGTCTCCCACTTTTCTCCCTGAGCTGTACATTTCCTCATTTCCCCTTCCCTTGTAAATAAACCTTTTATTAACCTTTCACGTGTGCCTGCAGTAGAGCATTGATAAGTCCTTTTAAGCGCGTGGGTGAGGACCCACAGTCAGGCACCCCGTTTTGTATCGGGGCTGCTCTACAACAGTTTGTCAGATGTTTTACGGAGATGGAATAGAGATAAAACCGTTGTGCATGTGCACACGTGTACACAACACACAAACACACACACATACCTATTTCTCTGTTTGAGTGTGTTCATATACACATGTGCATACTCTTCCCATGGTTGTTGGGAGTGATTTGGGTTGTAGTGAATGAAATAATGGGCACAAAGGATAAATGAGATATTTAGTTACAACTGTAGAAAGCATCAGAGTAAAGTGGTCAAAAGCAGAGGCATTGACATTAGAGCCCTTGAGTCCAGAATCTTGATTCTGTCACTTATTACCTAGGGTTTATTGCTTAACCTCTCTATCCCTTGGTTTTCTCTGCTAAAAAAAAATGGGAATAATAATAGTATGTGCCTCAGAAGGATTCGATAACACATGAAATACACTTAGATATTTCAAGAATAAAACAGTACTCAAAAAAGATGTTAGCTAGTTTTTTGTTATGTGGAAGGAATCCAGATAAAAGATTGAGTTCCCTTTTTAAAGTAACATAACTTAAAAATTTTTGTACAGAAATCTTTTACTTCCACTTGTTTATTTCATTATAACCATTAATTTCTCATCTTAATTGACTTCCAGCCCAGAATAAAATTAACCTAAAAGAACTGAGTGTGGCACTATCAGATGCAATCCTCTAATCTCTTCAGATAGTTTAAGGATTTCTTTCATTCTTGGAATTGAAATTAGCTGTAAAGTAGCTCCAGAAAATACCTCAGAATCCTGAATCAAACAGCTCAGTCCTCATCTAGGTTCAGATATAAAAATATGTACTGACTCCATCTTTATTCTAGACACTTTTCTAATACAGGGGCTAAGTGATTGAGTTTGTGTCTAAACAGATGTGAGTTCAAATCCCAAATCCACTCATTTCCAAGAATAAAGGTATATGTGGCTACTACTGGCAGAGAGGACGGAACTGAGAACCTTATTTATCCCCACCAAAAATGTTCTCAGTACACTTGTAATCTATGTCTTTCTTGTCTTGTATTTCTAAATGTTCATGAGGTAGATATAGAATATTTTTTCATTGGGTGGCCCTTTTTCCAATTCTCTGGGAAAAATTGTCTTAAAAACAATGTAAGATCTTTTTGCTTTTGGAGTAGATAAGCCCCTTTTCTCTGAGCCTACACATCTAAGAAACAGACCAAGAAAAAAAACACAGGCCTCCCTGGAGGCATCGGGGTTAAATCTCAGTGTGGCCAGGGAGCTAACACACATGGCGCACAGATCTCCTGTCTGGCCTGCTGTTCCCTCAGCAGTGTATTTTAGTTGGTCTGACTGTTCTGCTCCCCACTCTGTCTCTGGTGAGTCCTCCCACTCCTGCACCCCCCGCCTCCCTGGCCTATACTCCAGTTCTTGTATGCATAAATAAATAAAAATAAATCCTAAAAAAAAAAGAAAGAAACCCTAGAATACTACTTTCAGAGGGTCCAAGATACCATAGCTGCTTCCATTCCACAGTGGACCACTCTCTGGTCTGGGGAATTCATACATCCAAAACATGACTGAAATAGAATGGATTTTTGGAATGTTAGACATCACAGGCCAGAAAATTATTCATACTTTTCATCCTCCTTTTTTGATAGGACCCCAGATAGGTGGTTTAGGGGAAATGTGTCAAATTTATATTATGTAAGGCTAATCAATCTGATGACATGAGTCTGCTTCTTAGGAATCTGGAGTCAGCTTCCTCCAGACACTAGAGTGATTACTTTATACCCTGGGCCTGTCTGACCCTTGAAAATGATCCCAGCTGGTAGGACTAAACTTGCTGATCTCATTTTTATGTGAATGTCTTATTCTTATGGGGAATCTTTATCAATTATCTGCCTCTGCCATACAATACAAGAGTTATATAGGGTTATTTTATGTTAGTAAAAGGAGATGCTTTGTTCAAACTAACAGATATTTCTTGTTCTAACAGTGTGAGCCACAAATTCTGGGGGGAAAATAAGTTAATTAAAATAAAATGGAGCAATCAGACCACTATCCAAAAATTCTAATTTCCCCATTAGTTTAGTGGGGACATTAAGGTAATAATTTGCTATTTTTCTTGAGAGAAGGTGACAATATTTTTGGATGTCCTAACTGAGCTTAGGATTTCTTGTTTCAGTTATTTGTATATGAACATCACATTTTGGGGGCTAATTTTTCCAGCATCTGTTTATGTTTACTTAATATTTTTCATAATATTCCTTAATTAAATTTCAAAAAGGAAGCTTTATTGCTATCATAAATGAGAAACCCAGATTTTATCTTTGTGCTTTTTACTACTTATTGTGTCAAATTGAAATTATTTTAACTTAAATCCCACAGAAAGATAGACTTAGAAACAAATTCTGTGGCTTCCTGTCCCTACCTTGGTGATGTGCGTCCCTAAGGGCATACGTTCTCTGGTTTGGAAATGCAGGCGTAGGGTGATTTAGTATTATAATTATTATTTTTTTAACCTATGGTCAAAGGAAGGAATTGGGTTTATGATGGGCTTACTTATTAGAAGCAAATAAGCTACAGATATTATCTTTACACTACTGGGGCCATGAATGGGTGATCTTAAGGAAAATAAGTACATTGGGAAAGATCCATGTGTTGGAAGATCCTAGAAGTTATCTATTATAACACTGTTTAGTTTCAAGCTTATTAATAAGCACCTCCTTGCTTAGGACCCAATGAGTGACTTAGATTCTTTTAGCTATTTCTAGCTTGGCGGAAGAACAGCCACTCTGGATGACACTAAAATTCTTCTTTTCACCTGCTCCTTCTTAAGAAGTCACTTCCCTTGGTTTCCTTGGTATTAAGAGGAGGGTGGTTTTTCTCTTTGTCCTCTCATTACTGTCTTATCCAGGACAGGCTATTATAAAAGCTTTTTGTTTGTGAGATCAGTTCTTTGATTTCTAACTTCCCCTCTCAAACTTAAATGCCACACTTGAAGTTCTCCCAAATCGCTCCTGCTCACATGACTTCTCCGTATTGTATGCTAAATACAGGATCTTTATTTAGGTGCTTTGCTCTCTTGAAAAGAAGATCCTAATGAGTCACCGGTTTGCTGATTTCTTTGTAAGTGTGATTAGCCAAGTGCTCTCATAGTGGAGTTGGAATAAGAGCGCATGTAACTAAGTCTGATGTAACTACTGACTTCCCTTTAATTTTTTGGTGATACACCCTTCCTAGCACAGTGGATTCAAACACCAGGGCTCCTCATATCACTAAGAGCCAGCCTGAGGCAAAGGCAAGAGAGATTGCTCTGTGTGTTCAATGCCTGAGCTAAGATGTCTTGTTATTTCTTCTTGTTCTTTTTTTTCCCCCCAACAAATTAAAAAATGAATGAATAGTGTTATTACGATTCCAAAGCCAAATCAGAGTTACCCATGACATCTTAATTTTTTTTTTATTGAAGTAACATTAGTTTATATCATTATATAGATTTTGGGTGTACATCATTATAATTCAACATGTGTATATACTACATAATATTTACCACTGAAAGTTCAATTCGATCCTTCATAAAATTGAATCCTTTTATCCCATATGCCCACCCACTTTCTGCTCTTTCTGCTTTTTTAAAAAGATTTATTTATGCATATAAGAACTGGGGTACAGGCCAGCATTGTGGGGTAGGTGAGAGGATTCACCAGAGAGAATGGGGAGCAGAACAGGCAGATCTACTGAAATACACTGCTGAGGGGAGCAGCAGGCAAGACAGGAGAGGTCTGCTGCGCCATGTGGTTCAGCTCCCTGGCCAGCCAGGGATCGAACTTGTGCTGCAGTGGCTAGCGATAGCTTGATAGCACTGTCTTTAACCCCTCCGCCATCAGGGAGGCCCCCTTTCTGTTTTAATAGCCACAGTTAGGTCTTACAGTCTAAGGTTTCTTTTTATTTTATTTCATTTTTTTATGTACCATATATGAGTGAAATCATACAATATTTATCTCTGGCTTATTTTACAAAGCTTAATTTCTTCCAGTTCCATTCATATTGTTGCAAATGACAGGATTTCATCTTTTTTTTTTTTCCTAATAACAATAGTATTCCATTGTGTATATATACCACAATTTCATTATCCACTCATCTATCACCCATAATATTTTATGTGAATTCGTAATTAAGCCTGACTGATTTCACTTCCTTAATGATTCTTGATTCCCTCTTATGTTTCTGTCTCTATCAGTACTGTCCTAGTTCAGCAACGAATAGCACTCTTTACGCCTGCAGTGGATTGTCCCCTAATGTTACCTCTGCTGCCCCTGCCTTCTCGCTGTGCAATGAGTGAGCTCATATGAAAATGCTTATTTTATGTCTGTTTCTCGCTTAGAATCTTTCAAATGGTTTCCCATTTGATCAGCATGAAATTAACGCAAAGTCCAGCACCACGAGACTGCGTACTCCTCCATCCTCAGATTTATTGTCGTTCTCACTCTCTGGGGTCCAGCTAGACTGCTTACTTTTACTGCGGCAAACCCAAATTATTCTCTTGCATCTCAGTACCTTTGCCTGTGCTGTTCCTGTGTCCCGGAGTGCTTTTCTCCTCATTAACTCCACATGTCTTTGTATCGCAAAAATCTTTCCTCGACCTCCAGAAGATACAGTCCCTGATGTGAACTGTCACAGCCCTCAGCACAGACCTTCATGGCTTTAAATTCAGGTTATAGTGATGTGCACTAACTGAATAATCACTTTCTCCCTGGTCAGACCATAAACTTCCTGAGGGTAGGGATTTGTCCACTTTGCTCATTCTGTTATTCCTAGTATTATCACAGTGCCTGATGAGAGTAGAGTTCAAGAATTAAGAGAATACATACAATATGGTGCATCGGTTATGTGCATATGACATACATGAAGAAAGGCGGATACTTACACATCCATCTGGTCATCAAAAGATATAATTGTAGATTCTGTATCTAATAGGGCAGAGAGTGGCATAACATTTTCAATTTTTCTTCAGAATTGGTAAATTCATTGTTCTGGGATTTAAAGGAGTAGTTATTTATCTGTAATGACTCAATTATGTATAGATTGTTAAGCTTTTAGACTAATTAGTGATCACTACTCTAAGCATGTGACCACAGTGCCTTTTGACCTGCTATTTCATCTGCCTGGACTCCTCTTCTCTAGATACACTTGTCCCCTGCTTTTACTCCTCCTCTAGGTCGCTCCTCAAGTATCATTTTATTAAGAGGCCTTCCCTGACCACCTCATAGAGAATAACACCCCACCATCTAGAGGCCTCATTCCCTGTTTCCTTTACCTCATGCTCATCGCTATCCTACTTCATTCATTCATTTCAGTCTCTTTCCCTGACACTGTTCCTTCAGAGTAAAGATTCTGTTTGGTGAGTGCTGGATTCCTAACTTCTAGATCAATTTTAGATACTTAGAAGACACAAAAATTACAATTTTTGATCGCTTGAATGATCTTAGTAAAGAAAGCTCAATATTTTATTCAATTGCCTCTAAGGAATTAGGAAGGAAAAAAAAGGCACTTTCACCATTTGACCTCTTGGCCTTCCCCAAACCCTGGTCTGATGTTTTCTCATTGCTGATTCAGGAAAGCAGCTTTGGGGGCTGAGTGGCAGTGAAGATCGAGTTCCACCCTGCCAGATTGTGTGCTGCATTTCAGCTCTTGACTGTCGATAACAAATCTATAGCTTTCAAATATTTCTGCTTCTGGGACTTTTTTTCATGAGCCTAAGGTTTAGCTATAACCACACACTTCTGCTGTGTGGCAAAAGTAAAAGAACGGACTGTATTTTCACCTAAAAATAGCAGCCTGCTATCATTAAGCATCAGCCTACTGCCTGCTCTTGCATTCAGTCCTTCTCCAGGCAAGATGCAGTGTAACAAAGGAAGAGGCTGGTGGTCACAAGCCAGGACATTGCAGGGCTCATTAATTACTTGGAAAACAGTGCCTGGGTTGCAGCCAGAATCCCAAACAAAGAAAGGAAATAGCTCCTGTTCTCCAATTGACAAGTTGATGAGTGAGGTAAGAATGAAAATCACTTGAGCAAGTAGAAGGGGGAAGAAATCAAAAGGAAGCAGTAGTTTTGTTCAAGAACAAGTGTACAATTAAGACATATCCCCAACCCCAAGGGGTTGATTCATATCAGATGATACCATGGAAATCACTATCTGCTACCGACCATGAGATGGATTCATTATCTCTAATAAAAGGATCAGGAACACCAATTTAGGGAAAGTGTTGATGGTGTCGGAGCCTGGGTCAAACTACATGCTATGTGTACAAATGAATTATTAATCTCAGCAGCTCCTAAATTGCTTTAGTCCTTATGACAATCATATTGTAAATATACAAAGAGTAAAATACTCTCATTCCAGAAAATAAAAGCCATAATTTTGGCAAGGTGAAGAATGTTAAATCATTTTAGTGATTTGTCATCATGACAAAGCAGGAGGAGTCAGTTAAGAGAAATTCTTACTGTCAATGTGAAAAGAGATCATTTAAGAAATACACTTACTGGGTTAAACACCCAATCTTGGTTTGATTTTATTTTGGGGCAACGTTCACAGAACTTTGTGACTTTTAGAATTGTGAACTGCACAAAGTACAGTTAGCTCTGATCATCTAATGCTTCACTAAAATGAGGCAGTCATTCCTAAAGATGATTTGCAGTTTTCAATATGGACTGGTCATACTATGTCTCTGCCATAAAAAACCGCTACATTAAGAAAAAAGAAAATGAAAACACATGCAGATACACATGCGTGCGTGCACACACAAACACACACACACACACTCTCATAAACACAGACACTACCACCACCACTATTACCACAAAGCTCTCTACATGGAAACAATATATTCTTGTGATTGTTTCATAGTCTCTAAAGAGTATAAATAATACATGCTTATTGAAAGAGAGAGATTTACAAGGTCAAGTAGAATCCTTTGGGGCAAGGTTACCAGAATCTCTCACTGAAGATCATATGTTTAACTTCCCGAATATGTCAATACAAAACGAAAATTGAAGTGGTGCTGTAGTCCTGCAGAGAGAAAAATGCAGGCAGTCAAGATTCAGGCATCGAAGGAGAATTGTTTGGCTTGAGGTTTTTTGTCTTTGTTTTCATTATTTGCCTTTTTTGAAGGAAAGGGAGTTGAGGAGATGAGAAATAAAATAGTACTATTTCTAGGAAGAGACCAAGACTAAGAGCTGAAATTGTTAGGGGGATGGATGTCCTGAGCAAACTCCATACAGGCTTGGTGGACTCCACCCCCCACGACACTGGAAACTACAAATCCCATGATCACCAAAGGGAGGGTTGCGAGGACCTGAGGGTGGAGTTAAGCAACTAAGCTCTCGGTTTGAGTATTTAACTGGCCTTGTGGTGGGGGGTCGCCCTCTTGGCCTTGAGGTCTGCTAGGTTTTTCACCAGTTCGGCGGGTCAATGGGATTCCAGGTCAGCAGAATGGGTAGGAAGCATTTACGAACTTATCTCCCCCTTTTTCTCCCTGAGTTATTCATTTCCCATTTCCCCTTCCCTTGTAAATAAACCTTTTATCAACCTTTGTATGTGTCTGCAGTTTAGCACTAAGTCCCCTTTAAGCGTGTGGGTGAGGACCCACAGTCAGGCAACCCGTTTTGTATCTGGTTTGCTCGGTAACTAGCTGAGTGCTGGGGAAAAAAGAAGGAAACACTGACTTTGAAATGTTGATTTCTGCTCAGACAAGACATATTGATGACTTGGTTTGTAAATTACTTGAGCATGTTCAGGTGAAAAAGAGATTGTCATTTTCATTTTCCTGAAACAAATGAGTGAAGCATTTGAACTCATTTGTGCCTTTGGAATAAACCACTAAAAACTCTTAAATAGCTAACTTGGTTGTGATGGTTGGTTTGAGCTAAAATCAAAAGAATCTTTGGAGAAAAAGACTAGAACCACTGATTATGCTACATAACTCAGGGACATACTTGAAAGAGCAAGGAAAATGAGAGGCAGCATAATAATGTCTGCATGTGGGCATGCAGCGTGCTTAGTCACCATGCCCATTTGTCTACAGGTTGGCCCCAAGACTCTGCAGATCACAGTTTGTTTTAAAACAAAGTAAGGTTTTGCTTTAAAAAGATACCAAGCAGATTTTGTGGCATCATAAATACTGAGACTTTATTTATCAAAGCTTATCCCTCCATGCTGGGCAAATGTTTTGGGGTCAACGTGTTTTCTATCTCTTGTGTGTGCGTGGGGTCATGTGACTACCCATGGCTAGTGATTTGTGGGTGAAAGTGATGGAGTAGACATTTAATAACTGGTTGGTGCCACGTCTTCAGATTTACTTCTTCCAGGCAGAGTGACCAACAGCCTTAGACTTGGTCACTGCTCAGTGAACCTCAGTGTTTTATTTTTGTCTTTTCATTAAATGAAGTTGATACTTAATTTGATTTTCACTAGTTTTCTTCTAATGTCCTTATTTTGTTCCAGGATTCCATCCAGGGTACAATTTTACTTGTAGTGTTCTTGTTCCTCCAGTTCCTCTTGTATATAACAGTGTCTCAGAATCTCCTTGTTCTTGATGACCTTGACATTTTTGAGGAGTACGGGTGAAATATTCTGTAGGATGCCCCTCAATAGTCTAAGTTTCTTTTGCGACTAGACTTGGTTGAGGGAAGAACCACAGAGATAAAATACTCTCATCACATTATCTCAAGGGTACATACTATCAACATGACTTACCCTGTTGCTGTTGACCATCATCACCTGGCTGAGGTGGTATCTGTCAGAGTTTCCCATTGAACATTGACTCCAGCACCCCACCCTGCCATTTTTTCCAAATTGTCCTTTCTAGAAGGACATCACTATGCTCAGCCTTCACTTACGGAATGGAGAGTTGTGCTTCTTGAGGAAAGGGTATCTGCATAATTTTTTTTTGAATTGTTGTCCAGATTTGTCTTTTCTCACAAATTTATGTACTCATTCATTTTTAATATCATCATGGACTCATATTTTATACGTTGGGTCATACTCTAGTACTCACTTATTTTATTCTTGCATTGTTCCATCTTTGACCATTGGAAACTGTTCCTTTGACACAGCAAATCTTTTCTTTCGCACTTTTTTTTTAACCTTCTGGCATGACAAAAGGCTGTAGAGCTTTGGCTTGTGAGACTGCAGCAAGCAAAGCCTTTCTGCCAGCCTGTGAAGAACACCTATTGTTATTTAAAAAACAAAACTCTTATTAATTAAACCATTTGCTTCAAAGTTGAACCTAGAGCAAAGGTTCTCAAGCTGTATTTTGGGGGCCAGTGGCGTCAGGATCACCCAGGATCTGGTGAGATAGGCATGTTCCCTGGTCTCACCAGAGACTTAATGAATCAAAAAGTCTGAGTTTGGGACCCAGCAGTCTGTGTCAAACAACTGTTGCGGGTGATTCTGAGGTGCTCTAAAGTTTGAGAACCTCTGACCAGACTTCCTGGGTTTTCTGAGTGGTAACATAAACAAGACAAGGAGTCAACAGTGCTTGGTGAAACAGAACAAATATATGGGGTTGTCTTTGTATTGGGCCTTCCTCTACTAATAGATTGGCCATAAGGATAAAGCTGTAGCTGTGACCAGTGCCTTGAACATTGCCTGGTACATACATAGTATGAACTCGGCCAGTGGTATCAACTCAGATTATGGAATGATCTACATTATTTTCAGGCTTTGGTTTCACATAATTTAGATTTCTGCCATGTTTGCTTACAACCTGTTCTGTTTTATTACTTTTATTTTAAATTTAGGTAGAATTTATAAACAATGAAGTGTATGATTCTCAAGGGTATGCTTTAATGAGGTTTGACAGATACATTTGTGCTATACATAATTTTCTTTACTTTGACATTATTATCCAATTTAGAGCTTCATTAATAGCTGTGGAGTGTGGCTTTATAGTTTCTAGTTAGTATAAAAATCAGCGCAGATTTGTTAAACTGGAAATGTTAATCCAAGTATCACCTAAAATGTTAACTCATCTAATCTACTGTGAGAAACAGTTTAAAGAAAGCATTGTCTACTGTGTTGTGACTGGAATGTTTGAGGAGGTATGGGATTATTGCAGGCTTGTGATGAAAGAAATCTATGTGAACTCCTGGCATAGTCTGAACTATTATTGATAACTGTCTGAATCTATTCTTTTGGCAATTTGATTGTTTGATAAACTGGACTATTGAGGTACCTTCAGTACCTGAATTTTCCTTTTACTTCGCTTTCTTCATCCATCTTCCCAGATTATTCATTCTATTTCAAAGGAGGACATTTTGCTTATTTCTGACTTTGTGGTTGTTTGACTTTTATTTTAAAAGACCTTGGGTCTTTCTTTATGTCATTGAGATAAAAGGGAGAGGGGAAGGACTTTATGACCAAAGAAGGAAAGCGATTATTTTCATTGAATTGTCTGGTTACTTTTTTACAGGATAACTTTGAAGAAGTTAATTGTTTTGGGAACAATTTGGTACACTCTGAAAATTAATTTGCTCATTAGGCACCTATGCTACATGAGTTATATGTAGGTTCTGTGTTAGATACTCCAGGAATATTCTTAGGTACCAGATAGCTTTTGGGGAGAAATGAGTAAAGTCCATAATAAGTATAATTAAATATGATGTTGGGCATTTCAGAATGCTTGAGCCATGTGCCTTGTGATTGACTGTATCCCATGTCAGTCTGTGGATCCTTTTGCTAGCTTGAAATATAACAGGAGTAAACTAAAATTAATTGCATTCATCTTGTTTTATTTAATTAGGTTTACTGATAGCTATAGTCTAGTAGTAATTAATTAATTGATATCATTAAGATTAATTAATTACAGTCATAATGACTGAGAAGCTTGAGCCAAGTATTGTCAGGACACAATTATATCAGTTTTAGGACATGATTTGGACATCAAGCTGCAATTTGAAATTTCCTGTTTTTTTAAACATTACTTAAATAATAGACAATGTTGTGGAAACTTAGAAATATATGGGAAAATGCTAATGAAAACCGTAAACATCTCTAATTCCATCATTATTGCTATTTTTTAAAGAGTTGTTTTTATTTATTTATGCACACAAGAACTGGGGTATAGGCCAGGAGGGTGGGGGTGAGAGGATTCACCAAAGACAGAGTGGGGTACAGAACAGGTAGATTTACTGAAATACACTGTTGAGGGGAGCAGCAGGTGAAACAGGAGAGTTCCCTGGCTGGGGATGGAACTCAGGCTGCAGTAGCCATCAATAGCTTGATAGTGCTGAGACTTCAACCCCTATGCCACCAAGGAGGCCCTATTGCTATTCCTTTCAAGAAAACAAGTATGCTTTTTCTATAGTTAGGGTTGTACTCTATGTAAAATCTTACAAGTTTTAATTATTATAAATATTTCTCATGTCATGAGTACTCTATAATATTTTGATGGTATTAAAATATTAAAGTGTATTTATATATCATATTTTATTTAAGAGTTTTATTATTCATCCATTTTCTTGCTGCCATATCTTTGAAAATAACTATGAATTTTACATGATTTTTGTATATAATTCTATAAAAATATTTCTAGATATAACTAGGCAAAGACCAATTAACACTGCAAAAGGAAGCAGGCTGGAAGGGGCTGGAAATAGGCACATGAACTGGCATGTGCTAGGAAACATACCTTGCGGCCGCTGCCTAGAGGCCGAGTCTGGTGGCCAACGCACACAATCTACAGTCACAGCAGCAGACCAGATTCTGGTTGTCACTTGACATCAGGGAAGTTGTAGGGCGCCCCCAGAAGTCATGAGACTGGAAAAGATGGAGTCAGTAAGAATTGGAGGGGAAGCAGTGTGGCCATCAGGAAACCTGGGATTTAGCGGAAAGACCTCAGTCCCTTCAGCCAACAGGCATTGCTGCCTACTGTGTACCAGATGCTGTGCTGGGAATGTGGGATTTGTCAGTGGCCAGACAGAAACCAACCTCTGTCCTTGTGGGACTTACATTCTGGTGATGAAAGTCTTCCTTGATTGGGGACTGAAAAAAGCAAGATGGAGTGTTAGGTCTTAGGTCTAGAGTGACTGGATTATTGAATGTGTTCCAAGACAGACTCAGGCAGGGGAAGGAATAGAACTACTTATCAGAATTCACAAAGCCAGACTCACAGAGGGTGACTCATTGTGGAGTCCCAGAGGAGAGACATGGAAGAGCATCTTTCTGGTGGAAGATCATTTGGTTCAAAGAATGAACACCTGCCTTGGCCTACAAATGGGAAGCCAGTGCTGGTCCCTGGCTGCTGACACCTGGTTGATTTAACTTAGTGTGAATGAAATGAGGAATGCAGAACTGTGTTACTGCTTGAGTCTGCTGCCTAGCTTGGATTCTGCTGGGTTTTCGAGCAAAGATTTGTTGAGTGGGGCCTCCCTGGTGGTGCAAGGGGTGAAGCACCGCATTATGAAGCAATCCGCAGCTTCTGCAGCACAAGCTCGATCCCCGGCTGGCCAGGGAGCAACCCACATGGTGCAGCGGACCTCTCCGGACTTGCCTGCTGCTCCCCTCAGCAGTGTATTTCAGTCAGTCTGCCTGTTCTGTTCCCCACTCTGTCTCTGGTGAATCCTCTCACCCCCTGCATCTCAGGCCTGTGTTCCAGCTCTCGTGTGCATAACTGAATAACTCTTTAAAAAAAAAAAGATTTGTTGAGTGAATGCATGAATTTAAGATGAATACATACGACATAGACATACAAGTTAGAGCCCTGAGATCAGACAATCCTGCATTCACATCTTTGGTCTCCCAATCTCAGGGTCTTTGAGATCTTGGAAAAATTACTGAACGTCTCTGAAACTCAATTTCTTCACTATAAATTTTGCTAATAATTGTGTCTACTACACTTTAGTGTTGTTTGGCTATTCTTATAAAGAACCAAGTGTACTTCCTTGCACATAGTAAGCATTCAATAAATACTAATTAATTAAGCAACAATAGTTTTTAATGAATGATTTGGGGTTGATATTAGAAACATATTACACATTCTGTGGGGAGGTTCAACTATCTTTTTTATTAATAGCATGTCCTTAAAAATTTGAGAAAAGTTATTACTTTTATGGAGAAGATGAAGTATGATGGAATCTTACTTAGAGACGCAAATCTATATATCTGCTGTTATTAGTGAAATGGGGGCTGCTTTCTACTCAGAGATGAGGCAAAGAAGACTAGAAGGATTACCTTTTGTAATATTATTAACTATATTAAATTTAATAATATTAAATAATATATGTAATAATCAAATTATAGTGTATGTAATATTATTAAAAATGAACTGTTGGCTGATTGAACATCAAAGATTTGGGGTGGGAGTCACACGATAAACATTTTCAGGCAATTCCATTATGATAATCATTACAAAAAAATCAGAGAACATGATAAAATTAGAGACTCAAAAGTACATGGTTGAAAGGCAAGATGAAGCTGCTCAATGGCTTTCTCATTTACGGTGTGGGAACAGTGTCTCTCCTTTCTGCTCAGGCTAGTATGCTCTGAGAGAAAAAAGAAAGACCCAGAACTTAGGGTTCACTCTCAATGTTCTGTTTTGTTTTGCCTCCTACTCATAGAAATAGTGATTCAAGAACATTTTAAAGTTTTCACTCTGGGAAAAGTTTGGAATCTCCTTGCCTTCTGAAGGTCTGATGTTTGCATAGAATACCTTTAGAAAATATTTCTAGAAGTGAATTAAATGTCTGGGCACTTATCTCGAGCAGATAATCTTTTACCCTCTTTGACCATGCAGAACTTGGATCTGTGAAAAATTCTATTAGGAAAGATACTAATGCAGAACAACAGTAAGAGGGGGAGAAGTACAGAGGCATCTGTTTTAGGAATGAGGGACGTTTAAGTGGGAAAAAGGGAGCTAAAGTTTCACTGAATGTATTGCAGACTCTGAACTCAAGATTGAAACATGACTTTGAGGCTGTCTCTGTGCCCACAAGATGCCCAAGTTTAAACTGTATTTTCAGACACAGTTTTTCCACCATGCCCTGTATTGCTTTTTTTCCATTGTCTTTTGGGATCCATGTCCCTTCCTCACCACATCCTTTGGGCTTATTTGTGGTTTCTTGCTTCTTTCCTGCTCAAAATGTAGCCCCTTTTCTGTTTAGGCAACTTGGTGTGCTGCTCATTTCTCATGTGAGACTTGTCCTTCTCCGCATCCAGCTAAAGGGGTATTTGTGTTTTTGTTGTTGTTTTGCTTCATAGGACCTTTCTGCTTTGGCATGAGATAGGTGAAGATTCCTGAAACATCAGGCTTGCCCCTGAACTGTAATAGCACTAGTCTTCTATAGACATATTATTCTTCATGCAGCATTTTCACCTTCTCCTTCCTGTTTAGCCCACTTCAAGGTGTGCAGCTGTACAGTCAGTCCTCAGTGTCGTCATAGATTCTTGGAAACTAATGACTTAAGCAAAGCAGAACAAAAGCAAGTTGTCCATGTTTCTTTCAATGTCAGCTGGGATTGTTATAATGAGAAGCAATGTTGAATGAAACCAGTCATTCAAGGGCTTGATGTACTTTATTATTCTCATTTTATAGACAAGAAAACTGGCTTAGAGCAGTGAAGCTGCATTTGTTAAAAGGGGCGTAGCTGTGTTCAAACCTAGAGCTTCTCAGACCAGGGAGGGTGCCTGTTTTTCTTCCCTATGAGAGTTCCAGTAAGGCTGAGACTATTTATCAGAGGAGTTGTACTGTTAAAATGAACAAAAAGGAAAAGTTAGGACACCACACCGCAAGATGAACTGTATTCCTGCCCCATTTTGTTGGCCTTAAACATAATATTTATTTGGTATCATTTATCACTGTAGAACTGGATAAAAACTGATCCTTCATGGATGCATCAGAGTTGGTATGTCACCCCAAAACTTTCTGTATTGTATGTCTGAAGATGCTGGTGCAGACTGACTGACCCAGCAGGCATTTATTGAGGATTTGCCCATTTTTAGAGCAGAGAAGTGACCTGGAAATAAGCCACAAATGCATGTCATCAGGTCCCTCAAAGATGTCTTTCTACTTCATTTTTGGAAGGCAACTATGCTCACCACTCTCCACCCATGCAAGGGCTTCATTTTTGGGGAGACATTCAGGCCTGTACACAAAGCCTCTTACGCTTATTTTTTAAATAGTCACAAAAATTAAGCTAGTTGATTATACAGTGGGTTACAGAGACTGATAGGGCAGGGGATTTTAGGGGACCACAGGAGCAACAGCAGTAGCCCCTAAGAGAGAAGAAGGAGACAGATCACTTGGGAAAATGTAAGAGACCAAATTTTTAAGGAAAAGACACACAGTTGACAGGTATGTGCAATGTTTGGTTGTTTCAGTAAGAAAATGGTTAAAAGCCTTAAGAGATAAAAAAAAATGTATAATTTCTCTTAGAAAAATTTCCATGTAAAATGGAGGAAAATGAAAGCCTATTTTGTCATTCTCAAATATTCGACAAAGTTTTTAGTGCCTATCAGTCAAAATGTATTGGAGAAAACTAAATGAAAAATACAAGTTTTATTTCCATTAAAAGATTTTTGGTCACCAATAAGCTATCTTTATGCAGCCAATTAGCACATACTCAACATCAGTCATTATGCAAATGCAAATTAAAATCATAGCAAGATACAATCTGTTCCATAAGTGTGACTGAAATTAAAGTTAGTGCTTACCAGGACTAAGGGAGAAGGAAATGGGTCAGTTGAATAAAAGGGGTTATTTGTATGGTAAGGGCTAGAAACTAAAGTTTTCATGGAGAACATAGTGTGGTAAATTACAGATGCTGATTGATAATACTGTACATCTGAAACCTCTGCAATATTATAAACCAATGTTATATCAGTAAAAATTTTAAAAAATGAAGGAGACTGACAACATCAAGTGTCAGCAAGGATATGAAGCAACTGAAACTCATATGCATTGCTGATAGGATTGTAAAATGATACAACTTCTTTGGAAAACATGTTGACAATTTCTATAATTTTCCATACACTTGCCGTATGACGAGGCAGATCCACTCGTAGGTATTAACTCAGGAGAAATAAAACACATGCCAATGCAAAGACCTGCATGTTCATGTTCATTGTGACTTTCGTCCTGATAGTTAAGAGCTTGAAACACTTCAAATATCTACCAACTGGAGAATAAGAAAACTGTTTGTGGTTCGTCTATATAGTAGAATACTACTCAGCAATGAAAAAGTACTGATACATAACAGCATGCATGAACTTCAGAATCCTTCTGGTAAGTGAAAGAAGTATGATTTAATTAGTGTGATAGTCTAAGGTAAAGCTAGAGGGATGGAGAACAGATTTATGGATCAGGATTATGAGAGGGAATCTGAATACCAAACAGACATGAGGGAATATTTTAGGGACTCATTATGGTAGTGGTTTCCTGATTGAATACATTTGCCAAAATTCATCAGATTACACTTAAGATGTGTGAATTTTATTGTGTGTAAATTATACTTCAATTAAAAAAAAACAAACCAAACTGGGAAATACTAACTTAGTAAATAATCTGTACATTTTCTTTTATTGGTCTTAGCCTTTCAAAAAATTTCCTCCAGTTTTATTGAAATATAGTTGACATGTAGCATAGTATTAGTTTAACAAGTGCAACATAACAATATGCTTTATGTATATATTTTGAAAAGCCCACCACAATGAATTTAGTTAACATCCATCACCTTACATAGTTACAATTTTTTTTATGGTCAGAGTGCTAAAGATCTACTCTCTCAGCAAGTTTTGAATATGCAATCTAATATTACTAACTTTCCTCACTATACTGTACATTACATCCCCAGAACCTAATTGTCTTGTAACTTGAAGTTTGTACCTTGGACCACCTTCACCCATCTCCCCTAACCCCCACCTCTGGCACTCACACCCACCAATTTCTTTTCTGTATCTTAGGGTCTTATTTTTATTGGAACAGAATTTTACTGCACACCAACAGTGGGCCAGGCATGGAGCTTGTTTCTGGGGATAGAACTAGGGCTAAAATGTGACCCTGCCCCAGCCACTTGTTATCCCAGACCATTTTTGAGGGAACACATTGTCATTTATCTGTTTCTCTAAAAAGACTCTGAAAGTCCCTTCAGGTGATAGTGATCTGTTTTGAGCACTACTGGATTAACAGATTTATCATCAGAGGAATTGTAACAGATTATGGTAAAAAAAAAAAACCAGTTTACAGACATCAGCTGAGTTTGTTATATTTAATACAAGCCATCCTCCCTTCATACTTTCTTCTCTCTGAGGAAATTGCTGGTGTGTTTGAAGCCCAGAAGTAATATCATTCTGTCAGACTTGGTGAGTAAACAGCAGCACCTGCTCAGACTTCGTGAGTCTGTCCCTCCTGCTGCCCTCCTTCTTTTTTGGCACAGTCCTGTCATGATTAATCTTTAAAAGAAAGAAGAAGGAACGGGCCGGAAGGTAGCTTGATTCCAGACTATTTTTAGAAGGCTTTTCTACCCTGCACTTGAATGGAGTGTCTTTGAGATCCTTGTGGGCCATTTTGGATGCCCTCATGTGACCAGGGAATCAACTCTAAGAGCTGAAAACCTGCTGGTGCCCACAGGTGCTACCACAGACTATGCCCTGTGAGGACTTCTCATCATTCACCTTTATCTGCCCATTTACCTTCCCAGTCTCTATCCACTCACGCTGTCTCCTCATGGAAGACATTTCAGGCCTACATTCACAGTGAAGGGGAGAGAAAGAGAGAGAGAGAGAGTGTGTGTGTGTGTGTGTGTGTGTGTGTAGATGAGAGAGACCATTAAAATAGCCAAAAGAGGACCTCCCTGGTGGTGCAGGGGTTTAAGTCTCAGCACTATGAAGCTATCAGCAGCCACAGCGGCACAAGTTCCATCCCCGGCCAGGGAGCTACCCACATGGTGCAGCAGACCTCTCCTGTCTCCCCCGCTGTTCCCCAGCAGTGTATTTTAGTAGATCTGCCTGTTCTGCTGCCCACTCTTTCTCTGGTGAATCCTCTCATCCCCCATAGCTCTGGCCTGTACCCCAGTTCTTATATGCATCAATAAATAAAAAAAAATCTTAAAAAGAATAAAATAGTCAACAGATATCTTGGGAAGTCAGTCTTTCTAAAAGCCAGATCTGACACTGTCCTTCTGGTTCTTCAAACCCTTCCTGTTTTTCCATTTCCAAGATCCAAGCCCTGTTCACCAACAGGGCTTGATCCTGAGTGCTTGATCCTGAGTTCTCAGCCCTACCCCACTCCTTGGCCAGCATCCGACACAACATTTATGCCCAACTAGTTGTGTTTCTTCAAAAGTGCCTTAACATTTTCTCTATACTCTATTTGTGCTTGGAGGGCTTTGTGTCTGAAACGCCTCCCCTTTTTGTCTCCTGAATTTCCAGTGAGCCTTTTGGCCTCTCCTTTTTTCCTGCTTGCTTTGCCCTCTTTCACTCCGTCCCCTGAGTTCCATTGCATAGCTCAGACAAAGGGCTTAGTAGACTAAGTGTGAATTATGTGATACATTTTTATTCTTGTCACTGCACTTTGATTTTGTTCAGGATGTCATTTTTTCTTCTTGTATCTCTGCCCCTGGCACATTGTAGGCACTTAGTTAATGTTTCCTCAAGACATTAGTGAATAAACACTGCTAAAAATACCATTTGATACCAGAAGTTACAAGAAGGAAGTTATAGTACCTCAAACCCAGGGGCAGACAAGACAGTTAATATTTTATTCTTCCAGGTACAGCAGTCCAGAGAGAGATAATTCAACTGTGTGTGGAGGAAGTGAAAGCAGGATTATTAGCTAGCTTCACAGTCGCCTAACATTTACTGAGCCTGACCATGAAGGAAAATTTCACATGCATGACCTTGGTTACATCTCATAACAACCTTGTGAAGGATATCTTGATATCTCCATTTTGCAGATAAGGAAACTGGAGACTTACAGGGACTAAGAGACAAAGCCAAGGTCAAGTGGGAGGTACTAAATTTGGGCCAGAGGTTCTGGATCCAGTAGGATTTATTTCCATGGCATGATCCTTAATATTATTTGTGGCTTCTTTTTTCTTGTTGCCATGCTCCACAAGGACTTTGGCTTGGAGCTTCTGATGGAATTGTGAGTTCCTCTCTAGTTTGGGGGAATTCTCGGTGTAGGAGGCACTGAAGCTTGAATTGCCTGGGATGGGGTCATCACTGGGATGTGGTTGTTTTGATGATGGGGAAGAAACAAGACACTAGCACTGGAAGACTTGCTCTCAGACCCAGGGAAGAGGCCTTCTGGGTTGCCCAGTAGGAAAGGAGTTGGTGGTTCAAGACAGATAACACTATGCCACACTGAGAACTATCATTGGCAGCAGGAAACTACCTGTGGTGTCTCTCTCTAGTAATTGAACATGGTGGGGAAGGGGGAGGACATTACTTGGGTTCTTCTTAGCATGCCCCCAGGGTAGGGAATTAGGGATGTTTTTGGAAGACCTTGCAGTAGGGTGGAAGTTGAAAGTTCAGATGCCTACTGGGTCAAGCACATAATTCTAATAAGTGAGACCTGTGAGATCCTCTCAGCTCAAAGGAGGAAGCTGCTACTCATTTCCCATGAGTTGTTGCCATGGGAATTTCTGCTCACTGTTGCCAGGTCTTTTTGAAAGAAGTGAGATTTTATGTTGTTTTCCGGTGATTAAATTTGAACTTAAAATTAAAAAACAAAATAAAACACTGCCATTCTCCCACAGTTCTGGTCAAACAAAATATTTTCAAGCTGAATATAGTTTATGGTTATTCAGTGGGTCTTCTGTTCTGGGAGTTACAACTGCAATAGCAACTGTCACTCAGTTATTGACATTTTTGGCAGAATGATTGCTCTTTCTCTGGAACTTACCTATAGATCACACATTTCTAGTATCATACCCCTCTCCCTTTTGATATTGCTTTCTTTTCATTTTTCCAAACAAAAATTACCTCATAGATGCAATAACTTCTAGGGAAATAGTATCCCTGCCTTCAGCTGAGGTTTTTCCATTATCAATATAAATAATAGCAAAATATCTCCATTGTGTTTCTTTTGCTGAGGTTATATAATCCTGCACCCAATATGACAATTCCAACTCTTGGTAAAGTCTTTGTCCCAGATCACCTCCCCCTTACTTCTATTTCAGTGGGTTTTATTTGAGTGAGCATACCTGGTTTTTGACTATGACTGAGTCAGGAGGTTGTTGACAGGCAGAAGGATTACCTGGAATCATTGTGCACCTTACACTTTTCCTTGGCTCTAACAGCCCTGACTCACAGCAGATATTTAGTCCTAGGGCTCTTCCCAGGAAGGGCCCTATAGGTTCACCTGGCAGCGTTCCCACCTCTTTGGAAAGTTGTCTTATGTGGCAATTCCTTGGAACTGAAGTTGGCTGATACATGCTCTACAAGAGTAAGCTAATTTTCTGGAAAGCCATCTGACCATGTCTAAAAATATGCACCCATTCTTGAAAAAAATGATCATGTACAATTATGCTATTTGTACAGTTATATTATTTGTAAAGTTAACTCCAATATCCAAAAATTGCAAACAAGTTAAACATTTTACAATAGGAGAATGATTAAACAAATGTTGGGCTTAACTGTGTGCATAATGATAAGTGCCCCTTAAAGCAGTGTTTACGCAGAACTTTTAATGACATAAGAAAATGCCATATTCACCCAAAGAAAACAGGATTAAGTATATATATCACAGCATTAGTGTTATATGCATAAATACATACAGTTATATGTGTAATTATTTGTATAGGTGTTTTTCTTTTTTACACTTATGTATTTTTCTGAATACAGTAAAAATTTACTTTTTAAAAATACACTCTTTATTTTAGAATAGCTTTATTTTTTAAAGAAAAGTTGCAAAAACAGTACAGATTTCCTGTATGCTTCACCCACTTTCCCTATATGTATATTACTTTTAAAAATTTAAATAAAATTCAAACTATTTTAAAAATGATTGAGAACAGCTTCCTGTGGCCTACATTATCACAAAATAATTTTTGCATATTTAGGTTTAGGTTTATTTTAAAAGAGAATTTTAAAGAAATCATGTTAGGCTTTTCATTAAGTCCTGTCTTATACCAGCATTTACTTATTTGTTTGTAATGCTCCATTTGTGATCAGAATCATTTCACACATACGGAATGAAACATGAGAACGTAATTTTGCTTTTTGTCCTAAAATGATTTAATGCCTATTATTTATAATTGACTGTGGGCTTTGGTTCCACATACACTTGCATTTCAGACAAAACTTGTTTTACTTGCTTCTTCTTTAAGCTAGGTATTTATTATTTCTTCTCAAAGTTCCCTAGCCAAGTTCAAGTCAGTTTTATCTGAGTGTATGATGTATATGAGTTTAAGATATAGTCATCTGAAATTGAATTTACCAAGTGGATGCTATTTTAATACTTTGTTTTGACTGATCAACTCACCAGAGTTCAAAGCTAAAAATAATAAATCCTGTCATTTTAACAAGTCAAACCATCATAGAAAACATTAAGAAAAGATGACACTTGGTATTTCTTTACCATGTTGTTTTGTTCCTGAATAGAAATTCTTTAGAAAAGGGGCATGGGTAGTGAGTGGTGGGGCATCTGGGGTGGATCGGCCCTTTTTGAATTTAAGAAGTAAATTCAAAAGTGAAGTGGCCCCTTCACACAGAAAGGGGAGGAGCTAGTTTACAGGGTTTGTGCTCTAGTGAACAAGCCAGTACATTTTCCCCAATAAGGGACTAGGATATGTACTGCTGTTTGAGAGGATCACAAAATCTTGTATTCATGTCACAGTTTCAAAGGCTTATATTGTTCAATTAGAAAATTTAGGCACATATAAAACCGGCACCTCTGAAGCTTGGATTTTTGATGGCAGAACCAGCTTTCTCTTTCATTCGTATATTTTGGAATGAGGCCACCCAGACCTCTGCCATCCAGTCACTCTCATGTACCACCCTTTGAGTAGGAGGGGTAGGAAGAGGGTGTCACCAGGAATTTATTTGTTGTCATTCTGGTTGGATGATAGGTCTGAAGGACAGAACCAGAGTTTTCATTTGGTTTGGTTTGGAGAATGGAGAGGGAATTTAAGGTTATATGTAACAATTCACCTAAAAATTTTTATCCCCCATTCCCCATCTGCCTGGTTTAAAATACCCCAATTACAAAATGTCCCCGATCCCTCCTCCAGTTTATCAGGTGGAATTACTGGCATTTCAAAACCAAACCCCAAACACTTAAAAAGCTATTTGTTGTTAGTATAGTGCTGCCTTCTGATTTAACATTCTTAACTAAGGGAAAATCTATATGCTCTGTATCTAGAAGGCCAGCCAGAGAGGGAGAAGAAAAGAAAATTAAGAGACCATTTGGTTGGCTGTCATTAATCCTTGTTTAGCTCCGTGGAAAAGAAAATCTTCCTTCTTCCATCTTTTTTAGCAGGTGGATTAAATTGGTTCAAGAATTCTGTAGTGCCCGAAGGGAAAAACAATGGCACTTTAAAAAGATACTCCAAAAGTAGCTGAAAATATTTTTCCCTTTAGCTGTTTTGCTAAGATTCAATGGCACTTAAGTGATTAGGGTCAATATCTAATAGCACATTTGTGCCCCAGCTGGAAATTCAACACAGCTAGATCTTCCAAGCACAGAGCAGAATCCTAGGTACGTCCTCTAGTACTTAATAGGATAGGAGCTCATTCAGAATTTTATTTTTGCAAACCATCAGGTGCTAAGATCTGACTCCTCTTATTTAGGGCATCCTGAACTGCCTAATGGAAGCTGCATAATTGAGTGGCATTAAAAACGACTTTCCTTTAAGTCCTCCTGCCCTTCCCCCTCATTTCGCTCCTCCCCTATCTGCATAGATTTTTGAAAGTCACACTGTAAGATTAGTGCCAGGGGTCTTTCAAAGGATGCTTGGAACTAAAATTATGTTTTCTTATCGCTCAGCACTGAAAACCATAAAAGAAGAAAAGAAAGTGCTTTTAATGAACAATCTTTGCAGAATCAGCTCCTTGCAACTTTGGTCTTTCTTGTGAATCAAAAATAGCTGAAAGTAGGTCATATTGTAAAAATGAATTAGGCTTCACTTCACATTTTATTGACTTCACTAGACTTATTTTTTAATTCACTGTGGCTGATCGTCAGCTAATGACTGACCTAAAAAAAGAGGCATTGATTTTCTTTATTTTGCCATATATTTCTTTACAATATCAGGGGGGCCCACTGTATACTAGAGGTCTTTACTTTTTGGTTTATCGTCCTTACAATTCTGAAAATTGGAATTTTTGTCCTCATTTTATATAGGAGGGAACGGAATGAATCTCAAAGAGTTTAAGGTCAGTGGCCCAGGAACACATAGCTCATTAGTAAAAGATCTAAGAGTTTGGACACATTGCTCTGTCTGGAAGCCCTGATGTTTTCTACTGCATTCTCTTCTAAGTTTTTCCTTTATTTTTGAAATCTGTGGGTGAAAAGTAGTATACTGAAATAAAATTGCTAGTCTTACTGTCTCATAGGACAATAATATTAATTTTAAAAATGACAATAACATTTGACATTTATTTGAATTCAGCATGCAGTGTGGACCAGGTATTATTTAATCATTAATTAGGAGACAACTTCCACTATAATTTTGCCATTTTGCTGATAAGTCTCAGAAAAGTTAATGTGTTTGTCTATAGTCCCAAAGCCAGTAGATACAACCAGGACTCAAACTCTAGGCCAGCTTTCTTCATAGTCTAAATGTTTGCTGCATCTCCTTGAATTCACCATAAGGTACTAGTGATCTATAAGTGATCTATAGATGAAAATGAAATTATATATTTTTTGAATTGTCATTTTATTAAAAAAATAATGTTTTGGGGTTCCAGTATCAATAATTTTCATGGGCGATTAGTTATGGAGGGTGGTTTTTCCCTAAGTGACTTCTCTTGAGTAAAATTTTAAAGAATACCTTAATGGTTATACTTTCTTTTTCTGAAAGACTGGTTGAGAATGAAGCTGTGCTTTTACAGGGTGGGGACTTGTTCCCTGCCGGGGTTTAGCCTTTTGCTCCAGGAGGAGGTTAGGAAGCCCCCTGGTAAGAAACCCAGGTCATATCTAGACTTCGCTGCAGATGGGCTTATAGCCAGACCTGCATTGAGAGGACAGGAGGAGGGATGTCCTTAATCTTCTCCACCTATCCAGACCATGCTGGCCCATGTCATGTGACAATGAATGGGTGTGAGGCGGGGGTAAACTACAATGGACTGACCATCATAATAACACTTTATCCTTTGAGGGAAAGTAGGCCTGAGTTACATGTTTTTAGAACACAGCCCATCTACAAACTCGAGGCTTCCTATACAAATGGTATTTAAAAATATACATTTGTGAACAAAAAATCCTAAAGTATGGTGTACGAATATTTTTTTCTGCACATGAAAAATTAATCATTTGGGAGTAGCTCCTTTAGTGCTTCTTTACATCTGTGGAAGATTTGCTCAGAATGACACACTAGACTGTTTATTGAGAGGTTCTTGTTCCCATTGACGGTAGAAAGAACAGTGTGACATTTGAGCAGAAAGACAATGCAAGTATGAGACTTCTGGAAGAAAGCATTGGCAGAAATATCAAGTGCAAAGACCCTGTGGTAGAGTGGTGTTGTATTTGAGGATCAAAAAGGAAGTGGCAGTCTCAGACAGCTCAAAGGGAGTGGCTCTGCTCTAATTGAGAGAGAATCCTAAGGTTGGGCATCCTAAGTGACATCCTGTAAAGCAAAGGTGCTCTTTCTGAATGCCTGTATCTCAAGAGGCTCAAAGAGGGTAGAGAAAGATGGTACACTCAAAAGAGGGTAGAGAAAGATGGAGAGGGCAAAGGAGACAATCCTGTCTACATGTTAAATGCTTCACAATCAATAAACTGAAATCATTTTATTTGAGCATTTAAATCCTTTGCACTAAATTGTCCAACCACTATGGAGAGCTATGTGGAGGTTCCTTAATCTGCTAAAGATGGAGCTTCCATATGATCCAGCAATTCCATTCCCAGGTGTTTACCCAGAGGACACAGAACCATTGATTCAAAAGGGCACCTGCACCCCATGTGTATCGCAGCATTATTTATAATGGGCGAGCTATGGAAACAGCCCAAATGCCCCAAAATAGACGAGTGGATCAAGAAGATATGATATATATATATATATATATATATATACACACACACACACACACACACACACACACACACACACACACTGGAATATTACTCAGCAATCAAAAAAGATAAACTCATGCAATTTGCAGCAGCGTGGAAGGAGCTGGAAGGGATCATGCTCAGCGAAATAAGCCAGAAAGAAAAAGAAAAATATTGGATGATCTCACTCAAAGCAGGAATTTAGAAAACCTAAATAAGGGATCAGGAAAAAGACTAATTATAATAAAGTAAAAATCAAAATCAACAAGCAACTATAAACCAGAGACACACTACGGGGATGGGGGAGGGGGAGAAGGGAGTAGGATCAAAACAAGGGTGGTGGGAATTTTACGGGGCTGTAACCAAGATGAAAATGCATGCATTGTACAAAAATGAAAAATGATGTAAAAAATATACAAAATTGGGCCTCCCCGGTGGCATAGCGGTTGAGCGCTGGGTTGCAAAGCTGCCCGCAGCCTCTGCAGCGCTGGTTCAATCCCCAGCTGCTCCCCGGCCACTGAAGGAGGGTCCCGCATGGCGTGCAGACCTCTCCTGCCGCCCGCTGCTCCCCTCAGCAGTGTGCTTCAGTCCTTCTGCTTGCTCTGCTCCCCGCTCTGGCTCTGGTCAATTCTCTCACCCTCCCGTGCTTCTGACTGTACCCAGTGCTTGTATAAATAAACAAACAAATAAATAAATGTTTAAAAAAATATATACAAAATTAAAAAAACCAAAAAAAAAAAAAAAAACCAACAATTTTTCACCAGTAGTTATTTCAGGCATGTGTCTTTATTCTAATTATTGTATATCTTAAAAGAGAACTTAAGTTTATTAAACCCTCTGCCCATATCCTTATTAGGGAGAAGTCACTTGACCTCTCTTAGATGCAGAAGGCCATGGAAGTCGCTTCTGTGCTTAAGAGGAAGGGAGAAATAGTTGGTGAATACATTGACTTTGAAATTGTAATTGTAACCTAATCCTTCCCCTGATGCAGTTTTCTGCAGTGTCCTAGTGTGTTTCTACCCAGGTCTGCTTTAGTCCAAACTCAGGATTAAAGAACTCTTTGCCCTCAACCTGAGTTCAGTGTAACACAAGGAAGAACCCAATTTGGTTAAATCAAATCATACTGAGATATAATTACATAAAAGACACCTTCCCCCCATCACACACACCATTCCAGAAATCAGAGTTTATCTTAGAGTCAGGAGTCTTTTCCCAGGGATAACAAATTTTTACAGTGCTTCTTGAGCAGCATTTGCCAGAGCAGATATTATGCAGGAAGAGATGATTCTAGTAATTATTTGTGAGTTAGGGACTTTCTAAACAGTTGAAACATATAAGCCAACAAGATAGGAATCTTAGCACATGACGGAGGAGTACCCAGGGACTCCAAGTAAGGAGTACCCAGGGACTCCAAGGAGTACCCAGGGACTCCATGCTGTAAAAAGAGGTTCAGATGCCTATTTTTAAAGGCAAAGGAAGCATCCTCAGTGTGAAAGATTTTGTGTAGAGTTGGGGTGTCTGTGTGTGTACGAGGTAGAGAAAGAGAGAGAGAGAGAGAGAGAGAGAGAGAGGAGAAGAGAAGAGAAGAGAAGAGAAGAGAAGAGAAGAGAAGAGAAGAGAAGAGAAGAGAAGAGAAGAGAAGAGAAGGAAGAACAGATTTCAATTAATACTTTCCCATTAAAACTCCAAAAATTACCCATCCCCCTCCTGTGCAACTACCTAGCCAAACAGGTTGGACTGAAGTGGGGCACTGAGACCTGAAAGTTTGCCAAAAGTCTAAGGCACCCTTCGGCACGGAACCACAAGACAGAGGTTAGGCAGGTCCCAGAGAACTGTGGCACAAGTAGAGACTCATAATTCAAAATGTACCACATAATCCACCATGAGGTCAAGATAACAGCTGCCATTTTTTTTCTCCCAAGAACCAGGAGTAGCCTCTCCATGTGTCTGTCACCACTTTGTCTCCTCCAGTTATCTTTTCCAAGTCTCTTCATGTCTCACCTCCAGAAGTATAAGTCGTAGTAGAAAAAGCAAGAGTCAGAGAATGAATATGTTCAGTTATAAGTAAGCCAAGTATGGATGTTTAACTCTACCCCTAGTTCCCAGCAAGCTCCTGTCTAGGAAGTCAGGTTCATGGTATGCTGGGAGATGTAGTCCTCATCAGTGCCTGAGCTCTCCTAGGCGTGAAGATGAAAGTGGAGTCTGTAAAAAAACAGTAGGGGGTAGAATTCATTCAGGACCTCATTCACAAATTCAGAATTTGCTCCTTACTGTTCCTCTAACAGGAAGGGCACATTCAGTATCTGGTTTGCCTCTCTGATATGACAAATTTTAAGTACTCTCATGTGAACTAATTAATTAAACAATATCATTACCTATAATTGCACTAACCCATGTTTCTCAAAGCATGGTGCCTGGACCAGATACCTTAGTATCATTTGGTATTTGTAAGTGATACTAAGATACCTTAGTATCATTTGGTATTTGGTAAATACCAGTGTAAATCATTTGGTATTTCTTACATTTGTAAGAAATGTAAATTCTTATACCCTACAACCCATACCTACAGAGTTAGAATTCTGGGGACGGAATGCAGCAATCTCTGTTTTGATAGCTCTCCAGGTGATCTTGATGCATACCAATTTTTGACAACTCCTTGCATAGATTCTACCTGCTGATTAGCTTCATCCAGGTCTAAATAATTACAGTATTTGAATGGATTTTTTTTTCCTCTGAGAAAAAGAGATGGACATAAGCCGTTCAGGATACTTATTAGAGAAACTGCTGCTCTTTTGGAGTAGATTCTTGCATCTTTTGTTTGCTGACAACTCTGTAATAGTAGGAGAATCAATAGGTAGGAAGATAAGATAATTCATGTACCTCAGGTGAGTAAATATTTTCCACATACACTACATAATAAAGCATAAGAAATGGGCTAATAAATTTTAAAAGCATTTTAAAGCAAAAATTGATTCAAAATACTTTTTTAGTGTTCCTCTTGTTTTTACTGATTATTTTGGGCTACTCTTTATTAAGAACTCAGCATGATGATTTTTCAGCGACTTGAAATGTGTAATCCTAACCTGTTTATTGGAAACATTTCTAACTCTTTAACACTGCAGAATAACCTGCCTTCTTCTTGTTTAGTACTTATGGACAGTACTAAACAAATCATACCCATGGAGACCCAAGAAAGTCATTACAGGCTTCAGTTATTATGGTGTCTGGAGCATGGAGGAGAGGAACCTTGAGAATAGTGAGATCAACCCCCAAGGTCTCTGGAACTTGCCTACTGGCAGAAATCCTTAATGTCAGCAAAGTTTGCCTCTTTTTCATTTAAGCAGTAAAGGCGGGTTTAAGATATAACTGTCTTCCCCTCTGGCCCTTCTGCAAAAATCAATTAGTGAATCAAAACCCAAAATAAACTCCTTCCAAAGTGGTCTTCTGGCATGTTATCAAACTGTCACCTTCTCCTCTCAATTCTTAAAATGTCACTGACCTTGGCTGTTTGCATTGGCCACAACTAAAATGGCCAGATAAAAATGAATACTCAGTTACATTTCAGATAAGCAAAAAATAACATTTTTGTGTAAATAAGTCCTATAATTATAATTGTGCAATATCTGAATAAGTTGAATACTTCAATATAGAATGTGTATGCACATTACAATTTCAGATAGACAATGAATTATTTTTTAGTATAGATGTGTTCCCTATTACTTATTTCACTAAATAAGAGAGAGAGAGATCCTAATACTAAAAGTGGTTGATCTGAAATTCAAATTTAACTAAGCAGCCAGAGGTTTTACTTGTTAAATAATTTTTATTAGTTACAATTCATGTGACTTATAACAGAGGAATGCTTGGAGGCCACTATGCTCTCCAGAACATCTTGTTAATCCCTAGACATAACCCCTGGCCAGCTGAGGCATTTTGCTTTGGACTCTGTTAGTAAGCCATTGTTGCTTCATTGCTGCTGTGTGTTTTGGGGTACCCTCTTCCTTTTCCAATCTTGGGGTTCTTCCTGGCCCCTACCCTGTTTGCAGAGAAAAAGACTGACCTATCGGAAGAGCACCTGCCAATTGGAGTTCTTCCCTTTAACAAACAGGTGTGACCCTGGAGATTAATCTTCCATTTTGGAGATAGGTGGTATTTGGATATTAGTGGGTCACAAGCCTGGTGTTTCTGGAAGCTTAGCGAAGACCAGTTTGCTTGTTTCATTTTTATCTCCGGGTGAATCACGAAACCTCCCTGTCAGCCTCCTTTGTGTGGGTAAAGGTGCTATCTAATTACCATCAATTAGATGAATAAGGCCACTGACCCCCAACAACTCTGGTTCTAATGAGGATACCAGCGCAGGTAGCGTCTGATAAACTTGACCAAACAGTACTCACTTAGCTTTCTGTGTGAAAGTAACAGACCCAGGAGCAATAATATAAAGTCATTTTGTTCTTTCTGTCCTAGATTCCAGCTGCTGCTTCTCTCTAGAGACATTTTATGCTTGCTTAGTTCTCTATGAAGTCAACAGGCACATAGGACACCCAGGAAGCCTGTAAGAGTGAGAGACTCTGACCCAATTTGAACGTCCCCTTAGCTGAGTTAACTCAAAAGAATTCAAGCCTTAAAGGTGCAGAACCTTGAAGTTCCTGGAGTTTTGCCCAACCCCGCCCTGCATGAGAACTGCAGAATATTGCTGAAGTTGTTTTTTCTTCCTTTCCACTTCTTCTTCTCCCACTTTATATGATGGGAATTCCAGGTGTATAAAAAAACAGGTTGATTGATTTTATTTGGTCAGGAGCTTTTCTTATCTGGGTGGAGTTCTGCCTTGAGATGACTGGCTGTCACTGCCAGGGGCTGTGGGATTACATTGAGGAATGAGACAGCGGGTGCTTTTGCTTTTTGTACATTTCAAAATGCCATTGGATGGTTATCATGTGTATAATAGTTTCATTTCTGTTTTCCTTGGAGGGGTCTTGGGTTTGGTAGTTGGATGAGATGTAATAACCATAAAAAGATTAAGCTCACAATCTATTGATTGTGCAAAAACACTCACACTAACATTAGTCATAAACTGGCTTGAGAGTCTCTCTTCATCAGAGGCTGAACTGCTCTTTTGGTGTTAAATTATAATATAAAAAGAATACTGTGTGAGGACACAGACACAATAAAATGGTGGCAGTTTCTCTCATTGCTACTTTTTTCTTTAATGCAACAGCTAGCTCCATGGAGTTTTGAAAATTTTCAGTGTGATGATCTGAAATTACTTCAAATCTTTTCTAATCCCAACCCACACTGCCAGCTCTGTTCAGTCCCTGGATCTACACTTTCATAGCTTCTCCCAACTGTAAAAAACATACTGTACCTCTGAGGGCAGAGATGATATCCATTTGTTGGCTCTGGAATTGAGAGTCTGGCACTGCCCTGGGACACAGTCAGTGTCAGTGGATAGATAAGTTAGACTCCACACTGTAATCCATGGCACCCTTATTCAGTAGCTGATTGTAAGTAATGTCTTCAGATTGATAGCATTTTCACAAGTTCAAGAAAGAGAAACTGTGATTTCATCCATGTGTATGTTACCTATTGATTGGGTTAACAGACCATTTTAAGGGAAACTGCAACTTTGTCTATGTGCACATTACCTATTTGTTGGGTTATTAGACCACTTGCTACTCCTGCCTCCCAGCATCCTTCTGGCCATCTAATCCTCTAAAAGAGTATCTACATGCATCTAAAGAAAAGTTTAAGAAGGGAGATGTTAGGAAAATAAATCTCATGTCCTGAAACAGAGGTCGGCAAAGTGTTTCTGTTAAGAGCCAGATGATAAATATTTCAAGCTTTGTGGAAATGTGGGTTTTGTCAAAACTACTTAATTACTGCCCTGTAGCAGGAAAGTAGCCATGACAATATGCAAAGGAATGAGCGTGGCCGAGTTCCAAGTCAAACTGCATTTACGACACCAAAGTGTGAATTTCATAGAAATTGCTATGTTATGAGATGGTATTCTTGCAAAATTTCCCCTGCAAACATTCAACAGCATAAAAACATTAACTCACTGGCTATACAAAAACAAGTAGTGGACTAAATATGGCCCCTGTGTCGGAGATCAGTGGACCAAATAAGCAAGTAGTGGATCAAATATGGCCCCTGTATCTAATAGATACCAAAGAAAAACCTTCTTGGGAAAAAAAAAAAAACCAACCTTGGAGAAAAGGAGCATTTTTACCGTATTTATACTATTATTTGTTTAAATATACGCACTTGCTTGCCGATGAGCATATGTGTTTGATAGATGATCCAATGTCCAAGTTGCATTTGATATATTTTCTTAGACATTTGGGATGTTGGGAGGAAAATAAAGTCAATAGAGTATGATCCCACCTTTAAAATATAGTACACACAAAAAGCTATGTAGTATATATGTGCATAAAAAGTCCTGGGAGGTGTTTACTACATGGTCTTAAGGAGTTCCCTCTCAAAACTGGGAGTAGGACTGGTGAGAATAATTCTTTCATTATTTGTGTAATTAAAATTAAATATGTAATTAAAAATTATTTGTGAAAAAGTAAATATTGCCTCCTTTTAGGAATCTGCAAGTTAATTCTGTGATTTTAATGACATTGTGATCTTCTCATATTGACCTCCTCTGAAATACAACTTTTGGGAAATCCTTTCATATATGAGAGAATTAAGAAACTGGAAGTGCTTAGGTTTTGTGGGTGCAAGAATATATTCTTAAAGGATGCTGACATTTAAAACATTACATAAAAGTACAAAAAATACAGTTGCCTATAAAATGGCTCTAACCCATTTAGTCAGGATTTTAGAACACATTTTTCACTAAAACACAAAAGGCCTTTAAAGCAGGTGGGATCTTTGTCCCTTGGTATCAGTGTGTTTTAATAAAGTTCCATTAGATTTTCAGTCTTTGGTTAAATTGGAGCTGACATTTATGCTAATAAGCTGTATTTGGGAGCATGAAACAGGTAAATTTGAATTATAATGGGCCCCAAATTATGTTTATTTTAAAAATGATGACTCTAAGGAATATTTGGTTCCATTTGCCAGTTATTTCATATCTTGTGACTTCTATCATCCTCTCCCCGCCTGGTGTGTTAATCTTGTAATCTGAAATCTTTTTGTCTGCTTGTAATATGATAGGCTGTTTTCCTGTAGTCCATCTGTCTCCTGTGAGAGGTGAAAGTACTTTACAGAAATGGCTTGGGTTGATATTATTAATCCTTATAAGCAGAGAAATTCCTTGAATAATTTAATAGCCAAATGGCACAAGGGGGACTTGATTTGAAAATGAATTTTCCTGTCAGCTTTAAAAATCAGAGCCTGGCTGATTTTCCATCCATGTAACTCAAGTATCAAATCTCTGCATGCTTATTCTCTTTTATGCAGGTTTGTCTATTTTATATCTCCTATGATTGTGAGAAAAATCTAGAAAATTTTGCATTTTTTTTTTTCTCTTAGACAAGCCCCTACAACAAATGAACCAGCAAAAAGAAAACCCCTCTTGTTCTCTGCAATAGCAGATGCTGCCAGTGACCTTGGGATTTAAGGGCACATCCATTCTTGTTTACATGTCTTGAATTTCTTATATTTGTCAGTGTGAAGACAGCAATTGGGAGTGAGTGCTTTTGAAAGTATATGGATGATTAAAAAACATTTCATCTGCACAGCTGTTGCTCAAGAAAGGGTTGTTCTCTTCCCTCCTTCCATTCACTAATATACAGGGGCTCTGAATTATTTTGTCATATTTTCTACTTTTAATTGGAATTATCCAAGTTATAGATGTCACTGCCTCTCATCTGACACTCTGATTCCCTGTGTAGGCGCCCATGGTTGTGGTTGGGGTCTGATGCATTTGATGCAGGGGTCCATTGTTCCTCTATGTTGGGGTGGGAAAATACAGCCAGACATGTGTTAGGCAAGCCGGCAGGAGTGAGAATATTACCCACATTTTTCTTTCTTTGACATAGCCTTGTTACAAGGCTATTTGCTTGCTCTATCTTTTGGAGATTCATTTATTAAGGTGGCAAGAGGTTTCTAAGAAATAGAAGGACCGAGTGAAATTACTCTGAATGAAGTAATCAGCATCAGCATCAGCATCCTGCATGGGATTTTATAGAAGACCAATAAGTATGTTGTTTTTGTTTAATCAAACTCAAAAAAGATTCATGGAACATTTGCGGACTTTTTTTGGCATGAATTATATATATTTGTTGGTTTGTCCAGCCAACCAATTATCTACTCAATCCACCAACTAGTCAACCAACCAATCATCTTCGCTGAATGAGTTGCTCTGGAATGCTTTATTTCTAAAAACTTCCCAAAGCTTTTTAAGAATACCAAGTATGGATAGTAGAGGTGTGTTTTATAAACCAGAGCAGTTAAACATGTTAATTTATCTCTAATGGGTATGACAGTCTTATCTGTCTTCTTATCTACCTGTCTTCTTGTTGAATTCTAGACTATGGTTAGAGTTCAACTGTGAAAAATTCTTGCAGAATGATGGTAACATTTTCTTTTAAATTATGGAAAGTTCCAGGTTCTGTAAAACTAAAAAAGGTTAAAATATTCTTCAAGGTAGAATTTCTTTCCTAATGTTTTTACATGTAAGTTTTAGCTCTATGAGTTCAGCATACATTTTCCTTTACATTTATATTATTGTTATATTGGTAGATACAATGTGCATATTTGGAACCCATTAGAGTGAAATAATATTGTACAAGTACTTAAACTAAAATATCTTACTTCAAGAGATTATAAAAGAAGGTTTAAACTTAGTGCATTTTAGATGTTGACTTTTAAATTTGTCTTTTCAATTTTGGTCTTCTGGTAAATGGATAGTATCTATAGGCCTTTGGAAGACCCACAGTTTAAAAATAATTAGCTTTTGAAAATTTATTATTCTATATCTTTTTTTGTTTGAGTAAGAACATGGCTAGAAGTTTTAGGAGGTTAGGTGTGAACAAGATCTTAGTAGTATTTGCTAATGACAGATTATATATAAGAGTTGACTTATAAAAAGTTTTGCTTTGGTTTTCTCTAAAACTTTGTATGTCCACCTAAGCTTATCCTCTCTAAAAAGACATTAAAACTGTCCTTAACTAAAATTCTGTCTCTTGTTTAGATGATGCTCACATGTATTCAACATTTGGGATGTATGTGCTTTTTCATATGTTTAAATTATACCTGTATTTTCACTAAATAATTAAAACACTCATAGTAGATAAGGTAGAACACAGCAGCCAACCTGTTTCCAAAGACATTTTATTCCTTTCACAAGTCCAGATTCAGCCAAGTTTTGGAATAGGACCTATCTACGGTGTGGTATATAGAAAAGCATAGGTTTTAGATGCAGGCAAATCTTGCTACTTGTTAATTAGCTATTTTACCATCACATAAATAATTTAAGCCCCCTGAGGCTCTAGCATTGTATGCTTTTCTAAAAGCCTGACACTACATTAGAAATAAGCAAATACCTTTCCTTTTCTTATGGAAGTTACTGTGCAGAGGGAAAGATAAACACAGTAGAATAATTTTAATATATGTAGTGGATATGCTCAAGGTCAGAGTGCTCCGCCTGGCAACTCATTCCTTCTGGCACACATTATTGGACTTTCAGCTCGGTGCTAGGCATGGCCCTAGAGCTTGGATACCAGCATGAGACAGATAAACATAGTCCTGACTCTTCTGGTGCTTCATAGTCTAAATAACAGAAATGAATGTAAATTAGGTATTCTGGGGCCTACTGTTAGCGTGTGACTCAGTGGGACTCAGAGATCCCCAAACTGGCATGTTTTAAAGGGGTATGGTCATCCGTGCACACAAAGGCCAAGCAAACTCCTAGTGTGAAAGAACTTTAATAGAAATAGTGTGCACAGAGAGAAAAGAGAGGATAGTTTTCCTAATAAAGCACTCAAAATTACCCACCCCCTTGTGAGAAAATGCCCAGCCAAACAGAATTATTCGAAGTGGGACCCCTGAGGCCTAAAAGCACCTTCTGGCAGGGAGCTACAACAAAGGGGTTCTGAAGCAGGTATCAGAAAACTGGGACAAAAGGAAATACCACATCAAGAAAATGGCTGCTGGGCCTCCCTGGTGGCGCAAGGGGTTAAGACGCAACCTATGAAGCTGTCCGCAGCCACCGCAGCATGAGTTCAATCCCCAGCCAGGGAGATACCCACATGGCGCAGCAGACCTCTTTTGTCTCACCCGCTGCTCCCCTCAGCAGTGTGTTTCAGTCAATCTGCCTGTTCTGTTCCCCACTCTGTCTCTGGTGAATCCTCTTACCCCGCACACCTCTGGCCTCTACCCCAGTTCTTGCATACATAAATAAATAAATATTAAAAAAAAAAAAGAAAAGTGCGTCTCTCACACATGTCACTTTCAAGTGTCTCTACATGTGTCTCTTCCATGTCTTTTTCCCAGCAGTACCAGGGTACAAGTCTGGTCTCAGGAACAAGAGGAATCCCTATCTTTTTGTCCCCTCTTTTTTCTCCCCTAGAGCCTACCTGTTTTCCATGTTTTATAGCTTCACCTGCTGTTCTGCTCCACCCAACATTAAGTGGGACTGGGAACCAGGGACCGCCCCCTTTTATGGGGATGTCATTGTAACACTACCTTCTAGGGTTTGTGAGATTCCAAAGAGTTTTCTTCTCCTCTGCCACCCCCTTCCCCCTTCCTCAGATCCTTTCCTGCACTCAGTCCCAGGGTTTCCTAAGCAGGACTTACTAGCAAGGGCAGGTTCTCTTTGGGGTAACTTGGTAAATCCATGTAATGAGCCCTTTTACAGGTGCACGACTGATTTATTTTTCCTAAGATAGTTTTCATTATTCTTTAAGACCTTTGGAATCATTGAGACCTTGGTAAATATTTCTTCATTTGACAGAGTTTCAGCTGCTGATCAGACCTCTATGTGTTATCGGGGTGTCTCCTTCAGGTCCCACCGTAATGCAGCCTGACTGCTTTTCAGATGTCAGTAGTAAGTGGTGCCTTCCTGGTGCTTCTCAGAGAGAATAAAAGATGATACCTACCCCTGCTCCCCATCACCACTTACAGTTGTAAAGGTTTTTGGCCTGTGGCCTTGTCAGACTCAGATAGAAACCAAAGAATTGGACTCGAGCCTGAAGGTGGACTTCTTCCTATAGTTTAAAGTCCTTCTTACTACTTCAGTAGAGAATCCATTTTCCTCTGGGTTCTTAATTCCAGGTCATTACCCCAAGAAGAGATTTTAGGACCTGTGATAGCATCCTGTTAAGTTCTTCTCAGATACGATCTTTTAACTATGAAAGATATATAATTAAACATACCATTTTTATATATTTAATGTTTAATATGGTTACTAATTATAAAGCATAGTCACATATAATTCTTAGTTCCCTATTTAAGTACATAGTGGATGTACAAGTAAATAAAATACTTCTTATAGTAATATAAGAACTCGCGCTCAACCAGGAAGACAGAGAGGGGACACATACATGAATCATTTCTACGCTTTTTATTTCGAAGCACAGACAGGAACATGTCATTTCCCATCTTAACCAAGTTCAGTGGTGTCTTACTGCTCTCAGAATAGCCTGTGCTCAGAGGCTCTGTGAGCTGTCTTTCATCTCCTGTTCCATCCCACCTGGTTTCATATCCTTTAGGTACATTTTGCTTCAGCTTATCTGGTCTATTAACTGTTCTCTCAAAGGCCATCTTTGTATCTCTAGGCCTCTGCTCACATTATTTGGTCAGCAGGGGATAAATTTTACTCCTTATTCATTTATAAAATCCTACTAATCCCACAAGACTGAGTTCAAATGCCTTCTCTTTCATGAAATCTTCCCTAGTCCTACTAATCAGAATCAATTATTTCTTCCTTTCTGTTCCTCATTGTTGGTCTAGTGTGTGTATCACTACTACCTCGGTAGGCTTCTGTCATTCCTGCTTGCATCTAGTTCATTCATTTATCTATACATACTTTCATTAAGCAATTATTTCTTGCAAGCCTGCTCTATCCCTGGTTTGTGCAAGGAGATGATATATAATCAGAAGCAGAAAACAGGTAGGGTACCCTGGGGGAGATTATAGTGCACAGCTAGACCTGGCAGTAAATTCACAATGGAACCCACAAAACTAAGGAAGGAAGAATCAGAAAGATAAAGATTTGTATGTCTCTCTCTCTAGACTGTAATCTCCTTAATATCAGTGACAACCTCTTGCCTGATGGAGAAGCTGCTGGATAAATCAACTATGACCATGTACTGGGGTATATGCTCTCTGTTGTGGGTTGAATTTGTCTCCCAAAAAGATATGTGGATGTCCTAAGGCCTTGTACCCCTGAACATGACTTTATTGGAATAGAATCTTGGTGGGTATAACCAAGTTAAGATGAGTGCATACTCTGTTAGGGTGGGGCCTAATTCATTATGATTCGTGGCCAGTGAGAAGAACAGACACAGACACAGACCTGGGACAATGCCACATGAAGACAAGAAGAGATTGGAGTGATGAGTTTATGAGTTAAGGAACATGAAGGAATGGCAGCTACCACCAGAAGGTAGAAAATAGGCATGAAACAGATTGTCCCTCAGAACTGCTAGACGGACCCAAATCTGGTGACATCTGGATTTTGGACTTTTTGCTTCCAGAACTGTGAAATAATACATTTGTGTTCTTTTCAACCACCCAGTTTGTAGTAGCTTATTGTGGCAGCCCTGGGAAATGAATATTCTCTCCTGGAAGAGAGTTTATAATAACTGACAACCCCACAATGAAGTAATGTTTGGGTAAATTAATGAATTTGGATGAATGATTGAATGAATAAATAGAGTATTGTGTTTGTTCTCTTCAATGCTAAGAAAGCAGGGTAAATTCAGGATATTTTTTCTGTACCAACTCTTCTTTTAAGAGGAAAAAAATGTGGACTCACAATTAACAAAATGATCATCAGTTGAGTGGGCTGAAACTGGATTACTTAATTGCCCACAGGATTCTGGCTTTAGAAATAAAGCTGTTGGGTTTTTTTGGTGGGGGGAGGGGATTACCATGGCTAGTGAGGGTGCATTAGAAGACTAGAATTACTAAATACTGAAATACTAGCAACTCTTCCTTACTGAAGTAGAATCCCCAACCCTTATTTCCTCAGGCAATTTGTGTTTGTCCCTCTAATTGAATGACTCACTTCAAAATAAGTATCAATTACACTGAGTTGTTGTTAATGATCATTAGAATTTATGTCCCACTTTATATTTTCTGAGCCTTTTACAGTTGCTTGAGTTCCATAGCACTGAGGAATTGGTGATGTTATAATTTTTTGTTGTTTGCGAAGGGAAAACAATTAAAGGCCCAGGATGTTAGGTGGTAGTTGAAAGCTCAACTGATGAGGCGCTCACTAGTCTGGGTGATGTCTCTCTTCTGTCAACAGGGACTTCTCCTCTTGCTTCCTGAAGCCTTTTCAGTCTCATCCATAACAACACTACCCATAGCAAGCCTCCATGCACTCCTCAACTCTCACAAATCTCCACTGTATTTTTTGAAATGAAGTTTTAGTTGTGTGGGCTTTCCCAAATAGTTTGTGAGTCCCTGGAGAATAGGTTACCACTTATAGCTATTTATTGAATGAGTGATCAAATAAATGAGTCAAAATGATCAAATAAATGATGGAATAAATGAAAATTCTTAGAACTGACTTAGGTCAGAAATTCCCAGTCTTTTCTCTGCTCCTTCCCTTTTTATATGGCGCAGACCATTTCTCTGAAGTGCTGGTGCATCCCAAAGCAGATTCTGAGGCAGGTGCAGGACAGCAGGGCCAGTTTGGAGAATATCTGGGTCAGCCTTTAGTTCTACATAATCTGTGGTCTTGTTGTCAATAGAGAATTGAGTCAGATGCTCTCAGTGTTCCTCCTGAGAACATTGCTCAGAGATGCCAGCCCAAGGTCACAGGGTCATAGCCAGATGGGGCAGACCAGGTCAACCACTGTGGCTCTTTGTGCAGAGGGATGGGGCTAAAGTAGAGAGAGGTTGTCCTAATCTAGAAACCTTCCCTGAGGCCAGAGGTCTACAGACTGCATTTGGGGTAGGGTTGTCAGGTGACTTCAGCAACAGAGAGCATGGCGGTCCTCACCTCTGGATAAGGCAGCTCATTTTCTTCATATTCTTTGCTTTTCATGTATGCATCTCCATGTTTGTGGATATCCTGTGACATGGCACCAAGCATTCAGCATGCATTGAGCATCTCAAACATTCAGGATAGGATGTTTAAGTCAGCTTGCAGCTGTGTCTCCCTCTGTATACCTCACGCCCACCCCAGCACCCCTATCAGCTGACAGTACACTCATCTTGTCCAAAGGAAGGCCTGCTCTCACACACCCAGATCATAACAGGCCAACAGAAACGATAGTCTTTGAGTAGTTAATTTAGCACCATAAATTATTTATTGAAAGGAACAAATTTTCAGAGATCTGTTGGTGTTTATTTTCAAGATTAGTATGCTGGGATAGCAGTAACATAATAGACCTGTTTTTGTGCATATATGATTTTTTGCTCATTGTTCAAATAGTCAGACCCTTTCTTCTCTGACCTCTTCCCAATCCCAGATGTTGCTTTGAGGAAACCTGGCTATGTGTTTGTTATTTCACAACACATTAATCTTTTTATTATTATTAAGTGAACTTCAAGCCATTTGCATTATTTTCACTTACAAGAATACTTTCTGTGGAATATCAGTCTGAGGACAAAAGGAGCAATTATAGACTGTTTTCTGGGACTAGTAGGTAAGGAGAACAGAGGTTAACTCTTTGGGGGACCCTCTGCTACTAATTCAGTGTTCTCCTTCTGGCCAGCTCATCTCTCACATCCACAATTTTCTTAAGTTTGGAAACAGGAAGATTTTAGAAAGATACCTAAATACCTTCCCGGTTCTACTGTTCAGTGATTTTTAGCTATGTGTAATTCTGCCTTTTTTGTGTAAGCTGAAAGTTGGTCAGCAGTACCATAAATAATGGCAGAGATAAATTTTTCAAAATTGGGCAAGCTGGAGTCCTTAGAGACAGTCTTGCTGGAGTTGAATTTATAAACTACTTGCTGGGAAAAATCTCTGGAGTAGTTTCTAAACATTTGTATTCTTCCTACCTTCATTTTCCAAACACTGTCTCTGTGATTGCAGAGCTATTCCCCTGAAATGTAATTTCTTACTCGGCCTAGCATGCCAGGAGCATGCAGCATCCATGTAGGGAAGCTAAGCACGCTTCGCTCTTGAAGGTCACAGGTACATTTAATGGCACTCTGTGGTACAATACTCTTGTCTTTAAGCATTAGTAATTGCCATGAATACTCAGGGAAGTGCCCCGAGTGGGAGCTGCTGGATTTCAACCATAAACTAGAATTCAGGACTATGCATCTCATAAAAGGCAAAGTAGTTAGTGTTGGCAGAGGCACACAGGTGATGCTACTGAATTAATGATCTGGGCATTGTGCTATTCCTGCTGAAAAAATGTGAGGCCAATTATTACGTTTCAACACAATAGAAGCAGAAAACTGAGCATTTTACTGTTTTGTTTTGTTTTTTTTAAAGTAGTTTGAAAATTGATGATGAAACAGGAAAATACCCCAGTTGAAAGAAGAATCCTGGCACACAAGATTGAAAGCATTTCCTTAAATAGAAATTCTGACCCATAGGATACCCACCATGAGCCAGGCTTTTTGGACAAGCATGTCTCAAGTGTTTATATCTGTAGGAGTTAAAACCTGTGCTACTTCAGTTTTCTGGGATCCATGAGAAAACGGGCATTCTGAATAGTCAAGTTACCACCCTCCGGTTCCAACTTTAAAAAAAAATTTGAAAAGGCAAATATTTAAAATAATATACTACATATAGTCACAGACTATATTTCTTATGAAATAATGTATTTTCTGATAATTTGGGATGAAAAATACAGAAGGAACTCACCTTTGACAATCGCACTATCTAGATACAACTTTCATTACCCTTTTGATGTATTTTCTTCTAGTTTTTGTTACCACATTTTAAGCACTGCACATAAACAATTTTGCACACATTTAAAATATCAGAAATGTCAGGCATGAGCTGGCCTTTTTGGGTCTGGAGCAGCATTTAGGGACAGCTGAGGGTATTCAGGCCAGCACCACAAAATCTCTCCCTCACTCGCCTTTCCACAAGGCCATGGCTGCCGGATGAGCAGGCATCAAGAGGAAGGACTGGACTGTAGAGGTTCCCTACCATCATGTGTGGATGCCTTCCCGTGCCATCACCCTGGAAGTCAAATGTGCTCTTGGGAGCTTTGAACTTCACGGCCTTGCATGTATGTCAGTTGCTGAAATTCTACTGATCCATTGCTAAAAATCTAGGCGGCTTTTGCTTGCAATGTTGATGAGGAAAAAACAAAATACAAGTGATGGGCTTTGTCCTCTAGATTGCTTTGTAAAGGAAAGGTATTAGTTGTGTCATTCCTCTTACTAGAACTTGCTAAAACTCACGGAAGAGCCAGAAGAAAAAAGTACTTGGAGAATTTTTGCACTTAGTATTTCTGGGTAAGGTGGGGTCTGGTGACACAGGCTTGCTTTGTTAAGCAATTGCTCCCAGAAGGCAGCAGAGTGTAGAGGACCCAGCATGAGTATTGTAGTTGGGCGGCCTGGATGATGCGGTGTCCTTTCACTCTGTATCGTCTCGAGTATGTTATTTAACTTAAATGAGCATCAGTTTCCTCATCCATGGACCACAGATGGTTATGCATACTTCCAGATGCATAGGGACCTTAAGTGAAAATATATATGGCATTCCTAGCAAACAGTAGGTGCTTACTAGTGAGCCTGATCCTTTTACTTTCCCCAGTTTTCTGGAAAGTGTGCAGAAGACATACAATTCATCAGCAAAGCAGTGAATGATGATAATGGTATGCTAATGTGTAGACAGATAAACACCTTGTGCAAAACTATTTGTATAATGTTAATCAGCAGAAAAGGTTCTCATTATATGAGTTTTCCCTTTCATATTAAAAAGATTTGGGTGAGAAAGTTCCTGAATTAAAAACATTTTTCTCTACTTTGCTGTCAGAACATGCTTTTGTATTTGTCAATAATGCTTGCAATTTATCATTTTTATTATATTCTTATTGTCCTCCCTAAATTTTTATGAGTTGGAGTGGTGAGTGGAAATTGGGATTTAGGGCCACTTTGTGTTTGAATTGAAAAGACATACACATTTGGGGAAACATGATCTGAAATAACTAGTAAAACATGTGTTTCATAAGTGCTTGATAAATTCTCAGAAAAATATAAAAATGTAACTATTTTTGCTTATTGCTTGTGGTAGCCATTCTGAATAGTGTGATCTCAGCATTTTATTCCACTCATGAACCTTAAGGTGAGAGACTAGAAGACTTTGTATTGTTATGCTTGAAAAGATAGGCTTTACTTAAATATTAAATATTAATATGGAACAAAAGATTGTTAAAAATAGTGTAGAATAAGAAAACGAATTGAAAAAAATTATTCAGAAAAGTAAAACAAATTGAGTGAAATTTTTTGTTTTTCAACTTTGGTTTGTAAGCTCCCTTGCTATTTACTAAACTTTTCTAAGCCCTCATGCATTTCCTCTTAATAAAGTGAGGTCCCTTAAGTTTCTCTCATGTCTTTTGGTGAAGAACTGTGTTTTTGTCATTAAATTCATCCTGAAGAAAGATAGAGGTTGCAATATCAAGTGTTCAAAGCTTGATCCTGTCTTTAGAAATCTTGCCTATGACGAGATACAGCTGAGTGATATCTGGTGTGTCAATGAACAGAAAACTCAAACTTCACCCCTTGAGAAGAAGCATCAGTTTGCAAGGACTATTGATTAAGCACCCCTTCTACTGTTAACAGGGCAACCCCGATATAAAACACGTTACCTGACTGTGGGTCCTCATCCACAAGCTTAAAAGGGACTTAAACTGCAGGCACACACAAAAGGTTAACAAAAGGCTCATTTACAAGGGAAAGGGAAATGAGGAAATGTACAACTCAGGGAGAAAAGAGGGAGATAAATTCTTAAATGTGTCCTACCCGTTCTGCCAACCAGAAATCCCAAATGACCCACCAAGACCAAACCTGCCTGGCCAGAGCAACCCCACTAACATGGCTGGTTATATTCACAAACAGAGAAAATGGCTGCTTAACTCCGCCCTTAGGTCCTCACAACCTCCCTTTGGGGATCATGGGATTTGTAGTTCCCAGTGTCTTGATGGAGTTGGGGTGGCATCCACAAAGCCTGTATGGAGTTTGCTCAGGACATCCTTTCCCCCTAACACTAATTCCATGGGGAAGGGAACACGTAAAGTCAAACCCCTATTTACTTTTCTTTCTTAGTCTTCAGAAAGATCAGAAGCAAAGCTGATCTTTAATGTACTGTAGGATAGTGCAGCTTTGCTATTTTGTTCATTTGCTCCCCTTTCTCTGAAAATTTTAATTTCTAAATCTACAGTTCAATATTTACTAATTGATTCAATCATTAGCCATCTTTTCTATATTAGTTGTACAGAAAAGAAAAAAAGTCTATAGATCTCTCAATCTTGGTGGGTTGAAACACTGTAAATGAACACTGCAGTTTGACAGAGCTATTCTTTTTTAAAATGTGATCTACCACAAAAAATACACTTACTGCCTCTGCTGTAGTATCTTGCCCAGCTGCCTGCCCGGCAGCGTAAATGATTCCTGGGTGCAGTGTCTGGCCCACATCTCCTCCCTCCAGATGTGGGTCTGCAGTGGGGAATACAGCCCCTGTCAAACTGCACTTTTCATTTGCATTGTTTTAACCCACCAAAGATTATGAGATTTATAGGTTTCTCTTTCCTTTATAAATAACACAGAAAGAGATGTTTGATGATTGAATCAATTAATCAATGTAGGTCTATTCATTTAGAAAATAAAGTAGACAATGTATAAATATTAATTTAAAAAGTATAAAGAAATAAAGGTTATCAGCACATTGGGAAAAGTAATAGGTATTGAGGGATGTGATGAAGAACCTCAGTGAGTGACTGTGAGATGCAATTTCAGAAAAAGGATGTATTCGTAAAAGTGCAATGCAGGGAATAGTAGATAGTGAATTAGATGAATGACTTCTCCCCAAGAAGAGAATTAGCAAATAAAATTTCAGGGAAGGAAAAAAATAGGCTCTCTGTAAGAGCTAGAGATCACTGGAATTCTACCACTAAAAGAAAAAAGTTGAAGGATGTTTCATTTTTATTTTTTTAAACATCCAGTTACTCGTGTCACACACATCATGTTACAAAGTTTTTAGTGAGATTCAGAATGAAAGATTCTCCCTTTTGTTTTTAGGGCTCTCTTAGTAAAATTCTTACAGCTTATAAAATTTTGGTCTTAACCCATTTACATTTTATTTTTTATTTTTTTAAAGATTTATTTATTTATGCATACAAGAACTGGGGTACAAGTTGGAGGTGTGTTGGGGGAGGTGAGAGGATCACCAAAGACAGAGTGCAGAACAGAATAGAGAGCTTGACTGAAATACACTGCTGAGGGGAGCAGTGGGCAAGTCAGGAGAGGTCTGCTGTACCTTGTGGGTAGCTCCCTGGTGGGGGATTGTGAATTTGTGCTACAGTGGCTGCAGATAGCTTCATAGGTTGTGTCTTAATGCCTTGCGCCACCAGGACAGCCCCCTATTTACATTTTAAAATGTTGTTGAGGACTCCAAAAAACTTCTATTTATGTGGGTGATATTTATCAATGTTTATTGCATTGTCAATAAATGGGAATTTATGAAATGCAATGAAGAATTTCCTAAGTGCGAGAATGTAGTAGCACCCACTGTATTAACTAAAGAAGGATAGTTTTCTTGAGGCATGCAATCTCTGGAAACCACTGTGCAATTGTGAAGGAGATATGAAAGAGGCAAATAGTATCATAGTATTATTACAAAGATAATTTGGCTTCATGGACCCCCTGAAAGTGTCTCAGAGCCTTTCGGAGATTCCCCCGATTACTTTGAGACCAGCACTGCACCTCAATATAGTATCTCTTTCTACTCAAGATTTGGGGTGACTGTACGGATTCTTTCACTCAGTAAAATGTCACTCACTTCTTTTTCCAGGATGAACACCTTTGTATGACAGGTTAAAAATAAGAAAGTTTGAATTTTCCAAATTGTTTTCTGATATGGAATTAAAACTGCTGGTAATGAAAATGAAAAAAAAAAAAAAAGAAAAACCTCAGCGATAACAACAACAAAAGACTCAGTGGTTTCTAACTTTTTTGTTGTTCTCATGCATATTAAATTAGATTTATGACAATCAAGTGACAAGGATGTGTTTTAATCATAGGTCATAAAGAACCTCTTGACCCTTTGAGTGAACCCGGCATGTGTAGTCTGCAGCCTGGGAACATTTAGAAAGAGGCCTTCCTGGCAAGTCCATTTTTGCATGGATGAGCCTGGAGCAAAGTTCGAAGTTGATTATGAGGGGCTTGCCCAACATCACTGCCTGCTGTTGAGGGTCTTGCCAGAGTGAGCAGAGACTAGCAACTGTGCCCAAGCCAGCTCCCTTGCCCCTCCCACCACTCGTAAACCTCAATGTCTGGATAGTTCTACGGCGAAAGGAATAAAATAGAACACAGTTGTTTCAGGAGGTTATGTAAAAGGTTTGATATCAGGGCACCTGATTTTGATACTAGCTGCTCTTGATCCAGTTACCCTCTGTGGGCTAAGAATCCCACTGTCAGTCTTCTGAAGGTGCACAGATGAGCTCTCTAAGGGATGACCATGCCATTAAAGTTGTTGGCAAGCCTGGTGGGCACCAAATCTAGTTTGTCTGCAGTGCTGCCAGCTGAGATTTTCCCCATCACCACGACAGCACATTATATGTGTCTTCTCTCCTTAGACAGTTTGTTATTTCTAGAAAAGCTGAGCATGGAGTTACTGGAAATCACTGCTGCTATGTCTGACCACCGCAAGCAGATTTCCCCTACTGCTTGTTTTTCTTTTCAGCTTCCCGGGGCTTGGGGAGTATTTACATTTAGGCCCTGTCCTTTTGCTGTTTCTGAAAATCCATTTCACTGAGATACTTGGCATCCAAACATAATTTTGCTCTTCAAAATGAGTCCAAATGTCTAACAGTATCACCACTGATCACCAAAATGGAAAGATTAAAAATTTTCATTTGCTGATTTTTCTTCTTTAAATCCAGCATCGAGTCATTTTGCACCTTACTGTGGAGCACAGCTGGCATCTGTAACCTGCCTTCCTTTTATATAACGTTGCATTCTACTCCCCACTATCAAATCTGTGATGCAAAGCTATCAAAAGAGCTCCAAATGAAATATTTCCTTTGATGGGTAAAGAAAGCTTCGGATATTCCACTCTTCTTGCACACAGTGTGGCCTTTCTCTTACTGATATGGTTGAAAAGAAGGAAGGAAAACAAAACGTGCACAGTAAGGCCACAGTACAGCAGGGCCATGTTAGTGAACACAGTTAATCCATCATCTGGGAACACGGTTCCCAAGCCCCCGACTTCCTTAACGCCTGCCTGTGACCCACAGAACCCCATGGTCACGGCCACTCCTCTGCTTTCCCTGCAGGGTTTTAATATTCTTGGAACCTGCAGCAGGTATTTTTCTGCCCCTCCTTAACTCTCATCAAACTGAAGTCACTTCACTCACCTGCACACACCCCATGAAGTTTTCTTTCTGTCCTTCTTTTTATATAATTCCTCTTGCCAAGGTTCCCCTCTCTGTACTCTCCTCCCTCATAGTCCAGCTCAGGCCCCTTGTGCCCCCTGGGCCATGATCTGCTGAGCTGTGAGTCCAGGTTGATTGGCAACCCCAGCCCCTCTGCCCTGGGGCCGGTCTACACTGCATCATGGTCACAGATCCTGGCATTGCTTCCATCTGAGACAGGACCACAGGCTAGAGAGGTGTTCTCCTTCCACTGCCAGGAGACTTAGGTGGAGCAGGTAACCCTGGGAAGAGCATTTACTCACACATACAAGTTTTTGAAGAGCTGGTCTTAGAAGCATATTCAATACATAGTCAATACAGATGTGTGACAGTTTGGAATAAATGAGTTGAACCTTGTGGGGCTCAGTTGTAAGCTTTTTAATGAGGCGTGCTCTTTTGTGCCCTGAATTCTTGATGGAAAAGCAGGCAGTTGGTCATATGTTCTAATGTTTTGAAATGTTATATATTCTGTATTTATATATTTAGAAAAATAAAATTTATATAGTTAGAAAAAATGCCTTGGATGTCTTCTGCAAATGTCGAAAAAATTCTTTCCCATGTAGATTAATAGGCTATGTTCCAGTTCTACATTGATATCAGATACTTTGGTAACTGAAGTATGTTTCATTCTATAATAAATGTTATGGTGTGAAAATGCCATAGATTACTAATTTAAATAATACTGATGCCATACCTTAGGCCACAGAAAGTGTCGAATCTGGGTGTGGGCGAGTGGAAATGGATGCTTAGTTTCCCCCGAGTCTGGAGTTGGCAGGACTGATTGTCTCCACGTTCAGAAATTTTCCTTTGGTAACTGCCTTTTTATTTTACAATAAACAATGAGGAAAGAGTCATCTTGACACTGCTCAGCTTTAGTAGGGACATTACTTTAGATAAGCAGAAACTTAATTCTTTTTTGTATTCTATTTAGTTTGACTTCATGAGTTTTGTGTTGCTTGGGGTTAGCCTTGCCACCTTTGCTATAAAGGTGTCAGTACTAGAAAATCTGTAAAAAATAATAGTTTTGTAATATGACTGATTTACTTCATATAGACACAACTGGAAAGGCTGATTAATAATGAAAAGGAAACCAGATGATCAAGGAGAGACAAGCTGAATGTGGAACAGGTGGTGGAGGATTTGGAGCCTCCAGGATGGAAATAGATTGATGTCTTGCAAGTGCAAAGTGCTTTATGAAAGGATAGTAAGAGAGGGTGGAAGATTGGAGTTTGAGTTTCATTCCCTTCCATACATATAACATCTCTTGATTTTTTGTGTTACATACCAAAAGATTATTTACAAAGAATTCAAGACTTTCCTTCAAGATAGATATTGACCATTTAGCAGAGAATTCATAATTCAAAAGAAAAATTTGAAGTCTAATATTTAGCTTCCTACTGGACCCAGGACTTGGTGGCAGCCATATTGGGGGATGTGGGCATTTTCACCCACATTGAGCCAAAGCTGTTCCCACACTGTCCCCAAAGTTGAGGCCTGGGCTTTCTTACTGCCTCAGTAGAACTTGTGCTTATTTTCACTGGCCTCGGTAACAAGTGAGACATTGCCTCTTTTCTAAAGTAAACTTGTTTTAAGTTCATAAGTGTTGTAAAACAGATGAATCTCTTCTGATGTGATAGTTGAGGCAAATTTCAAACTAGAGAAGCACCTCCTGAACTGTCTTGTCCTGCAGATGAGACCCAACGTAGCCGTTTATTAAAACATTTGTGTGTTCTAGTTTATTCCTTTGGTTGTAGAACTATTCAGGCATAGTGGTGGTTTATGTGAGGCCAAGATCACAGGTTTCATCTAAGTGACCTGTAGCATTTTCCATGACCCGTAACTGTAACCTGAGCTCAGTTAGCTACTGGGGCTTTTTTGTTTTTTCCTCCAATTTTTTTTTTTTAATGAAAATTTCAAATTAAGCAGATGAGTTGTGAGAACAGAACAAGGGAATAGCCATATCAGTTTTTTAAAGATTTATTTATTTATGCATATAAGACCTGGGGTACAGGCCAGAGGTATAGGGGGTGAGAGGATTCACCAGAGATAGAGTAAGGAACAGAACAGGTCAAAACAAAAACAAAACCAACTGACTGAAATGCACTGCTGAGGGGAGCAGTGGGTGAGACAGGAGAGGTCTGCTGTGCCATGTGGGTAGCTCCCTGGCCTGCTGGGGACCGAATTTGTGCTGCAGAGGCTGCCGATAGCTTCACAGAGTGCTGTGCTTAACCCCTTGCACCACCAGGGTGGCCCCATCCATATGCTTTTAAGTTAAATTTACCGGTTGTGAATATTTTGCCATTTTATCATTCATATGTATGTCTACACATAGATATTTTTAAAAGTATTTGGAAGTAAGTTGAAACCCTCATGCTGTTTCACCCCTGAGTACTTGAGCATTATCATGTAAGAACAAGGAACTGTCTCTACCTGTTGTAAAAACCATCAAGTACCAAGGGATCTGACACCCACACAATGTCATTTAATACACAGTCCTTCATTCTATGTGCCCAGTAGTTCAAATAATGATCTGTATCACTCTTTGGTTTGATGAAGGATGATGCATTGCCTTTAGTTGTTCTGTTGCTTTTTTCTCTTTAAATCTAGGGTATGCCCCCACTTATTTTTGGTCTTGTCTAACAGCACAGTGCAGGGCTTGGTACAAGCCAGTTGTTTGTACAGTCCCACAATCTGAATTGTCTCCTTAATTCATTATGACTAGACTCAAGGTAGTTAACTTTGTAAGAGCACCATTTAGGGGACTTTTTGTCCTCCCTGTTTAACCACATGAAAAACCACATGCTTACTTGTCCCATCATCGGTGGTGCTGAGTTGAATCCTGGTGAAACTTGGTACCCACCAGATATTGTCATTGTAGAGATTTCTATTTCCTTTCTAAAATTCGTGAGTAACCTGTAGGATACTTTGATAATTATGTGGCTCTTCTGTTCCCTTTCAAATTTTTACACAATGGTTTCCACATCCATTAAGAGTTCTTGCCTGAATCAATGATATTTAGATGGCTATAGCAGCCTGAACCTTTTAATTGCTCACTTCTGATCATGGTAGAAAACCAAGAAATCTTTAAGTAAATATTTTTTTAAATATTTATTTATTTATGCATACAAGAACTGGGGTACAAGCCAGAGGTACAGGGGTAGGGATAAGATGATTCACCAGAGACAGAGTGGGGAACAGAACAGGTAGACTGACTGAAATACACTGCTGAGGGGAGTAGTGGGTGAGACAGGTGAGAGGTCTGCTGTGCCATATGGGTAGCTCCTGGGCTGGCCAGAGATCGAACTTGTGCAGCAATGCTGTGCTTAACCCTTAAATCTTTAAGTAAAATCTTCAAGGCATTAACAGCATCATGGAACTAAGTGAACAAACATTTCTCATCTTTGTATCCTTTCTGCCTGGCATCACTCTAGCACAGAGAAAGGTCTAGATAAAGGTTTGTGGTTGAAAGGATAATAAGAAGGCACTACTTTAATTTCTTATTAATTAGTTCTAATAGGTTCTGCTTAGAACACCAAATTATTTCCCTCAGAAAAAGCACGAGTCTTTGAGTGCTTTGTCAACATGGACTGTGGTTTTTACCAGCCTGCAGCTTTTCTTTCATCACCATCATTTTCATTTTTATTCAAAGCACAGTTTTCTACTTACCATCTTTTCCCAGAATCATTATTAAAGCAAAATTTTTCCAAGTCCAATAAGGAAATGAAGTTTCCCTTTCAGAATTAATGTGTTTTTCCCTTTCTTTCTCAGAAAATCTTTCCATTGTATGTATCAATATAGGGAATGTTGATTTTTAGTCCCAATAGGATTTTTGTAAACTTGAGAGAGGTAAATCTATACCACCAATCTCTGTGGTACCAAAGAATATGGCCATACTGTGTAATAGCCAACAGAGAGTGCCGTATGTGATTATACCATTTAAATCAGTACAATAGGGGCCTCCCTGGTGACGCAAGAGGTTAAGATGCAACCTATGAGGCTATCCGCAGCTACTGCAACCTGAGTTTGATCCCTGGCCAGGGAGCTACCCACATGGTGCAGCAGATCTCTCCTGACTCACCTGCTGCTCCCCTCAGCAGTGCATTTCAGTCGACCTGCCTGTTCTGTTCCCCACTGTGTCTCTGGTGAATCCTCTCACCCTCCACATCTCTGGCCTGTACCCCAGTTCTTGTATGCATAAATAAGTAAATCTTAAGATATTTTTAAAAAATCAGTACAATAGGCTTACCAGTCACAGGGTTACCTGTCGATTTTTCTCAGCCAAAGATTATTGAACCAGAGTGCATTTCTGGATCTCACTGCCACATCAGAAGCATCATCTGTCTTGGGGAACATTTTTTTATTATTTTTATATAATTTATATAATTTTTCATTTTTGTACAGTGTTTGCTTTCTCCTCTCAAGTGTAATCCCCATGAAATTCCCACCACCAATTCACCCATGGACCATCACCATAGTTCCTTGTGCTGTTCCCTCCCCTGTTCTGATCCCTCTCCCTCGCCCTCCCCTGCATAATGTCTCTGATTTATAGTTGCCTGTTAATTTTGTTTTTTTCTTTTTGTTATTTTTCTCCTGATCCCTTATTTGGTTTATCTGTATTCCTCCTATAAGTGAAACCATCCAATATTTTTTTCTTTTTCCTTCTAACTTATTTCACTGAGCGTACTCCCTTCCAGCTGTCTTGGAAATCTTTTGATTTACATCTGAAGATGAATTCTTCATGATCTTTTTGAACTTCTCTCCCATAAATTTCTGATGCTTAAGAGTTAATAAATGAATTTGTGTATTGTTTATGTTTGTTAATATTCAGGTAACTTGAAGTTAGCGTTACCACTGATTAGTTCATTTGAAAGAAATTATTCATCCTTAGATACATGTTTCTGTTTCATTGGAATGGCAAAAATAAGAAATGCCACAAATCATTCTCTTGCCTGTTAGGTAGTAAATGAACTTTCTCTTGTGAGTTTTAGCAAAGCCCCTCACTACCACTCAGTATACTTGAGACTCTGTCACTCTGCATTATCACCAAATATGATGCCAGGCCTGGGGGACTGGCACCTTCTAACTTTCGTAAACCTGATGCTAACTTTCTAAAATATTGAAGAAGCTAAAGTAATGGGAAATCAGCTTGACTCATTTATTCTTCAACTTTAAATCAGGAAAATATTTTATAGTCCTGCTCGGAGCCTCTTTTCATTCTTTCAAGGAGGAGAGAGGTGGGCCAGCACAAAATTGTCTGAAGCTGAGCAACAGAGTTGCCATAAAAGCCACCTTTATTGTGTCGAGTTGTCTAACAGTCCCCAAGCAGCAATGTGGCGGCTAATAGGACTGCTCCTATTAACTCTTCATACTTTCCATCCATTTGGCCACTAAGGAGATGACCTCCAAATGGATTCAGACGTCTGTTACATACATGGAAGCAAGATTAGCATGGCATCAATTTCTGTCCCCTTGTCCCACACACTGGAAGATGCTGAGTTGGAGGAACCAGGTGACAGGTGCTACTGGCCATAGCCATTCTGCCCTAGAGATTTACCCTGGCCAATTCTCAATTACAGCCAAGTGATTTTTTTGCCCTAAGGGGAGGGGCCTAAGATGGAAAGTACTGTGGTCAACTGAAACAAGGGAGGTAGATGGGAAATGGTTTCATGGATATCTCCCACCAGGCAGGAGGACAGATGAGACACTGGTGCATGGCCCTTCCCCACAAGGCTGCTTATCTCCCTTCATTTCAGAGGAATTTCAGGGCATCTTGCCAAGATGTGGGTCAAACTGCAATTAATTTTTTTCTACTGGCCTCTGTGCAAAGTTGCCATGGTGCCATGCTGGAGTCTTTCCTACATGTGTTTCTTCTCAATTGTCAGAGTGAGAAGAAGTTACAGAAATAAGGCATTTAGAGTTTGTGAAGCTGCTAAGATGAAAATTTTAAGTTTTTTGGGCATTAGACATTATTTTATTCATGTGCTGCTGGAACAAATAACCCTGTCTTCCAGTGGCTTAAAAACAGAGGTTTGGTTTTGCTCACTGCTTATGTCAGCAAGAGTGGGTGGTGGTGGTGTCATCATGCACACAGTCATTCAGGGATCCAGGCTGATGGCGGCAGTTTTAGCAGTAAATCTTGAAACTGTGACATCTGTACCGCATGGCCCTGTTGGTCACTAGGATAAGAAAAGACACAACTAGAAGATCACACGCCAACTCTTCTACCGTTTGCCCTAAAAGTGACACAAATCATTTCTGCCCGCAACTGCCCAACCTAATTACAAATACACAGGGAAACATGAGGGAACAGATGGAATATTTAGTGAATCTGTTGTCATTGCTATGGGCACACACTTCCCAGAAGTCAACCATCCTGTCTGACCAAAACAGTTTCATGTGTAAATGCTTTGCATTTTATAAGGGCTTTCTGCATAGTTGCCTTAGAAAGAGGCAAAGAATGAGAGGTTCAGAGAAAGGGGCATTACCATGGTCAACGTAGTAAATGATGGTATTTCAGACCCCAGTGCTATAGTTGGTTGAGGTGCACTGCTTGGATGAAAACCAACACATGCTTTAGTTTGTATTGATTTTGGTTGAGGCTCAGAATATAGATCATTTTGTACTTTTCCTATTGAACAGAAATCAAGTGGTAAATGGACACCATCCTGAATCACCAGAGATACTATACTATTCGCAAAATACTTTGTATCCACCATTCTGACCAGTGGTCTACAGTGTAAGGATCTAAGCCCCTGCGTTTGCAGGGAATTAGATAGAATCAGAATTGCAGGGGCAGAACATTTTACTTTCCACATGAGTCTAAGTAGAGATTTAATTGCTGTTCTTCCAAAGTGCAAAACAGGAGAATGTAATAATTAGAACTGTCATTATATACTTTCTTTTACTCTGCTGCTGATATTAACTGGTTTTAAATATATTTTTAACCTTTCATTTGGTGATAATTATTAAAATTTTAACATAAGAATCAAACTGATTTAATTTTTTACACTTAAAATAATTTAGAAGAACAGATCCAGATTAAGGTAGCTGATGAAGACATGAAAGAAACAATGAAATTATATTCAGAGTTCAGTTTTTCTCAAAGATATCAAGGAAAAGTCTGAATTCTGTATGATAGCTCAGTAATAAATGAGTCATTGATATATTGTTGGGATATAATTAAAAATTGATAATTTGGGGGAAAGCTATGTAGACAGATTTCCCCAACTTATACGATTTTGACTTTCAAATGCAGTCCTCACAGGGTTCTCCGGTGAGTCGGTTATATTAATATACTTGGGTAAGCCAGCAGTTTGTACTGACATTATGGAAACCCCAGTAGTAAGCCAGCTCATTTTCCTGGTGCTTTATGTCAATGACTTACATGTGAAAGTTGAGGTGAAGGTGAAAATGAAAAGTATTAAGTTCAGTCCAACACACCATATTATCTATCTTGCCTCTATGGGCCTGACATCTGTGTTTTGTTCTCTTCAGATGTTAAAGAACAGGCAGGAAAAACAAGGGAGTTGTACTGATTCTTGAAATGGGATGCAGGATGATTCTTTCTTTTCTTGTCTTCCCCACCTCCCACCTCCAATCTCTCTGCTTTTGGAAAGGGGAGGTACTGAGGGGTTGGAATCCTCCTGAGTTGACACTAAATTATAGCTGTGTCTACATAGCTGGGATTTTCACTGACCTGTGAGAGGCAAGACTGCTATGAAATACCCTTCTGGGAATTTGATTTTTTTTACCAGCTTGAATAGCTGACATGATAGAAATAAAAAAAGTAAAGTTCTTGTTATGTCATTAATATATGAGAACAGGAAAGCCTAAATAAAAGAAGGTGTCCTGCAAAATAAGGATAGAATTCCCAATGTGTTTGCTTTTATTTCAGGAAAAGAGGTGAAAGATGCTTTGTGAAAGGACTTGGAAAATTAATTATGCTCTTGATGATTATAAAGCGTCCTTTAAGAATTAATTACAAAAATTACAAGCAAACATGAAAACAGAACTTATACCTTATCCATCATTTGGTCATGTTCCATCTCTCGTGTCTTTGTCTATCTTGTTTCATCTATTCTGTCACCACTGTCCTTTTATTTTTTGGTTGGAGAATTTTCAAACAAATCCTAGACATCATGTAAAGTAACTTGCTTCAGATCTCATAACTGGAAGATGGAAATTCAGGATTCAGACCTGCAGTTTGGCTTCAGAACTCATACTCTGTGGGAATAGTCAGGCAGCTGAGAAGACCACTTAGATGGAGTCGGTGTGAAATCAAACCAGCAAACCAACCAACCAACCCTCTGGGAAACCTCCACATTGTCTTTGAATTTAGGTGCTCCACACATTTTTTTAAAGAGGTGTGAGTGTGTGGAGGGTGAGTGTTGGATTTAGTATGAGGCTCTTTCCACCAGTGTGGCCTTTTATTGATATGCTCATGAAACAACAGTTCATTGCAGAAACTGCTTGGCTCCTGAAACATATATGTAGAAATTAATGTTTTCTTACCCACAGTGCCAACAGCTCATGAATTTCCAATAACAAGAATGTAGACCACATCTGAGTGAAGGCCTGTGTTCATGGGTGCCTCTCACTGTGCTTTGACAGTGACAGGAGCTGATTCTTTAATTTCAGTGTTTTGTTTTTTGTTTTTTTTTAGAATGAGCAAAGATTAGACACTTACTGGTTTTGATTAAAATGATACTGCTTTAAAGGACTACATAGAACACAATTTAAATGGCAGTTAATGTCTCATTTGTGTCAAATCAATTATTTTAATATGATTCCGATTTACTGAGCCCAAGTAGAGAACTCACACCCTGAATTAGGTCTTTGGTGATATTTAAAGAGCAAAGGAAAGACCCTGGGGATTATTTCCTGCTTTTTAAGAGCTGCCATCTTATCTTGCCAGAGAAAGGGACCAAATAAGAATGGGCCAAATACCCTTGGAGTGGGGTGAATAAGGGGACAGCAATCCACAGCGGGGCTCCCTCACTGTGCCTGGTGGTCCAGGCAGGGGCTACAGTTGCAGCATCTTGCTAGTATTGACCATGGTTCCAGGAAGCACTGAGTACAATGTTCTTAATTTCCCCAGAGGAAATGAAGGAAGGAGGAAGGGCTTTCAATTAATATTAACACTGGTTAATTTTTCAGGTTAGCTAATTGACTTTTCAGGGAGAGTTAAAGGCAGGATCAGTAAAATGTGATTACAAAACTACTAGGAAGAAGGGATGAGAGCCTTGAGTATCTTGGAGCTGGAGTGAGCATTTTGGACTTCAGTGCTGGGAGAAGCCTCTTGAAATGAATGGAACTTTCTGAAGGCTGCCTGTCTGTCTACAATTTTTGGTGAGAGGTCTGACATTGGGAGCTGGAAGGTGAGATGTTAATATCCAATTAACGTTATAAGCTGAAGGGAGATTTCTGAGACATGGTGGCTCACTTCTCCCCTCTGCTTTGAGGGAACATAACTTAGTACAAAGTTACCAAAACTGTATGCTCACCAACACCCCAAATTGGAACCATTCCATGGTGGCTTGTCACACAGTCAGGTGTGGCTGTAGACTGTGTTCTAGCCAATGGAATGTGTGGAGAAGTTAATCTTTTCTAAGTCTAGTCAGTAAGGCATATTAGCACCAAACTGAGATTTATTCCTTGACAGAATCAGGCAAGTAGAAAAGAATTGAAAGTAATTTTCCTGTAGTATGATTTAGTGCATTTATATTAAATGTGTCTCAGCTACCTGAAGTTATTTGGTATACCAGTGGTGACATCCTGCATTTGGGAAACAGACCTATTAGAGAGTTATTAAATAAAAACTTTCCATATTATCTGTCATACTTTTTCTCTCTTCCCCATCTGTTGGTCAGACATGCTCAAAATGATTTCAGAATCCATATGTGTTGAAGAGGGTAGAGATTTTGTCATTTGTTGTCCTTGAATGAACACACAGAAAACTATCACAAACTGGAAACATCCATTGAAATTTTCATGAGCAGGAAATAAGTTCTGTTATGTTAAGCTTCTAAGATTTGTGGGAGTTGGGGTTGGGGTAGGATATCTTTATAGCAACTAGAATTATCCATTCTTCTATAAATCTTTTTTTCTATTCTTTATATGCCCTATATTGTCATTTATTATTTTTAAATAAATTCACTTTTTGTAAATTTTGATTTTAAAATTAAATTCTAATGTAATTTTATCACAAGTAAAGAACAGTATTACTGCAAATAGAAGATAATGCTAAAAATACACTGAAGGGAAACAAAATAATGTTTTCATTTCCAGCAAGATGTTATAGCCTGGAGAAGGTTCTTCACATGAGACCTGCTATCTCTGTGTAAGAGGGGGGAAATTAACCTCTATTAGAAAGGTGTTAAAGACATATTAGCACCTAACTGAGATTTATTCCTTGACAGAATCAGGCAAGTTGAAAGGAATTGAAAATAACTTTCCTTTAGTGTGATTCAATGGTATTAAATGTTGTGTCTCAGCCACCTGATGTTATTTGATATACCAGTGGTGCACTTCCTGCACTTGGGAAACAAAGACTTATTAAATAGAGATTAATCTGTTGATCTATTCACTACATGTGAATGAAGGCTTGAGAAATTAACTGAAGTACAGTAGACAATGCTCATTGTCAAGGTAGGTAGAGCCAATAATGCTCTGTGGAGAGGAGTTGTAAAATGAGACTAAAGATTTTGTAGCCTGTAGTTCACCATTTAAAGTTGGATTCTTTATATATACACACATATATGTATATGTATATATATTATTAATTGAGACACTTGCAGTTTCCACTTCTAGCATGTTGGGATAAGATTTGACCACACTAACCACAAATAACAACTATAAACTCAGAATAAAATACAAACAGATTTTGCAGAGCAGTGGGTACCTGGAAAAAGGGGCTGTACAGGAGTAAGTTGTCCATTTTTTGCAATTTTCACCTGAAAGTGGGCCATTGTGGGCCGGCACACAATGGCTAAGGCTCTGATTAAAGAAAAAAAAAAAAAAAAAAGCCTGCTATCTCCCTTGTCTGAATTGCAAGAGGACAGATTCTGAACTAAGCTACCCAAGAATGAGAAGAAAGTAACAGAAAGGAGAGAGAGAAAAGCACCAGGGTGTATATGTAAACTCTGACCAAGTTTCTGGTCAATTCATGAGCCATACATGCATTGATTCAAAGCAGCACAGTTAAGTTAAAATGATCTGAACTGAGATTTGATTCTGTCATAGACAACACTGAGTTTCTATTTTAACAAGTTAATTGCCTTTAAAAACAAACATAAACACTGTTCAAAGAAATATAACAGAATCCAGTACCTCCACAGTAGTCACTCACAGTGTTCATTATACAACTGAAAAGTACTTGACTTACAGAGTACTGGGAAAATGTGACCCATTCTCAAGAGAAAATTGTTAGAGGCCAACCCTGAGATGATCCTGATGGAATTATTGAATAATAATTAAAAGCAACTATTATAATTGAGTCAAAGGAAAATATTCTTAAAGCAAATGAATGAAAGTATAGGAAATTTCATCAGGAAAATAGAAAATATAGAAAAAGGAAAAAAAGAGAAATATTAAAATTAAAAGTACTGTACTTGAGCAACTGCAAAAAAAAGCAATGCAGCGAGACATAGCTAGAAAGCCAATGGGTATGTTAAAATAATATTCTAAAAAATAATTGGGGTGTTTTTAGTATAGATAGATTAACATAGTATGAGAACAGATCAGTTTTGAATTTATGGACTTGTCATAGAATTCATCATGTTTGACTTCCCTCTTACTTATCTTGCTGTTTTAATTGAATTAACTCTTGCATAGAGTCCACTGCCCTTTGTCATAATGTTCATCACTACCCATAAATGTGTGAAATTCACACTTTGTGTGTTATGCTTTCAACAATTAAGGAGATGAGGAGTAAGCAGTTTCAGATGGAGAAACATATTTAACATGTTTCTTTTTTGTGAAATACAAATTTCTCTTTTTAAAGACAAGGTGTTGGCAAACTATGAATCAATAATTACTGTAGGAGCCTTAATTAAACTTACCTCATAATATTATTAGTTGTGGTGAAATAGGATCTGATGTCCAGGATATCTGAGTTTATTTAATAAAGCCAATTTTTGCTACATAACTATCATTGCCTTTTGTCATACATGTATTAGTATTCCAGGCACTATACTTCACCCTTTTACATGTCACGTATTCTTTCTATCCTTAATACTTTCCCACTTTAATAATGTCTCTATTTAATAGTTGGCGAAAGAGGAATAGGAACTCAAGTAGCTTGTCTTAGACCATGTACTTAATGATTGTTGGCTGGGATTTGAACTTCCCACACATCACATTTTCTCCTGTTTGATTATCAAATTTAAATATTGGTGTTTGCTTTGTCATCATCATTCATCCATGGATATTTTTAACACTTGAGAATAACAAGTTGCAGTAAGAACCATCACATTTTCTCCTGTTTGAAACTTATCAAATTTAAATATTGGTGTTTGCTTTGTCATCATCATTTATCCATGGATATTTTTGAACACTTGAGAATAACAAGTTGCAGTAAGATACATGATGCAGTGGTGATGGTAGGGGTAGCACATGTCTTCCCCAGAACGCAAGGTGTTAGAATCTCTTTTTCACATCTCACATCCACCTCCACTTGTAGCTTAAAAATATTAGCCTGTTTCAATTTCATAGCATTTGCTGACATGATTTATTATTTTCCATCACAGGGAGGGATAAACTGAGGTTCAAAAGAATGGTCATGTAAGAGCTAGGCATGAAGTCGTATGTCTGGGCTCAAATCTAAGTTGTGGCCTTCTCTTACATTTTAAATTTGAATCCCTATTCTAGAACTTTAGTGGTAAGGACATGTTTTATGAAGTGTTCCAGGGCTGAGCTGGCTCTTGGCAAAGCCAGGGTAGTGAGAGGATGGGAATAGCATCTATATGCGCCTGTCACATTTTCTCCTGTCTCCTGTCTGGAATGTCATGGCAGGATATCAGTTTGGTAGTGATATTTACAAGAGATGGAACATTTTTAATTGGAAAGTTGAAATTTTTACGACCTTACTAAAACCAAATTCCAAGTATACTTAGAACCGTAACCTTTTAAATGTATGAAGGATTCTTAGAGAACATCACTCTCGTATTCCCTTTTCACAGGTAGCTTCAAAACCAAGGGGTTTTTAATATCTATTGCAGAGTTAGGGACATAATCCCAGAAACATGGCCACTGTGCAAGAAGTAACTGCCTTAACTCCCATTTTAGGGCACTCCTTACCACATCTTTCTCTCACTCCTTAATATACTTCCTGAGGAATTGAACTCTTCCTGAATCTTCCCTTTAGGCCTCTTAACTGCTATCGCTGAAAGGATGCTTATAATAAAAATTTGAAATTTATAATGTTATAATTTAAAATTTTTAATTTATCATGGGATAACTTACTTGAAGGCCATGAATGAATTGAAAGAGAGGATGAAAGGAAAAAGAGAATGTTCACTAACTTTGGTAATCTTGTGTTATTTTGCCAGGATTGCAAATACTGATCTTGAACAAAATGCTCATAATATTCAAGAACTTATTTCACCTGCAGATGCACTAGATTTGATGGAAATCAAAACTTATACACTTATAAAGCCATATCATCGTGAAATATAGTCAAATCCCTAGTAAATTTCCAACATAAATCATGAAACATCAGTGGAAATTTTAAGGAGAGATGGTTAACTTGTTATTAGGTCGTTACTCCAGGTGGGCACAGGAATCCTGTTGGCACAGTCTGCACAACTGGGGTGACTTTCTTAGGTAGTCTTATCTTAGAGTTTGCGCTGAAACCAAAGAAAAAGCCACAAAATGAATGATAAGGTATCTCTAAGGCCACTTCATAGGCAAAAAGAGCTTGAAGGATCAATGCTATTCAAGAGAATTTGACATCATATGCCAAAGTAGCACAGTTAAGAATGTTTGCAACAATTAAAAGGAGGTGTTTTTTTTTTGGGGGGGGCGCATATTTTGAGCTGGGCTAGCAGAAAGAAGATTTGCAACAGTGTATAGTACCCAGGGTCATCTACTCGATTTATCTTGAGAACTATAGATGAAGCCCCCTACATTCTGCCTCAGCTTATTTCTGGAAAAATACAACAAATTGAATTATTGTAAAACAGGTAATATTTTTCTATGAGTACAATATCTTGGAGGGGAGAAGCATTTCCAAATCAATTTTTTAAAAGATATATTTATTTATACATACAAGAACTGGGGTACAGGCCAGAGGTATGGGGGTGAGAGTATTCACCAGAGACAGAGTGGGGAATAGAACAGGTGGATCTATTGACCGAATCAAATTTTGGCATCACAGACACTGTCCTACCAACAATAAGCTATAAAAACAGGTATGAATACATGGAGTAAAGTTCTGGTGTTATAGCTTCTATGGTAAGAAGTCCTGTGTACTCAAAAAATGGCACACAGAGCCCTTTAAACTATAACATTGTATCATAAATGACATTTTGTAAATGGAAGTACCTTGAAGGCCCTGGCTTATATTTAGAGTCAGGTCATGTTGTGTTGGAACAAATATTAAATATCTGTTAGCTCTCCAAGGTAATATTTCTGCCTCTAAAATTTTATGACTCAATTTACAATGTATACTTTTGCTATGAAAGGTTATAAAAGAATGACATAAACTATGAAGTACAGGAAGGTCCAGGCTTCTTTCAGAGATGCTCAAATAGGTCCCTTTTCCCCATTCAATTGCCAGGTAATAAATCGAGTCATTGGTAAATTATATTCTTACTCAGAATTATATTTAGTACTTAGAGTTCCTGTTCTAAGCACTAAAGTAGGGACTCTTTAGCTATCTTTTATGATGGTGGATGATGTTAATAATGAAAATGAAGAAAAAGGAGAACAACATTTTTAACAATAGTAGCTAACCTGAATAGCAGCAGCAAATCCAGCTTTTCTCCCTTTGATGCTCCTAACATCTCAGTTAATTCAGATAGGCTATTTAAGTGGCTCATAGTCAGACTTATTCTCTCCTCTCATGAAAGGGTAACAGGAACTATAAAATTAAGTCTCCTCCCCCCTCTTTCATAACCGTAGGGTATGCTTTACATCTCCCAGAAATGCTAAAGTTATGAAAGTTATGTTCTGCTCTTGATCCTTCAGAGATGGAGTGGGCAGACCACGAAATGGCCAAGTTCTAGAATAGCCATTGGCCTCAAATTGGTTTTTATAAAGAATTCTCCTAGAACAGTGTTTTCCAGTCCTTGTAATGCGCCAGAATTACCGATGGCACCACCCCCAGCACAGTAATCCAGGTGCCTGTAGTGGAGTGCCAGTTTCTTGCCTTTTCTTTTTTAATTTTAAGATTCCACAGATGAATCTGTTGTATAGCCAGGTTGAAAACTACTACTCTTACATCTTCTCAGCATTCTAGTTTCTCATCAACTTCTGTCTTTGAGTAAATGTGATTGAAGTCAGGCAGACCAACATCTATTACAACTGCTAACAAATTCAACAGTCTGAGTATTGCTGAGGAATTTCAAAGGCTGTTTGTCCCTGCCTTGCTTAAAAATGATACATTATCAAGAGTCTCTAAAGAAAACAATTGCATAAAAAATTATCTGCTTCAACTTTATCATTGAAAACAGTTTATTCTTACCTTTGGGAGATAAATAATCTGTATCCTTTAACTCAAGGCATATTTTCTGTTAATATTCTGTTTGCCTGAGGTCTTTCATTGAAAACTATTTACCTAATATCTTATAGCAAGGCTATTATTAACTTTGTTCTGAAGGAAAATAGGTTCTAAAAATAATTTTCACTGCTCTCCATTTCTGGTACTGTAAGCATGTGGCAAAGTCTTGTCATCTTTTGAGAATAAATTTTATGCCTCCTTTTTGCTTTTTAGTCCATGCACATTTTATGTAACCTTTCTCCCTCCACATCTTCTTACCCTTTGGTAATCTATAGGAGACCAGACTTTGGCTATTTGAGTACTTGCTCCTAGAATTACCTCTCATTATGTTAGTTCAGTATTTATGAGAGTTTGGGGAAGAATTTGTATTGCACCAGGTGTTCTTAAAAATGTATGAAAGGCAGACCTTTTAAATAATGTTCAGTTTTAAAGAAACTAAAATCTGAGGAGTTTGACAGTGGCTATTTTTAATAGATTGCTCATTTATAATGCTTCATGTGGAAAGCCTTCCCCCCAAAAAAAACCCAAACTATTAAGTAAACAATTTGGGAGTGGAAGTCTACTGCAGATAGAGGATTTCCTCTATTCAGGCACCAAGCTGTTCCCTAGTATCTATCCAGATACTGTCTTCTAAGCCAGTATTTTGTTACAGGACAGGATGAGGGGCACCCAACAACCCCCAAACCTGCTCACCCTGTTACAATGTCAGGAGATTGTGTTGCTGTGGAATGCTGGGTGGATCTCAAACTCTAGTGTTATGTCAGGATCCCTAGGAGGGCTTTTGTTAGTACTCAAATTGCTGTACCCCTCTGTTAGAGCTTCAGATTCTTAAGTCTGATTATGAGGTCTGAGGGGGAGAATTTGCATTGGTGAACAGGTTTCCAAGTGTTTCTGATTGGATAGTGAACAAATGATAGTGAACCCCCAAAAGTGCAGGTCTGAGAGATGAGATACCTATTGAGTGTCTGTGAGTGAGTTGTGTCCTAACTACATCTCACAAGTAAGCAAAGTTACACCCAGGGAAGGAACCTGTGGGGTTGGGGGAGACCTGGAAGACTGCAGAGCATGCTGCAAGTACCCTAGCAGTTAGTTCTGGGAGATGGTTTCCCCAGCATTTCTATGCAGCACCACACCCACTCGGCTTCTCCTGTCCCTGTGACTGAAGACATTTCTCAAGGAATCTCTCACTGGTATTTCACTGGCACTTGCTCCCACTGTGGCCAGAACTCTGGTGGGGTAATGGGGATTCCAATTCCTCACCTGACCTTCCCAAAGTTCTGGGTCTATGAGGTTTCTTCAAGGCTACATGGATTTCTACTTCCTCTATTCCTTGGTTTACAGGGGAAGGAGGAATAGATTCTCCCAGGCAGCAGCTTTGTCTGACTGCCAAGAAGCCTTTCTTTTTCAGAGTCCTTTACTTGGTAGTCAACTCGACAGAACACCTCGGCTCCTTAGTGAGAAGGAGCATCACTGATGTGATAGCTATTATGTTGAAGATATAGCACCGTTTCAGATTCTCCTAAGTGAATAATTCTGGGGGATTTACTTCCTTTAGTTATACCAGTGGCTTTCTCATATGCCCATTCAAGGTGCCAAATCCCCTATATAATCCTCATCTCCCATCAAGAAAAAAAGGGTTGTTCTATTTTTGTGGAAAAAAATGGGAAAGAATCCAGGCAACATTTCAGAAGACTGTCTTCAGAGCTCCTTATGATACACAAGAAATTCTAGGGGAATTTGGTCACTTGCTAACATTACAGGAGATTTTTTTTAAATGTTAGTTTGAAATTTAGCTTCTCCTCTGGAAAAAAACTGAAAAATTTCCTGTTTACACAATTTAAAATGATTCCTTTATAAAGGTCACTCTGTTTATAAGAGCTTTCTTAGGAAGTTGGGGTTCACAGGGGCCAGCATGTATTGGGGTTCCGAACATAATCTGGGTCCCAGCTGCCAAGGAACCTCCCTTGGAGACATTGTTTTCATGATAATTTAGGAAGAGCAGTTTCCCAAGTCTCCTTACCTTCGGTTTCTCTCCGCCTCTCGGTGATGTCACTCTTCTCCCCTAGCTTGCTTGGATTTTTACATTTTAAATTTCTGCTTTGGATCTCAAGAAGGAAAAGAGTTTTAATCTTTCTTGAGATTTTCACATCATTTATTCATGAGTTTCAGAGAGTAGTTCAGTTTAACTTTTAATATCTATTTTTTTTCATTTGTTATTTTAAAAGGCTTCAAAATACCATTAGGAAAATCCACAGATAGTTCCTTTGGCAGGAATGGTGGTTAAAAAAATACATTTGGCCTTGCACCAAGTCAGTGACCTATAAATACTCTTGCTGGCTCTTCTTTCTCTTTTTTGTGATTCACTGGGATGGAGATCTTGGCCCTATGCCATGAAGAAAATGTTATTTTGATGATAACCAAAGATCTTAATCTGTACCAGAATTGAAGACTCTCATCGTGGCCTGAGTGATTTTGCGTAGCCAAATACTCATTCTCCAGATCACATCTCAAGTCTATGCTGTGAGTGAGGGACAATTCACATCATCACAGCTTTTTATCCCTACTATACAATGCTGCAAACATTACCCTCGCTGACCTTCGGGTATGGTTAGGATCCATGGGAGTGAGAGGTGTAGATAAATGTGTGCATATGTGTGAGAGAGCAACACAATGCATATTTCATATAGTTTTGGTGTTACTTGTTGACATGTCAAAAATATTAATAATACTCAATAAGTATTAATTGCTCATTGGACTCAGCAATGTGTGAAATAGTTTATGTGCTTTACCTATTTTAATCCTCACAACAGCCCTGAAAGGTGGGTTATGCTACTACTCCCCTTTTTTGCATTTTAAAAAACTGAGACCGAAAGAAGGTAAATTACTTGCTCATAATTTCACAGCCAGTAAATAGCACCAGAACTTGAACCTTTATCAGTTTGGCTTGAAAGCAGTGTTCTCATCCATTTTGCTAACCTGAGGAAAATTCTAGATGTGACCTAATGTGGTCAAAACTTCATGACTGTGTAATGCCATTCACCTTTCTCAAGAAATGTGCATTTTTCATATAAGAAAGGTCATAGGAGACCACTTCTCACTGTTCTTCCCCTTTAGTCCAGTGCTGCACCTTCAGAGTCCTTTTTGAATTTTAAGGCACATAGTAGTGGAAAGTAGCTCACATTCAGGAAAAACTTGGAGACTGGATCTAGTCTATTTCAATTTAACCAGAATACTCTATTTCCAATATTTGTGTCTAAGGCTATCCCATTCTCATGGACATTATTACTCCCTAGCTTCTTCATTGGGGGCTCTTCTTTGAAGTTGAGAGCATTTTTTTTGGTAGATTCCCAGTACTATTTTTATACTCACTGTTCTAGATGTTTTCAGGTTATTCTTCTAGAGTCATGGCCAACATTGTAGTAAATGAAGTATCTATTTCTCTATTCTGTCTACAGAAGTTATTGTATGAGATTGCATTAGGTTAGTAAATATAATTGTTTATTAATTATATCAATATTCATAAATAACATGTTAATATTGATAATTACCTCCAGGCAAAATGGCAATTTAAGGGATTGTGATTAAAAAGGCCAAGAACATGGAGTTCAGATTAGTGCATCTTTTAAAAAAAGTATTTGTAGTATGTTTTTTAATGCCCAGATGCAGAGTCTTTGGCTTAGAAGGCTGAGTGCTTGTGTTAGTTCATGTTGAAAAGCTTCATTGTAATATCTATGTTGAGATACAGGCAGAAATTCATTTTTACATGAACATGTAAAGATTGCTCTGTTCTTGACAGGTAATGTCATATGTAGTGACAAAATTACAGGGCCAGGTTCTTACAGTCACCCGAAAGGTCAGGAGAGTTATAATGTAATGACAGACTTTCCTCGTCACTATATAATGGAAACAAGAATTTTATACGCACCTTTGACATGACCGAAACAAGAAAACATTTGATGTCATGTCTTGGGGGAATGTCTATTCCTATCGGGTGGGTTAAGCTGATAAGAAAGAAAGGCAGCCCCCAATTCAGAAACTGATTCTTCTTTAAACTCAAGTTGACTGTAGAAAACATTTTCCCAGAAAATGATCGTTATGAATCAGATTAGTGAACTTTTGCTGTAAAGGGTCAGATAGCAAATATTTTAGGTTTTGTGGATTGTACAGTCTCTGTTGCAACTACTTTACTCTGCTGTCCTGGCAGAAAGCAGCCCTGGACAGAATGTAAACCAATGGTTGTATCACTGTGTTCCAATAAAACTTTATTAAAAAAAGTGAGCTGGGGGCCTCCCTGGTGGCGCAGCGGTTGAGCGCTGGGTTGCGAAGCTGCCCGCGGCCTCTGCAGCGCCGGTTCGATCCCCGGCTGCTCCCCGGCCACCACAGGAGGGTCCCACATGGCGCGCAGACCTCTCCTGCCGCCCGCTGCTCCCCTCAGCAGTGTACTTCGGTCCTTCCGCCTGCTCTGCTCCCCGCTCTGGCTCTGGTGAATTCTCTCACCCTCCCGCGCTTCTGACTGTACCCAGTGCATGTATAAACAAACAAACAAACAAACAAAAAAAAAAAAACAATAAAAAACATGCCTCTCTAAAAAAAAAAAAAAAAAAAAAAAAAAGTGAGCTGGATTTAATTTGTCAGTATCTGTTATAAATGATCATTCATTTCTTAGACCAGATCACATGAACTTGTAAGTTAGTGATATTTTGTAGATTTATAACAATCCTATTTCCTTGAAATGTTTTTTTTTTAATAAAAATTAGGCACACATGTAAACCTAACAAAGCTCTACTTAGTATATACTTCCTAGATCTGTTCTTTAAAAGAACTCCGTGTTTCTCTTTTAACTGTTCTCTTGGGTGCTGCCTTCATACCTCATTGTAAAGGCTTTAATTGTTGTTTCCTAATTTATTAGTTTTAAATATCTGTTCAATTTGCACTTTCTGCTAAGATAGATGGAACTCAGTTCACTGAATTCTCATGCACCCACTCCTTCTTACCTATCATATTATTATATTGTTAAATTTGTTTCTAATCACTACTGAAAGACTCGTAGTGAAAGTTTATTTCTTAACTCTGTAGATTGAGGAATTTTCACTAAAAGTATTTTTACAGTACTTTGTTGGCATTTTTTATTCCCTGCCTCATTTTACTTTTGTAAACAAGGGTCATAATGTTTCATTCTGCTGTATAACTACATTTAAATGGTTAGTGCATTATTGAAAGGTTACATTCTGAAAATTGAAAATGAAAGAATATTAATATTTGGGATTTATTGTTTGTTGTGAAGCTAATGGTCGTGGTAATTTAATGTTCTTGTTTAAATAGCTCTTTATTTTCATGGACTTCCCAAATGCCTTTCTCTTTGACCATCTGGTCCTGAACCACAACTTTATATTTTGACACTTCCACATGAGGGTTCGCTTCAGCGCTCTCCCCCAGGTTTTCCCCAGGGGTCTCTCACTCTGCTCTGTAGGCTGTTCATCTGTCACTGTGGGAATTTCCTGCTTCAAATTCACTGGCTCCCCAAATCACCATCTTCCTTCGATGACCACACCCTCATTCCATTTGTTCATATCGCCACTTATTTTCTTATGAAATGGCACAAAGGGATTGGTTTTTCAAGGTGCTTGAATGTTTGAAAATATTTTTAAAATTTTTTAATTTATTTTTGCTTAGAAAAACTGGGGTGCAGGCTGGAGGTGTGGTGGAGTGAGAGGATTCACCAGAGATTGTGGGGAGCAGAACAGGCAAATCTACTGAAATACACTGCTGAGGGGAGCAGCAGGTGAGACGGGAGAGGTCTGACACGCCATGTGGGTATCTCCCTGGCAGGGATTAAACTCCGGCCATAGTGGTGATATCACTGAGACTTAACCCCTGGGTCACCAGAGAGGCCCCCTGAAAAATTTTTTTCTGTTTTCATTTAGATTAATGGTTAGATTAAATTTAGAATTCATTTCTAAAATGAAAATTATTTTCCCCTGATTCCATTGTTAGAGCTTGGTGGGAGAGTTTTTAGAATGGTATGGAGGGAAAGAGGAACTTCTCAGTAAGACCTTTGTCTTCAGCCTAGAAGGCACATTTGTGATGACTTAATATTCTAAAATCATCATTCTTTTTATGAGAAGTGAGAGTAACTCTTGACTCATCATCTATTTAATTTTTAATTTAAAAGTAATTTTCAACATCCAGGATTTTTTTCTTGCTTACTCATTCTTCCTTATTTTGTGACTATATTGTGTCTACTCTCAATGGGATCTTTGAAGTTCTTATCTGTTGCCTATTATATTTGTGTTCCTCCAGAACCATTTTGCCCACTCTCCCCACTTTATTTATGCTGCCTGTGCTCTTTCTTTTTGGAGGTTTTCTCATTTGGTAACCCATGATTGTCCATTCATAATTAAGAGCCAGGCCATTAGCCAGCTGCTTTATGACTCTCCATGTGGGCTTTGTTTTATAATAGTTGAGTGGGTTGGGATCTGAATGTGGAGTCTGTTTCTCTGAGGGCTTTCAGTTCTTTACAAAAGATTGCTATGAAGTTCTTTGGGGAGAAGGAATGGTCTAGGGTAGGAAGAAGGAGTAGGGTGAAGATGAGAAAAAGAGAATGTTAGTTGGCAGAATGAATGGGGCACATGGTAGGGATAAGTAGATGGTTATTCTACATACAGACTTTCAAAATTCTTTATTTCTTTTTTCTGTCACAGATCTCATTTGCATCCTTGATTCTACCAGGAATCTCAAGAGTTGTCAAATTCAGCGAGATTTGTTGGGTTTTCTTCCTGGATATCCACACTATTCTGCCATGTTTCATTATCACCCTTCCATCTTCTTTCTGACTTGAGTCTCTTAACTTTTCAGAGTCTTTGCATTTTAAAAATAAGATTATTTTGGAGTTATGCCACAATTCTTTTTTATCTCTTAACTCTCGTTTGAATGGGGTTGATTGAGGAAAAGAAGATCAAAATATGTTGTCAATCAGAAGTCACCGTGGTGTTTTCCATGCCAGAATTTTGAATAATTAGGCAATATTTTATTCTACTCTCCATTTGTATATGGATTGGTCTACCAACTTAACCTTCATCATTGTGAGAATTACTGAAACTCAAGATAATATGACCATATATCTATCATGAACATTCTCTGTTCTACTTCCCATTTAACTTACTTCTTTCTATCTTGTGTGATTCCCAGCCAGTGGGGGCTGTGAGGCGGTAACTCACTCTTTCTCAGGCAGCCAGTAGTTGTAAGTGAGGTGGATCCCTGTCCAACCTTGGCCTCAGTCCTGACACACAATCTAAGAGAAAAACATTATCCGGAGTTTTAAAAATAAATTTTATTTTGATAAATTAGAGTAGCCCTAACAGGATTGTGGCTTGCTCTTTGGTCCTGAAAATTCCAGACATCCCAAATAACTCTTGGGAATTACAGAAACTTGGAATGAGTATGTTCATGTTTCCTGTGTACCTTTCCCTTGAATGAGACTTTGCCCTGCTTACCAAAGAATGCTCACTGCTTGATCTCTCTCTGGGATCCAGGGTCCTGGGGTGCTTATTTCACCTTAAACACAGATCAAGGCATTGTTTGAAGCAGATACCTATCACTTATTTCCTCTCTCCCATTTCTATCCCTCTACCCCACTGTGGAGATACGTGTCTAGATTCTGCAAATCTGGTGTTGGGGGTATCATGTTCAGCTCTTTAGGAAGAGTTATGTCTTATTAAAGTCTCAGGCTTCTTTGTGAAAGTTTAAAACAAATGAAGCTGTTAATTCACAGATTTTTCTCACTCTGATTTCCCTCCTGGGAAAGTAAAACAAAGCAAATAGAAAATTTCCTTGGTAGAAAGTCTCATTATTTGCCACTCTCTTTAGACTCTACTGATATTTTTATTTGATAAAAAGTTGCTTTTTAAGTTTTTTTGGCTAAGCAACACAGACCCAAATGGTGAGTTTTGAGGCTTCTGGGGTTAAAATGTTGTTAAAAAGCGGTAGATGTCAACAGTTTTAAGCTAAAGATAATTTTCTGAGCTTTCCTACAAGCCTCAGAAATGGTTAGACAGACCCAAGGCTCCCCAGAAGACTCCCAGATGAGGTGGTGGCATTTAGATAGAGGCCTATCTAATTCCAGTTACCTGTTATCTGTGAATGCTAATCATGTCTCATCTTCAGAAACCTGGAACATATTTATAGTTATGAGAAAACCTCTGAGTGGTGACCCATGGCAGGTTCTGTTGGTCTTTCCAGTCAAACAGGACAGTTATCTGTGGGACAGGAGAATCTCTTATAACATGGAATATGCTATTGTGTATATTATACCAAAGTGCAGTGGGAAAGAGGAGAGTCAAAATACACAATTCTGTGGACTACAAGCTACCCTGGCCCTGGGTCAAAGACTCACATCTTCATAAATCCCTGCTGGTGACACCTCTTGGAGGTGATCTGCCATGACAGTCCTGGCCTGAACAGGTCCCGTCTTGGCAAGATGCCTCCAAGACTATGGGATCACATGAGACCTTGAAAGGGAAGCAGGAGTCAGGAGACTTCTACAGAGGGATTCCTGCTAATGAAAATCCGAGTGAGTTCCTGGAAAATTGCTTTTCCTGTATGTATTCATTCATCGTACACTGTCCTGCCCAGCCTGGTATGGCATCATGTGAGATGTGGGTAGTTTAGAAATGGGTCCCACTCACTGTCCTTGAGAACTCTGATGAGTTACTGCTCTAAATAAGTCAAGTTTTGAAAATAACTTTAACACAGTGCAAATATAATATGCTACTATAGACTAATTATATAATTTGTTGCTGTGTAAGACCAACCCCTATACAAATGTAGTCTATTTAAGGTAGTACAAGTATATAATAACTTTGATACAATATGGGACATATTTAAATTGGGTGAGGAGACTTTTTATTGATTTTGCTACCACCTGTAGACTGCTGCGGATTTTACATAATGTATAAATAAGTATAAATTAATTTTTGATGGGTTTTGACAACATTCAGGATATAACTTATAAAATATGGAATAGAGATTTCCAACTTGTGATAAAACAAAGTTCATATATATGCATATATAGTTGTTTCATTAATTTTTAAGACTTTGATTTTATAGCTGAGCTTGTATGCATGTGTATAAATGCAGACACATTGTAGGGCAAGCGTAGTGTAACCAACAAGTCCTGGAGCATTGTTCCTTGACCTTCCTTCTCAGAATCTTCTAAATTCTTCTTCCTACTTTCATCTAGAATAATTACCCTAAATGTCATTTATTAAAAAAAAAAAAAAACAATTCTTAGTGAGAGCTCAAACTTCAACTAAAGTCAAAATGAACAGAGTGCATTTTGTGAATCAAGAGCCTGGATTTTCATTTCTAATACCAGCTTTTAAATTCTTCTTTAGCTTTGCCTGGAAACGTTTCCCCCTGGCTCTCATAATAATTCGTTTTTTCCAGAGTATTCATGATCCTTACTAGGGATGTATATCGTGGCAGGTCTTGCCAAATATACTACTTTGTACTAGCTACTTAAACAAATGTTAAAACCAACCAATGCTTTGATGACTCATATATGATAGTAGTTTATTTCTTGTTTATGTAAGGTCTACAACAGGTATTCCTTGTAAGAAGAGCAGCTCTCCCTAAGAAATGATTCAGGGACCAGACTTTTTCCGTTTTGTGATTCTGCCCTCTTTAAAATATATCTTGAGGTCCTCCCTGGTGACACAAGGGGCTAATCTATGAAGCAATCCACTATGAAGCAATCCACAACCTCTGCAGCACTAGTTCGATACCCGTCCAGCCAGGGAGGTGACCCACATGGTACAGCAGACCTCTCCTGTCTCGCCCGCTGCTCCCCTCAGCAGTGTATTACAGTCTATCTGCCTGTTCTGTTCCCTACTCTGTCTCTAGTGAATCCTCTTACCCACTGCACCTCTGGCCTATACCCCAGTTCTTGTATGCATAAATAAATAAACCTTAAAAAAATAAAATATATCTTGAAGTGTCTGTCTGCATCAAGCCAATGGAGAGAAAAGACTTGGATGGGATATTATTGCCAAGCTTGAAATAATTACT